>NC_084473.1:6247500-6847500 GCF_027409185.1 Cynocephalus volans | reverse complement strand
TTAAGCACTTACTTTGCAGAGTTTAGCATTAGAATTTTTGTATTTCTGGAAATTGATGTGAGAAGCAAAAATGAGAGTATGTAATGAAAAAACTCTTTACATGTGTATATTTTTGACATGTTGAAATGATAATATTTTGAATATACTGGGCTGAAGAAAATATGTTAAAATTAATTTCACCTGTTTTTCCTTTTATAAAGTTGGATACTAGAAAATTTACAATTATGTAGGCAGCTGGCACTGCATTTCTCTTGGACCACATTGCTTGAGAAGCTAATTGGCTGCTATGGAGTTTCTGGAAAAATCACCTCGCCGTTTGGAAAACGGTGTGCAGGGTCCAGAGGGTCTTAGAAAATAAATAAATAAATAGATAGGTAAACAAACAAACAAATAAAAAACAAATAAATAAATGAATGAATAGATCAATCAATCAATCAATCAATGTACCCAAAATTCTCACCAAAACAGGTCTGATAGATTGCAAGTAGAAATAATACAAGGAATAGATGTCAAGTAAGCACCCATTGCTTAAGGTCTTGAAAGTGTATGTTTTGAGAAGATTTTGGCACTTTTATAAGGTCTATGGTCTTTGTGTACTTAGCAAGCTTTGAATTCTACAGATAGCTTTTCATATTGTTGTTTTTTTTTCATTGAACAAGAAATATTAAAAAAATAGTTACTTAATTTTAACGTGTTTTGTGCTGATGAACAAAGCATTGATAAAAACGTGTCATATTTTCTTCCTCAGGACAGCCAGAGAGTAAAGATAATACTTGTGTCCCCCAAATATTCAGTTCAAAAATATAAATGACACATCTTTATATATGTTTCTCTGCCTTAAAAAAAGCATTTTATAGGATTTGTAATAAATGCATGCAAAAGAGGAAACAGATTAAAACTGAAGAGTTTATACAGTTAAAAGAGGCAACTAAACAGATATCAAGCAACCAAGCCCTAAATTTAGTGGTGAGTACATGATATAAACAAGTTAATGTAAATTAATTAACCAAAATTCCAGTTAAACAAAATAACTTTTAAACAATGCCTTAACCAATAAAAAACGTAGATTACCTCAAAATGATGCCATATACTCATGGACTAGTTCTGTTGAGGTTTCTTTGGTAACCCCAGCAATTTAGGCATTCCTCCACAGGGTGAAGCGTTTTGCAAATCAATGACACTGCTTGTATGGGGTTGGAGGGCAATCAGAAAAAGATCCCTGTAGTAGATAGAATTATGCCCCCCCCAAACTCACTGAAGCTTGAATTGTGTCCCCAAGTTTAATGTATTAGAAACTTGGCCCCCACTGTGACTGTTAAGAGGGTGGGAAATCCTCTTATGGTAATTGCAAGGTGGAGCCTTGAAGAGGTGATTGGACTGTAGGACTGTGCAGTAGTGAATGGATTAAAAATGATGGTCAGGGGTGTGGTTCTGAGGGGTTTAGAAGGAGAGAGTGGAGAGAGTCTCTCTCTCTCTCTCTGCTCCCCCGTCTTGCAGTGTGAGACCCCTGGGTCACTGTCACCACCACCAGATGGACTTTGGACTTCCCAGCCTCAGAAACTTTAAGCAATAAATTTTGTTTGCTTTATAAATTGCCCAGTTCTGTGTGTTTTGTTATAAGCAACTGAAATAGACTAATACAATGCACTCGTAGCCCAGCCCACTCTGGGGTGCTGTGATCTACCTATCTTTCCCCAGCGATGAGAGCTAGTTGGGTGAAATACCCAACTTGGTTACTCATGAGTGGAAATCCACACATTTGTTCTGATTTTATGTGTGAGTTTCAGGGAATACAAATAGTAGAACTGAATTTTAGATTTTGTGCATCTCTGAAAACAAATGGACACCAACACTAAACAAAACACACAAGTGCGCGCACACACACACACACACACACACACACACACAAACAAACTGAGAGTTGTGGATTCTGAAGGGTAACAGACTGGACTTTCTCTGCTCCCAGTTCCGGTGGAAGTGGAAGGGACAGAGAAAACAAACAGAAACTACAATTTGTTGAGTATCAGAAATGTTCTAGACTCCATGCTAAGTTCCTTATGCACATTGTTTTATTAAGGTCTTAAATTAACCCACTGACGAATGTTTTATCACCCCTGTCTTGCAGATCAGGGGATAGAGCCTCAGAGAGACTAAGTGACTTGCAAAATGCTACACAGTTAAAATGCAAAGGATTTTTATTTGAAATCATACCTGTTTAACTCAAACTCACACTGCTAAATTGGAGATGTGAGGGAAGAACAAGCTATTGAGAAAGATCCCACTTTAAGTCCCTGCTTGTCTCAAATATTGGTGGATTCCAAGACCCTGTATTCTATCTCTGTGGATCTGTGACTCTTGTGAATAGAGCTCCCTGGACTATGAAATCATTACTATTTCACAAACTCTACAGATCCTCAGAAAATGGTCATGCTAGGCACAGCTCAGGAAGCTATGAGCACAGCATGTAGGTTAGTGAACTTCTTTCCTCTTCAGGACAGACATATTTTATGTAAACTTGCATATGTCATTATTCTTTCAATTGGTGAGAAGTTGACACCCCTGGCAGTTGAGCTCAGGAGGAGATGGCTCAGATGTTTTCTCCTCCTGTTCTCACGTTGCACTGAAGGGAGGGCCAGTAGAGAAAATTATAGACTGTGACCTTCCTAGTGTTGAAATGACACTGCTGATGCCTTTCTTCTACCTTAGTTCCTACTTAACATCATCACCTCTCTTCCCTCATACCTTAGCCACCAGCATTACATTTACAGATTAGTTGAACAGACAGAATCACATTGTTACCATCTACATTTTCCATGGTTAACAAAAATAAAAATGAAATGTGGTATCTAGGCATTCCCATGATGGATGTGTTCTCACAAACTGGTGAAAGGAAGGAATTTCAAGGAAGGGGAGAGGACTAAGCTGTCCTGACCCTGGTCATGCACCAGGGATACATCATGCTACATCCAGAGGCACCGTCCCCATGTAAGTGAGGAGGACACCAGCCGGAGTCTGGGTGAGACACCTGATTACTTGTTAGGAAGCATAGCTCTATTGGTCAATGTTTATGAACCAGACACAAGAGCACATATCCTAACATGGTTGATGTTACTTTTACTGGCAGTGTAATGTTTTTCATAGTCTTCACACCCCTCATGGGCTCCCCATAGCTGCTGGAACAAAGTTCAAATAGCATATCCCACAGTGCATTTCTCAGCCTCTCTTCGCACCTCCCTTCCGTGTTCTTCTCTTGGCATTTCTACATATAATTCACTCCAGCAGTAAAGAAGCATTCTAAATGGAAAAGAACTTTCTTTACATTTCAGTTGTTCTATTTCTTTTCTCATGAGCAAAAGCATGAAACTGAAATCAAACTGCACCCGTGGAATTAATCTCCCATTGTGAGGCAGTGCTTGGTATTTGGTTTATTCTAGACTGAGTCTGGGTGGATTTGACCTCTGGATGTGACTAAATAGTAAAACTAGGGTTATTTTGTCTCCATGGAAGAGTCTAGCAGATGGTGATGGGACTTAGATCTGAGTAAACAATGACATTCACAAACACACACTCTGATCTAGAAATTGCTATCGCCCATAACGCAATAATGGAGCTGCTGAAGGAGTCCTTCCCCTGCCCTTTTATTATTATTATTATTGTTATTATTATTATTATTATTTATGAAATCTTGCTGGCTCTCTTTTTGTCAAGCTTTGCCTTACATGTTGCTTGGGATTTCGATACCTGACACATCACTCCGTGCTCCCTGTCACAGAGCTCACCCTGCTCTAGAAGAACCACCAGTCTCCTTGTCAGTTTCTCCCACGGTCAGAACATATTTGCCAGAGTTTTTCTAGAGAGTGGCAAATCCTGGCACATTGAGAATCTTCAATAAAATGTGTATTGACGTGAACGTCAAAATAAGGATCATTTTGGGTCTCACTGGATTTGTCACAATAGAAATTAAACTTAATATGATAATTTAAAAAGATATTTTGGAAACAATCACTACTTTTACCTGGAAAATTTTTTAAAAAATAACTATGTTGCATTAACTATGTGTAACTATGTTGCCACCTTCCCTATAATGCCTAAAAATAGATGCATACTATTTTGATTTTAAGTATTGGAATATAAAATTAAATAGTTCACCACTGGACAGAGCTATGAGACTAAAGTTGAGAAGAAAGTATTGAAAACAAAAGGTCCTGGGACCATCAATGTCTGAGAGTCACCACTGACACTCATATTCTGCCCTTTGATATGGAAAGTTAGGCTGAGCAGAGAGAATTGACTCCAGAGACTCACTCAGGGTGACTACCCCCATAGCAAGGTCAGGGAGAAAGGGTCTGTGACGGGCACTTAGTCCAGGCTCCCGAATGCGATAAATGTGGGAGAGAAGTTTGCCGATCAGAGAGAGCTAAACAAAAGGATTGGTTTATTCAAGATTGTGATAAAATGTGGCTACTTCTTACATTAAAAAAAAAAAAAAAAAGGGAATCAAGTAATTGTGACCAAAGGAAGATTTATGTAACAGATTTATTTAACTTCTTTGATTATTTTTAAACTTTACTGGATTTGGATATAAAGCAAAGTCAAGGGTATATAATATTAGCATAAAACTAATAGAGAATTAAAATTCATTTTTGTTAGCTGCACTATCTGACTAAACTGCCCTTAACAAGATCATTTTTTGTACATGAAATTTTGCACCTCATTACCTCTAATTACATCCTTTAAAAGGCATTCTTTGAAAATGCAGAGTGAACAATGTAGAATAGAAAATACTTATCTTTCTTCTATTCTTGTTTAATTGCCAAGTCTTATTCTTAAACCTGACTTCAGCATTTATCTCTCTCCATTCCCAATAAAATGTTTTGTTCTCACCTAAACTTCAGGGACTTTTCTTTTGGGGAACAGGAAGAGAAACATACCATTATAATGAATACAGAAGAAACATTTTCTTTTCCACTCCCTTACGGCTTTCTTTCTACCTTGCTTACGTTATTAACATATTCTACTGCATCATATAATCACACAGTACCCATTTTGCCTGCAAGACTATAAACTTCTTAAGGACAGAAACAATATTTTACAGATTTCTTGAATCCTTACAGTACACAAATTGGTGCCTTGAGTAAAATATGCATCTAATAAATTTTTTGTTGAATAGAATGGAAATAAACAGGTTTTGTATCTTGAAAGGCATCCTGTATTATCTTAAATATTTCCAAATATTAGAAATGCTGTCCCTATTTTGAGATTGTTTCTATTCCTTCTAGCTTACAACAGAAAATCTACTTCATAAAGCCCTTCAAAGTCTTTCTAATATTCTCCCATGTCAGTATAAAAATATTTAAAGATAATTATATTATGCTTCTGAATATTTGATCCATATCTTTATCCTTACCCAAAGTCTCTTCATCTCTTGCTTTTAATTTAATCATACTGGTTGCTCATCTTTGAGCATTCATACATATACATAATCTATTAAATATATCTTTAAAAAGTAGAATTCAAAATTGGATCTAGTGCTCTGAGGTGATTTGTTGAGCAAAAATAAATAGAAGTGTTGTTGGCTATTGCTCCAACACAATTTTTCCACCAATTCTATTAACACTACCAATACATATTTGGTTACTTTTAGAGTCCCATCATTTCATTGCATCAAAATGACTTGTTTGCAATAAAACACTAGTTTTTCTTGGCTAGGTCACCATGACCTTGTTCTTGTATTTTTGGGGGTAGAGGTGAGGACTAAATGTTGGATTTTACATATCTCCCTTATATACGTAGATACATATATATTAGCGAAAGCTAATATTGTATTTTATCGTAATAGCTAATATTTGGGGGGTAGTTACTTTACAATAGGTACTTTACATGTATTATCTAAACCTCACAACCAACTTATAATGCAAAGACTATTGTCCTCATTATACAAATGAGGATATTGAGGCTTTAGGAAATAAGTCTACACAACTAGTAGGTGATGCAGCCTGGATTTGGCTCTTAGGAAGATTGCATTTGAATCCTGGGCTCTTGACAACTCTTTCACAGTCATCTCTCTGCCTGATAGATAGCTCTCAGAGTCACAGTCCCAGAGACACAGTCATGTGTCACCTTTCACATGTTGGTCCATAAACCTCTTGCCACAAAGAAAATGGATAGCTGAATCAGCTGCATTTGGGAATGCTTGCTAATTCTTAGAATTTAGATTTCTAAGAAGAAAGGTGTGAGCCAAGACCTGGATTTTGGTGGGAATAGCTGTGGACAGGTGGGATCCTAAGTTTTCTCTCTGAACTAAGAATTTGGCAGTTGCCCTGTCTGTACTGTACAAAGGCAAGAAAAGCCCTGTGTTAATGCCATGACAATGTCCCCTCTTTGGGCTAAAAGCCCTATGTACAGACCATCTTTTTAAGAGAATTGATTAACACATTTATATATATTTTTGTGAAGTGTCAAGGGTGCTCCCTTCCCCTGATCATTTGCAAAGTATTAAATAAAACCCATCTTGGAAACATACTTCTAGAACAAGGTTGGATTTTCTCTATTTAGAAATTGATTGTAGAAAGGAGGATTATACCATCAGCATCCTGCTGGATTAGAATAATGACCATTGTCCTAATGGTGAGACTAATGTGTGTGGTGATCAGCTGCCCTCTGCCTTCAAGTATGTTGCTCCTAGGATATGGAGATGCATCAGACACCATTTCAGAGGTCCTGAGTCTCAAATGTTGTCACGTCCCCTGATTCACAGTTTCCTCCTACAGAGCCATGCCTGCTTTCCAAAATTGGTTCTAACAAGTCCTTTCATTTTCAATGTCCAATCAGTCAGTTACTACTAGATGCCAAAGTGTGGGTTTATGTTCTAATCACAGACACTAGCCCATCCTTTCTCAATTACATCACTAAGAGTAGTTCTTTGAGCAATAACTTTCCATCAAGTCCAAAGACTGTACAAGCACACTTCTTCCAACTACCTCCTCTGCCATTGCACGAGGGTACTTCAAAAAGTTCATTGAAAATTGAATTAAAAGATAATACAAATCTTTCCATGAACTTTTGAAGACCCCTCATATTCACAGCTAAAATCTCTTTTATGGTTGGGGGTGGCAGTGAGGGAGGGAAGAGGGGAGGGAGAGATAAGTCTATAGATGGTAAGGAAAAAATGTATTTGAGAAAGGAACTGTGAGTTGACCAATGAGCACAGATAACTGAGGTATATGAGGTATTTAAGAGAGTCCTGAGGGTTAGTTAGAGGATATCATCATAATGATCCCCACCTGTATTTGAATTTATCCTATAGAAGTTAGCTAGGCTGTGGCCAGAGCAATACAGAGAGTTATCACCAAGTCACGTTTATGAACTCACATGACATCTAAGAACCATGTGCTGAGGATATTGGAGTCATTATCAAACACCTGGAGATTTTCAATTCCTGATTTTTTGCTGGTGTGATTTATTAACAGTTCTGCTAATGCAGATAGAATGCAAGCCCAAATTATAGCAGTGGATCGGGCTGAATGCCGAACGGTCTACGCTATTCAGCGTACAGAATATCTGCATCCTAGTTGATCATTTTTGAATCATCAGTTCCATCTTCATGTTAAATTAACAATTTAACAGCTGCTTTCATCAAAGTTCTTTTGTGTCTACCAACATGATACTGTAATTTTTTTTCTTAAATGCAATTTCCAAGATCATTTCTGTGTCTTTTTAGTTCCAGATTACTGATTTGCATGTTTGCTCAATTTGTATACAAATGTTCAGGCATTTATATATCATTTAGGGAGCATGATACACCCTTCAGGGCTCTAGGGAATAACTTAATCCTTCTTACCATTCACTTACTTAAATTTCATTTTCTTTAAGGACAGGTGATGAATGAATGCAATAAAATATGACTGAGCACAGGTATACTTGCTCCTAAATAGAAAATATTCTGCAACATAAGAATAACAGTGGTTTCATTTTCACATAATTCCAGTAAGTGGGAGTATTGAAAATCAAGTCAGATTTGTCATAGAACACATGTCTTTTTTTCACCTTTTGTGTTAGCCTGCTTGAGCTGTCATACCAAAATACCATAGACTGGGTGGCTTAAACAACATAAATTTATTTCTCACAGTTCCAAAGGCTTAGACATCTAAATTTAAGATAAGTTGCTGGCTGATTTGTTTCTTTGTGAGGGCCCTCTTCTTGCTTTACAGATGGGCACCTTCTCTGGATGTCCTTGGTGCATGGAGAGAGAGAGAGACAGAGAGACAGAGAGACAGAGACAGAGACAGAGACAGAGACAGAGAAGGTGTCTCTTCTTATAAGGCACTAATCCCATCAGACAAGGGCCCAGCACTCATGACCTCATCTAAATCTACTTATTTCCCAATTGCTGTATCTGCAAACACCATCACATTGGGGGTTATGGCTTCAACATTACCCAAAACACCTTTTGGGCAACTATATGGCTTGACCTATCAGGTACGGTATGTACAATGAGGTGAAACTTGCTAATCTGGCTTAAAGGATCATAGGCACTATATACAGGAACTCAAATATTCTTACAAGAGTAAAAGAGCAAGGGAGACGACTATAAAACACAATCATTCTGAAAGCTTTTGCTTAGATGTGGTGAATGTCACATATCACTTGCCAATGCAAGTCATACAAACAAGCCTAATATTACTCAGGCAAGGACAAATGCTACTCCAAGGGGAGGGGGTTCACATCCCACGAGTGGGTGGGTGTACATCATTATCTTACAGGAAGGTGGAGTGGGTAGGTACAAACAATAGTTTAATCTACCACATCTTCAAAAAATACTTTTCCATATAAATATCTTTATCTCTCTTGTACTTTGATTCCTTCCTTCCATTTCCTTGTCAAAATACCAGTCCTGGTTTGATGCAGATATATATTTTTACACCTTGATCTGTGAAGTGTGGACACCACTGTAAAATGTTTTAAAAAGGTAAGACAAAAGATCACTATATTGTCATCACAAATCCATGATGAAGAATCTTAAATTCTCACTTGACGATTGTAAGAAATCCTACTGATTTGTCTCCCACTCTGCACTAATTATTTTTGGCCCTCTTTTTTTCTATTTAAACCCATTACCCATCACCCTCTTTGTGCTCCCCTGTCTCACATGCAACAGGTGGTGTCACCTCACACTTCATTAAAAAAACAGAAGCCAGCAGGTGGCTTCCTCACCTCCCCACCACCAGCTCCACCAACCTGTCTCAACCTGTCCTCAACTTCTTTCTGCTGTAAGGGCGTTTTTTTTTTTTTTTTTTTTTTTTTTTTTCTTGCCTCAAAGGCTGCTTTTGCTACAGGGGCTCTAGATGATGTCTTTTTCTTTATGAGAGCTTCGTTTCTTTAATTATTCCTACTCCCTCTTTTATCATTTTTTTTCCTCATTTTCTAATCATGCCCCTAAGATGATATGTTTTCCTCTTCTTATTTTTCAAATGTTGATAAAGTTATCCTCCTTTCGGAAATATTCTAATAACTCTGCTTTGATGCAGTATATTGTCTTACTTTTCTCTCTCTTCTCTGGTTGTTCCTTCCTCGCCCCCATTTTTTGGTCCATTCTTCTTTATCCTGACCCTAAAATGTTGGATTTCCTCAGTTTTGTGCCCTTCTTAAGGGATATTCTCTCCCTAGGTAACATTATTCATTCCCATGACTTTTTATACCATCTTATTTGTATGTAGTCTCAAATTCCTATTTATACATCAAACTTCTTTTCTACTCTCTAGATTCACATATTTGATATCATCACTTGGTATCTCACGAGTGTCTCAAATTTATATAGTCACAACCAAACTCTTGATTTTCTCCTTTACCCCTAACCTGACCTAATCATCCCTCTCAATATTTCTCATATCATGAAATAGCAACACCCCATCCGATTGCTCACACCAAAAGTCTGAGAATATTTTTTGATTTCTTTTACTCTTTTCTCTTATACTCTCCTATACCGAGACTTAATGCATTTTAGCATCAACTGATCTTGAGTCAATTTAGTCATTTAATTCTGTCCCCATCACTACCATCCTTGTCAAAAGCAGTTTCACCTCTTCTCTAGACAACTTCTTGTCTGGTGTCCTGCTTTCCGTGTTAACCCTCTCAGTCATTCTTCCACACAGCAGACAGAATTAGGATAAATTTGATCATTCTGCTAAAATCCATTAGTGTCTTCCTTTAGTATGACATTATAATCTTACAGATTCCAAAAGTCTTAGCAGAGGAGTCAAGGCCACCCAGTTCATCTCTCAGATAACTGCCCCTCTTGCGAGCTCCAGCCACGTGGACCAGCCTGCAATGATGCCAGGCTCTTTCTCACTTCAGGACCTTTGCTCCTTCCTCTGAGGATGGTCCTTCCCTCATGCCTCATAGTGTCTCCTTCTCTAGATTTTAGATTAAATGCCACCTCTTCAGAGATGTCTTCACTGGACACTTAAAGAAGTTAGCCTCACTGAAGTTTCTCTCCAGAGCCCTTTATTTTTTTTTTTTCTTTCACAGAACTTCTAAGAATATTATAATTTTAAAAAATGTTATTGCTTGTTATTGGCCTCCTCCACTAGAATATTTTAGTTTCATGATGTCAAGAGCACATATGTCATGTTTATGGATAGGTCCAACACCAAGGATACTACAGAGTGCACAGTAGGCAATCCACAAACATTTTCCAGTAAATGAATGATTGAAGAATGGTGTTAAATTTTCTGCAAAATAAAGTCTTTGACATTAAAATCCATGTCTTTCTTTAAAGTATAAATACATTCTAAGTTGCAAATGACAGTTTTCTCTAGGTAGCAATGCATTCAGTTAACAATATTTTGTAGTTCACAACACTCTGCAGAGGCCAGAGAATCAGGCTTGGAAGCCTCATGACCAAGAACCAACGAGCCGGGGAGAGCACAGACTAGAAAACACGCTCAACCAACCCAACTGAAATGTCCCTTTGTTCTCCTTTACGTGGAACTTATGATACTAGGCCACACGTTACATTATTTCATGTACTTTATACTCCTGAAAATTAGACAGATATTTTCATAATTTGTGAAAATTTGATTATTTATTCTAAATTGCTACCAGTACAATGGGCTTTTAGATAATAGAAGATAGTTCAGGTAGATAATACAAGATAGTTTCAAATTTGAAGGAACATTAAAATTGGATAGGGGAAAAGAAAACATCTAGCAAAAGTAAGTTAACTGCCTACATGTCTTTATTGAAAAATCTCAGAAAATTAGATGACTCTATATTTTCTCTCTTTCTACTCCCAAACCTCATGTATTCTTCACTGATATCTTAATTTACATTTAACTTCATCCTGCTATCAAAATCCTTGTTCTAATTTTAATCTTGAGTCTCAAGTCAATCAGCTCCTATCCCAATTCCTCTTCCAGTGACTTGACAGAGACTCTTCTCATTGCACACCTGGTCTTTCCTAAGAACTTCCCAATATTTCAGATGGGTTTCATTCCTGCCCACTTACATCCATCTCCCACGTGACTGCTGGACCGAGCCCTGGAACACAGATCTGGCACCACCCTCCTAGTGCCTCCCAGTGGAACTATGGAAAGGTCCAAAATCCTTCTCATGGCATTCAAGGCCTTCCTCAACACCTCCTGCAAGTTTCTTCAACATGAAGTCCTCTGCGACGTGCCATGTTCTGGACGGGCCAGTCTACTCCAATGTCAGGTGAGTTTGTGGCTGCTGTTTTCCCAGCTTTTTCTTTGAGCACACTTTGTCATTTTTTCTTCACTATCAGATGACTGTAAATCTGTGATTCAGGTCAGGTCTCACCTTCCACGGAGGCTTCTACTGACCCATCTAACTTGAATTGACCCCTTCTCTGAATCTTCATGATAGATAATCGACTTGTCCTAGAGTACACTGTCTGACATACATTGGTTTGATATTTATCTCTGTAAGAGTTGCAAGCTTTTTGAAAACAGGGCTTTGTCTTATTCTTTTCTCACTAGTCCCCCACAAAGTATATGTTAGTATGTAAAAACTATAAAATTTGTTTTACATTTACTTGCACATCTTTTTGTAAGTCAGATATAAATGTGAAGTTCACTAAGATAAGTTCAAGTTACTATCAATATCTTCCATAGAGGAGCAAATGAGTTTCAGTTTCTTTCTTTAGAGCAGGGTTTAATTTGATGAGGCCAGGAAACTAATCCTATGCCAGGGCATCCTAAGGTAAGAGCATTGAATAGAAAAAGGAGTGCCCAGGTGATTCCAAAGGAAAAAAAAAAGATGCAAAGAAAGTAGAGGCTGAAGAGAGACCTCTCTCATTTTCCAAGTTTTGACAAGATTCAATGGACATCTTATTAGCAATCCAGACACTGATTTTTGTCTCTGAAGACTCTGGGGATAATGAGTTTTGCCAAAATTTCTGCATCAACCTAAAATCACTACTACTCCTGTCAAGATAACCAGAAGAATAAAGAAGTGACTGAGGGCAAAATAATATCAACCAATATTTGGGGGACAAAAACAATTTCTGAACAGTGATATGGAGTTTCTATGTTACAATTCTCTTTTATTGCAAATCTCCAGGGTTGAATGAATCCAGACCTCATGGCCTGACATAGAGTGCTTCACGTCATACAGACAGGTAGGCACACAGTGTTTTCTTTTTCTAAGAGAATTGCTAAATCATGATGTTGAAAGAATGTATGCTGTGTTCAGTTTCAGAAATAAGCTTTCTTGGAGGTCCTGGTAGTTAAAAGAGGGGTCAGTTGATTCTCAAAATCTGAAATAACCCATTTCTCTAATCTGTACATATTTTAGGAGCCAAAGATCAGGGGTTTCCAAAGTGCCAACTATTGACTAGGTATATCAGAATCATTGGGTCTCTACCCCAAAATCAATATTGTCAAGATTGGACCTAGGAATATGTACCAGACTATCCACGTGGTTCTAATGTGCTAAAAGATACCTATTACAGAACCTAATCTGCTTGACAGTTTTAGAACTTTGGTTCTCTAACTTTGTTTCGTGTTAGAATCCCCTGGGGAGTTTTTGAAGAGTCTGATGCCCAAGCTACAGTCTATACCAATTAAATCCGAATCTAAGAGGTTGGCACCAACGAGTCACCGTTTGTAGACTCTAGCAGGTTTTTTTTCAATGTGCAGCAAGCGCCAGAACGATTTTTCACTGGTAGTAAAATGTGCAAGGCAAAAGGTGCTTTCTGGCTGCACTTAAGAGGAGCTTGGGAAGGAGTGTATTATCATAGCTTTGCAATGCAGAAGCATCCCCAGGGAGGGTTTTTCAACAGCAAATCTTTCTCATACTTTTCAAACTGGCAAAAGACCACCTTGTACCAAATGGAAATAATTAATCTATGAAGAAAAATACTGAGACTACATGAAAGGCTGTGAAGAGTGCCAGAGTCAGAACAGCTGTGTCTATCGTTTAATACCTGGGACAACCTTGAGCAAGTCATTCAATTTCTCTCAATTGCAGTTTTCGTATGGTAAGTTGGATGCAACTGTACTAGCCTTGACGTGGAGTTGTTATTTTATGTTACTAAAAGAGCTGACATATTTAAATGATCAGAGTGCTTTTAATTGGAATGGGAGGAGGTAATTTGGGACTCTCTATTAAGTCTGGAGTCAAATCTTCATTAATTAATATTTGTGATTTTCTCATTTGTGTCCCCATGATTAAACTTTTTTATAAATATTTAATGGGCCAGTGGTGCTAAATATTTGTTCTTTTGTCTGAGAATAATTTTGCATCACATTTTCTTAATCGGCCTATGGATTCTGTAGTATTGATACTTGTTTTATCTATTGCTGCTGAATACAAGGGTAGAGCCAAGGAGAATCTTTTGTTGCCTAGATATCTGATAAATTCCAGATCCATCTGGAAACTATTTGGAGTTCATGGGCAAATGAAGTAGGTCATAAAATACTAAGAACTCAAGAGAAAAAATAAACTACCAAGGTTGAATTAGAAGTTAAGGTCTTACCTCTTATCTTTCTTAATAATGTCTCCTCTGCTTGTCATGGCAACCACATGTGATATGAGTTGTTAAGGTGAAAGAGGACTTACAGATGGGAGGAGACTGTGAAATACTGCAATGGGAGAAGATATTTTTCTGACTTGTAACAATGTGGACCAAAATGCATCTCCATGATCTAAGTCTCATTTGTATTAATCAGGGGGTATCATGATCAACTAGGATTTTGTGAGGCATGTTAGCCTTCATTTTCTTTTCTTTGTTGCAGAACATCAAAAGCTATGGGGTCTCAAAAGGTGGGTCCTGGTATAGGTGGCTGTAAAAGCACTTACCATGGTTCTTACCACATAGAAATCACTTTTTCGGTTGAATATGAATAATATGAATGATCACTATGTTTATGTCAGGCTGTCAGCAAATACATTCTTACTAGAAAAATTCTACTTAAAAATAACAAGCAAGAATGGGAAGGCTGTTTGATCAAGGGAGGATCAGAACAACTGGAGTTAAATCCTGTTTCAAGGACACCCACCAAATGAATTGGTGCATTTTGAAGTGCATCTGTCGACCTGCCATCTAGTGGTAGCACGTCTTCTCTTTGTGGTATACTCTGTGGCTTCTTAGGTGATTCAAAATACAAGGGTGACCTGTTTCTATTGACTAGGCCCAAATTTATTTTATTTATTTATTTTTTAAATTAGCAAAGAGCTGAAATTCCAACACTCAAAGAATCCTAGAGACATGTCAAAGGGTTACTCCTTGGACCATTCGTCCTTTGCTGTAGACAACATAGACGTGCATTCAGCTTTTCTCCCATTGATTTCAGCTTTTACATTTGTGTGTTTTCAACCCTCTTTAAGCCTGTGAAGTTAATTCTCACAAAATCTAAATAATTTAGATGGTTTATTTCTTAATTAGAGAGAAAATAATGGACACAGGATTTTCTCCTAGCAATGGATGGTTTTCCTAAAGGGGATGGAGGAAATTTCAAACCCATTTCTGATTTCTCTGTGGACTGAAATGACAGGATGCAATGAGGTCCAATTAGACTGTGGTGACCCCCAATTTGCTGACCTCATTTGGTGGGTGTTCAATGAGTAGACTCTATCTGTTCTTTATAATTGAGATTAAATAGCAAGCTGATGCAAGGCTGGGCAGAAACTTCTCGCAGAAATTTAGCAGGGATTACGCATTCTACTTCTATCAATCTGTAAAGATAAACTTATAGTAAATGCACATCCAGACCTTGGTGTAATTCCCTTTTGTTCAGTAGAAAAATCATAATTTGTTAATTCTTTGAAACAGAAGAAAATATCACGAGTGTGTGTGGTGAAGGTCGGGCGACGTTAGACCTATAAAGGGAATTCAGTAATGGGTCCTTTCCATTGGTCATGAGAAAACAGCAGATCCCACTTTGGGCTGGTATTCCCCTGTTTCTGTGACTTAGTCCTTTATGAGGTTTCAGCACCTGTGCTACTAGCCAGTCTCAATTATGGCCAAAAGTATATCGAGAGTTTAGCCCCAGTGGCAGTTGGGCTTAGAAACTGGACTTGTTTTCACAAAGGTCTTGGGATCTTTGTACTGAGGATAAGCCCTGCATATTCACGTAGAGCCTCTGTCTTGCTGTCGTAGTCCACAAGGCTTGACTTCGGCCTTGGTTTTCTGGCCTTTTGTCTGAGGCCACTCTATCTTAGCTTTTGGGGTTTTTTTCTGGATTTCTATATCTAGATTTTATCTTTCTGAGAATGGACTTCCTTTCATATCTATATGCCATCCCTTTGTGCATTTGAACACTGCCTTGCTGTGCACTCTCTGCCCTCCCCTCTGATTGGGATGGATCCAGTTAGACATGTAGATATGCTGACCAGACCCCACCTCCAGGAGGGGCTTGCTGCCCAGCTCTCCACTCCTCCAAGGTCTGCCTCAATAAGGAGAGCTGCCTCACTCGGGGTACATCCTACCCAGAACAGCCCAGAGCCAATCAAATAAGGTCAGGGGTAAAGGCACAGGCTTTTCAGTGCAATGGGGACCTTTGTCTAGAGCAACATTCTGTCTGGAGCCCCCTGTAGGGCTGGTCAAGGCTTTGCTGGAGCTGCCCTACAGAGTTACTTTTTCCCCAGCACAGTTCTGCTCTTGCCACCGACACCCCACCACTTTTTCTCCACAGGTGTTGATTCCTAATAAATATCTGTCCTCCACACCCTGTCTCACAGTTAGCTTGCAGAAAAGTCAGCTTGCGAGTGCTCCTCTCTTATTGATTCTTTGTCCAAGCCAAGCCTGTGTGTTCCTATTGGATCATTAGAAATAGGAAGTTTCCATAGGGACAAGTGGCTAACAAGCACAACTTTTCAGATTCTTCTTCTCTCATTCCCTGCAGTTCTTCTGCAATGCTGGGTCCTGTAGCTGCAACATGCCCTTGTCTGCCTGTGTCAAAGCAGTAAGTTCACATTCCTCTAAGCCTAAATCTGCAACCCTCCCAGGCAGTGACTGTCTGAGATAATTTTCACGTAGTCCAAAGGGCATTTCCAAACCTTATTTTGCTCTTAGCTTTTGTTATAATAATATACAATTGCCTTTTGATAAAACTGTGCAAAAAAAGAAAAGTTCATCTTCTATGCACAAAGAAAATTCTACTTTTTCTTTTTGCTAAAGTATTGATTTTTGGACAATACTTATCAGCATTGTGCTAGAGTTCTGGATCTGACACTTATCATTTAGTAAGACTTTTTGTCTCAGTTATGCATCTTTAATATTAAATAGAAGTACATAGCTTACTTAGAGAGGTGATGTGATCAACAATATTTGAAATAGCATGAAGAAATGGATACAAACATATTTTACAAACTGAGATGTGTTATAATTGTGAAGGAATAAGATGATGATGTTTATAATTTTATAATTGTTTTGCAGTTGTTGCATAGAAATGGTTTTAAACTATCCATATATTCTCTACTTCCATTTGTGGCTAGTGGCTGACATTTACAAGATGTCTGTGACAGGGTGCAGCTTTTTGTGGGGGACAGAGCTCTGCTACAGCCCAGACCTAAGTGGTGCATGTGGTGATTGATCTCCTGACCTTGGGCTCATTAACTTCATTCTCCGCTGAGTGGCAGAAACCAGCTATAAGGAACCCTTTGTGAGCACAACTTTCTTTGTATTTCTGGGGATCAGAGCCACTAGTGCCCAACTTGTGTGCATCGTCTGAAGTGTGTACGCTTTGCTAGACAGTTTCCAAGGGTACAAAAAGTTCCCTGTTTTAAATAAAGTGTCAGCGTGAAAGAAGAATATAGAAAGCATTATAATAGTTCTTGGTTGATAAAAGCAGGTAATAAAAATAAGAACTAGGATGCTTCAACACTCTGAAAGAAGCAAATAATGTGATTCCACATTGAATCCCACGACAAACAGGGGGGTTACTCCAATCTCAAGGTCTGAGGAAGCCTTGGATTGCAAGTAATGAAGTTCTCACTCAAGATCAAATTTACCAACTTTCTTAGTTTAATTTGGCAACATAATCGTGCTTCTGTTTTAGCTGAGCCATATTGCAGCCCAAGAAAAACGAGGAGGGCATGTTGAGAGTGGTGGATTTTCTCGTTTTTGTAAAAACACAAGATTCTCTTCAACAAACATGCAGGTAGCACCTACTCGGCCTGCACCCTAGGGACACAGACATGACATCATTCATATCGTTCATGAGTTTTTTTCCCCCAACCTCAGCCGGTATCACTTTTCCAGAGCCTGGGTGGGTGCACAGGGATGGGGAGGGTGTGCAAAGGGTAACCCGATCCCCATGCAGATCTGGCTCCACATGTCACTCTTCCACAGCAAGGGCAGAGCACAGTGTTACAAAGATGCAAGCCAGGGGAAAGAACAATCCCCTTGGTCGCCGCTGGACTTTTATTAGGGGTGGATTTTTCTGAACCCACAGGAGTCACCATTCAAAATTCCCTTTCGCTCTAGGTGATCCTTGGAGAAGCCCATGTTATTCCAGTACCCCCTGTCCCTTCTCTGCTGTGTTTCCTTCGCAGTACCCCACAGAGCCCAGGGCCATCTGACTCCCGCCTCCTGTGCCACATGGATGAGACTGTCATCACAGCACTTCTCAAAGCATCTGTGGTGGAGAACCAGATGCTCGTTTGTTTTAGCCTATTATTATTATTATTATTATTATTATTATATTATTATTATTATTATTTTATTTCCAATCTGTGTGGACAGGTACTTTTGTAAAATATAATCAAAGAAAAATTTTAGAAAATTAAAAAAAAATGTCAAAGTACAAACCCCATGGTCATCATCATCATCAAGCTCATTACTTTCAAGAGGCTAGAACGACTCTGTGGCTGGTTTCCCCTGCGGTGGGCGCCCATAGCCTGGTCCCATGCCATCAGCACATGCCTTTCGTTCGTGATGTCTGTCTCTTCCTTCCTGGCAGCCTTGGTCTGTAAGCAGTTTTCTCAGCGGAGCAGGAGGGAAGACAGGCAGGCGGTGCAGAGACGGGGATGGCTCGGACACAGTGGGGTCCACCATGTGCAACTGCCCCGCCACAGCGACAGAGCAGGTCTGAGAGAAACAGGCGGGACACATATGTGAAACCTGCACACGTCACGGTGACACCTCTTTACTCTGCATTTGAAAGTATTTGTGAGTTTAAACATTGTTTTTCTGACTATAAATTCATTATGGAGTGTTATAGAAAATGTGAAAGAACACAGACCAACTACAAATAAAAACTTCATATAAGAACACTATCAAGAGACATAAAATATTTGGAGAGTTTTCTTTTAGGTCTTTCATTCCATGATGTTTTAAAATACTTGGTATCGTACAGAAACCATATTGTTTTTCAGCTTCTTCATTTAAAACTGTGAAATAAATGATTTCCCATGTTATTAGTTCATCTTTACAGCCATAATTTTAATGGGTAAATACTGTTTCATTCATCGATGAATCACAAATTACTTAACCATTACATCATTTGTGAGACATTTAGATGATTTCTAATTTATTTGCAAATATAAACAGCAACAAAATGATAGTTCTTGTTTATAGATTTTTATATATTGCATAGGTTTGTTCTATGTCTTCTTTGTTGATTACCTACTCAAATATTTTTATTTTTATTTACCTATATTTTCTCTCAAGGACCGCTGTTCCATATTTTCTCTCAAGGACCACTGTAAGCATCCACATTTAAATTTATTTTCAGGATGTTTATTTCTATTTTACTTTATCTTATTTTTTTTCTTCTATATTGGGGTGGCTGCAATGCAGTGGGAAGAAAATCAATCAGAGAAAGAACTGGGACCACACCCCAGGTCTGACTCTGCTGATTGGCTTTGGGTGACTTGTTCAACCTCTCTGAGCCACCGATCTCGTCTTCTCTCCTCTGGAATGTTGTTTTGGAGTAGGACTTTCCAATGTGGGCTCCCGTTTGTTTTGTGTTGATCTGTCAGCCTCAACACTTGATTTCTATTTTATGGTCTAAAATGATTGCTATCCCATTTTCCGGCACACTCAAATGGCAGTGAATAAGATGGTAAAAGCCAAAAAGGAGGAAAGCATTTGGAAGTTGCATGTACGTCTTCTGCTATGCCCCATTGGCCAGGATTAAGCCACAAATCTATATCTAGTTTTTTTTTTTTTCTTTTAATAGAATCTGCTATTTAGCTGGATATTTAGAAACAACTTGAAGTGTCTAAGACAGTCAATCCCTTTAGCCACACAAATATCTAGGCTCACCCTTCTTCCACATAGAAAGCACTCATTCTTTCTCTCTAAGAACATCCAGTGACTCAGTCATTTTATCTCAATCTCACTCCAGGATCTCTGGGTGATGGGCCATCCTCAGCCTCAGGTTTTAATGTGGCTTCTCAGCTGAGCCAGCTACAAACCAAACCTCAAGCTATCTGCTGTTCGCTCTCAGTGTACCTGGCCTGTGAGAAAAGGGATAGCCACAATGCAGGAGAGCATTTAGAAAAGAAGACTGAGAACCACACCTAACCATCACATTTTATAGCAATAGTAAAATCATATTGGGTCATGCTTCTAAAGTCTTCCCTGACCTGGCAGCAAGGGGAGTTCCTTGGTGAGCATCTCCCAGAGGCAGGGACGTCTCTGCAAGGAGCTAACGTGTCCCTCACCCTCTGTTGCCCCAGCTGTGCCCTCAAGGAGCTTCCTCATTTTCCATTTTTCTCTCATTGGAGAGGATGCTCTTCTGAGAGGCTGCACAGTCTTCCCTGCCAACTTGTATAGCATGGCAGCTGGAGGTGGGATTAGGGCTAATTGAGCTTGTGATTTCTTTGAAATATTATTTCTCCAAAAATGTAGTAAGTATACTAATTTTCTAGAGCCACTGTAACAAACTACCAGAAACGAGGTGGCCTAAAACAACAGAATTCTATTGTCTCATTTATCTGGAGGCCAGAATTTCGAGATGAAGTTGTTAGCAGAGCAATGCTCCCTCTGCAAGTATCAGGGAAGCATGTGTTCCAGGCCTCGCTCCTAGCTTTTAGTAGTTCCTTGGCTTGTGGCAGCATAACTTTAAATTTCATATGTAATCCTCCCTGTGTGTATGTTTGTGTCCAATTTTCCTTTTTTTGCAAGGGCCCCAGTCATACTGGATTAAAGACCCACTCTACTCAAGTATAACCTCATCTTAATGAATTATAACCATATTGTTTTTCAGCTTCTTCATTTGAAACTGTGAAATAAATGAAAAACAATATGGATGTAACTAATTAATTAAATAAGGCAATGGCCTTATTTCTTAATAAAGTCACAATCTGAGAGACTGTGCATTAGGACATCAGCATATGAATTGGGTGGATGGATTTAATTCATAACTGTAGGTTTCTGGAAGTTTATTTCTGGTAGTATGCATGTGTTAGTAATCATAGTCAAAACCTATTGCTGTGTATAACTGCAGTTCTTGAGCCTGAAAACTGCCTTCTCTTATTTAATGGTCTCTGAATTCTGCCTACTCAATTTCTTATAACTAAATGGTGATTATCTTGAGACTGTCTGAAACAACAGATTTCACAGAAGAACCTTCAATTTTTTTCATCCTTGTATTTCATCTCTGCATGCATATCAGCTAGATTTAACATGAATTTTTCTCTCTTACAAAATTCTGCTAAAATCAGCCAAGATGAGCCAATACACATGAACTGTTGGAGTACAAGCTTTTTCTTTTTTGTTGCTCTGTGGTCCCCTCAAACGTGTCCCTTTTTGGGTCCAGCCGTTACCAATAGGCTCTCATTCCAGGAAGCATATAAAATGACAAAAGAAAGGGAGAACACACTATTCCCTTTAAGGAAGTGACCACAAAGACACGCTCACTACACCCGTTCTAATCTCAGTGGTAACTATTTAGTCATGAGATCACACCTAAAAGTAGGACAGATCAGAAATGGTGACCTTGTGCCCAGATAAAAATTTTACCCTGTAAGTAGGAGAGAATGGGCTCTAGGGGTCAATTAGACCTATACCACAAATATTCACTTTAAAGATTTAAAATCTCTTGTTAAAAAGGAGACAAATTAAAGGGAAAGGTGGCTGAATAGGGTGATAGGAAATCTATTTTAGGAACTGCCAGGATACCTCTGCAAATATTTTCCTTACCTGAGTAATAAAGGTTTGAGCACGATTAGCATTTTTTAAATACAGTTACATAGAATAGAAAATCTTAAAGATACTAATAAATAATTGTTTTATGACAAAGAACTTCTGTATCCAAAATTAAGAAGTGATTAACACTATATCCACATTTTAGAGATTCACAATACCATAATGAAGCTTCTGACGATCTTTCCATAAATAATCTTTAACCTGCCACATGTCGTTTTTTCAGGCACAGAATAGCTTATGACTCAATCTTCTATTAACTCATGTAAAACTCAATACTGGGAATACCAAACTAAATGGCCTGTGAAGTTCCTTCCTGCTCTAAGGTTCTGTGATGCTGAAGTACATCATTGAGCTCTTACCACCCTTCAACATCTGCTTAATTATTTACTAAAATCTATTTAAAGCCTCCTGTTCCTGAAATTGAGTTAAGGAATCTTACGACAAATGGCCTTTAAATAAGGCTAAAAACCAAAAACAGGTATTGAAATAAAAAAGCAAAACTGATTTATACCTTCCCGTGAATTAGTCTGTTAGATTTGTTGGGCAGTCAGCTAGTTAGCTAGCTAAGCTCTGGGGAAAGGAGACAGTTAAGGTTGGAGGAGGAGGCTTAAGTCATATGAGTCCTGTCACTATGGTGGGCTAGGGGTGGCAGGAAGGTTGGTTTGAGGGAGTTGGCACAAAAACTCCCAGGCGGGCAGACATCATGAACCCCTGCAGAGCATGCTGAAAGGAAGCAGGGTGGTGCCAGACAGAGGGACAGCCGACTTCCAGCCTCCTCGACAATTTTGCTTAGGGCTGGCTTTGTGTGTGTGTAAATCATTCAGATAATTGCTGTAATTCTGTGCTTAGCTTGGCTGCTAAGACCCTTGATTCATGAATATTCATAAGGTCTATCCACACTCCACTATTACTTAGATTTTCCTAGACAGCTTTCATGCTGAGAATGCCAGCATGTTTGTGCTGGAGATGGTGATGGTAATGATTTCTTGTCTGGATGGAAGCAGGCTGAGCCTGAGCATGGCCTGGGGATACCTCCCTGTGCCCACCCATCCAGGTAATGAGAAGAAAAACACTCCTGCACAGGTTGGCCCTGCTTCTCTGTGGATCCTGTTCTCACACGTGGATTCTCTTATTCGTCCTTTACTGAGCACTTTGCCAGGCACTGTGCTAGGTGCTGGGGCTCTGGCACAGAAGACAGGTAACTACCTATCTTCACATGAGTGCACAGCCCTGCCAGCAACATACTTGCAGAGAGACCACCATAGAATAATAATAGTTGTTAAGAGAGGGTGAGCTCAGAGTCCTGTGAGGAGCTTGGAGAGTGCACAAGATCAGAACTGGAAGTGGGTAAACCAAGAAGGGATGACATCTCATGAGATTCAAATACCTAAGTTGAGCTTAAAATGACATCACATAAGTAAGACATACTCATTGCAGAAAATGCAATAAAGTGGAAAGAAAAATCATCAATAGTTTTCCATCCTATTTTGTTGTATATTCTTGCAGACTTTTCCCTGTCTGTATTAGTCTCTTTAACAACCACAATAACAAAAGATCATGAACTATGTAGTTTTATAACTCACTTTTTCAGCTATGCAAATATTTGAACTTGAAGCATAAGTAAAAATTTCCAGGTAGAAGAGGTGAAGGAAGGTGGTTTAGGCTGAGAAAGCATCCGGCCTTGCTCAGAGGTGTGAGGAACCTCCTTTTTCTTGGGTCTGAATGAAGCGCAGGGCTCTAGGTGAGCATGACCTCAGACAGGAAGTGGTGCTAACAGAACAGGGCTTTGTGTGCCTGTGTGAGGTCTAGGGAACTTGGGCTCCATCATGAGGGCAAGGGGAAGATACTGAAGTGTTGTGAGCAGAGACACGGCAGTTTGGAAAATTGTTCCAAAGTTGAGTGGAAGCAGAAAGAGCACTGGAGTGGAAGACCTTTAACTGCGTCTTCTTTGAGGACTCTGAAGTCCTGACCAAAGCCCAGCTGGGTCAGAGCCGATCCCATGCAGAGACAAATAACGTGTTCATTTTATGGTACATGGTCACTCTAAGGATGGGTTCTCTGCCACTTTCTCCAACAGATGAGACCCTAAACATTTCAACATCTCTCAATTCAGCATGGAAAGTCCATTTGGATTGTGGTGCTTAAATCCCAGGACTAAAATGCCAACTGGATAAACACAGCTTATTCATTCAAGCCACAATTCAAATTATCCTTAAAAAAACAGTCTCGAAAGTGATCAGAGTTAATCCTAGGGAGTCAGAGTGGTTGTACGGGAAGTTGGAGTCATTTATGCTTCATTTTATATACTCTCTACTGTTCAATAATGGCTAGGTATGAGTTTATAATGAAAGAATAACAGTAAATGAAAGGTTTTTATTTTCTTTTTTTAATCCAGGTATTCAGGAGGGAACATCTACAGGACATGGTGCTCAGTTGGATCTGGAGAGTGAGGTAAAGGGAGGTAGCATGTGGGCAGCTCCTTGGTTTCTGGCTCCCTTGGTGGTGCCTTTCACAGCAGGGAGTGTGAGTAAAGGACAGAAAGGCAGTGGGAAGTCCTAATGAACTTGAAGTGTCTACAAGTATTTGCATCGGAGACGCAGATCAGTTTGGGGATCTCTTTTTTGGATTTTAGAGGAAAAAATCATGTTGGACATTTTAATTTAGTTGCCATTGACCATTTGTCATCCTTTCCGTGGAAGGAAATAATCATAAAAGAATCGAGAGTGAAAAAGATTGAGGGCCTAGGATTGATCCTTGGGGATACCAATATTTAAAGGGATAAAAAAGTGCAATTAAACAGTCAAGAATAAAAAAGGTTGAGATCATGGGTGTGCTCATGGAAGGAAGGATGAGTGGCTGGTTCAGCTGAAGTTTGGAATTTTTCCCATTTGTGGTGGGCACCATGTGCCTGCTTGTAAAGCAGCTGAGAAGACTTGAAGATAAGAATCCTTGCTTAGAGAAACAAGGGTCGAGCCTGCACGCTTGACCCCCACCTGCAAAGGATTAGTCAGAAAAGAAGATATCGAATGCCTCTCAGTAGCTTTTGTCTTGGTTCCAAAATGTGTTTGTCCAGGTTTGGGTACTATAAAAGCAGAATGAGCACTTGTAGCTCTTCTCTCTCTGGCAACCCAACATGGCAATGGAGATGCTCAGTGAAACGAAAACGTAAGCTCACTGAATGCGGTTATTAAGTAGGAGTGGTGATTCCCAACAGAAGTGGACTTGGTGCCCAGAAGAGGGAGTCACATCCATCTGACGGAAAGGGATAATGCAGAATTAGTAGTGGTCAACTATGTGGTATCAAGTGAATGTGCACCAGAGGGGGAAAGGTAGGGAGACTGTTGTAGATTGTGTACAATGGGTATATTCACAAACAGGATCACAGAGAAAACTAGGTCAGGAGGCCTATGAAAGTGGCTCTGTTCCTGCATGAAAAAGCTGGAGAAATGAAAGTAAAATTGGTAAGATTATACATGCATGACAAGTTTTTGTGTTTATTAAGTTGATTTAAATTAAAAGACTGATGTTAATTATTTGTAAATAAAATCCATGTGTAAAGATGTTTACATAGTCTTAGAGACTAAGAAAGGATATGAGAATGCCCAGGTTCCATGCCGTATATTAACACATTACGCCATGTCTTCCTAAGAAAAGGTGCGGGGTGAGGGAGGTGGTGGTATGTGTAAAATCTGACACTCAAATTTTTTGCTAAACAAACAAGAACAACACAGTTCATAAAAACTCAGGATATTAATGCTATAAGTTCAGGGTTTGAAAACATCAGCCCATGGGTCAATTTGGCCCACTGCCTGTTTTTGTAAATAATAAAATAAAATTTTACTGGGACAGAGTCATCCTCCTTAGTCTATGTATTGTCTGTGACTGCTTTCAAGCTGCAATTAAGTAGTTGAGACCCAGACCACGTGGCCTACAAAGCTTAAAATATTCAGTATCTGGATGTTTACAGACTTCTTTATTATAAAGAGAAAAACTCTTTCCTTTGTTTGTTTGTTACATGTTTGTGGACACACTAGGAGCCACACCTTGCGGGAAAGGTTAGGCTAACCTCCTATAGTCCAGGAGCAGCCCGTTCCCCAGCGCCTTGCGTGTGCTAAACACCACGCTCATACTATTTCTTGGGCACCACTTTTGTCTGTGTAATGAAAACTGTATTCTAGTTTACGCTCTCCGCCCGTCTTTCCTACCCCCATTCTGCTTGCTGACAAAGCATGAAAATCCAGTGAGTTCCCATTAGAGTTACTCAATGCCAAGGTGAATGTCATTGACTCTTTGGGAAACCTCTTAGTACAATACGACTGCTCTCTCCCATAATCAATTTCATGTGGTGAGCTTTTCCAAGGCCCATTTCCCTCACTGTGAATGGACTTCCCCACTGGGCATAGAATTGTAAAGAATTCTACCATGTGAGAGGCAAATCGGTGAGGAGAAAAAAAAAATCAGTGCTTGTTAAAATACAGATTTCTGGGACCCACCCCTTATCTGTTGAATCTCAGGAGTAAGCCAGGAAATCTTGGAGAAAAAACATAAAAACCTAGTGATTCTGATGGAGATCTCTAATCCCTATTTTGAGAAACACTGATCCATGGGATCGTTTTCAGTCGTAAACCTTCACAGCTCCATGAATACTTGGCTTGCTTTGAATTTTATTTCTCAAATTATTCTATGTCTCTGTCCTTCAGAGTTGGAGAGTATTCAAGCAGTGTGAGATTCCGCTTTGAAAGGGTTTATACCAGTTGAAATTTGTGTTATTACATTTGTTTCATGCATTTAATTCCTGTGGAGACTTTAAATATGGGCAGCTGGGTCCCTACTCCAGGTGCTATGCCTCACAAATTGTTGACATCTTTCCTCTCTGTCAGACACCAAAGCCCAGCTGCACCAGCACTAACAAATAGACCGCCTACACTGAGCCTTCCATTGGCCTGGGTGACCACCACTGAAAATGTAAAAGCACAAAATTGGAAGAGAGTTTGCAGCCCTGGGCTCCAGGCAAGCTTTCTTTGTAGCTTGGCTAACTGAAGCACGTGAGTAGTGGTTTCTTTTAGATTAGACATACTTAAATTTCAAAAATTGTTTCTTAGAGGAGAGAAGAGATGGCACAAAAATTTAATGATTCATAAAAGTTCAGACCATGAAACCATGGAGGTTTTATATAAGTATGGATATTCCACTCTCACATTGCTTTGCCTACGGGGATCTCGCAGCATTCCAAGCCCATCTCAATGGCTATGCCCCAGAACATTGTCTATGATATCTGTATTACCTAATTAATTGCTCCCAACTCTAAATTCCATTACTCTAGTACTTCTAGCATTAATTTAACCAACAGTGATTAGCTGATTTTTAGTGTATAGGATGTCAGAGTTAGCAGATATGGGGCATCGTAATTTATGATATGATTCCTGCTTTCCAAGAGCTTGTGAGTATAAACAAGCACTTAAGGAGCAAAGAGCTTATCCCACTGTGTGCACTGTGATGGGGGCATATATTTCAATCTTCCATGGATTAAAAACAAGGGGTAAGGGAGATCCTGTGTCTTAGAAGTATTTTTCTTTCTATCTTGGCCCTTGTCATCTACCCTAGTCAAGAACAAGTGCCCAGAACATCCTGCACTGAATTGAGCTGAACTCTAATTTAACAGTTTCCTTTTTGGGATCAGAGAACAATCAAACACATCTAAGTCTGCCCATCAGAAATTTCTTGTCGATGATTCTAAGTGTCAAGCGTGTTTTGCCATCCTGGAATTTAGGCTCAGTTCCAGGCAGAAATGGAAAGAAATGTTGACTAGTTCCCCTAGCACAGAAAATTTCCTAAAATTTTACACCACTCTGGCAGCCGAGTATTGCCCATTACATATTCTTATATCCAGCATGCTTGACTCTCTATAACGTTTTCTTCTTTTTCTAACTTCCTCTTCAGCAATCACTTGTTCTGTGGCCAATTTTTCCAGAACTTGTCAGTTAATGGTGAGGAAATACGATGAGTTGATGATTGGAAAATCTAATAAGAGTATAGTTTTCTCACATAACAGATTTGCTTTTTGATAAGAGCCTTTCAAGACAAAAGGTCTTTAGCCAATAAATTTTTTAAAATTAAAAAGACAAATTTAAGGGAAGTATGAAAGATATTTTTAGATAGTTAAGTTTTTTATGTCCATTTTATACCAAATCTGCCTGCTCCTCTTATTTGGGGTTGAAATGCATTAACACTTACTTTTTTAAGGTAGAATTTAGTCAGTATTTTTAAAAATTAAATTTATCTTTTTAAAAAAGTCCATAGATTTTTTTTTTTTTTTTTTCCGGAAGACCTTCCCCATCCATAGTATAATATTAAATCATTTAATATAAATAACAGTCTTAAAAGAACCTAAATCAAACTCGTAAAAATCAGATCATGTTCTTCTATTGTTCTATGTGGTTTTATTTTTTAATTTTAACATTTTACTTGTGTAATTTTGTGGTGTACAGTATATTATTTCAAAATATGCATGTACCGCACAATGATTCACTTAGGGTAGATAGCAGAGTTTTGTACCTCTTATTCCATGTGATTTTAGAATTAAGTTTTCTCAGAAATAAAATAAATCTTGCTTCAAATATACAATATTTTAAAATATAGCAAACATTACATATAATGCTTTAATTAAAAAAATGCATAATAAAAATTTAATATGCAATAGACCTAATAAAAAGCATCCCATTTACTTTTTCTTTGACAAATCAACATTCTATCTGATGCCACGGATTGAGTCTAATTTTAGAACTGGAAAAGCCTCAGCAAATTTGAGACAGCATTGAATTTTTAGATATGAAGAGCTTGTAGATGTGAAGAGGCTTTTCTGAGGAGGCCCTGGAGTAGAACCCAGGTCTCCAAGGTCATAATCAATCTTTTATCTCCCCAGAGGGCAAGAAACATTTCAAGTTGGCAGAGTCAGGCCTGAGCAAGGAGAAGCCCAATGTGGAAAATAGAATTCCTAGACTGCAAGGGTGGGGGCTGCCATTTGCTAGCTGTGTCTCCATAGAAATGACTAACTCCTCTTCACATAGATTTCTTTCTATGTAAAATGGGGCTGATTTATGTGAAAATATAGACAAGAAATGTATATGTTTGCTGTGGAAACCATGCAGTGCTGTGCAGGTGAATGCTACTCCAATTGCCATTGCTACTGTGTATTTAGTATTCATTCATAGCCTTTGGACCCGGTGAACACTCTTGCTTATCCTCCTGGAGTAGGACAAAGCTTTTAGCAGTTAGCATTCCTTCCTCCTCACACATCCTTTTAGGAGTAATGGCAAGAGATTATCAATCTCATTTTACAGCTGGAGAAACCAGAGCTGTGTCTTTCCACTGGGCCCTGCTGACTCATCAGCCTCATTAATGCTCGGTTCAGCGACTCCAGCTTTAAATCACACAGGGAGGAAGACAGAGGGAGAGAGAAGAGGAGAGAGAGCAAGAAGAGGAGAGAGAAAGGGAGAGCCTCCCCAACAGATCATGACTGTATTTATTTATTTACTTATTTTTCCCATCACTATGGAATTGTATGCTCATGGAAGTTCTGCAGGCATGATGCTTAATTCAATAAGGAATGAGAAATTTGATTTCTATATCATATGTCAAATCAGAACTGATTTTTGCAGGAACGAAACCCCAATAAAAGCACAGGATCCTCATGAAATAAGGATTCAGTGGACTAGGGACAGGTAATGGCGATTACAGGTTCTGCTCTAAATAACGAGGTCATTGGTTCAGAGAGTAAGTATTATCAGCAGCAAGCTTGCCTTTGCCTAGGTCTAAGTTCAAACCAAATTTTGCATTTATGTAAGTGTGCACACACATGCGTTTATTGTTACTGCTCCTTCCTCTGTCCCCAGGGTACCACATGCATCCTCCCAGGAGCGTCGTGCTGATGATGGCGAGCAGGGCAGTAAGCATCCTGTTTACCTGATGGACAAGGAGGGGCGGCCCAGGGCTGGCTCGCTCCTGGGTAGTGCCAGAGCCAGAGGCGCTGAACTCTCATCTCTGGGATGCTCTCAGTTTTCCCTCAGACTAGGCTGCTCAAGCCTCCATCAGCCACAGACAAAGACTACGGACAGGCCCCCGAGCGCAGCACGCTTCTGTCCTGTGTCCCTCCCTGTGCACTCGGTGAAGTGGCGCTCCTGCCACACAGCGTCGTGCCTCCTGGGCCCACGTCCATGGTCTTCCCACTCCAAGTGCTCATCAGGACATCAGAGAGACGGGGTGGCCTCTCACCTTCTCACACTGCATTTTGATCCCTTGGTGATTAAGTTCAAACGAGTTGGAGGGGCTTTGTCTGTCTGTCCCTGTTGGGTGCTCTGCACATCATAAATCCTCAGCAGCCATTCCTCAGAGCCGGGGGCTGCTTGTGCAGAAGGAATGCCCCCGGGAGCCGTCCAAGGGTCTGAATAATCCCGGTTAGTGCAGGTGTCTCCCCCCATCCGAAGTGAGGTTCTTGTTTAGCCTGGAAGAGGCCACCGGTGTCAATCCCTTTTGCAGCACAGCTGGTCTGGAATGAACCTGGGGCTTCATTTCAGAGCTCTGCTCCTCTTTCCCACCTCCACAGACCCTGCTGCCCAGCTGGGAGTGTGTCACCCCAAAGAGAACAGGAAGCTCAACATTCTCCAGACCCTGGCTATAAGTAATATTTCTGTTAGATAATGTGCTGTGCACACTGTCTTGGTGTCTATTTATTTCCTTATTTCCAAGGAATAATCAGTTTGAGCCTCATCAACACAATGAAACGCAAAGAGAAAGCCAGAGGCAGATTCAATTCAGGAGAAATATAGAAAAGACCGATTAGCATGAAAACCCTCAATTTGCATTTTGCTGTCCTTGTAAGTCCTAATACCAAGAAGCTAATGCAATCCCCTGAAAGAAGCTTTTTATATCTAATGACAAGGCTATATGCCTCCAGGGTGGTTAGATTATATATTTTTCATCAGTCTCCTGAAATGGTTCCTCTCCTCTTCTGTGCTTGGCACTCTCCTAAGGAGAGCAGACCTGTTTCCCAGGGAAGCTGCCCAGGCTTGCAATTTGCCCAGCAGAGAGATAGAGCATGGTATTTCCTGATTTTTCCTGCCAAGAGGCTTGCCTGGCCATGTGTCCAGTCTGCAAGCTGGAGTAGTGGGGAGCTCCCTGCTAAAGTGCACACAGAGGTGCATGAGGCCGGGATGGCTCCCTCCTAAGGGCATGAGCCCTGTGCACTCAGGCGTGTGTGCCGTGCCTTCCCAAGTCTGCTCTTTAATCATCTTGATATTAAAAATGGATTCTGAAGAGCATTCCCAAAGGGAGTGTGTTGTATGCATTGCTCTCCCTCCTTTGAAGAAAGTCATCTCATCGTTGTATCCAGTCTCCCCAAACAGCCAAGCAGACAGGAGGGGGGACCGCTGCAGTTCTAGTCTTGGGCAGACTACCAACAGCTGCATGGTTAATTATGGCTCGCTCCCTCTTTCTCCCTTCTTTAAAATCTCAGCTTTAGAAATAAAAGATAAGAAATTCTTTAGAGTAATTAGAGACCGCTGAGCGCTTTTGGTAATAATGAAGGAAAACATTCTGACTGATTTACAGCAGGAAGAGGCAGTGAGAGCAGCGACGCAGGTTGAAAAAAAATAATTAAAATCAGCTTTGCCTCTATCTTGACGGAGCTGTCAGTCAGCCTAAGAGAGAAAAGAATTGCTAATGAAATATTAATATGCTGCCTTAGATTTTATATAACCGCCTTTTGTTCCCAGGTACTGTTCCAGTTTGTCAGTCAAAAGTGTCAGGTGTGAAAGGATGCGGGAACCAGTGTAGTCAAGGGCGAAATGAGAGCCCTGTGGCCCCAGAACTGCTTGGCCTCAGAAAGGATTTACTGGAGCATTACGGCACATAGCCCCAGAGGCTTTCCCTGACAGCCAGGGCCTTAGCTTCTCCAGCTGGAGAAATCCTAGCAGGGGGCAAAGCCTTTCTCTTTCTTTTCTTTTTTCTTTCCCCAGGCTGACAGACACTGAATGTCAGTAATCATCATGATACAATCAGAACTGGTTTTATAATATCTATAAGTGGTTCCAAAGTCTGCAGATGCCAGACAGTTTGAAAATCTCAGGGAAATTATATCTTGTAGGTAGTCTGCAGATGAGACATAGCCGCCACATATTTTTTGTTTTATCAAATCAATCACTCAGAGATACAATCCAAAATAGATAACATAGTTTGGAAGTTGTCTGTGTGTGTATGTGCACCTGTGTATGGCCACATGTGTATGTGGCCACATGTTTGTGTGTTCACACATGTGAGTTTGTGTGTGCACGCACATGTGTATGTGCTGTGTGAGTTCCATGTGTTCGTGAGAGTTTTGCATATGCATATCTGAAATTACCCAAGTGTTGAAAGGTTCCCAGGTAACCTCCAACGCAGCCTCTATGGAATGGTTTGGGGACACCGTTTGTGTCTGAGAACTCCTGACATGCAGATCCTAACAATTCAAGTACACAGAGAAGTGATTAATGCAAAGATAAAAAGACAATGGTCAAGAGGCACTGTGGGGAGACTAGTAGAGGATGTACAGAAGGCCTGTGTGGTATCACTACATAGATCTCTTTTTGCTTAGACTTGGTGAAAGTTTGGGTCTAAGGAGGGGTGGCCAGGGAACAACACCAGGTGACGAATCCCGGGGTTGGGAACTAGGCAAGTGAGACAGGGCAAGGTGGCCGAGAGGAGGGACATTTGAAGAAAGAGCCCAGTGATCTTGATTAAGTACTGATACAGATATGAACGCACCGTGTGACTCTGGGGAAGTAATATAAACCCTCTGACATTATTTCCTGCAACTGAGAAATGAGGAGGGGCCAGGGTCCCCAAGGTCCTTTTTGGGTCTCTTATTTAAACAGAAGGCACTAAGAAGGGGACATGGGTAAGAATCATGAACCTTTCTGCCTGAGACATGGTTTCTGGAGTTTGTAGGAAAATTTGTCTTCCATAATTCAAACTTTAAAAATTATAGTTAAGGTGAGAACATTTCTTGACATAAAAACAAAACAAAACAAAACAAAATGATGAAACAGTATGGCAGCTTCTTCATGTATCAGGGATCTACTATGTGTAAGAAACTTATACTATTTTGAATTATCTTAAATTTCAGATGGGATCGACATTATCATCCATTAGTGACAGATGAAGCAAGAGGGACCCCAGTTTCCATACTAGTGAAAGGCAGGGAGCTGGCTCCCCACCAGGTCTGTGGCTCTGAAGTCTATGTTCTCTTTTCTCAGTTCCAAGTTGGGACTGCTAGGGGTAGGAGGGCAAATGTGATCAATTACCAAATGCAATTACACATTTTAAAATTATGATTATTTAATCCTGAGATCAGTGCTATGAAGGTCAGAAAAATCTAGGACTTTCCAAGGCAGCCCCTTGAGTGGGTGGTACAGCCCAAGCCCCTCTCACCCAACTTCTCAGTTCATCATGAGGTAGGACCTTCCTTCCTTTGGCTCCATGTAGATGAGGGCACAAGCCAGGAGGACCTCATGTTGAGTTGACAGACATAGGTTTTAGCTTCAATTCTAGAGCTTAGAGGCTGCATAACTTTTGGAAAATCACATGCTCTCCCCAGGCCTTGGTATCTGTATTTGACATGGGAAAATATTGAATAATATTGCATGAATATTGTGAGGGTAAAGTGAAAAGAAAAAAAAAATACCATGGAGTACTTAGCACAGTGCCTCCCTAATGATAATAAGATAACAATAGCTAACATTTATATAGATTGAGCACATACATACAATGCACCAGAAGATCTGCTATGCATTGGGGACATGAGGAATAAACCACAGCCCTTTCCCTGTAGAAAGCAATCCTCAGGATTTAGTGTTCATGTGCGGCCAAAGCTCTCAGCTCTCTCTGTGCCCCTTTGTGGAGGCACAAATGTGAATTGATCTATGAAGAGGTTGGTGCCCATCCTTAAATCTGTAGCCTCCAGACATTCCTAATTGTGCAGCTCAAGTAATTAAAGAAAAAAAAAAAAAAGGAAGCCCTTTACATTACAAATATGTACATTCATTTGTTCTTTTTCTACGTACACTTTTGTCAATCTGTGCATGAAATACCAGTAAAGCTCTATTTGTTTTCTAATTTGTTAGATGAAAATAAATACATATAGAAATTATTTTTTGTCTTTTTTATTTTTCCAGTATTACAGTGGGGTATTTTGTACTTTCTATTTTAAAATTAATTTCTTTAGCCAGTAAGAAAATCCACCTGATTGTACATGTAGTATCTCAATATGGCTTTTGTTGTTTTCTACTTATCTTCATCTTTTAATGGGATATAAAATATTGATTCTTTGTCTTAACTGGCCATAGAAAACTATGTGTCAATGCCAGTGGGGGGAAAAAAAAGAAGAAATGAATGCGAAGGGGATTTAAAAACTGATAACTCTTAACTCCCCCTCAAAAATGAATTATTACTAATCTAGTGCTTACTGAGTATTTTAAGCCAAGCAGAATGTGTGCTTAGAGAAAATATTTATTATGTGCTTACAACATTCTGAGTACTCTGCTGAATTATTTTTATATGGTTTTAATTTGCTCCTCACAACAACTATATAAAGGAGGTTCTATTACCTGTGAGTTAGGTGTAATGAGCCCCATTTTACAGATGAGATAACTGAGGCAGATAAAGATTAAACAGTTGCCTACTAAGTAGTTATACAGTAAGTGGGTGTAAGACATAGTTCTGGATACATAATATTGCATATGGCAAAGGCAGGGATCGAAGACAAATAGACACACCCTGAGTTCCTCAAGGTGTTTATTTATGAACACTTTGTAAATAAATCCTGCAAGTGCTCCAGGTTGTTAGATGGCTTCTCATGATGAGGCAGAGATGGAAGCAGCGTCTGTTGGTCGTTGGCTCGCTGGGCAACACCACCTGACGTTTCGGGGTTGGAGCCTTGCCCATACAGAAGCAGAGATAAAGATGCTTCTTTTTATTTGATCTTGCACAGACACTTGACTTTTTAAATTTTATGCCTTATGAATAGTTAAAGTCTTCTTCACATCCAAAAGAAAGCCATTTAAGGTCCTGAGTGTCCCCATCATGAATAATTATTTATTGAGTACTGTACTATGGCTAGCAACGAGGGCAAGAGTAGGATTCAAGGAAAATACGCAATCGCGTGGGTACCTGCTTGAACTCATCGTCTCATCGAGCAGAGAGGACTTCAGTGTGTGTTATGATTAGACAGAGACCTCATCAGGCTCTGCAATCAGTGCACTGGGTGGGAATCACTACAGGAATCGCCACATAGTCTGCTCCTGTCCCATCCAAGCACAGAAGGCCTCCTGGGCTGTGGTGTAGACACAGGTGGCTCGGGACCTCATCTCTCTGCCCCTTACTTTATGTTATGCTGGGAGTCTCAGGTCACCTCTTTGTGTCTCTGTTTCCTCCCTCTGCAATGAGATAGTGATCATGATTACATCAAAGGATTGTTGTGAAGACTTCAGAAGAAATATCAAAGCACAATGCCTGGCACACAGCAAAGGGGACACACGGCTTGCTTCCTTCTCTCCTCTGGGCTGAGCAAAAACACTAGTGGAAGTGGAACCAGGGCCTGTGGAGGCTGATGTCCTGCTCTGCAGAACTCATAGCAGTGCTGATGGAAAGGCAGCAGGGACAAAGCCTAGCAGCGGAGCAAGGTTTCAGGGGAATCCAAGCATCACAAGCTGAGACGGTGTGAAGCAGGAGCCATGTGCTCTCAGGGCATGGTCTGACTTGTAATAACAGGTCCTCCTTCAGCAGCTGGGCCCTATTGTGACCACCAGGTCTCGGAAGGGCCCAGCAGGGTGGTCCAGGTTGGTGACTGCACTGTCTTCTGGCCTTTCCTGTCCCTGGTGATGACATTCCTAAGAGCCATGGGAGGCTTGGATGAAACCCAAGAGGAGACTAATTCATGTCACTGAGTTGGAATTTCAGTGCACAGAAGCTTAAAGATCACAGTCCTTAAAGATCACTACTCTCTGTAGTCCTGAGTTTGGAATGCACAGCTCCCTGCCTTCTCTGAGAGCTCATGGGTCATTCAACATTAATCCCCAATGCACACATAAGTACTGCTTTTCAGATGTAGTCTCTCTCTTTCTCTGTTGCAAGCTGAATTGTGTCCCCCCAAAATCCATGTGTAGAAGTTCTAACCCCCGGGACTCCAGAATGGGACTGTAATTTGAGACAGGGCCTTGAAAGAGATGTTTAAATTAAAATGAGATCATTAGGGTGGCTCCCGATCCAAAAGGACTGGTGTCCTCATAAGAGGAGATTAGGGCACAGACACACACAGAGGTGAGACCATGTGAAGACTCAGAGATAAGATGGCTTTCTACAACCCAAGGAGAGAAGGAAGCCTTAGGAGAAACCAACCCTGCTGACACCTTGATCTTGGACTCTCAGTCTCTGGAGTGTGATTAAACAAATGTCCGTTGTTTGAGGCACACAGTCTCTAGCTTTTGTTATGGCAGCCCTAGCTGACTCTTACACTCTCTGTCTCTCATTTCACCCCCTATCCCTGCTGGCCCATGGTTCTTTGCTTTCAGTCCTCAAGCCTATGCAGATTATTTGCAGACTCCCCTCTCCCCAGCCTGTGCCTCATCCTTCCGTTAGCTCCCATTTGACTTGAGGACATGCATTCCATCTTGCACACACTTCCTACCACCAGTATGACCTCCACCTCCCTATGGGAACAAATCCATTCTAGCTAGTTCCATGGTCTGTCTGTCTGAACCCCCAGGCCACTTTTACTCCCTGTCACACATGATGCCTGGTGTTGCTGCAGAGCAGAGCCCTAGCTCCTTTTTAAGTCTGTGGCCAGAAGAAAGCATCTAGAGGAAACGCACACCTGAATGGTCCAGGGATAAGAATGACCATCCCATCTCAAGGCATGTCTGCATGACTGGAACTCCTGAGCCTGCCTTGACCCAAGTTTTTCTGAATCAATGTGGTGGGAAAATCTCTCAAAAGAAGGGGGCAGGTAATAGAGATTTCTTTTGAAAAAGAGCATAAATTTCTGACTTGAGCTCATCTGAGGTCTAATTCTTTTCTCTCTAAACGCAGTATCTGGAGTGAGTTAACTAACTGCAGTGGGCCTTGATTTCCTCATCTTGCGTCCATAGCATGAGAAAAATAACATCTTCTTTGTGGGGTCATTGTGCAAGTAAAATAAGACAATATGAGTAAAGCATCTAACACTCTGTCCACTGTGCAGAGGTCCCATGTATACAAATACACTGGCTGACATGCACCTTAAAGGACAAGATGGGTGTGGATTCCACAACCACGAGAAGAAATGATCTAAAAGAAACTGCAGGAACAGCATGTGCAGAGGTGAGAATTAGGACATTGTCAGTGAAAGGATGAGTAGACACCAGTTGACGATCCACCGGAGAGAGCCCGTTTATTAGGCAGCACACACACACATATATAGGGCTTTAAGGGGAAAGCTGATTGGCTTAAAATACAATCCCTACTTAGCATACCGCATGGGGTTTGGGGGCAGCTGATTGGTGTGTAATTCGCGCCAGCGGGAAGGAGAATACGGAAGAGAAGGCCAACCAGCGCCATGATGGGGTGTGGCCGAGAAGGACTTATGTGATCAGGGTGTGATCCCTTGGGGCATTTGGGTCCCTACAGTCAGTTAACATGAACATGATTTGCCTTCTGATGCGACCCAATATTTGAATATTTTTGCGAAGCTCTATGTACAGCTCCACTCTATGATCCTTACTGTAAAACACAGTTATGAAAGAAAGATTAGGGTGCTGTGTTTTCTTTAAATCAAATTAAACCTATGAACCCAGATCCCACCCAGCAGGTGGGATAGCCAGTCTCCATTATTCAGAGGCTCCCTCTCTCTCATAAGGTCCCACAAGAACCTAGACAGTTTTCCTGTTCCCCAGAATGCTGGGCGGCCTCCTGTCTCAGTCACTGAGGTCACTGCTCATAGCCTCATCGTCTCAGCTTGAATGGTCCTTGCTGGCTGGCCATTTTCCTGCTCTGGCAGGCCAAGGTGCAGGCATGTGCTCAGCCTGGGAGCCCCTGGGCTGGGATGCAGCTCCCTAAGGGCACTACCTGGGAACCCCCCTAGAAGCTCCTGTCTCCACCCAGAGCCGTCGGGAGCGAGGTTGGGGTCCATGATATTCGGGCCTCTGACCTCTCCCCAGTCTTAGGCAATTGCCTTTTTGTGCTGATTCTTGCTGTCTTCCTGTCTGATGTTCCTCTACTTTTCTCCTCCAGGACTCAAGCATGATAGCTCCAGCAGGCTTGGGCTTTCCAGAAGCAGGGAGGCAGCCGTCTCCTCCCCTTCCTTCTGTGGTCAGGTGGCAAAAACCCATTTGAGAACAGGAAGCGCAAAGAGCCTTGCTTGTTCCTGGAATATGAGAGAAAATGCAGGCAAGAGCAACAGAAATAAATGTCACGATAAGTTACATTGTGTCAGGTGCTTTGTTTTGAGAAACATCATTTATTTGTTTAGAAGCCTAATGGTACCAGACAAGCCTATGACTAAGCATTAGTAAGAGTCTTTTCTTTCCAAAAGGTGAAACTAATGTTTCTTTCTGATTTGTACAACTTTAAAATGGAGGCGTTCCTAGGCTGCAAGTCAGGATTCTGTGTTAATTATCCTGCAGATGGTTAACTATAAATGAAGTTAGGATACCATATAGATTAAAGATCATAAATATGAGAGCTGGAAAAATTTTGTAGTTCATAAAACTTACTATCTTACTGTGCAAATGGAGACACTGAGGCTTGAAAAAGGAGTATAAGATGCCCAATTTTCCAGAACTAAGTTTAGGAAACTTCAGTGGTTCTCAAAATGTAGAATAGTAAGTGTAATAAAAATGGATTAAGTGAGTCAGTAAATGTATCTGTATAAACTTTGATTATTTGTTAGTGTCATCTGTGTGGGTCTGCTCTGTTCCAGGCACTGAGCTGAGTACTGGGGAGGGTGCTATGTGCTGATGCTGGGTTAACCACCAACTATCTCATTTGATACGGATGGTCACCTGTGCAGTATCTGTTGTGATCCTCCTCTTTCTAACTATGAAAGAACTAAGAATGGAAGTGGAGTGACCTGAGGCTTGATAGCTCAGCAGCCAGGACTAGGATCAAGCCAGGCAGGCTGTCTCCAGAGCCTGAATCCCAATGCCCTGCCACAGGAGCTGCAGCCTCTGCACCTCTGCTGGAAGAGGCTGTGTTAGTCCATTTCTGTTGCTTATAACGAAATGTCTGAAACTGGGTAATTTATAAAGAAATAAAATATATTACTTACAGTTTTGGAGGTTGGGAATTCCAAAGTCCAGGGAGCACACGTGGTGAAGGCCTTCTTCTTGGTGATGGCTCTACAGTAACACAGAATGTCACCTGGCAAGAATGGCAAGAGCAAGAGAGAGCCAAGCTTCTCAGATGCTCTCCTTTTACTGCCATCAGAACCATGGCCATTATTCCATGAACAGATCAATCCCTTCTCAAGGACACATTCCTCACACTCTAATTGCCTCTTTAAGGCTCCACCTTTCAAATGTCACAATAGAATCCCCCCCACACACACACACACACCAACACTGTCACAGTGGGGATTAAGTTTCGATGAGCTCAGGGGGACATTTAGTCCACAGCATTCCACCCCTGGCCCCATGAAACTCATGTTTTTTTTTTTGTTTGTTTGTTTTGTTTTTTTGTACCACATACAAATACTTCATTTCATCCCCAAAAGTTTCACTTGTTTCATCTCAAAAGTCCAAAGTCCCATCTGTGAAATCAATACAAGTTATCTACTTCCAAGGTACAATGGTGGGACAAGCATAAGATACATATTCACATTTCAAAAGGGAGAAATAGGCCAAAAGAAAGGGGAAACATGTCTTGAACATGTTGGAAACCCAACAGGGCAGGCATTAAAAATTAAAGCTGGTGAATCCTGTACCTTGACTCTATGTCTGACATTCTCTGCACACTGGTGGGGGAGGAGGGTGGGTGGGTCCCCAAGTCCTCCGGCAGCTCTGCTTCCTGGTCTCTGTCTGTGCTTTAACTCTTATAAGCTGGCATTGCTCACTGGTAACTCTACAATTCTGGGGTCTTTGTGGTGGTCCCACTCTCATGGCTCCACTAGACGTGGCCCTGGTGGGGATTCTCCACTGCAGCTCGTTTCCACTGAGCATTGCTCTAGTGAAGGCTCTCTGCAGTGACTTCGCCCCTGCAACAGGTTTCTTCCTGTGTCCCCAGGCTTTTCACACTCCTTTGAAATCTAGGTGGAACAGCTCTGGCATTCTGTGAGCCTACAGACCTACCACATGGACACTGCCAAAGCTCCCAGCTTGTATCTTCCAAAGCTGAGAGTACAGCAGCGCCTGGGGCTAATTTAGCTAAAGCTGGAGCAGCTGGAGCATCAGGAGCAGCTGCAGTGAAGGGAGTAGCATTCTGAGTCATCCCTGGGCAGTGAGCTCGTGGAGGACACCTCAGGCCTGTACGGTAGGGGCAGCCTGAAAGATCTCCAGGATGCCTTCAAGGTCTTCCTTCCATTCTCCTGATGATGCCTTTCTTCTATTCTAATCTCCTCAGCAAAGGGTTGCTGGACTGCTCCCCCGGCTTCCTCTCTCAAACACATTTTCTTACTCTTTGTGTGTCCAGGATAAGAGTTTTCTAACTTTTTACCCTCTGCTTCCCTTTTAATTATAAATTCTGCTGCCTTTACACTATACCTTTGCTGCCATAACTCAGCATACACTGTTGCAAATATCCACACAGCTGCCTGAATGCTATGCCGCTTAGAAATATCTTCTGCCAAATACTCCGGTTCATCACTTTGAAGTTCCACATTCCATCAGACTTTTGGGCATGAACAGAATGCAGCCAAGTTCCTTGCAAGTCTATAACAATGGTGACTCTTGCTCCAGTTTTTGATAAGCTCTTCCTCATTTCTCTCTGAGTCCTCCTCAGCATGGTCTTTACTATCCATATTTCTATCAGCATTCTGGTCCGTTTTAATCAGTCTCTAAGATGTTCCAAACTTTCTCTGGTTTTCTCATCTCCTAAACTCTCACCAGAATCTAGGATTTTTCTAGCCTGCTCCTCCAAATTCTTCCAGCCTCTTCTCATAACGCAGTTCCAAAGCCATTTCCACAGTTTCAGGTATTTGTTATAAGCAACACCCCACTTCTTAGTACCAATTTTCTGTATAAGTTTGCTGCTGTTGCTTATAACAAAATACCTCAAACTGGGTAATTTGTAAAGAAATAACATTTATTGCTTACAGTTTCAGAGGCTGGGAAGTCCAAAGTCCAGGGAACACAACTGGGGAGGGCCACCTTCTTGGTGTTGGCTCAAGAGCAATGCAGGATTTCACATGATGAGAACTGCAGTGGCAAAGCCATGAGAACAGATCCCTTCAATGCATTTTCAAGGGCACGGACTCACAATGTGATCACCTCTTTAAGGTCCCATTTTTCAATTACCATAATATGATTTCTTGCCCTCACTGCTGTTACAGTGGGGGTTAAGTTTCCATGAGTTTGGGGGGACATTTAATCCACAACAGGGTTCAACAACCCAGGATTGATATAATAAAAGGCACAGTATAAGGCTTTTGATAAGTTCCTCCACCTCCTCTAATTGCAAAATAAAGGTAAAGATCTAGATATTGAGTGTCCGTGTGAGTTCAGTGTCGGAACAGCCAGAGTTCACATCCCAGCCAGGCTTCCATGATCAAAATGAACAACAAACCAACAAAACAAGCAAACAAAAGAAACAAGGAACAGGAAGGCAAATGGGTCTGCGTTCAAATTCTTGCTCATCCCTGAGGGGATGTGAGCAGCCCCTCACCTGCACTGCGCCTTGATTTCCTTATCAGTGAGATGGGTATACTAATATCTACTGTAGCTGACACACTGTACAAGACGGCTACTCATCCCTCCCACATGCTCTTCTTACGCTGCAGACTCTGCACTTTCCTCCATGGAGCAGATACTCATGGACATGGGAGTGAGTGAGCCTGCAGATGCCTTGACTTCACCCTGCCCCGCTGACTCCAGGTGGAGTAGAGCTGAGCTGACTTGCTCAGCCCAGACCACATCATCAATGTGCGAGCAAAATAAATGTGGTTGTTCTTTAAGCCACTACATTTTATGGGAGTTTGTTGCACTTACCTACTTCTCAGAATTGGGAATATTCCATGAAATGATGAGACAGATTCGTGTAAGTGAGGGGGTGCTCCTGTTAATAGGGTCTCAGTCTCCAGCATCTTGAGGGTTAAAGGTGAACCATAAAAGCACTTGCAATTCTGAGACTGTGAGGAGGATTTGCGACTGTGATCAGTGTCACTAATATCCAGTCCAGAGTACGGAGAGATCACCAGGTACAAGGATAACCTAGGCAGGTCATGCAGCGTGGAAGAACTGAGGCATGGAGAGATGTCCAAATTTGAAACCATTTCATTCAAGGATGTAAGCAGTCTGTGAGCTAAATCAGGAGATAGAAGAACCCTCTCAGGAAACTTGTCCCTCCATCCCCAGTCTCCAGAGATTTTTGTTTCTCATTTTACCAATTTACTGAAAACTTAAAAAAAATGCTACAAGACAAACATTTCATTATTATAATTTTATTATTTGAAAACAAGAAGAAGCAAGGTGGCATCTGCTGGTAGTGAGTCTCAGCAGGAATGTTTATTGCTGAATGGAAAATGCATTTACAGAGTTGTATTTACCTCTTACCTTTCCAAAGCCTGAGTTTGTTTGAGTCTGGCCTAATTTCTTTGACAGTCCCTGGGCCTAGGGGCCTGTGCTAATTTTATAGCTGTCCTACATTTTTTTTTTTTCTTTCATAGAATCATTGTCTCTTTTGAATACTAAGCCACATATACACTTTAAAAAATTAAAATCATTTTATGGATAATTAGAATGCAGAGTTTTGTGAATGTTAATACTCTGAAAGTGAATCATTGGTTGGATTAATTTTCCACTGTCATGACTACCACTTTTGATAACCTGGAGAAGTTCATAATTTCAAGAAACTAATTAAATGAGGGGCTTAGGGTCTCTGCAGGCCAAAGGCAAGACCAAGACTCAAAAAGCATGTTAAGAGTCACAGGTGGTATTGTTAGCAAAAAGCTACCTGTTCGTGCAGCCTGCCAGCTCCCAGCCAGGCTTCCAGCAAGTGTGTGAGCTGTGGGCCTCAGGACTCCAGATGAGGCCACCTGGATTACAGCAGAGTGTCTGCCTGCAGCATCTGTCAGATGGCAGGGGAGTCCTATCGACTCTGCTTTGTAGTCAAGGAGCCACTTCTAGTGACAGCCAAATTCAAGATAATGTCTTGTTGTTTTCTGCCATGTGGGAGCCAAAGGTTCTGCCCGAGTCTGCCACACTTCTACCAGAGAGAGGTTGGAGCTGAGGGGGATATTTGTGTTTCCAGGTCCTGGTATTCCCAAGTGAGCAGGGAGCTGTTGCTGCTGATGGTGCTAAAGCTCAGAGCCAGGACATGTGGATGGACGGGAGGAGGCCCTTCTTACAAGCCAGTCGCAAATCAACGTTGGGAGCTTGGGGACACTTTCAACAGGAAGAAGGCAAGTTCTTGCAGACACCTGCTGGACAAACCAAAAGTGATTGCAATAGTTAACTAATCTAAAATGCTAAATTGATTACTAAGCCTGAAGTCAGGAAATAAAAATGTTCAAAATAGGCTTCCAGAGGAAATCCTGAATTGGGTAAAAATGCCCTCGTGAAGATGTGTCTGGGTGTGGGTGGGGAGGACAGGCTTTCTCAGTCATGCTGTATTTGTGCTGACATTGCCTCAGGTCATCCAAAATAAGCTGTGGACACCTAGTTGGATGAAAGGGTGGATCAACAATGGACAATTTGTGGGGTAGCATCCCCAGGGGAGAAAATGCCCTCTTGGCCTCCAGCCAGAAGTGTGTCCCAAGTTTCCTGGGCTTTCCTGCCTCAGAGGACTCCTCAGAAAGTGCCCTGTCCTCTAGCTCAGAGGCATGTGCCCTTCTAAGCCACATGAGCTTCTTCATCAGCATAAGGGCACAAGCAGTGACACTCTGTCCCATCACTGTTTTGAATTGTGAACTGTCTGATCTGGTGGGGTCGAATGAGATATAGAAGTTCGTTGTAGTATAACACAACTCATTCGGAATATATATCGAGTCTCCCCAAGTGCCTATCACACTCCCTTTAGGCTACTTGTGAAACGGTCACAGTACAGACCAGAGAGGGTTGTTCACTTTTATTCCTATGTCCACACAAAAGGTTACTGAAACACAATACTGAAGACCACCAGCATACCATATATGTGGGAAAGTTATGGAGTTTTTTGGGGATTTTGTTTTGTTTGTGTTTTGTTTTTTTCTGGTGCAGTCACACAGTCAAACCAAGACACCTGATTGGAGCTCAGTTTTGGAGGAAAGTGCACTCGGGCTCCTCTTTGCTATAGCATGACACTGAAGTCCTTGTCATTATAAGGATTCTAAAGAACAATATAGAAGGTGCAGCCTCTGCTCATGAGGCCAGATGAGTCAGTGGCAGTGGTGCTGCAGCCTCTGCTCATGAGGCCAGATGAGTCAGTGGCAGTGGTGCTGCACACCCTGTTCTCCCATGGAGCTGGTAGAAGGTGAACTCACATTTCTAAGGTCCACAAATGCCACAGACTTCCATTTATTTCTCAAAGTTATCCTGTAAAGAAAGGACTACCGGCAAAAAGGATACTTATAAATGAGAAAACTGAGGCTCAGGAAGGTGAGAAAACATGTCCTCATCTCTTAGGTAGAAATCAGTAGATCCAAAATTTGAACTGGATCAAGCTTTGCTGAACAGTGTCCTTCTTTCTACAGCATTTCCAGGTCCTGCAAATACCACCGAATGCATGCTTCTGTCATCCTGCCAGAGATGCAGATGCTTCTACTATAACATTGTCTTATGCTGTGGTTTGAATGTGTCCCCCAAATTCCATGTGTTAGAAACTTAATCTCTAAATTCATATGATGATGGCATTTGGAGAGGGGTATTTTGGGGAGATAGTAGAATTAGATAAGGTAATTGGGGTGGGGACCCCATGATGGTGCTGGTGGCTTCATAAGAAGAGGAAGTGAGACCTGAGCTAGCATGCATGCTCTTAACCACTCTCCATGTGATGCCTCCTTCATGTTATGATACAGCAAAAGACCCTCACCAGATGAAGCCCCTTGATCTTAGACTTCCCAGCCTCCAGAATTGTAAGAAATAAATTTATTTTCTTTATAAATTACACAGTCTGTGATATTCTGTCATAGCAACAGAAAACAGACTAAGACACCTTACTAAAAAATCTTATGCTCTGCAAAATCGTACAGTAAGAATAACAGGGGATTTATGTCCCAGTTGATCCCAATACTCAACAACTATGCAGCTGAAAACTGAAAAGCTAGAAGTTAAAAAAAAAATTTTAAAAAACAGCAGCAACCTAAGCAATCCTAGTGACATGAGCACGATTACACTTTCACCAGAATTTGCACTATGTCATGCAATCACTGGGCTCTTTGCAGCCTTAAACTCTAGGGGTCCATTGAGGCTTCCTTTGAGATGTAGGTTCTTAAGCACATTTCTTTCTAAAAGAGCCCAGTTTCAACAAAATTAAAACTCTGATTGAGGGCATAGCATTCTTTATTATTATTGTTTTTAACAAAGCAAAATGTCTTTGTAGGTTCGTTGAATAGTTCAACAACATAGAAAAGAGAACAGTGTTTGAAGCCACTCAAACACACACTATTTGCACCAAAAAAGACCGTTCTAGAGGATTTTGAATATATTTCTTAAAGTCTTCACATATTGCTAAGGCTTTTCTCTTTCATTGCAAGTTTGTCCTGCATCACCACAGACATTAATCACTTATGAAACAAAGGAAGTTGCAATTTATGCTGATGTTATTATCCCCTTAACCAATTACACAACACAGAGATGTGTGTTGTCTCAAAACAGGGCATATGTTATTCACTTATTTGCTTATTCATTTTCCTCTCCGACTAGATCTGTGCTGTCCTATATGGTAGCCACTAACCATAAGGAGCATTTCAATGTGGACACCTTGAATTGAGACATGCTATAAGGGAAAAACTCACTGCAGATTTTTTTTTTTTTTTTGGACTGGTAAGGGGATCACAACTCTTGGCAAAGTGTTGTCTGCACCACGCTCAGCCAGTGAGCACGCAGGCCATCCCTATATAGGATCCAAACCCACAGCCTCGGCGCTACCAGCGCCGCACTCTCCCAAGTGAGCCATGGGGCCAGCCCAGATTTTTTAAATTGTATAAATCACAAGATAAATTGTATTACTAATATTTATATATTTTTTTACACTGATATCACATCACAATATTTTGAATCTATTGGGTAGGGTAAAATGCATTATTAAAATTAGTGTGACTTTATTCCTACCTTTTTCTTTTTCTTTTTGTATATTCATTTAAAATGACATGTGGGCTTGCTTTTTATTTCTCTTGGACAGTGCTGGACTCAACCTAAAGCTTATGGAGTGCATGGCCTGTGATTTATTGGTTTCATTGCTATGGTGCCCAAATCCTGCCTGATACATGTTGGCTGTTAAACATTGATCCTTGACAAGAGGTGTGTCTAACTCAAGGCTGATGTTCTTTTCATGGCTCTAGGCTGCCTTGCTTGGCAGTTCCAAAGGGAGAGCAGAGATTAGGCATGGGCTGAATAGAGCAAACTCAGGGGGCAAATGGGCTGATTGATGTTGCCCATGTGGTCAGGGAGCAGATGGACACAGACCTGCAGGGCAGAAGACATCCTGCACGTGACTCTTTCCTGAACATGTTTGGAGAGAAATTTCTCAGTTCCCTGCACTTCCTATTATCAATTATTTAATCCAATTTGCTTATTGAACATTTCTGACAAATTCACCATTATGCTGTATGTAATTCTCTGCATGCAAAAATCTCTGGCAATATATTAAGAGGGCTGCTGCAAGTGAATATAAAACAACAGAAAATGTCATGCAATACATTATGGAATGTGGTGTCTGAATTTTGGCTTTGCTCTGGTACAGTTTTATGACTTTGGGAAACTGTCCCTCCCTCATAAAGCTATAGTTTTCCCATCTGCAAATTATGAAAAAATGCCATTTTCACAATATTTTTCTATGGTTAAATTAGAGCCTCATCTTTTACAAGTTCCTGGTGGAAGATGATAGAACTTGACAGAAGAGAAGATATTTAATCAATGAAAGTACTGTTGGATTAGAGACAGCTTAACAAAATGGAAAGAGAGTGGGTCTTATAGTCAAATCCATTTGGCTTCAAATCCTTGCTGTATCATTCGACAAGCTAGTTAACCTTTCTGAACTTCAATTTCTTCAGGTATAATATTGCAATAATGTCACTTACCTTGTTATCGTAAGGATTAACTTAAATAAAGCCTGAAACCTCTAGTACAGTGCCTGCTATGTAGCAGTGACTAAATAAGTAGTGATTTTCATTATTTTTAACCACTCTCAATGAGACACCTGGTTTCTAGTGTCAAGTTTATCACTTAGCTAGAATAATACTTTCAGTGAGTCACATAACCATTAAAAAGACTTATATCTCGTGGTAATAATATGTACTTTACTTAAATTAGAAAGTGACTGTAGTAAAATTTCAGCTGATGCTCATAAAAGCCTTTGTAAAAGGACAGAGGTGCAATGGCTACTGAGAATGCTGGATTATATTGGATCACAAAAAATGCAGCATTTAATGCTGGACTCTACTGACATCTAGGCCACTGCATCCTAAATGGGTCTTTAAGTTTTTAGCACCATTGTAAAAATGATAGAGAAGTTAAGCATGTTGCCTTTGACATAATTTATATCAGTTTAGCATAGTGAAACTAACACATGGAAAGACAAAAAACACAAACAAAATAATTAACTTAATAATGGTATTTGGTAGAAGACAATCTTCAAAACTATGATTTCTTTGCAGAGAAGAAAGGAAGGGTTCCTGTTTATGGAACTGCAGGTCTTGCTACTCTTCTAATTTTTAAACAACAGTTTCTAAAGAGAGAGAAATGGTATGTCCAACATCATACCTACAATTGGTAAACTTCTGAGCTTGAGCCAGAACCCAATTCTTTACTGCCTCCAAACCACCCACCAACTCTCTTTAGTGGCCCTTCCTTGTGGGCTAGTGAGTGCAGCCAGAGGTTGTTATACTGCACCTTACATGGACAAGTGTTTGATTTACCACATTTGCTGATGAAACACCATACACTATCAAATGCACAGCTATGATCATATGCAGTTGTAACCCTGCTAACTTTGCCTTGGCTCTCATCAGAGCAAGAAGACAGGAGAAAATAGAAACTGTAGAAGAAAGAAGAGACAATGTAATTATTTATGCATAGGCAATGAGAAACACACAGAGGCATTAATGAAAGGGGGTAGGGAGAACATAAGAAAAATAAACTGAGCTGAAAACATAGGGACAGAGTAATTGAAGGGTTATTTGTAATGTAAATTGTGTAATGCAAGTGTGCTCTTCCATCTCCACCACTCCCAGGATCTGTTCTGCTGTCGACTGTGTGCTTGTTTTGCCTGTAACTTTCATGATCTCCACATTGTATTTGGTAGTCACAAAATCTAGTATGCCTCCTGGTGAAATGGAGAAAGGTATTTTATGAACTTTGTTAATCTTGTCATTTGAGGAAGAATTTATCAAAAAGAACCAAACTCTTCTTGCAGGCACCCATGATTATTTCAGTGACAGAACTTACATCTGCAAACATGTTCAATCACCCATCATTTAGTTTGTTGACTGAATCAGTATTACTGCAAATCTTTGTCACCTTCACAATTTTGACTTGAGTTGGGTCTTGCTGAAGAGAGGTGGGATTGACCTACGTGGGTCAGTTCAGGACCCACCTGAAGACCTTTCGAAGTTGAGGTTAAGGTTTCCTCTGAGAAGGAAACCCTTGAGAGATGACCTCAAGGAAGATGAGGTCACTTGTAGCTTCCAGGTTAAATTGAATACAGGGTCCTTGTTACACAACCTCAATGACTCCATCTTATCTACAGCTAGGTCTCCTAAAGTGTATTTAGGAAACCAGTCCTGAAGGATGTCAATTAGCATTATCGGGACAGAGAAAGGTGCTGCAGGAACACAAGGTTGGGACACGGGGTTGTCTTTCCAGGAAACCTCCCACTCTGGCTAATCCTTGTACAGAGTTGGATTACCTGGTCAAAGACTAAAAGGTGGAAGCTTACACAGAGGTAGGGCTTTTTGGAGTCTTTAAAAGCTAACATACGTGTAATGTTGAATATACTAATTAACCTGATGTGAGCATCAGATATTGCACACAACTACTGAGATTCGGTGCTGTACCCAGCAGATATGTACAATCAATTATATTTCAATACAAAGAAAATGAAAACCTAACATGCATGGTGAATATTGAGACAAAGACTATCTGGTCATATGGAATATTTCCCAAATTAATTTTTAAAACATAAATTTACATAGTTAAATATATTAGTCTTATAACTGGAGTAAATTTAGATCTTAGTATGCAGAAATAAGCTTTGAGTTTCAGATATGTCTAATTGCAAGTCCACTTATATAAAACTCTTACTACTTTTCATGTTATGGAGCCTTGTAAAAGACTAACAACTGAAAAACTACCCTTACACTAGCTAGAAAAAGGGAGAAAGAAAATAATTTACTCAGGAAATTCATGCTTAAATAAGGAAAACATAAAGCACTATCCCAAGAATTACAATTCTGTTGAGCTTCTATTTAAGCAATTATGCAATTACTTATCTACAGTGAAACCAAATGAGAGAAAATTCGGAATTACTTTATGAGACAAAAAATAGTGTTATGTTTCCAGATCTACAGAGATATTGTTAAGGAGCAATAACAAAATGCTATATTTATAAAAATCTGGAAATAAAATACAATGAAAACATTTTACTAATAAGATGCCCATTTACACAATGAACATTTATAAAACTATCCTAAAATTATAATCCTATCAAGTTTCCATTTTAGAATATTGTGTACTCACTTAAACAATAGCAATAAAATCATAATAGGAAAGAAAATTATTATTTTACAAGAAAGACAAAATTCTTGCTGTTTCTAGATTATTTTAGTGGAATTGTTTACAACAATAAAGATACTATAATCATGCTTACAAACAGAATAAAATAAAAGCAATTAACTTTTGAATCACATTTAAATAAACTTATAGTTCTAAAACATTATCTAAGAACTATAATCCTGTCAAGTTTCCATTTAAAACATTATATAATCACTTAATAGCAATAAAACCAAAAAGAAATATTATTTTGGTTGTTAGAGAAAAAGGTATATTGCTGTGGTTCTGGACCTTCAGAAGCAGGTTCTTTGGAAAATGGGATCACATTGAAGTGGACTAACTTCCATTTTCAGGGACAGCACTGGGTGCAGGGACATTTGGTGTGACCAGAAGTAGGTGTGCTGAGCTAAGTCTCTTAGTGGAGAGCATTCTCAGGGACATCAGCCCTTGATTTCTGAATTGAAAGAAAGACAAAGGTTGTCTTCTCAGGACCTGCCCCTGTGAGCCTTCTGGAACATCCAACAATGAGACCAGTGTGAGGACCTGAACCTAGGCCAGTAGCACCCAGTCCAGGTGGGAGGGTTGAAGTGGAAGAAGGTCTCTAGCCTCTGCCATTGCCAGGAGCCCCAGGACAAGCTCTCTCTTGCTGTTGTGAAGCAGTAGCTGCATCAGGATGTGGTCGACCCAATGGATGGCTGCGGGTGACGGCATCTGGTCCACACTGGCAGCAGGTGCCGGATCCCAGCACCATCACTGTCTGTTGTGGGCTCCTCCTCCCCCTGGGATCTGGTCAACTTGGGGATTCCTTGGTGGTCTCTTGGTTTTCTGCCAAATACCCCATTTGTAACAAAGAATATGTGGATACTCTGAAATTTTTAATTCTTTCTCAATATTATTTTGTTTGATGTATTTCTTTTCTTACATTACGTTAGGATAATTGAGATAGTTCTCAGCTGAGAGCTCTCAATCCATTAACATAAAATTTTCTCTCATGGGAAGTAAACTGGCTTTGATCAATAGCCAGTGATGTTTTTGAATATTTCTGAAAGAATTTTGGCTTGTTTGCTATAGTTATCCAGTTCTTTGTTTCATCTGCTTTGCAAAACTCTATCTTTTTAGGGTAAAATTTCTCTAAATTAGGTATTTGGTAAAAATTCATTTCTTCTTGTCAATGCATTTTTGAGAAGAGTTGAAGTTTCCACTAGATCAGTTACTTCTCCTTTTCTGTTTTTTTTTTTTCTAGCTAAAAGGATGCTTTACTAGTTTGAAAACTATTCACACGATTTTCAAGTGCATCAGCTATGACATCTTCCTCAGTTAACATACATTTGATTTCCTTCTTTCGCAAAAGTTTAAAAATAAATATTTACTTCACCTGCATCAGTCTTTGAAATTCTTTTGATGCATCTTCTAGGAGGTCTCCATTCTCTGGAACATTCCTTACATCTATTTCCAAATTTCCACTATCCACATTGTCTTTTTCAAGAACAATAGTGAAAACTCATTTGTTGTAAGTGTCCATTCACAGGCTCAATCTGACTTTCTTTAGAGTTTTAGAGCATTTTTTCCCCCATTGTATTAAGTTTGTTCACTCTCCACTTACACCCTTCAGCTTCTGGTGAAAGTAGCTTTAAGCTTGCCAGAACAGTGCATGATCCCTTCAAAGCATCTTTCAGTGATGGATTTTAAAGGATGTTTCCATTAAAATTGGATGTGTCCTGATGCATTTTTTAAAGACTGAAACTTTCTTGTAATGCCAGATGTAACTCAACTTTGCTCAGTGTTGAGATATGTATTTGTTTCGTCCTTTTCAGAATGGGTCCATGTTAAGCTCAAGTAAAGAGCTGGAGATTTCCAGCTCCTTACTGATGTTTTCTGTGTTTCTGATAATTTGTTCTCTGGTCTGTTTTGCACTGAAGTTGAATCAAGACCTCCAAATATGGATTTTTCTTTTCAACTAATAGACTTTATTTCTTAGAGCAGTTTTAGTTTTACAGAAAAATTAAACATAAAGGACGGAGAGTTCTCATGTCATCTCTCCCCCTCATATGCACACAGTTCCTCCATTACTAACGTCTTGCATTGCTGCCACACATTTGCTACAACTGATTAGCCAATAGTGATACATTATTACTACCTAACCTTCACAGTTTCCATTAGGGTTCACGTCTTGGTGTTGTGCATTCTATAGGTTTTTCCAAATGCCTGTTATGTATCCACTATTACAGTGTCACAGAGCACAGTCCCACTGCCCTAAAAATCCTGTTTGCTCCACCTGTTTATCTCTCATCCTCCCTATCCCAGTAAATACTGATCTTTCTACTGTCTCCATAGTTTTGCCTTTTTATGAATGTCATATAGTTGGAATCATACAGTATGTAGCCTTTTCCAGTTTGGCTTCTTTCACCTAGCAAAATGCACTTAGGCTTTCTCCATATCTTTTTGTGACTTATAGCTCATTTCTTATTAGTGCTGAATAATATTCCATTGTCTGGATGTACCACATTTCATTTATCCATTCACCCACTGAGGGACATCTTGGTTGCTTCCAGGTTTGGGAAATTATGGAAACAAACAAACAAAAAAAACTGCTATAAACATTTATGTGCAGGTTTTTGCAAGGACATATGTTTTCAGCTCATTTAGGTACCAAATATGTTTTCAATAAACACAGAGCTTCTCAAAAATTTGTCTTTCTTCCAGGAAGACAGGGCCTCTAGTGGCTAGTTTGCTGCTCCTTGAATAAGGTCGTCTCTTAACACTTAAAAATATGACTGTGACCCGGAACACCACCATCTCCCATAATAATCTGTGGGGACATGGGACTGGTCCAAGACTCCCTGGCAGCACTGCTCCCACCTGGCCCAGCAGCCCCTGAAAAGCTGTAACACAGAGCATCCTGGCTGCCAGCACATCCCCTGTCTTCAAGGTCACTGCGGGGTCACCTCAGGTTGCTGGGATCTGGCTGGCACAACAGACTCTAGAGAACACAGGTGAACGTTCCACCCAGTATCACATCCACGACTGGCATCCCAGGACCTCAGCGGAGGGGAGGAGAGTAGATGCAGTAAGTCTCGCCCGGAGCTCGTTCTTGTTGTGACACACTTCTCGTGTGGGGCACTGGAGGCCTTGTTCTACCCATCAAGGTCAAAGAAAACTTCTGATTCTCAGCCTCCTCTGTCACTTGGATCTCGTGACCTTGTATGTATGTGGGGAAGGTTGTAGGAGGGTTATGGACGACCCTACTAGTGCACTAGTTTCATCATTAAATACTAAGGAAGCACGGCTATGAAGAACTGCCCGAGCTGAAACAATCCTGACAGCAAAATGCCAATACAGAATTGGATATGAATGAAAGCATAGAATAAGTAATGAGTCCATGCCAATATAAATAAATGATTGAAAACAACAACAACAAAAAAAAAACAGAGGAGAAGAGACCCATCTTTCTCATGGAATAACTGCAGGTATCACACAGAGAAAAGGGCTGGCTTCATGGGCCCTCACCGGGGCCCCATTCTTAGAAGAGCTGATGATCTTAACCTCTTAAAGTTCTTAATAAAGATGAACAAAGGGTGGCTCTCCATTTTCACTTGAACTGGGGCTCACAAGCCATGCAGCCTGCTTTGAGAGCCTATAAAAACATGGATTTCTGGGCCCACCCCAGGATTCTGTTTCACTAGGCTTGAGGTAGGAACCATCATCTTGTGCCTCTAACAAACTCCCAGGTAGTATTGATGCTGCAGGTCTAGGAGGCAGCCTGGGAGTAGCACAGTTCAGAGGAGGCCCCTTAAAAGAAGAAGAAATACTTCAAGAAGAAGGTCTGCAGCATAAGAAGAAATGGGTAGTGAAGAATGGGGGTAGGGTGGGGTGTTGTATAAAACAAAACAAAACAAAACTAGTATCATATGATAGTGTTATGTTCTTTTGTGATAACAAAAAGTATAAAAATATGTGACAATAATAGAAGTTGGTCAAGAAAAAAAAGATAGAAATTCGACTGCTCTCAGTTTCTTCTTTAGGGTGTTAAATATTAAGTGTAGTGTGAGTAGTAAAATTTTAAGACTAACCACTAGAAGAAGAGATATAAAGTGCATGAATATCAAACTATTAGGAGGGAAAAATGGAATATGAAAATGAAAAAAATAACAGAAACAAAACAAAATAAAAGTGATAAATCTGAAAGAAGTAAAAGAAAATAATGAAAAACTGGAAGAAATAAAAAGCAAAGTGAGAAGATAGAAACAAATTTAAATGTTAATATTTAACATTTTTTTCTTTCATTTATGTACGTATGTACATATGCATGTATGTATTTATTTTGTGGGAGAAAAAAAGGGAAAAGACAGAATCCTGAGTGCAATGCAGGGATGAGAAGGAGATTTGGTCAGCTGAGAGATTCTTTAGAAAGAACTTTAGAAAGGGAAGGATATGGAAACAAAGATGAAGTAATAAGTTTTAGGACTTCTGCTAAATATTCTTCTGACATTCTTCGAGCGCTCCTGGTAAATATACTTTTGTTTATAGACTTTTTATTTTTTATTATTAGCATACTCATTATTACAAATTGTGATTTTTGTTTATGCGTTTTACCAAATTTATCACTCCCCATATACCCTCCCTCCCTCCCCCCTCTCTAGTATCCTTAGGTTTGTTCTCTCCTTTTGAAAGTTCAGTGTATTGTTGTGGTTCTTTTTTCTTTCTTGCCTTCCTTCCTAGCACCCAGTTATGAGTGAGAACGTGTGGAATTTCTCTTTCCTTGCTGGCTTATTTCACCAGACTCATCTATGTTGCTGGAAATGGCAGAATTTCATTCTTTTTTATGGTTGAGTGGTATTCCATTGTGTATACATACCACATTTCCCTTATCCAGTCATCTGTTGATGTACACTTAGGTTGGTTCCGTATTTTGGCTGTTGTAAATAGGGCTGCAGTAAATGGGAGTGCAGGCATCCCTTCGACATGATGATTTCCATTCCTTTGGATATACATCCAGAAGTGGCATCACTGGATCATATCATAGTTCTATCTGTAGTTGTTTGAGGAATCTCCATACTGTTTTCCATAATGACTGTACTAATTTACAGTCCCACCAACAGTGCAGAAGAGTTCCCCTTTCCCTGCATCCTTGCCAGTATTGTTTGTCTTTGTAATAATGGACAGTCTAACTGGGGTCAGATGATATCTCAATGTGGTTTTGATTTGCATTTCTCTGATGACTAGTGATGCTGAGCATTTTTTCATGTACCCGTTGGCCATTTGCATGTCTTCCTTTGAAAAATGTCTCTTCATAACCTTTGCCCATTTTTTAATTGGATTATTTGTTTTTTAACTACATAGTTGTTTGAGTTCTTTACATATTCTGGATATTAATTCCTTGTAAGATGTAAAGTTTGCAAATATTTTCTCCCATTCTGTAGGTTGCCTTTCTGCTCTGTTGATCGTTTCCTTTGTTGTACAGAAGATTTTTAGTTAGATATAGTCCCATTTGCTTATTTTCTTTTTCTTTTTTGGCTTGTGCTTTTTGGGTCTTATTCATAAAGTCTTTGCTCAGTCCTACTTCCTGGAGTGTTTCCCCTAGGTTTTCCTTTAGTAATTTTATGGTTTCAGGTCTTGAATTTAAGTCTTTAATCCATTTTGAGTTGATTTTGGTATATGGCAGATTCAATGCAATCCCCATCAAAATATCAATGACATTCTTCACAGAAATAGAAAAGGCAATCCTAACATTCATATGGAACAACAAAAGACCTTGAATATACAAAGCAATTTTGAGAAAAATTATAAATAAAGTCAGAGGCATAATACTATCCGATTTTAGATTATATACAAAGCTATTGTAACCAAAGCAGCATGGTATCAGCATAAAAACAGGCACTCAGATCAATGGAACAGAATAGAAACTTGGGAATCAACCCACATATTTACAGCCAACTGATCTTTGACAAAGGCACCAAGAACATATACTGGGGAAAAGACCCTCTTCAATAAATGGTGCTGGGAAAATTGGACATCCATATGCAGAAGAATGAAACTGGACCTGTGCAATTTTTTTTCAATACATATAAAATGACTAAACTAATTAGTTAAAATATATTTTTAGATTTTCAGTTACAAAAGCAATCTTGTTGAATGCTTTTATGAAAAAAAAACATGGAAACTTTGAAAGAAAATAAATGAAAATGTTATATCAGACAAATATAAACAAAAGAAAGCTGAAGTCACTTTATTAAAATCAGACCAAACAGTCCTTAAGACAAAAAAAATATCACTAAGCATGTAAAAGTGACTGTGGAAAAGAAGAATTAAGAAGACATAATAATCCTAAACTTGAACATACTTCAAAAAGTCTCATATGTAAAATTTTTGAAGAAATTTATTTGAACTACAATAAGTATTTGATAGTCATATTTAGAGATTTACATGCCTAGTTTAATTTATAAGTGAAGCAGATAAAATATTAGTGATATTGTGGGAGATATAGGCAATGAAGTTAACAAGCTCGACTGAATAAGAATCTCAAAATAGAACACATGGGCCAGATACTGTTGTGGAGTGCATACATGCACACATAAAAATGTTTAAAAACTCTAAGAGAAGAAAGACCCAAAATTCAGGGCATGGGTTCCTTCTGGATTGAGGTAGGGGCATGTGAAATGGGAAGTGTGTGCAAGAAAAGGCATAAGTCTTAGTATTTTTCTAGTTTTTAATTTGTGGGGTGGGTTTTAGGGTGTTCATTTTATTACACTATTTCATAATTTATACATGCTACCTACCTCATCTTGGGTGTGTCACATATAAAAGAAAAGAAAAATATGCTTACTTCCTAGAGTTCATATTACAAAATAGTGCTTGGAAAGGATGTCGGTACTGTCTGGCACATAAAAAGCATTTCAAAAATGTTAACTACATACGTTTTGTTACCAGGTGACAAAGATTACCAGTAATATGTTGTCCTTGTTTTCAGAAACTTGCAGACAGTTGAGGAAGGTGAACCAGAATGTGATTTTAGTCATTTGTTCTGATGCCTACTGTCTCTTCCATGATGACGCCTCTTTTTGGTCTGTGTGCAGGCAGAGGTGAAGAATGTGCTGAGGCAAAGAGAGAAGGGCCAACCTCGGCTGGAGGTGAGAGCAGGTATGCAGGGGCCAGAGCACCAAGGGCCCTGTGTGACCGCTCAGGACTGTGGATGATCTTCAAGATGAAATGGGGCCTCTAGAAGAATTTAAACAAGAGAAATGATAGGATTGAGTTTGAATTTTGCAAGCATAACTGTCAGCAAAATAGAGAATGGAATTGCAGGAGCTGGGTACAGAGGATAAGAAAATCTCAGTAATCCCTGAGAATGATCAGGGGCTTGAACTGTGGGCACAGCATACCGAGGGCCAGCAAGAGGAATTGTGTACGATGCTACAGAAATGAAGTCCCAAAGACTGGGTGTCTGTGAGCAGTGAGAGAGAGGCCCAGATGATGCTGAGGATTTGATGTGGGTGACTGAGTGCAGGTGGGGCGGTGCCTGGGGGATGATCAGCTGGGGTGCAGGGTGGGCTCTGGGTAGGCTGCTGAGGCGGGTAGCTGCGCAGGAGCCCACTTCACTGTGGTGTAAAGTTAAGGGGAGTCCTGAGCCTGCAGGGGTAGGAGAAGCTGCCCAGGGAACACATGCAAGACTACTCTGTTTCTTCATAAATCCAGGAGGAAATTGTTGAAGAAAGAGAGGGACTACATGGAAATGAACCAAGAAAGCCTCTGTGCTCATCTCCAGGCCAGAACTGCCCCCATGCAGGTCTCCATCCTGCTACCCCCAGCCCCTACTCTTACATAGGTAGTTTTCATTTAATAGTTGTATTTAGTATTTAAACAGACTGCATTTTTATGAAACTAACATGATTTAAATAATTTTCTGCCTCAGTTTAACATATCTGAAATGCTTGCTCAGTTGGTTAGAGCACAGCCTTATAACACCAAGGTCAAGGGTTGGATCTCCAGGCTGGCCAGCTGCCAAAAAAAGAAAAGAAAAAAAGAACAGCCATTCATTTGGAGATGAAGGTTTCTTCATGTGTACTGAGTGATTTGTGTTTATAAAATTTGAAACAGGTAAACAAAGGATCCAAGTACTTTAGTATCAAAATATATTAAGTCAAATCAAACAAAGAAGAAAACAAATGAATCATTAAACCAAAGGATTATTGGCATAAAAGAGCAAATTATAGAAACTAGCAGTGACTTAAATCAACACCTGAAGATAAAAGCTCAAAGAACTTAAATAACAATACTTATTCATGTGATAAATAGACTCCAACTTATGAGAGGCTAATGTTTTAACTCTCTCTTTTAAATCACCTAAAACCCTTTCATACTTGATTGTTCAAGAAACAGTACTAAGTCTGGGATAAAATTCTGATTTTTATTTTCAAAATAAAATAAGAAAGGATTTCGTCTTGGAGAGAGAGAGGTGAGCTTAATTAGAGAGCAAGGCTGACTTCCTGAGTCACAGATGAGGAAGCTGGAGACATAATGTTGAAAACTGTGCCATTAATCGTTTTAAGTGCATTGCATTAAACACTTACAGCTTCATGGGTAGTCAGTTGCTACCTATTTTATAAAAAAGGATATAGACGTTTAGAGAAGTTAAAAAAAGGAAAAAGAGAGCAAAAATAAATAAATTAATTAATTTAATTAAATAAAAAAAAAAAAATGCCAGCCTGGAAGCAGGCGCATCCTGGTGTTTCTGTCCAAGCTCTTTACAAGTGCGTTGAGGTTGCTAACACCACAGACAGCGCTCAGTGTCAGGCTCCTCTGCAGGATTGGAATGAGAGCATAGTGAGCTTAGGGTGCGCTGGAAAGGCGGCGTCTGGGAAGTACTGTGCTCAGGCTAAATTGTCAGAGAACACTGGGTCAGAGCTGTGTTTAGAAAACAAATTCCATTTTATACTTTTGTTTAATGCAGAGACGGAGGACCTCGTGTTTTTACATCTTGTGGCACGTGGCCAAGGGTCCAGCCCACTCCCCGGCTCCTGCACCTGCCGCTGCACGCCCGGGAGAGGCTGTGCAGGGGGGTGGCTCGGCCCCACCCTCCCAAAGACTGGCGCGTCTGGCGCTTGCGCATCCCCGCACCCACTGCTTGGGTCTACCAAGTGTGCCATGAAAATTTCATGCCCGCAGGTGCTGCATGGATTATTCATGAAGGCTTTGCGCTGTCGCCATGGGAGCCAATTGGCTGCTGCGCTTTTAGCATATTAATGACCTACCCTGATTTAGTGCAGGGTGGGGACGCCACCTGCATCGTCAGTCATGGGGCCTGGATCAGCTTTTCCATTTGCAGAATTCCTTGTTTGTTATTTCTTTCCAGAAGGGGCACGGGAGTAACATTTACCTAATGGACTAAGCCAAGTAAGCAGGAAGCCCCCTTGGAGCCTCAAAGGGCTCCAGACTCCCCAGTGGCCTCTCTGGAGGGGGGTCCATCTCAAGTCACAGTCTTCTCCCTCCCTCTCTCCATCCCACCGGCTGGGCTGCTGGGCCAGGCGCCCTGAGCAGGAGACATTACAGCAGAATGACCAGATCCCTTAGGACTGGGCGGTGAGACAGCTTCCTTGCACTGGTGGGCAGAAGATAGTGGATGCTGCTCAGAGGTGGGGCTAGAGGTGGAAGAGATCCCTTAAAAAGCACGTAGCCACACCCCCAACAGGGGTCATGGAAAACTAGTACCAGTGTGCATCCATGAACATTAACAACTGCACGAGAACACGCAGAGCCCAGCACAAACAGCTCTCAGGGCAGTAAGGGAACCAGGAAATGCCCAGGGAATCCCCATGCCCATGTCACAGTGGAGGTAGGGGGGAAGGGGGCAGAATGGGCACCGATAGAGCACAGAGGAGGGAGTGAAGTCCACCTAGGGTGGTCAAGGAGGTTGAGGTAGCACTTATGCAAGAAGTAGGATTTAGATACTTCCAGAAAGAATAAAATGAGCATCTCTAGTCAAAGCAAGAGTGGGTGAACAGCCCAGAGGTAAACCATGGCCTAAAGTGGGGGTGCAGTGTGGGGGGTCAGGGTGCAAAATGGGGAGGGGACGCCTAGGGTTGGGAGAAAGGTCTGGCCCTTCCCTAAGGCTTTGAGTAACATGTCACAGAGTCTCGTAGTATTTCAGCTTGTTGTAAGGAAGCACCACTCTTTTCAGTCAGAATATAACATGTTCAGGTTACATTTCAGGAACATAAGCTGTAGTGGGATGCAGGTTGCATGGCTTGCTGCAGAGGACTGAGTGAAAAAAGTTACCTTTCCACTTAGCAATGCTACCATAAGCAGCACCATTTCCACCACACCAAAAGCTCCGACCTTTCTGTAGGCACTGCAGAGAGAGGACCATGCAAGGAGAGGCTCTGGCCTCCTCATCTTTCAGCAGTGCTCAGAGAGGCTGGGATGTTGGGTGACATGTGTGGCAGTTGTTTAATTAGATGGGTGCCTATACCTCAACATGTCAAGGGAGAACAAAAACTGGGCAGTGTAAGAAAATGAAGCTCCCTCCTCTTGCTTGGAATGTACTGAACAAGCTCACCTTAAACTTTCATGTGCTCGCGTCAGCCCTGCCCTTTGATGAGCTGCAGTGAGGAGATGTGGTGGAGGCTTCTGCCAGGGAGGAAAGAGGAGGCCCCTCGCTTCTGAATGGGCCTTTGAAGCCACTGATAACCTTGCAAATCCAAAAGGAGCGTGTGGAGGAGAAAGAGGAAAGTGGAATAGCATTAGCAATGGTTAAACCAGCCTGTCACTTAAAAATATTTTATAGCTAATATGGATATATATAAATGAGCTGAAGTTGCTGCCATGCTTTTGATCCTGTTAAAAACTGAAGTATTTTTGATACTTTGTGTCACACAGGATAGTAAATGTGGGATCTAGAGGGCACAAAGCAATTACTGCACAGGATACCTATTTGAGCTTTGAGAATGAATAGTCTCCAAATCAAATCAATTAAACTGTATCTATTGTGGATAAGCACAACAAGATGCATAAATGAGGAAATTGTGTCTGTAAGTAAATAGAGGACTTCAGGTTACACTGAAGAGGGAGATCAGTTAGTGTTAGATCTTTGATGCCCCTATTATATAAATACACTTTTCCTAAAGCTTCATTTATTTTGAAAAGGAGACAGGTAACATCCAGGGAGGTGAAGTGACTTGCTGTGATCTACTAGGAGAAGGCAGTGAGACGGTCACTGGGCCAGTGGGTTCCCTCCCGTTATAACAATGGATGCAGCTATTGGAAACACTCATGTCGCATTTGGCAGACGTGTTTCCTTCTCAGTGCAACTTCAAACAAAAGGAAGTCAGGTGCATGAAGGATGGGAGGGGTAGGAGTTAGAAAATCATTGCCCATTTTGTTGATCCTAAATCATTCTAGGCCCTCGACTGCCATTCAGTCTCTGAAACCCAGTTCAGGCCAGTGGCCTTGGGTCTTCCATAAACCTCACAATTTGACGGGTCTACAACATATCAGAAAATGGGAAAGCAGCACAGATAGATCATCTTTCTCAAAGCTGAGGATTGTTCTTGAAGTAAAGCTGTTAAAACCAATAGACGAAAAAGAATGAAATGTCCAAAATTGCAAGTGCCTTGGTCCCGCCATGTGCCATGCGGCCATGATTCCACTCTTCCTCCAAAACCATCCCCAGGGTCTGCTGCCAACGTCACCCACTTTTCTGTCCAAGCGTGGCAGGACTAGTCATTATTGAATTCAATATTACGTCTTCAGGTAGAGTGAGCTTTTGCCATTATTTTAATAAGGAAATTTGGAGCAGATATAGGCATAAAGGCAATTTCTATATGGTAAATATATACATATGTAATTAGATGGCTGCAAAATTATATAGGATGGTGTTTAAAGAAGCAAAGAGTTCAAAATTGAAATGGAAGCCTGGTAAATAACAAATTATGCCTAAAGAAATCCTGATTGCCTATTCATGGTTGAAATTTACATGAACCCTTGTTCATTAAAGAGTGAATGGCTGCTAATTTGCAGCATTACCAAAGCAAAGTTCAGATGATGGAATTAAAAAAAAAATCCTCTCAAATCAGAAATCTACCAGCTGTCCCACATAAATTAAACACCACTGCAACTTTCTTAATAAACTAGAGACCCTATTTTTAAATTCTACTATCTAATAAAAATACCCAGGAGGAAAAAAAAAAAAAGATGTGGATTGCAGAAGTAAAATTCAATAATAAAAGAGGAAATTGGAGGGGAAAAAATCAATTCATTTGTTAAAGCGATTTGTTAAATTGCTATCTTCTGAGTTTTTTTTTTTTTTTTTTAGCAGAAGAAGCTATCTGAGCATTTTTCAGGGAAATAGACAGGGCTCTTGCTCACATATATATGTTAAAAGTTTAAAGAAGGGAGAGGAAAGGTAACAGGAGTGATCAAGGCATGATTTTTGCCCACATGAAACCAGGAGTTCACCGAGGTGAGCAGACACAGGAGAGAGACAAGACTTGGTGGAGACTTAGCGTGAAATGCTCCGCTCTGAACAGACATCCCCTTCTGCTCAAGGCCTAGAATCTCTGCATGTGTGAACTTCACAGATGAGAAGTTCTGTCAGGTGATAGACATCAACTAATTCTTTCCACTGATGAGGAAGCTGAGAGCCAGGGTGATGCTGTGATCTGCCCAAAATTACACAGTAAGTGTCAAAGCTAGAACCTGATCCATAGCTTGTGATTCTTCGATGTTTGCATGTCATTTACAGATGCTAAACTACTCACAATTTTTCATTTACAGGGCAAAGAGCAAAGAATAAACACCCTGCACCTCCACCACCACCACCACATACAATGTATGATCTTTTAACAAGTAAAGTTCTGGCTGGTCTAGAAATGTGTGAAGGACAGAAGTGCTCATGGTTTGCTATCCCCCTCTCATGTGGTGCTGGAACTGATTCAGGGGATCCCATGTAGTTGCTCTGTGGGTTTCTGGGCTGGAACGCGGACAGGGTTGCTGAGTGACTCACTGCTTTGATCACACTTGGGATCATGAGTACTTAATGAAAAATCAAATGTGTACCTGTAAGGGGAACAGAGAAGTTTGGCATTAACAGAAGATGCCCTCCTCTCCATCTTCAAAATGTGTCCTTTATCTTGAAAACATACAAATCCAATATAAATAACATTTTATTAAGTGACTCAGACTGTCTTTGAAAATGTCACTGTCATTCAAAAATATGGCCTTTAGATGGGTTATGCTTAGAAAAAATAATGACAAGGAAATTATATTCCAAGTCAGGGAATGAGTTCATGTGGATTATAAGTATGTACAAGGTAAACCGAAAAAATGGTAAGCTGTAAAGAGGATACAAATTAATGACTTTAATTTACAAATTACAATTTAAATTTACAAGTTAGGCACTACTGAGACCTGAAACCAGAGAAAATGAATGAAAGTGTGGATGACTGCCTTCTTTGAAAGGGTGTCATGATGGTGGTCACAGCCTCGCTCTGTCACCTCGTAATCCAGTGTGCAGCAGCTGAACCTGCAACTGCCGTCCATCTGGGATGCCGTCAGCTTACCCTGAGACCTTGAGGACAGGTCAGCACCTGTCTGGGAGGTAGCTGATCACCAGAGAGACAAGGAGCCTAGGGCAGTGCACCTTAGCTCTGCTTCAGTCAGGGTCCTTCAGGAAAAGCACATTAGTTCTGCTGATAGAGGTAGCAAGAGCGGAGCCTGCAAAGGCAGGAAGGAGGTAGTGAGATGACACCAGTGGGAGACCAACTGCAGGAAGTCGCTTCACTCAAGCCCTTACGACCGGGGACAAAAGACAAGTCGGAGGTCACTAGAAACTAGAAGCTTGGGGGAGTGCCCCAGGGAGCTGACATTCAGACTTTTGAGGGGTGGGCACTCTCCAGTAGTTCCTGCAAGTGTGTAGACATTCTGAAACTGGAAACAATTACTACTGGGACAAGTTGCCACCTCAAGAGTGGAGAAGTTTTGCAAGAGCGATGCTGACAGGAAGATCAAGAGACATGAAGCAGCCACCGCCTGCCCTCCGGCCTCCTTCTAACGCTGCCCACTGGCATGACACGACAGGAAGCACTGCGGGAAGTAGTGTCAAAGGTTCCACCCTAGTGTCGCAGAATGGAGTACAGAGGGGAATGTTCAAAGATGAGAGCTCATGCCTCTGAAACCGACCTGAGAAAATCGTTAACCCACATCGTGGCAGCTGGGTTCAAGAGGGCAGAGAGACAGGTGTTGGTGAGAAGTGACAGAGTCTTCTGCACCAGTTAAGAATAATTATACTGATCTAACCATCACCCATTGTGCACGGTTATTGAAAATCAAGGCTGTACCTGTATGGCTAGGGCCATTGTCTGAATCCTGCGGATGATGTAACCAATTGTATGGCTACCAGACAATTGTATGACAAAAGCCAAAGTGTTTCATTAGCCAAAACTAAGTTTTCCATTTGTATTGTCAGGGCTAGGGGTTAGGGCTCACAGACACTTCAAACCTGTTGTACAGACTGGGTCACAGACCCCTCACGTGCCTGGCTGGGTCCCCAGATCCTTCACATGCAGGTCCATGCTAGGTAATTGGAAAAGATCCAGGGAGCCATTGGTAGATGACATGAGCTCAGTCCTCAGCTTCTTCAGCAGCAGTAGTAGCAGTGATGGTGGCCTCTTGGAGGGTCCCAGGGGCATGGCCTGCAACAGCCCCCAACAGCAGTAGCGGCCTCCCTGTGGTCCCCGGGAGGCATCCCAGGGGCAGGGATCCCTGTGGATCAGAGCCACTCGTCCTTTACACTTCAGTCCATAACCCAGGACACCTGGGTGCCCACGCGCATCTACATCAGACAACAGCCAAGGAACATCTGGGTGCACATGCATATTTACATCAAATGCTCAGCAAGATCCCGAACATCTGAGGGGCCCTGACCATTTCCCTTCACTTTCCCTACAGTACTTCATTAATATAATATTTGGGAATAAAACATTCTAGTGCTTTGTTAATATTTGTGAAAATAAAACTGTTTATCCAGCTATGTGCTGTGGATATAGAGATTTGGGGGGGGGGCACGGTTCTCTGTCCCTACGTAGCTTATTCTATAAGATGCAGAGTTTTAAGTAATAATGGTGAAGTGTCTTGACAATTAGCATCATGTAGGTGGTATGGAAGAAAGGCTAAGGAACATAAAGGTAAACTAAAATAACTAGCTTATTTGTGCTTTTTATTTATGGGTAAACCCTTGAGAATGGGAACTATCTATTTTTTCATGACCAGTTTGAGTGGATATTGGACAGAAATAAAATGGTCAGGGCCTCTTGGATGTTCAGAACCTTGCCGAGCATTTGCTGTAAATGTCCTCAGGTGTCCTTTGTTACTACTTAATGTAAATTGTGTATGGGTACCCAGGTGTCCAGGGTTGTGGACTTAAGTATAAAAGACCAGCAGCTCTGATCCACAGGGCTTCTCAGAACTCTCAGGGGAGCCACTAGGACAGTTGCTCCTAGATCTGAATAAAACCCATTCATTTTTCCTATACCCACGGCTCCCAGGACCTTTTCTTTTTCTATTACCTAGCTCACAGACCTGCGTGTGGAGGGTTTGTACCCAATCTGTGCAACAGACTCGAGGGGTCTGTAAGCCCAAGCTTTACAGTGGAATTACATTGATGAGGGAAATATTAATAAATGAATAATAATTCTGGCCTTCCATGTTTCTAACAGTCATTTATTGAATCCAATTATTCACTTATATTTTTATTTTTTTTCCAAGAGCCCATGGGTTATAGTTCCAAACCAAGTTATAAACTCTTGGAAGGTAGGAGCCAACTGTATGCTAAGCAATGAAATATTAGCAGTAGAGGAGATTCACACACATGAAAAATAAAATGCCTTAAGAGGCCAGATGAGTGATATTAGTAAACCAAGTTCAGCAGGTGCAAACAGCAAAGGGTGTTTTGTGGTAAATAGGAGACTTCTTTCTCTTATGTATTTGCTGCCCAAATACAATACCTTCTAGCTTAGAAAATATTAGCATGCAGACCGCCTATTGATAATCACAGATTCTAGTATAAATCCACATTTTACAGTTAAACAAATGGGCCTATAGAGAGTAAGTAATCTATTAAAAAAAAATAACAAGAACAAAAAATTACCAACTCCCAGGTAATCTATGTACCACATACTTCAAAAAATATGGATTCTATGATGGCCTCATTCGCTGTCAACATTATTGGTATTTCACATTACTACACTCTAATCTCTGTAGGGAAAATATAGGAAAATGGTTAGGGATCCCTCAGATGTTTAGAACCTTGCCAAGCATTTGATGCAAATATGCTCGTGCGCCCAGGTGTTCCTTGGTTGTTTGATGTACTTGTGCAAGTGAGCCCAGGTGTCCTGGGTTATTGGACATAATATAAGGGACAAGTGGCTCTGATACACAGTGCCCCCTGCCCCCAGGATGCCCCTGGGGGGCCACGGGGAGTCTGCCACTGCTGCTGCTACTGGATCTTCTGTAAGCCGCCACTGATGCCACTACCACCACTGCAGCAGCCGCTGAGGAGTGAGGAGTGAGCACTGAGCTCGTGTCCTCTGCCAGTGATTCCCAGGATCTTTCCCAATTACTTAGCATGGACCTATATGTGAGGGGTCTGGTGACCCAGCCAGGCATGTGAGGGATCTGTGACCCAGCCTGGCATGTGAGGGGTCTGTGACCCAGCCAGGCATGTGAGGGGTCTGGTGACCCAGCAAGGCATGTGAGGGGTCTGGTGACCCAGGCTGGCATGTGAGGGGTCTGGTGACCCAGCCTGACATGTGAGGGGTCTGGTTACCTAGTGAGGCATGTGAGGGGTCTGTGACCCAGTGTGTACAAAGGGTTTGAAGGGTCTGTGGGCCCTAACTCCTAGCCTGGACAATGCAAATGGAAAATTTAGCTTGACTAAAATAATGAAACATTTTGGCTTTAGTTATGAATTGCTTAGCCAAACAGTTGGCATAGTCACTTGGCAATACACTGATAAACATTAATATATTTAACAATGCATCTTACCATTTGTATCTCAACTATTCACCTAGTAGATGCTTACCAGTCAGTATACTAGTAAAAATTTTCTTCTTAGTCCAATGGGACCCTTTTTGTTTTCAGGTTTTAAAAACAATTACTATGGGTTAAATGAGCCCCCCCCCACACACAAATTCATGTATTGAAAACTTGACTGTCACTTGACCCCCACTATAGGAGTGTTAAGAGGATGGGAAATCCCATTATGATATTTGAAAGGTGGGGCCTTTAAGAGGTTATTAGATTGTGAGGACCGTGCCCTTGAGGGTGGACTGATCCATTCATGGAGTAATGGGCGTGGTTCTGAAGGCTGTATAAGGAGGCAAGTGAGAAGCTCAGCTCTCTTGATCAGCCTATTCTCACCATGTGACACCCTTGGTCACCACGGAACTCTACAGAGTTCCCACCCAGAAGGCCCTCACCAGGTGTGTTCTCTGGACTTTGGACTTTCCAGTTACCCAAACTGTAATAAATATATTTCATTTCTTCATAATCTACCCAGTTTCAGGTACTCTTTTATAAACAATAGAAATGGACTGATACAACAATATTTTAAGACTTTTTACAAATAACTTATAGAAGTGAACACAAAGGGAGAGTGAAAATCAACTTTAATAAGAATTTAAACATAGCAAACCCAAAATTTTATTTCAACTTTTCCTGATTTTGAATATATATATATATATACATACACACACACACACACACACACATACATATATATATGCCCCTGTTGATGAGTAATAATGACATAATTTCTAAGGTATAAGAGCAAAATATTTAAGATTAGGAAAAATAAGAAATAAATAAAGATCTCAAAATTTATCTTAAGTGTAAAAAGGCATCAAATGGACCCAAACAGTAAGCTCAAGACAGAAAATTTTTCACTCCAACTTTTTAAAAAACAAAGTGATTTTAGTCTGTATATTTTGGGAGGTTCCTAAGAAAAATTTAAGTTATTAATTTTCACAAATAATTAGAGTTATAAATTTTCATAAAAGAAACTCAGATTTACAATCGGGTCTAATGGGCCATTATAGTATGCCAAGGGTTAACAATTACACTTTGTTCTTAAGATTAATGTATATACAAGAAAACTTCAAAAAGTTGGTGGAAAAATAGAATTAAAAGATAAGAATCTTTCCATGAACTTTGTAAAGTACCCTTATAATTAGATAATAAACTTTGGCTACAAAAATAAAAACAAACTTCTCTAAAAAGAAAACTGATGTTAAGAACCATGTAAGTGTTTTAATCAATAACAAAGCTTCTAGATATTAAGTAGAAAAATCCTGCCAGTAAATTACTCTTGCATTATTTAATTTTGTGCTTTAGGGTAGGACTTGATAAAAGGTAGATACAGATGCCATTTAAAGGATACTGGTTCTGAAATAGAAAAGGAATTCTGCAAATTTGTCTTGGTCTGCAGGAAATCCATCTACAATCCTGTAGAATACTTGAGGGAATGGTTTCACATAACTCCTCTCTTGTGTGAGTTTGAATTGGAAAACAACCAAAAATTAATAGCACTTTAAAATATAATCATTTATACTACAAAGAATTCTACCATAATGTAATTTCCGTTCATGAGGTTGATTATTTGGTCAAATATTCTATCAAAAACCTCCACGTTTTTTTAAAAAGGCAAACTTTAATACTAATTTTCAGATATATGTCAAAATATCTGTGACTTATATGTTTAGAGATGTATTATTGAGGTGGATAACTAGCAGTCTCTTCTACCAGTAATGTACAAAGTTTAATTTCTATATCCATGCAAGATTTTTTTCACTGCAGATCTGTTTTGAATAATAAAAATGGACAAGCATTTGCTTTCTTAAATATCAAATCTTTCAGTAGATGTTTTGTTCTGTTTTATTTGTAAGAAATATTTTTAAGTCCCTTTGAAGCAAAGATTTTTAGATTGCAAGCCATTTATGTATTTTTTCTATTGACATTGGAATTATTTTCTTAAGCAACACTTTTGACTATTGCTATTTGTTAAACATGTTATTTCTTATTGTTAAAGACAGTGCTCTATATTATATTATATTTGAATATTATACATGAATATACATATTATACAGTATGAAGTTTGCTAAATTCAAAAAATATTGGAGGGATTTTATTATAAAAGACATATGTTATAATAAAATTTTTGAAAACTTAAGTCTTACTTGGGAGAATTCTGGTTAAAAATGATAGATCAAAAATTACGTAATTAGCTCTACTGCTTTTTAAATTCCATTAAAATGAAGAAAGTCATTATTTTAAGGGAACAAATACACAAATACAAAAATATTTAAGAAAGGAGACAACCATTCAGAATTTCAGAAGCTGAGGGGAGGTGAATGTATGGTAACTGACTTAGCCCACCTTGATGCCCTTGGAAATTGAAATCATAGTAAAAGAAAGTTGAAAACTCAATGGAAAGGTTAAAAGGTAAAGTTAGCACATGGTTCCAGAACGAGGATAAAGAGATGAAAACAAGAAAGAAAGGGTACAGGAATTAGATGACAAAGTCAGGCGGTTTAGTGTCTAAATGACAGGCTTCTGGAAAGAGAATGAATGAAGTAGAGGTGATGAAATCATCAATAAAATAATCAAAGGACAGTTTTCCAGAACAGAAAATGTTTCGAGAGCCCGTCGTATACACCATTAAGTAAATGAGAATGGACTTAACCAAGTTATATCTTTGAGGAATTTGTTAATCTGAACACAAAAAGAAAATGATATAAATTACTAAAGAAAACAAAAACATTTAAAGAATCAGGTTGGTGTCAGTCATCTCTCCAGAAACTGGGAAGAAACACTAGATGGTAATAAAGCAAGGTTTTAAAAATTCTGAAGGAATTTTGATGATTTCTTTTAAATAAAGTTAATATAACACCTGACATGATTACTGAGAGTAGATTTAGACTGTTGGGAGAGAATCTGACTTGGAATTTGTAATAAGTACACAGAAAATTAAGCAAACAAAGAAGCAGGATAATTATTATTACAGAGAAAAGAATAATAAAGCTATGCAGCAAATGAAAATCAGACAGAGGGTATCACACTGCTGAGCCGTGAGGAGCGTTTGAACCGTCCCACTGGTGTGAACAGTGAGTGTGGATCCGCAGCTCCGACCTCGTGTTACATTGGTGGGATGGGGAGATGGGTGAGGGGCTCAGTGAGGGGTGATTCCGCATCTTTTAACTTGGGGTACTGATCGATAATGTGAAAAACTGAAAAATTAAGAAATAGCAAAGGAAGCATATTATTTAATGATATCAAATTAAATCACAAAATATTTGAAAGCTGTTCTGCACATGAATACGTTGATTCAGCAACTCAGTGTGCTACCACCTACTGTTAGAGAATTGTGTATATTGAGTTATAATTTTACTGACCACCCTGAGGTGGTCTAATTTTCACCATAATAAGCCAATATTCTTTACAGTCTGCAGTTTGTGGATAAAGGCTGGTTTTCTTTCTTATTGAAGGTATTTTATTTTTCTATTTTTCAATTTTTTAGTTTATTTTATTGGGCTGCAGGGAGAATGGGTTAGAAATGGTCATTCTACCAGCTTAAGTTGGAAGTATTTTCTTAATAGTTATTTTCTCTCTTAGTTCATAATAATGCTGAAGGCTCTCACCATCAACGGTGGGATTAGGTAATTACACAGTTCTTTCCTCCAAATTCCATCATTTTTCTCCACCTTATTTGTTATGGATTGGAAACCAGTTAAATAGAAAAACAAGGAAAGTAAAAAAAAAAAAAAATGTTAAACATTTAGCAAATTGCTTTGAACTTTAATGCTATTCTCATATCATTAAATTCATTAAAAAGAGTTTAATTGCTGCATGCTATTTCTTTGTGTGCTTATGTTAGTATACAGTACATATTTTATTGAACTCTTTCCTTTCATTGTATTTTGAACTCTTTCCAAATTGTTATTATAAATAATTCTGTAATTAATAGCTTGTAATAAAATATTTAGTTACAATTTTTTTTCCTATTGGAAATATCGTAATTGCAGGTCAAATATGACTTAAAGCATTAAGTATAATTTCATATGCTGTTGAATTCAATTTGCTAGTATTTTGTAGAAGAATTTGGGCATTCATGTTTATGAGGAATATTGGTCTCAGGTTTCATTTTTCTTTTCCTGGTAATTTGTGTCTGATTTTAGTATTAGGCCATGCTGGTCTCACAAAAGGATTTGGGGAGAATTCTCTCGTATCAGTTATGTGGAAGTGCTGGTGTAGAATCTGTATGTTTTTCTTCCTTTAATATTTGCTAGAATCCACCAGTGAAGACTAAGAGTTTCTTTTTGTTGGAAAGTATTTAACTACAAATTCAATTTTTTAATTGACATAGAACTATTCAGGTTATATATTTCTTCTTGAAGAGATTTGGCAGTTTATGTTTTTTATGGGAGTTTCCATTTCATCTAAGTTCACAAATTTATAGGCATAGGGTTATTTGTAACACTCCATAATGATGATACTTTTATTGTCTATAGGGATGTTTCCTGTTTCATTTCATGTATTTATAAGATTTTCTTCTCTCTCTCTCTCTCTCTCTTTCTTTCCCTGTTATTTTTGGAAGTCTGACAGAGGTAAATTCATTTTACTGAATTTTATTCAAAGTACGACCTTTTGGCTTGATTGATTTTTCTGTATTGTTTTTCTCTTCTCAATTAGCTTGGTTTGTACACTTTATTATTTCCTCCTGCTGGTTAATATGGATTGAATTTGCTCTTATTTTTCCAGTTTATTCAGGTAGAAGGATAGGTCATTATTTTAGGCCCTTTCTTTTTCCTAACATATGTATTTAATGCTATAGATTTCCCTCTATGCACTGTTTTAGGTGCATTCCACAAAATTGATATGTTGACTTTTTACTTCGATTCCATTCATAATATTTTCTAATTCACTTTGTGACTTCCTCTTCACCCATGGGTTATTTTTCAGTGTGATGTTTAATTTCCAAATAGCACAGCAGAGATTGAAGCAATTGGTGTTTGTGCCTAGAAACTGTCATGCCTCATCTTTTTCCAGGCTTTTAATGTAGAGTTGGAGCTAGTCTAGTGAGGACTAGAGTAGAGTTGCTTTTAGAGTTTACTTTTAGTTATCCCTGTGGTTCCTCTCCTGTACTGCAGGACTCAGGTCCTCTTCGATCACCTCATGTTTAGGGTAGGAGCTGTTTTGCCAGAATGTTTTTCTCGGTGCCTGCTCTCCCCTCAGTTTTAGGTCTCCCCTTCACACCTGCACCTCAGAGATGGTCTCTTTGTGCTCTGGACCCTGAGCCGGCATCAGCAGCCTGCTGTCACTCCACACTCCATCTTGTTTCGTGATCAGAGGGCTGTTCTGTTTTCCTGTCTCAGCCTCAATCTTAGGCAGGAGCTGTGTACCCAGCTCAGGGGTTGGTCTCTCTCTGTAATCCAGCTACAGGAGACTTCTCATGGCACAAGTCTGGGACCCCTTCCTGCACTTCCTCCAGGGCTGAAGAATTTTTGTCTGTTCACATCATATGTATCTCCAGTTTTTGTAGACTTCATTTCAATACGTTTAAAAGCTTCAAAGCAGGTAGGAAAGCAAAACAGAAAAAAGTAATTTGTAAATACAGTTTGTTCAAAGTTGGCCCTTAAAGGTTTTTTTCTGATTATTAATATTTAAGATTTGGGGACTGAGAAATGAAACATCTTCTATCGTATCTCTAGCCAGGACTCTAAACTTATTTAACATTAATAACCTCATGATGCAGAATATCACAAAACATTAATGAGCTCTCGGGAGCACAGTATATATTTCACCTAACAGTTGAACTTGCTAGCTAAGCACCATAGGTGCAAACCGTAAGAACCTTATCAATACACATGACCTCTGTGAATTGTCTGCATAATCCCCCAGAGCGTCTACTATCATTGAATCCTTCCTGAGAGCTGGCTTCATTTTCAAATGTAACTCATCTTAATGCAGTTTTATACATTATTTGATTTTGTGATTGAACATAAAACACTGACAAAACAATATGATCCCCCAGAACTGAGCCGCTGCTGAACGATACCTCACAGAGGATGGGCATTTGATTGTTCTGTTATTAGTTCTTACTGTTTCTAGTAGCAGCGATGCTATCTTGTCTTTCATTCTGTGACTGCTGTGGAAATGACACAGAAAATGAGAATTAGTATGTGGAATCAAAGAGATGGAAATTTAAATTACCCCAAATAGCTCAATCTACCTAAAATATCCAGTATCTAACTGTTATATTTAATAAAGCATCCCAACCACAATTCTTCACCCAAAAGACCTACCATCAAACAGTTTTGCAACACACCAGAACCTGAAACTCCACGGAGCCTACCACAATGTCCCAGTGTCCCACCTCCCTCAAGTCCTCACTTTTAGATGACCCAGCTTCGATTCTAAGGTCTGTTGTTCAGTCTCCTCCTTGCAAGCCTGTCCCTTCATTCTCATTTTTCTAAAAACTTGACCTTGGTTAAGACCCTCCTCTGTGCACCCTCTCCTATCCCATGCAGCTGAGTGACAGAGAGAAACAGACGACTGGGAATATGGGTCCCACTTCATCTATCTCTAATTGAAGTGACCGCGGTTTTCTAACTCGTTCTCTTTCCCAGTCTTTTTAGATGTGTGGTCAAACCTTTCCCTTTTCTCCCGAACCTTCAACACCTTGTCCTCATCCTGATGCTGAGCTGATGACTTTTTTTCCTCTATTACTGAGAAAATACAAGCAAGCAGGAGAGAAGTCCCGCGTGTCCCTGGCCCAGTGCGCCGCGGGCCCACCGCTCCTCTCTGTGCCTTGCTGCTCTCTTCTTCCTGTGCATGTGGGGCCTCTAATGCCAACTCCTGCATTTGCTGCTGGATCCCATTTTTTTCTCTACTGTGTAATGCTGTCATTTCAGAAATTCTCCCCTGTCTTTCCTTTCTCATCAACTTTTCTCTGCAAAGCATGTAAACACGCATTTACAGCTCACAGCTAAGTAAAACAAAACAAAACAACAAAAGCAGCTTCGTCTGCACTCATTTATCTCCTTTCAGGGATATTTTAGTGTGAGATTGTCTATATTCAGTCTTCTGTCCTCTCCTCTCCTTCACTTGAACTATTCCTTTTAGGGTTTGCTCCCAACCACTTCATCAAAACAGCTCTTTTTGAGACATTCAGTGACATCAGGGTGCTCAATTGAACAATCATTTATGAATCCTCATCTTCTGTGACTTTTGACATGGTTTATTACATCGTCTTTAAAATCACTTACCCCCTTGGATTCCGATAGTATTCTTTCTTCATTATTCTGTTAACTTCAAGGATGCTCCTTTTATTTTATTTTTCATAGTTTGTCTCATATTCCCAACCTCTAAATGCTGAAATATCCTGCATTTTATTTTTTATCCTCATTTTTATCTACACTAACCCTCAAGGATATCTTAATCAGTGTCTTTGAAAATCATTCATAGGCTGACAAAATATAAACTAATATCTATGTCCCAGACACTTACCCTGAATTCCAGACTCATAGATCTTACCGCCTTCTTACCATTCTACCTGGATGCCTAGTGCCTAGTACTTATCGGAAATTTCAGAATTTAATTTTGGACATATTAATTTCCTTCCACTAACAAACAACCATCCCCCCCCCAAAAAAAAGCTCAAAAACCAAACCAACAGCTAACCAAACAAACAAAAAACCTGTTTTTTCCATACCTCTGTAATTGACAACATTCTCTTGCAGTTGCTGAGGCTAAAAATGCTTGAGTCATAGCTGGCTGATTTACATCTACCACACCTTACATCCGACCTATCAGCAGATACTGTTTGTCTATCCTCAAAAGTCTCACCATTTCTACTGTGTCTGCTATGCAACTTACAGGTACATCTCGGTTCTGGATTTAATTTTTAACAGGTGTTTCTGTGTTTCTGCCCTGTTCCTATGAAGTCTCTCATCAGCACTACACACTTTAAAATATAGATCAGATCATGTCAGCTACTCGGTCAAAGCCCTCCTGTAGCTTCGCTCAGAGTAAAAATAAAAGGCCTCAAGTGGCCAGCGAGTCTGCATTGCCTGTGCCCCTTGTACACACTTACTCTGTCTCCTGCTGGCATCTTCTTCCATCACCTTGTTCTTCGCCAGCTCTACTTTAGCCACAGTGCGTTCCATGCAGGCCCTTTAACATATCAAACACACTCTCACCTCAGGGCTCTGCACTTGTTTTTCCCTCTGCCTAAAATGACTCTTTCCCCCCACCACATGAGGTTTGCTACTTTCAAGATGATTTTTAGCTATCACAGTATTCCCAAGCTCTGTCCAGACCCTCTTTTGTGGAATAATGCTCCACTTCCACTCCGGTGCTCATATCCCCTTCGTTGTTTTCTACATATTCACTTGCTTCTCACTCATCTTCCCCACTGTAGCATGCACGCTCTATAAAGTCAGGTATTTTGTTTTGTTCGCTAGTGCCTTGCACCTTGAAAGGTACCTGGTACATAGTAGGAATGCCACAAATATTAATAAATAAAGAATTCTTTAGGCTAGTGTGAAGTTTTGTTTCAAATTTAAATATGCAGTCGGTGTTGGGTTTGTAAACCTATGATTGAACAATCTACCAAAATATATGATATTAGACGTGCTTTTCCTTTTTTTGGAACTAGTGTTTAAATTTTTTTCAGAGGGCTAGTAATTTTCACATATTAGAATAGTGTCAAAGGCATATTAGAATAGTGCCTTCTATCTCAGGTGCACCAATATACACAAATACATTCAGCTGAATACAAAAGCACTTTTAATTTTATGAAGCACACTATATTTATTAATGTGATCAACTGATCTTAAAACCTTATTCATCTCTCTAGAAATCATTTTTGAGGGTATTCCATATGCCAAGCATTAGTATAAACTTGAAAGAAGTTACCAGCAATGATGTAAAATATTATTTCCCTTAGGAGAACACAGTTAGTGGAAAGAGCAAACATATAAATAAAACTATTTATAACTCTCTGATACATAGAATGAGGGAGGGGGAGGAAACGCTGTAGAAACACAGAGAGGCTACATCATTAGGAAATGAGAGAAGATCACAGCAGGTGCTGCATAGAAACTGGGTTCAAAAAAGTCAATGCCTTTGCTAGCAGAGAGTACATGGAAAAACACCCAGAAGTCTGGAATGACATGTGCAAAGTGTATGAGTGAATGATTTGGAGGGAATGCTGGTAAAGGTGAGGAGGGTGAAGTGTAAAATGGACTCAGACAACTTGGAGACAACAGATGGGATAACCTTATGGCATTGGGTTGCTTATTCATCCTTAGCATTTAGAATGCACATAATAAGTAATTGCTAGATGAATGAATGAGCCAGCAGAGGTTTCTACTTCTACCTGAATACATGCAGAGAGGAAAAAAGTTTGATTGTGAAGAAGTCGTGTATGTTCTTCATATCCTTGGCGGGAAGAGGTGGATACAAAAGTTATATTTGTGATTTTCATTTTTTTAATGAAAAAAAATCAAATTTAAAGATAATTTTAGGAGCAAGGTCATGTTAAAAAGCAGATAATTTCTTAATCAAAATTAGAAGTATAGATGCTAAAAGAACTAAGACCAGAAAGTGAAAATGCATATATTTCAACCGGGAGACAAATTTTCGTATATTGCAGAAAAGCCCTCATCAAAGTGTACAAAGAAAACAACAGATCTCATGAAAGAGATCTGGAAGGAAGGATATTTGTCTGTTTTAGTATAACAAAGAAAAGCAACATTGTGCTAAGCTGACAAATGATTAAAGGGGAGAATCCACTAATACTTAGTTGGTTAAAGTGCATTTGAACATTAGCAATGGCTGAAGCAGGCACTAATACTTAGTTGGTTAAAGTGCATTTGAACATTAGAAATGGCCAAAGCAGGTTTTGTGGCTGTGCGATCCCATGAGACTAGCTGGGTCCCAACGCTCCTCTACGTGAAGACTCAGCCAAGTCCACCTCCATTAGCACCACCTTCATTTCATTTCTTACGGCTCTCATGACCAGTGCACACTGTGTATTACCTTCTGATCTCCTCCTTTGTGTATCGCCATCATATCACGTTCATCCCCCAATTTTGTATTTTTTGTTTCCCATCTGTGTGTCTATCCCCAAAACTCTCCTGCTGTATTCCCTTCCTCCAACTACATGCATCCACTGTGCCGATGTGAACCCCAGGTCCTGTCTTCTTGTCAAACAGAGGCATGCCTTTCCCCATCAGTCACCTGGGCTTGAAAGATCTGTGTTACTACAGATTCCTCCATTTTATTCAGTATTTTGCAGGCACTGAGTAGTGGATAGTGTGTGACTAGAGCATGGTTCCTAGAGTCCATCCTGGCCTCCAACATTGGCTCTGTCACTTACTATGTAAATCACTTTACTTTTCTGTGTTTCTCGTATATAAAATGGAGATGATAATATGACCTATCTCCTAGGGTTGTCGCATGAATACAACAAGTGAATACATACAAATTAGTAATAGTGCTTGAAACTCAGTTAACACTCCATAAGTGAAACTATTGTATTCAAAGTTCACGGTGTATAGAAATCATGTTCTGGAAGTGCGGTGGTCTTTAAAGGTCTGCAGTCTACACGTGTGTGTGTGTGTGCATGTGAGTGTGTGCATGTGAGAGATGAGCATGTGTGTGTGCCTGTGTGTTCATGTACCTACGTGTGCACCCACTATCAGGCAACATGGTGACAGATGAGGCTGAAGGGACGGATCAGGGCCAGAGACTCAGCTTATTTTTAATGCAAAGAGGATATTATTTTGAATTCAATAGATATCCAGTAAAGTAATCTGTGAGGGGAAGGGGCCTAGTTTATTTGTTAGAAAATTAACTCTGCTTCCCTGTGAGAGATGGTTTAGAATGGACATGCTGAAGGCTTTTCCAGTGTGAAATGTGATTCCCAGTGATTCTTAGTTCTGTAAGCTGAAGTATTTCCACATGAAAATGTTGATTAAGTTCAGCCTCTTGGACCTAAAAACAAAATACTCACATGTGAAAGCCACACGTTTGCCCTGCACTGAGGAATTATTTATTTATTTTTCTCTAATTAATAAGCATTGAATTAGTTTCCTAAGACTGCTATAACAAATAACCACAAACTGGGTGGCTTAAAACAACAGAAGTTTATTTCTTCACACTTTGAAATTAAAGTGTCAGCAAGGCATGCTCCCACTGAAAGCTCTAGAGATGAATCTTCCTGGCCTCTTCCAGCTTTTGGTGGTTGCCAGAAGTCGTGGTGTTCCTTGGCATGTAGATTTGTCACTCCAGTCTCTGCCACTGTCATTATACGGTGTATACCTTCTTTGTACGTTGGCCTCTGTGTGGCCGTCTTGTAGGGACAGCAATCATGGGACTTAAGGCCCACCCTAATCCAGTAAGACCCCATCTGAACTAATTACATCAGCAAAGACCTTATTTCAAATAAGGTTGCATTCTGAGACTCTACTGGACATAAATTTTGGAGTGCATGCTAGCCTAGTCTAAGTAATAAATCTCATAAAATCAAAGTGGAAAAGATTAGGTCAACTAAATGAGTGTTTTAAGTTGAGAGAAAAAAGCAACAGAATCAAATTAATAATGGCCCAAGAATTCCTCATCCTTGGGATATTTCACTCCAAGTTGTGCATGTGTGTGTGCATGCATGTGTGTGTGCACACTTTTTTCTTCCAAGATCCAAGGATGTTTCTGATTCCAGTGTTGTAGTTTATATCATAATCTGTCACTGTAAATCACAGAGTGGATATTCACAGCCAAATTTTCTCAGGTTTGTGAACACAATTTTTCCCAGCTACACTTTATGTCTTTTTCATCATAGCCTCATAAAGCACAGCTGCAATTGCCAAGTGCATTTTTATGGAAACCACATTCAAGCTTGCAATGTGTGTATGATCTTATATCATCTTGTCTGAAAAAATCAGGAGGATTTGTTGTGCAAAAAGTATATGACCAATGCAAGAGTCTAAAGCTCTGCAAAAAATGTGCCCTATAGGAAAGATGATGAATGCTTACAAAGCTGCAACTCACTGTTAGGGAGTTGCTTCACTTTTAAGAGGCAACAGTAAAAATTAATGAAACAAGGGCCCTCAAGAATGAGGCGCATTGGTGTGGAGACCTATTAATTAAACAAGCATTGAGTAACAGATATGATCAGACTGGGGGAGGTTCTGGGAGACTCTGAGGAAGGAAACAAACATTTGATTCTTTATGGCTGTCTCTGAAGGCTACTCTAACATGCAGGTTAGTTATTCTCTCGTATCCCAAGTTTCTTAGTGTCTGGCGGAGATGCAGAAGCTCTGCTTGCTTCCCATTGTGTCATGCAATCACTCTTCTTCCTTCAGAAACTCTACCTTCTTTGATGCTGGCACTTACCCATCTTGTGGTTGTTCACCAATGTCCTCGCGAGTCACTGGAGAATATACTGTCTGGGAGATGGTGTGACTTTCTGACCCTATTCCTGTCATGTCTCTGGGGGATTTCATAAGCTCCCTAGCTGACTCAGTCAATATCCCAGCCCCTCACTCCTCCAACCTCCTCTTCTCCAGTGAACTGACTTTATTCATGCAAATTCCTGGTCACCCTATAAATCTTCCTCTCCCACCCTCAAAACTAAACCACCATCAAACTGACCACATTTCTGCTATAGGTTAAATATGTCCCTGAAAAGTTCCTGTACTGGATACTTGACCCCCATTGTAGCAATGTTGAGAGGATAGGAAATCCAATTAAGGTATTTGAAACGTGGGACCTTGAAGAGGTGATTAGATTATGAGGACTGTGCAATTCTGAATGTATTGACCCATTTGTGGAGTAATGGATGTGGTTATGACGATTTTAACAGGAGAGCAAGTGAGCCAGTTAGCTCTCTCTTGCTCAGGACATTTACATTGTGTGACACCCTGATCACCATGGGACTCTGCAGAGTTCACACCAAGAAGAAGGCCCTTGACAGATGTGCCCCTTGGATTGTGGCCTCCCCAGCATCCAAAACTGTGAGAAATAAATTTCTTTATAAATTACCCAGTTTCAGGTATTCTGTTATAAGCAACTGAAATGGACTAATACAGTTTCTTATCCTTTCAATTCATTTTCCTTATACTTTTTCTTGACCACCACACAAAGAGCTTTATCAAAGACTTATTTATCACAGTAAAATATCTAAAATAGCTTAGTAAATCATAAACATATCCATTTGCAACATTAGAATCTATGACATGAATTTTTACTAATACACAAGTGTGAATAACAATAAAACGTTGCATTTTAAAAGATCAGAAATCAAAATTGTATGCTGCTGATAAGCAATAAGTTTGCAGAAGAAAATGATGAAAAGAAAATGTTGCAAAATATGTGTTTATATCTGGTTTTCAGAGTTAGTACTTTTTGTGAATTTAAATAATTAAATTTAATTAAAATATTAAAATATTTTAATTCAACAAGAATTTATTTGGAGATCATTATCTGTACTAAGCTCTCTGCTACCACGGGGGATGCAGAGATACATAAGAGATATTTCCCTATGAAGCTCTCAGATAAAGAGATGAAAATATTGGATGGGTATAAGTAAACTTCATTTTATGTTGTAAAAGATATCCAATTTATCTTTGCTTTTAAGCATTAACTTTGCTTAAGGAAGAGTAACTATTGGGAAGATGAAATATACACACATATGTGTGCATGCATTATTGTATGTATATGTATGTGTTTATGCATGTGTGCATGTGTGTATTATTCTCCATAATCAAAATTTGATCATTTTACGAATAAAGTGTAATGGCTTAAACTCTAACTCTTTGAAAAAGCATGTAAGTAATGTAGATTTTAGTATACGCATTAAAGCTGAGACAGGCCACCTGATCTGGTCCCAATTTATTCCTGAAGAGCATTCATTGTAAATAGTGCCATTAACAAAGAAAATGGCCAGCAGATGTTTCCTGTTTGTGTAGCTGTTCCCTGACAATTATATGTCCAATTCTATCAAGCATCATACGCAGCATCTGTAAATTGGGGAAGGAGGAGGTTGACAAAATAGACTTAAATTCTTCCCATTCCAGTATAATCAGTCTCCTCCACTGTCTATGGAATTTGGGGAGCAATCTCAAAATGTCTTTACTATTTTCACTCCATAGGTAAAAAGTAAAAAAAAATATTTTAATTTTAGAAATATTTTATAATTTTTATTGCATGTTTATATTAAACCTTGAGTAATAATCAGTCCTGTGGGAGAAATTTATTATTATTATTTAAACATTCATGTGAAATAGTGTGAGTATCTATGTTAAGGTAGTTATTTGGGATATGATATGAATAACAGTTGCAGTAAAAATGTGAAGACCTGACAAAGAGGAATGGAAGAGAGGATCTGTGAGAAAAAAAGTGAAACTGGGAGAAGCCTGAAATTTGTCCTTTTCTACCCAGTTCTGGTTAATCATATTTATTGTAAGTACTTAAATATACCCTTGTGTGCATATATGTTATGCGTGTTATTCATTCATTTATTTCACAAGCAGTCACTGAGCACCTTCTGTGCAGTATTCACTTTTTAGCTACTAGAGAATCACAGTTTAAGGCAAAGCCCCTGCTACTCTTGCTTGCTGGTAGGAGAGAGAGATGATGAAAATGCGTGTGACCTGTGGGTACAACGAGAGAAAACTGTGCATGTGCATGTGCATGCACATCCACACATGCAGAGTAACATAAAGAGAAATAAGAAAAAGAAAAAAAAAGGTGATTGCTAGGTGAACTGGTTAACAATGTTGTGCCAAAATGTAGTGGACTGAATGATGTCCCCCCATAACTCATTGAAGTTTGAATTGTGTCCCCCAAGTTTTATATATTAGAAACTTGACCCCCACTGTGACTGTTAAGAGGGTGGGAAATCCTATTATGGAAATTGAAAGGTGGAGCCTTGAAGAGGCAATTGGATTGTAGGATCATGCAGTAGTGCACGGATTAAAAATGGTGGTCAGAGGCGTGGTTCTGAGAGTTTTAAAAGAAGAGAGAGGAAAGTCTGTCTTGCTCTCTCTGCTCCACCAATTTTCAATGTGAGACCCCTGGGTCACTGTCACCACCACCAGATGGACTTTGGACTTCCCAGCCTCAGAAACAGTAAGCAATAATTTATTTTTAATTTTTTTATAAATCACCCAGTTGCAGGTATTTGTTATAAGTGACAGAAATGGACTGACGCACAAAGGAAAGAAAATGAATTAAATTTTGAGCTAAAGAGATGTTCCCAAGGTGGAGAAAGGCATTCATGGAGGAGGGACAAGCAGGCAAAGGCAGAGAGTCACAAGGGTGCTGGCCTGCGCAGGGAGACTCGCATGGCTGGATGGAGCCATGGGGTGTCCTGCACAGAGGGTGGACTCTAGGACCAGCATGCCTGGATAGAATCTCAGTTCCCCTACTATGAGCTTTGCGAACTAGGGCAATTTACTCACCTTTCTATAGAGAAGATTGCGCTTAATAATAATAATGGTTATGATAATAATCACCACCTCTAAGGGTTATTGCAAATGTTAGCTGGGTTAATGCATCTGAAACACGGTGATCACACTTGATTCATTTTAGTTACCATTACTAGGATAGAGAACGTTGAGAGATGAGACTCTGGGGGAAAAATGGTCGGCAGAAATTCACAAGGGACCTAGAATGCTATTGTAATGTCTTTGGATGCTTCCCTATGTAATGTGAAACCACTGAAGAATTTTAAAAAGAGCAATGTTTTCAAACAAGGGCTAGGGCTGACAGACTCCTCAAGCCCGTTGTACAGACTGGGCCTAGACCCCTCACATGCAGGCCCATGCTAGGTAATTAGGAAAGATGCCAGGAGCCATTGGCAGATGACACGAGCTCAGTCCTCAGCAGTAGCAGCAGCAGCAGCGGCCTCCCTGTGTCCCCCCGCCCCCTGGGAGCTTCCCTGGGGCAGGGGCACAGTGGATCAGAGCCATCCATCCTTTATACTCAAGTCCATAACCCAGAACACCTGGGCCCACATACACAATTACATTAGTCAATAACCAAGGAACACCTGGGCACATGTGCACATTTACATCAAATGCTTGGCAAGATTCTGAACATCTGAGGGGCCCTGACCATTTTCCTATATTTTCCCAACAGATATGAACAGATTTTTGTTTTTGAAAGATTAGTCCAACTGCATCATATTACTTAGAATTGATATAATTTTGATCGGTATGTTTCTTTTGATTTTCAGTTAACAGCATATCATTAAAAAGAGCTGAAGATATTTTTACCATGATCACTTGGTTTGTGATCAGCAGCTGTGTGATCATGGGCAGGTTCCCAAGGCTCTCAGTGCTCACTGCCCCCGTCTGTGATGTGAAGGTCATAGTCATGTCCATGCCTATGCAACTGTGAGGACTGCATGAGCTAATATGAACTTAGCGTGGCTGCCTTGCACATGGCACCATATCCATGTCAGCCCTAGTTATCATTACTGTGCAGTAACTGCGGCTCAGGGAGGTTATGTTATGTACATGGTGAACTTCACTCATGCTAGAACCTGAATTCAGACCTCATTCCAAAGCCCATGGTCCTTCTATCACTCTATGCTCAAATAGGTGGGAATTAATCACCAAGGAGATTGAAGCCAACTGATTTGCTGCTACATAAGGACTTGATCAAAGAAAAGAGAGTTAAATTGTGACATGAAGGATAATTAAAGTGTGGAGATGAACTTCCTAATCATTGAAATAGTTGTAATGATACGCTGCAAATGATTGAGTTTTTCCGTGATACTTTGTAAGAGTAAGATGAATGTCTGTTTGGTGTTGTGTTAAGACAGAATAATAACAATGAAATAAAAGAAAGAAAAAAAAAAAAAGAACAGCTTTAGTGTCCTACATTGGAGGAGAGGGGTGTGGTAAAGGATGGTGTTAGATTGACATGTTTTATACTTGGGGGGGGGGCGCTATAATTCTCCAGCACAATAAGCTGAAATTGGCTAGATAAAAAATTTTGGAAAGATTTTAAATAAAGAGAGGAAAAAGAATAATATTTTCTATTAATACGAAGGAAAAATATTGGAATAATTTTCTCTAAGAATAAGAATCAGTTATATTCCTAAGAATAATAATCAAAATAGTCAAAAGAAAATCTTAAATATCAAAATACAAAACAAGCAACCTTTACTTCGCTTAGTTTTTCTTTGCCTAACTCTTCTACCTCCACCTCAGCAGGTGTGCACACACACACACACACACTCATTCATGGGAGCCTCAGGCACACACACAACTGGTAAGCTAATTTTTTTGCTTAATTAAAGGCTTGAAGGTTGGGAGGACCAAAACAAACGCAACAAATGCGCTGTGAGGACTAAGTGCTCGTCAGAGGACTTGAATGTCAGAGGCTCCTTGCGTAGCTAAATGAACCACAGGTTTTTGTGAAAGCTCCACATTTGCTACAATGTGAGTGTCTCCATTTTGGGAGCTTCAAAGGGGGAATATTAGGTGCTTTAAAAACTTCTTTGTTCTTTTCTAAGAAAATAATTATGGCACAATTTATTCTAATTCAGATTTTAAGCCTTGATTAGAGATGAGCAATCTTACCTTCAAATAAAATATATAATTTTCTGCAATGTGCGCATCCATTCACTTATTCTTCTTTCTAAATTACAGCAAATTGCTCCAATTTCAGTTCCTTGAAGTGTGCATTTAGGCCACTCAGAAGCCAGCCTGCTCCTTCACCTATGTACATTGTACAGTCACTAATAGAGAATGTCATTTTAATCAGGAGTGGTGAATTCTGTCATTTGGGATGCCCATTAGCACAAGAATGCCAAGTTGCCATAGAATGAGATGTAAACGTCGCTTTCTCATGCAGGCTTCTTGGCTGAGAGTTCTAGATCTTCAGAACTTGCCAGTGGCCTTCCAGAGATCTTCTTTATTTTATCCTGCTTTGTAACTGCTTTTTATTCAATAATAATTGGTTGTTGTTGTTGTTGTTTAATTTCAAGTCAACAAACATTTGAACGACTATGAAGAGCAGGTACTGTTTTGGGTGCTTGTAGAGGAGTCAGGCTGGAGGAGGCAGAGGGGGGCGGGGAAGATGCTGCCCACCCTCACCATGAGATGTCCAGGAGAGAGCTGGCCCATGAAGAAGAAGCCTATTCCTGGCGTGACATGCTTTAGTTCACCTATTTATCATAATCTCATGGGCCAGGTACTTTTTACTAGTGTGCTCATTTTATAAATGAGAAAACAAGCCCAGTAATAGCAAATGCATGGCAGACCTGAAATTTGAACTCAGAACCCATGAATATAACTGTGCAGCTATGCTGAAGGAAGGATAAATAATATAGGGAATGTCAAATAGTGATTAATAGAGGAGCTGAAGCTAAACCCAGGTTTTTCTGATATAAAACTGTCCTAAGTTTCCCGTTGAGTTGGTTTTCTGCAACAGGTTCACGTTTATACTTGTTAATTTTATTGTTTGTTACTGTTGTTGTCTGTATAAATGGAAGAATCCACTTATTTTAGGAATGAAAATCTTATTCAGTTTTACAAGTGTAATTGTCCAATGGATCCTTTTCAACCTCATAATGTTAATTATTTTGTACATTTGTTACTTGTATTATAGGTTTACATAGTTCAAAATTCTGAAAGTTCAAAATTGTAGACATTAAAGGCTCTTTCTCTCCTGCCTGTCCTTTTGCAGCCACCCATACCCTTCCCTGCAGACCATCTACTTTAGCGAAGTCTTGTGTATCCTCCAAGACATACGTAGGTGTGAAGAAATAAGCATATATGTTTTTCCCATTCTTATTCAAAGAGGAAAATAATATAGACATTGTTTGGAACTTTGCTCGTTTCACTTAGCAATAGACCTCAGAGATCATTCCACATTAGAACATAAACAGCTTCCTCAGTTCTTTTGTACCTTCATAGTTTTCTCTTTTATAGATTTACTGTAATCTATTTAACCAGTGCATATTAATGGTATTTAACTTGTTTACAATCTTTTGCTATTAGAAAAATGATGCAAGAAATAAAATGTCACATATATCATTTCATATGCATCCAAATATATCCTTAGAATAAGTTTCCAAAAATGCAATTGCTGGAGTAAATTGTATGAGGGTACTTCAAAAAGTTCATGGAAAGATTTGTATTTTCTTTTAATTCTATTTTTCCACAAACTTTCTCAAGTAACCTAGTATTTTAATTTTGATAGAAATTACAAATTACTATCTAGAGAGGTTACACCAGTCTATGCTTCCACTAGCCAAGTATGGGATTCAGTGTTTCCTGAACCTTAGAAACACATCACATTAAACTTTGTGTTCTTTTCCTATCTAAGAGATAAAAATGGCACTAGAGTAGGTTTAATTTGATTTCTTTGATTACTAGAGTTGAAACATCTCTTTATATGTTAAAAATCATTTGGTTTTCTTTTCTTCCAAACTATTTACTTATATCTTTTGCCTGTATTTCTATGATTTACTGGCATATTTCTTCAGTTTTTAGCACTTCTGTATATATGAAAACATTAACCTTTTCCTGTACTATTCTTTGTATTTTTTTCTAGTTGTGTTGTTGTTGTTTTCACTTTGTTGATGGCTTTTTTTTTTCATTTCATTTCATTTCATTTCAGAAGTTTGATATTTATACAACTGCCCAATATTTATGGTTTCTGGGTTTTGTGTTACATGTAGAAAGTCTTTTGGCACTATGGTATTATAAAATAATTCTGCCATATATATATATATATGACTTGAATTTTTGCTTTTAAATAATGAATCCATTTGGATTTCACTGTGTTGTCACTTGTGGGGTAGGAATCCAGTTGATCTTTTTTCCTAGGTTCCTACTTCATTGATGTGAAACTGATTTATTCTTTCTTAAATAATATATATATATATATATATATATATATATATATATTTATTTATTTAAAGTATATTTTAGAATTACATCTTTCCCCAGGAATTTGATATGACACCTTTGTCATATACTAAAACCTCTTATCTGCTTGGATCTAGTTCTGAAATTTCCACTTTTTTACATTGATTTGCCAATTCAAGTGTCACTAAAACAATGTTTTATTTATCATAACTTTGTGATATGTTTTGATATCTGATAAGACTATAAGTCTTAGTCTGCTCAGGCTGCTATAACAAATTACCATAACTGGGTGGCTTAAACCACAGACATTTCTCACATTTCTGGAGGCTGAAAAGCCAAGATCAAAATGCTGGCCAATTAAATTCCTGGTGAGGGTGCTCTTCTTGGCTTGCTGATGTCTGCTTTCTGTCTGTGTCCTCATATGGTGCATGCATGCACATGCACATGCACACAAACATGCACACACATGCAGACAGAGAGAGAGTGCACAGAGAGAAAGAGTGCACACTCTAGTCTCTTTCTCTTCTTGTAAGGACACTAATCTCATCATAAGGCTTCCACCTTTATGACCTCCTCTACACCTAATTACCTCCAAAAGTTCTCACCTTCTAATAATATCTCACTGTGGGTTAGGACTTCAACATGGGAATGTGGGAGGACATAAACACAGTTCATAACAGAATAGTTTCAATATGTTTTAATAACTGTACTAGTTTCTGTTTTTATTTATTTATTCAGCATTACTTTTGTCTTTATTAATCCCTTTCTCTTGCATTTTTTATTTTCTGAGAAAGGGCAGTAATGTTCTACCTCTTGAATGGGAAGTATAATTAATTTATATTCTGTGTAATTTTGTTAATATTTGCTGTAGAGCCAGGGCTGGATCTAGATCTCACAGACCCCTTGAGCCAGTTCACAAACTCTTCACACACAGGTCTACAAGCTAAGTAACAGGAAAAGGTCCTTGGAGACTTGCTTGAAGAAAGAACAGTCTTTATTTAGCACATACATTTCTAAGAGCTAGGTAGTCCAAAAAGAAACTGAGTAGCTTCTAGCAAAGTCCAAAGAGAAACTGAGCAGCTGCTAGCAAAGTAAACATGCTCTATTTTTAGACAGGAGCTCTGCCAAGCTGCTGCTTCACACACTGAAGAACACACAGAATAGCAACAAGCTAAAAGTACCCAGGTGCACGTGTGCACTAACTCCACCCCCACACAACTTGTTTACAAAGAATGTGCTGCACCACCCCCAACTGGACCTGAGGACCTGAGGCCAGGGGCCTGACTGAACTAATCTATTTTCCTCACATTTGCCTTTAAGACTATACATTGTCCACTGGGCATTGCTTTATCTGTAGCCCAGAGGTACTAAATTATACAGTGTTTAATATTGCTATATTTCATAGGACCACATGTACAATGGTGGTTCATAATATTATAATGGAGCTGGAAAATTCTTATCATGTGATGACATAGTAGTCATCATAACATCATAGCACAACACATTAGTCATGTGGCAGCAATGTGCTACACCATACAACCTAGGTGTGTAGAAGACTGTAACATCTAGGTTTGTGTAAGTACACTCGGTGATGTTTCCACAAGGATGAAATTGCCTAATGAAGCATTTATCAGAACAATCTCCACTGTTAAGCAACACATTTTAAGAATTCAATTGTCTTTCTTACTTACAAGTATTTATCTACACCCAGAAGCCAAACACATTGTTGGTTTTTGGCCTTGTCATTAACTACCAGTTTCATTACCTTGCAATCAGAGCATTTGAGACTGAAACACATTTTAACTCTTTGGAAGGTATTAGGATGTGTGTTGCATGTGGTTTTGGTTGTGCTTGTGCCGGTTTTTGTGAACTGTCTATGTTATAAATAAACATTGAAATAACTTGAAAATTCAATATATTTTGTGATTCTTTCTTTCTCAATTTCTTTCTTTAATTTAGCTCCCACTTACTAGTAAGAACATGTGGTATTTCTCTGTCTGTGCCTGGCTTACTTCACTCAGCACGATTTTCTCTAAATTCATCCATGTTGCTGAAAATGGCAGGATTTCATTCTTTTTTATGGCAGAATATATATTCCAGTGTGTGTGTGTGTGTGTGTGTGTGTGTGTGTGTGTGTGTATTTATACCACATTTTCCTTAACCAGTCATTCACCAATGGACATTTAGGCTGGTTTCATATCTTGGCTATTGTAAATAGAGCTGTAATGAACATGGGGGTGCAGGTGTTCCTTTGGCATGAGTATTTCCATTCCTTTGGCTATATACCCAGCAGTAGGATTGCCAGATTGTGTGGCAGTTCTATCTGTAATTGTCTCAGGAATCCCCATACTGTTTTCCATAATGGCTGCACTAATTTACAGTCCCATTAACAGTGTAGGAGGGATCCCCTTTCTCCACTTCCTCGCCAGCATTCGTTATTCCGTCTTTTTGATAATAGCCAGTATAACCCAGGTGAGATGATATCTCAGTGTGGTTTTGATTTACATTTCCCTGATGTTGAATGACATTGAGCATTTTTTCATGTTTCTGTTGGATAGGGCACAGGTTTTGATATGTCTGTTGGATTTATCTTTTATTTGAATTTTTTATTTTTCAATTTGACACATAAAGGATATGAATAAAAGTCTCCATCATCTATAGAGAATTATGTTTCTATTTCTCTTTTTATCCTCAGTATTTTTGCAGAATAAATATTAATGCTAAATTTGTTTTTTTTGTTTTTTTTTTTTTTTTGTAAAACTGGTGCCTGCTTTTTTTTTTTTTTTTTTTTTTAAGTTTTATTTTGTCGATATACATTGTGGCTGATTATTGCTCCCCATCACCAAAACCTCCCTCCCTTCTCCCTCCCCCCCTCCCCCCCAACAATGTCCTTTCTGTTTGCTTGTCGTATCAACTTCAAGTAGTTGTGGTTGTTATATCTTCTCCCCCCCCCCCCCGGTTTGTGTGTTTGTGTGTGTGAATTTATATATTAATTTTTAGCTCCCACCAATAAGTGAGAACATGTAGTATTTCTCTTTCTGTGCCTGACTTGTTTCACTTAATATAATTCTCTCAAGGTCCATCCATGTTGTTGCAAATGGCAGTATTTCATTCGTTTTTATAGCTGAGTAGTATTCCATTGTGTAGATGTACCACATTTTCCATATCCACTCATCTGATGATGGACATTTGGGCTGATTCCAACTCTTGGCTATTGTAAAGAGTGCTGCAATGCTAAATTTGTTATTGCATAAACACCCATAGTGCTATAACTTTATTTTGAACTAAACTTCACTTAATTAAAAAAATGTATATTATGATGTACATATTATCTAATTTTGGTCAGCGTTCAGAGCTGTCTGATATTAACATAACAGTCTGCTTTATTTTTATTTGAATTTTTTATATAATCATAATTTCTTCAATTTATTTTGTTCTTATTCCTACAATTAAATATTCAATATTCAGAGCTAGGTGAGTTTTTTTTCTTTGTTTGTTTGTTTTGTTTTGTTTTTATTTCCAATTAACTCTTTATTATTGAGATATTTTTTTCTAGTGGTTCTCATGAAGAACTAATAAAAACTCTATCTCTGTTCTTCAATTTGTCATCTTTTAATTGAATGCTAAAAAACTGAGTAAAAATTTGGAGGTCACACATTATTTTCTTAAGTAATCTTCTCTCATTCCTATATTGTCTTCCAGCATTGAAGTGGACACAGAGAATAGTATGATATCAGTTTTCCTTGGTAAACTATTTGTTATTTATCCAGGATGCTTGAAGTAGTTTTAATTTTGATTTCCAGCAACTTTATTAGCTTACATTTCAGGGTAGCCTTTAGTTTTGTTCCAATGTTCTTAAAGACACATAACATTGAGTCTTTTCTTTCTTTTTTTTTTTTATTTCAGGAATGTTGATTTACTAACCACTTCCTGCTTCAGAGACTACAATTGTGCGTATTTGGTCTTCTAAAACTTTCATTTTCTCTCTAATCCTGCACTGCTCAAATACAGTAGCAGCTAGCCACATAGGGTTATTTATTTATTTATTTATTTATTTATTTATTTATTTTTTGTCGTTTTCTCGTGACCGGCACTCAGCCAGTGAGTGCGCCGGTCATTCCTATATAGGATCCGAACCCGCGGCGGGAGCGTTGCTGCGCTCCCAGCGCAGCACTCTACCGAGTGCACCACGGGCTCGGCCCCACATAGGGTTATTTAAATTTAATTTTAAATCAACTAACATTAAGAATGTAGTTTATTAAATTTTTCATGCTTCTTTTTTATTGCATATACTATAAGGTGCACAATGTAATCTTTTGATATATGTATCAAGATGTTTGCTATAGTCAAGCAAATGGGCATACCCATCATCTCACGTGGTTATCCTCTGTGTGTGCATATGGTAAGAGCACCTAAAATTTACTCCCTTAGCAAATTTCCAGTATATGATGCAATACCACAACCAGAGTCCTCTAATTGTACACTAGATTTCTAGACATATTCATCCTGCATATCTGCAACTTTATACACTTTGGTCCACATCACCCCTAGTAACCACCGTCTTATTCTCTATTTCTATGTATCAGACTTTCTTTTTTTTCTTTCTGTTTTTTTTTTAGATTCTGCATGTAAGTGAGATCGTGAACCATATTTTTTTTTCTGTGATTGGCTTATTTCACTTAGCATAATAACCTTCAGGTTCATCTGTGTTGTCACACGTGGCAGAATCTTAATCATTTCTAAGATTGAGTGATATTCCAGTTTGTGTGTGTGCGTGTGTGTGTGTGTGTGCATGTGTGTGGGTGGATGGGTGTATCAATAGCTGCATGTGGCTGGAGGGTGCTGTAGTGGACTTGAACGGCACAGCTATGGAACATTCTGTCATCATGGAAAGTTCTGGTAGATAGTGCTAATAATCTTTTAAAAGTTTATCTTAATTTATATTTATTTTTCTCAGTTTATCATGTTTACCTTCCATGTGTATTATTATATTTTCAGCAGAGTGAATTATAAATCTAAAGATTTGAAAATTAAATAAAGTAATTTTTGAGACTGAGAATAAAAATATTCAAAGTGTTTTTTGTTTCTGTTTCTGTTTTTTGTTTTGTTTTTGTTTTTGTTTTTGTCTTTGCTTTCTAGTGCTGTCCGATAGGGGAATCCAAACCCTTGACCTTGGGATTATCAACACCCCACTCTCTCTGATGAGCTAACTGGCCAGCCCCCAAACGTTGCAGAGAACATAACTCTGATCATGGTCTGTTGAAGGAAAGCATGTGTCTGTGATAGTGTCTTCCTTTTACCTATGAGATTCCTGTCTTTAGTGAAAGACATGATCAAGGTTGTCTCAAAAAAATTATTAAGTGATTTATGTTTGCCTCTGGCATCCTCGTCTTCTTTTTGTGTATTTTTCTTCATATTGCACATGATTCTTTTGCTTCCCTATACCCTTCATTTCTTTCTTATTTCCTCTTAGGGTCAGGCTAATATTTTATTTCAATCATCTACATCTTAGCATGAGTGACTTTAAAAGATTTTTATTCTAAATATGTTCTTTACATGAGAAATAATTACTTTAATCACTGAGCAAATGAGGAAGAGCGGAATGGAGGATTTTACTCACAAGGCAATGCACCTGCTCACTATTCATGCAAATCAAACATTAAAACCTTAATAACAGAACACTAAGGGGGAGGGTAATGGCAGCAATACTCTATAATCTGAGTTTTTACCCAACAGTTGAAGAAGGGAAAAGAATCTGTCAACGTGTGCTTTGCTTGGCATATACTTATGAGATACCCATCATGGGTCAGGCACTGTGTAGAGGTAAAAAGATAAATGAAGTTGTCTCTGTGATTAAAAAACTCACAGTTCTTTAGGGGAAATTAATCACTGACATTGGAATCTCTTAAGGTTTTCTTACATTTTTAATCAGGCTGAAGAAAAAGTGTGGGTAACCATTCATTTGTGATCATGAAGCTCGATCTCTGGAAGTTTAGAAAGTTTTTACAGCCTTTCTTTTTGGGGACAGATATTCTGAAAACCTCTCCTACTTTTGTGTAAGCTATCTGACATACTCATGAAAAGGTAGCTTCTTTCCCCTATTATAGGATATAGTTTGTACATTAAAACAAGTTATTCAAATGAACATCTAATTTCCTAGAGAATTTGAGGATACATTTCAAGGAGTTACCAAGATTTTTTGGAGTTGGCATGCTGCCTTGTGTTTCTGGGAAGTAATTAGAGGATTTAAATCAAACTCAAGGAGAAATGATAATCTCAATGTAGGTTTTTATAACCTATCCTATTCTCAAGCTTAGTAGGGAGATGGATAATGTTCAGAATATGGAGCTGAATTACGTGTTTCTCCTTGAGTGACTAAATGTCATTCTCATTTTATTAATGATAATGGCTACTATTTATAGGAAACTGATGATAAATTATTATAACTCATTTTATATCTATTCCTAACCATCCTATCATATACATAGTCTAACTGCTATGGTCTGAATATTTGTGTCCCTCCAAAATTCATATGTTGAAATACTAACTCCTAAGATGATGGCATTAGGAAGTAGAGCTTTTGGAAGGTGATTAGGGAACAGGGGTAGAACTCTATAAAAGAGGTCCTAGGAAGCTCCCTTGCTCCTTCCACCTGTGAATGCACAGTGAGAAGACAGCCACTTAAGACAGCCCTCACCAGAAATCCTTGATCTTGGACTTCCCAGCCTCTAGAACTCTGAGGAATAAATTTCTCTTGTGTATAATCCACTCAGCCTATGGTATTCTGTTGCAGCAGCTCCAGTGTACTAAGAAAATAACTACTTAATAGATGAAGGAACTGAGGCTCCGGGAAGTTAAACAACTTTCCCAAGATTACACAATTTATATTTAATCTCCTCTCTCTGAAACCCATACCCTTGTATTCATGCTCTGTGACCCTCTGGTGTTGCCATGGACACTTTCAGACCTCAAACACTTTCTCTCAGTGTCATCTCATCAAAAAGAGTAGACACTAGGATAGCAGAAGTGTTTTCCATTTCTGCGTGAATCACCTTCTCCGTGGTCAAAGACCTAATGAAAGGAACACTGAAGTCATAACTTGCAGGTTCCAGCCATACCTCTGTGTCATGTACGTGCATGGCTTCACATGACGAAGCATCCGTCTCCTTGTGTGTGAAGTGAGGACAATGGGCTTTGTGAGCTCACAGGTTCCTTAGAGCTCTGAATATCCTGTAAGTCAGTAACACTATGTTACTTCATTCCATACAGCCGTGTTCTGTGAAATTGAAATATCTATATAAAAGGCCTGTCACTGTGTGAGAAGGTCCCCAGGTATGCAGGAGAACTTTTGATAACCTGGACAGCTGGAATCTTACAGGCCAATGAGAGCAATGTTTGAGGGCAGCGGTTGATTTGATGCCCCTCTGTTCACACTGTAAGCTCCCAAGCTGACTCTCACTTTAAATTTTCTGATGTTTATATTCTAGTTATTTGTTTGCATTATGTCCCTTGCTAGAATTATTTGAGTTCTTCCTTCCTTAATAAATTTCAATGTACACCTTTGTTTCCCTAGGATATATAATACCCCTCTAAATGAATAACATAAAGCCTGATACACCCATGTCAACATTCCCAGTGCTGATAGAACTTGGAGTTTCTGATTTTATCAGCATAGTACTCACCCTCGAGGAGATTTCAGTACAGTGGCAGAGACAAGTATTTATATCATTCATCATCACACAAGGCAATGAGTGAAATATATGCAGTATGCAGCAGGTGTTGGGGGATGTACAGGAGGTGCTCCTAAGCCAGTCTGACGAGGTGCACAGTGTATCCCTATTGGGAGAGTTGTCTCTGAGCTGTTTTTCAAATCCACATTCAGTGTATCTTTTTTTTTTTTCTACGCATTGCTCGATATCCTATTTTTGCTCTCTGTATATTCTTATGCACTAAACACTTCAAGCCTTCTCTATTCCTTAGTCTACTCTCATTAACAATGATGTGTAGTTTTGGTTCCAGAGCCTCCCCCCACCTACAAGTCCAAGCCAATGCTCTGGAGCCCCTTCTCACCTGAGAGATGAAGTAAATCTGAAAATACGGCTGAAAAGGACTGGCTTTAGAATCTGACTCTCTGCCATCTCCAGTTACAAGCTATGCAACATTGAGCAAGATAATTAATGATCTGTGCTTTAGTTTTATCATCTGTATGATAGGGATACTAATAAGCTTACCTCTTAGAATTAACATAAAGAGTAAATGAATTACATGTGTAAAGTGCTCAGAACAATGCCTGGAACATGGCGACTGCTACGTACATAGATACGACATGTTGAATATTCCTTATACAAAATGTTAAAAACAAGATTTTGTATTTTTCCAGATTTTTGAATATTTGCAGACAATCAGTTAAGCATCCCTAATCTGAAAATTCAAAATTCAAAATGCTCCAGTGAGCATTTCCTTGGAGCATCATATTGGCGCTCAAAAATTTCAGATTTTGGAGCATTTCAGATTTCGGATTTTCAGAAAAGGGGTGCTCAACCTGTATCAGGAAAAGAAGTTGATAAGGCCATGTTGGACCCTGGGGAATGCAAACATTTGAAGGAGAGTGCTGACAGTGGACCCTAACGTGGGCCCATAAAGAAAGGGAACAGTCAGAACTCAAAAGAAAAAGAGTAAAGAACAGAGTCATCATAGGTAAGGCAATGAAAAATTCGAGGAAGAAGAAAAAAAAAATTTGCGGTGATAACACATACTGCAAAGAGATCAACCAGGTAAGGAATGAAGACAGTTCCTCGGGTGAAGGTGTAAATAGCATGTTGGTGACTGTGGTAAGAATTTAGCGATGTGCTGAGACAAGAAACCATGACACTTTCATTTGTGGAGGGCCTGGGGAGTAAAGATTCATCTTGTGTGCTTGAAGTTTGAATTGGAAGGGGTGGAGAGAAGATGGTTGGCAGTGAAAAGGGAATAAATATTCACACAGAGTTTCTGATAGTTATGAACAAAAGAGGAGAAACGTGTTTTATCAGAGTTTGAAGAGAGAGTAGTAGTCGATTCTTTATTTTGCCTACCCCTAAAACCGGTCATGATGAAATATATCTGATTTGGACTAAAATTATGCAGGTATGAATTCTAAATCCATACGTTGCTAGCAGTAAGACCCAGTGCCTATCAGTTAACTTATTCGTGTCACTATTTAAAAATATGTTTGAGCAGCTACTCTGCAACAGACATTATTCTAGGCACTAGAGATACATCAGTAAACAAAGAGCAAAACAAAACAAATATTCCTGGCTATACCAAGGTTTAACTATACCAAAATGAACAAAGTTCTCAAACCAGTTATCAGACACATTTTAGAACATTTTAATTTGGTATGATAAGTTGCTTCATCAGACTTTTTCTTATCTGAAAGAAAAAAAAAGAGAGAGAGAAAAGGTGCATTTACTTGTCCTCTTATCTCCCAGGGTCGCTTTAAAGTTCATGTGAAAAGAATTTCTTCGTAAATGTTAAAAGACTACGTAAGGGGAGTACATTTTGTTTTACAATAACAACAACAGTAATAAAGAAAGATCATATTCAAATATCCATTGCTAATTACACAAGGTGGTATAGTACAAAGAGGGCTCGATTAGAAGATGGAACTGAATTTTCAGTCCCAACTCTGCCCGTTTGGGCTGAATGAACTTGATTTTGTCGTTGCCAGCGTCAGAAACTTTTCCCTGTGTTTGGGGGATTCCCTTCCACCTGGGTCTTAACCACAGATGGAGGCTTCTTCTTATAGAAGCAGCTCGTCCCAGATTCTCCCTCTTCCAGCCTGCCCTGAGACTGTATGGCACAGTGTGTCACTGCACAGATGTGGCCGCCGTATCGGTGGAGGTGACAACTGTATTGAGGCCATTGTCCTAGTACCTGTGTTCTAGTGGCACCAATTGTGCTCTGAGGTGTGCCTCCACGTCCTCTGGTCATCTGCTTGGGCCATGGTTTTGGGTGTGATTCTTAACTACATAGCTTTGAGACTGCAGCTGTGGGCCACAGCTCTGCGATCTACTGATACCCTTTAAGTAAACCTCTTTCCTCTTAAATCAGCCACAGTCAGCTTCTATTGCTGGAAAATTTAAGAAAACAAAAAAGAAAAAGAAACATTGACTGATAACTTGGATAAATCCTCATCCTCTCTGAGCCATACCTTGTAAAGTGGGGATCATAATGCTTACATCTTTGTTGTAAGGATCAAAAGAAGGGATTTTATGAAAGGGTCTTTAACATCCCAAGTTGATACGTTAAAGGAAGGGAGTTTATTTTGGTTTAGCTTTAGTTTTTTTGCTTTTGTGTTGGTTTTGGGGGGATTTTGTTGTTGCTCGGTTTTCAAGAACTGCTTTCCTTTGACCAGTCGTTTTTCTCAGTCCGGCTCTGAATCATGGCTGGTGTAGCACATCGGGCTTAAACCAGGTCCCCTAAAACAAGGCCTCTTCTCAACAACAGTGCCCTGCCACCAGAGTTTCCCAAGAGAAATTCCACATTTGGCTGCTCATCCAAATCTTGTCTCAGTACTTTAAGCTGGGAGGGAAATTAGAAACCTTTGTTGTGAGATTCCCTGGGGTGTGTGGCGGACAGAGGCACAGAGGGTGTGGGAGAAGATAAGAGCACGAGGGAGCCCGGGCAGCCTTTCCTCGGCACGTGCTGCACCATGGGCTGGGGTGGCGCTCTACACATGTGATTTTATTTAACGCTCTGGTAGACTGTGAGATTCACATGAGAAGGGCCTTTTGCCTACTGTCTCCATATGTGCATCTACCCTGATGCTTATCAGAGAATTGATGCCTAAGTACTTGAATGAGTAAATGATTGAATAAATAAATAAGCAGCATTTTGTGATTGGAATGTCAATCCCCAAGTTGCAGGGCATTGGAAGACAAAGTAATTCCTGTAAGATTGCAAGCTAGAAAGCACAGAGCGGGATTGGAACTGATAGGAAGAGTCTGGGGGTTTTGTGCTAACTGCAAGGTATCAATCCAAAGAGATTTGGGAAGAAGAATTCAAAGTGAAAGAAAAGGAGGAAATGAGAAAGCATCACCTCTTGTAGACTTGAATTAAATGCACGTACTGCAGGAAATGCTTGTGGACGCAGCTCTCCCCATCTGAACTGTCTGGTGAAGGGCGCAGGCCATGGAAGGCCAGGGGTCCGCTCCCTCCCTCACTTCTCTCCCATCATGGCCCGGGGCTAACCCGTTTGATATTTACGTCTCTCCTATGCTTTGTGGGAGGGCATTCCATGCATTCATGCTTCTCTGACTGAAAAATGTCTTCCAGTGCTTGTGTGTAAGTTTATTTTCCTTCCTTCCCAATAACTCTTTCTTTATTCTTTTGTCTCATATGGGTAGAGGCAAGAAGATGAAGTAGATATTTACAGCACTTAAGAATTCACGTAATTCAGTTAGATGTCCTCTTGACCTGCTTTGCTAGGGTTTACTTTTGCTGTAACTTAGAGTGTGTGTTCTACCAGAGTGTCCTTTTGGCTTTTGGCTCAGAAGGAGCCCTGTGGTTACTGGTATCTTGGAATGAGCCCCAGACTCCAGAGGGCCTTCAGGGTGAGCGTCTCTGAGATCTAGAGACTGTGAGGACGGCTTCGAGGATGCTTCAGTGCGGGGAACAGAATATCCAAAGGTACAACACTGTGAAGCAGCCCCTGCTATTCAAGAAAGAAGAGGAATCCAGGTGTGCTCACGCACGTGACAGGTGGGGATAGAGAGTGTTCACTGAGGAGGTTGAGAACTGAGGAAATCCATGGCTCTGGAACAGTAACTTGAGGTGACATTGTTAAATACATTTAAAAAATTGAAATATGTTTTAAATCAAATTTTTTTTTTTTCCAGAAGGGAGGGAGGATGAAGAAAACTGAACATAGGAAAACCAGGCAAAAGTTTTTATGAACCAATCAGATGTTTGAAAAAGCAAATCATTGCCTAACTGGAAACTAATACACATCATCATTACCCTTATTGTTATGATTATTAATGGTTATTATTTATTTCTACTATTTATTGAGCACTTACATGGAAATGACAACTACTGTCATTCACAGCCATGGGCTAGATCTAGACACACGGGGGTGGGGAGGACGTGGAAAGCACGGGGGTCATGGTAAACCGGAAGACCTCCACCTCAGCAGGGATTTTCACTTGCATCTAACAGATGAGAAAAATTCAGAAGCTGGTGATGTGCTTTTTGTGAAAGATATTTAGATAATTCTGAATGATATTAATAATATTATGGCTTTATATGAGATTGTTTCACAAAATAAGATTTATGTTTAAAGTTATGTCTATTGCAAAATACTCTTATGCACGGAAAAAGCATTAGGCTACTAAGCATTTGACTCCTGCTAAACAAAGCGGTTGATCCAGACCAACACTAGTACTTCTTCTAGCCATTCATTTCTAACATTTTATGATTCCAAGAAAAGCCCTATGAATATCACACTTATTTGTCTAGTTTATATAGATACCTTTAGCCATGATAATTTTAGATTAATATTTCATTGGTAGAGTTATAGAAATTATATACTATGCATATACTTTTGCCATACTATCAAAAATAAGTATAGATTCAAAAGTGTGTGGAATAAAAAAAGTATGAAATTTTCAATACTTGAAAGTTACTTTATGTAGGAATGGCATTTGCTTCATTATTTTTGACAAGGATCACGGTGTAGTGGAACTAGCATGGGATTTGGAGTTATAGGCTTAAATCCAAGCTTCCCCCCTTAATAGTTGTATGATACTGGGAAGTTTAATTGATCTCTCTGAAATTTAGTTTATTCACTTGTAAATTGAAGTAATATATCTAGCTTGTTCTTTAGAATGGAGATTAAATACTATGGCTTCAGACCAAGCTGAGTGGGACAGTAATTGTACTTACCAAGTCCTGGATTATGTGAAATGCGTCACAATAGGCATTCGGCATATACTTCTTTGGATAGGGCTCATAATGCTTGAGGACATGGAGGCACTAGGAGTTTGGGTTCTTACTGAAGGTCCCAGTGTGTAACTGGCAGAGTTGAAATCTGAACCCACGTCCGTCCATTCCAAAGCATCTGTGCTTCTGCCGCACAGTGTCACTCCTGATGTGAATCCACGGCAGGAAGTTTTTGTCTCTTCTGAAATAATGTAGGATTTATATTTTGGGATGCTAGCATTAATTAATTATTTCTGTATTTTTTAAATTGATATTACTCTAAGCACAATAAAAAGAGCCATTGCTTTCCCTTTGTGAAATTCATTCCAAACTTTGAAGCAAATATTCACTCTCTAGACATCCAGAAGCCTTGCGATAATTTTTTTTCCTTCACTTTATGAAAGCTTTTACTTTTTCACCATAATTAATCAGTGCTGAGAGACAGACTACTATTCTACCAGGATTAAAAAATGAAAGCTCCGTGCGGCAAGCTTGATGATAAAAATGTAGGTGAGGTTGTTGTGACCACAGAGTCTTGCACCACCTTTCTGAGCCCTTTTGGGAAATGTAATCAGTCAGCTCAAGGCAAGTAATGCCCCCTTTACTGAGAATTACCCAGACATATGGCACCATGTGGAAACATGGACAGACAGAACAGTTAGCAGTGGCTGTTCTACTGCTGGCTTATTTCCACTTTACGGCTTCCTATGAAACTAAAATATCATGCTGGGGACATATGCTTACCGGCTCTGCACTTACTGCCTGCAGCTACGCACTCCTGTATTCTAATGGTAATTCCACAATCTGTTCTTTGACAGCTCAGGGGGCCAGATGATATGCATGCTACTGACAGGAACATCACTTTTATGAAACATTGACTTCTCTACACCTGAACATTGGCATAATCAGAGAGAGTTGACACACCATGAAATAGAGTTAGACCAAGGATTCAGAGAGTAAAATAGCAGACTGCCATGCAAAATAAAGTTCATTTTATACCCAGCAGAGCTATGTTAAAAGGCATTTTCCTGTAGAGGTAAAGCTTTATAAATTCAAGACAGAGGGCTCCTTATTAGTGGTCCTGAAGGAAATCATTCTTGGATGCCTTCATTTGTGAAAGGCCCATGTTGTTCTTTCTGTTTGTGGAGCTGGCTCTAAGCCCAGCAATACTTGGTAGAGAAAAGAGAAGTGGACAAGAAGTCAGAAAAATTGTTTTCAAGTCCTGCAATGAAAAATTCTCAATGTCTCACAGCCTATGAACATGCTCTTAATTACCAGTTCCCAAATCCAAATTCTGTTTCCTATTGCTGGCTGTTAAATTATATCATTAGAAAAAAATGATTTACCTGCTTGTGATAAGTATTATTGGGGAATAAATATGCACACACACATACACACATATGTGTGTATACAAATGTATATTTTATACATATAAAACATATAATAAAGGTAAGTACCTAGTAAATATTTATATCATATATTTAGAGATATACGCATGTACACACACATAATTATATATTCTTCAATAGTGCTTAGCATCAGTGTACACACTCACATACTTTTATAACTTCATTCTCATTTATAGAAAACAGCAAAGTAGATATTAATATTGTCATTTTGCAAAGATGAAAATTAAGTCTCAGGAAAGATAATAAATGAAATAAGTTCAGCTGGTAGAAACTGAAGACCTTCCTGTATTTGAAATCCTAAACAAAATGGACATTTTTAAAAATGTATTCCTTAGCTTGTAAGGAAGAAAAAAATTGAATATGTCAGAAATGGATGAAGCACAGAAAACCAGAGACCTGAGATGAGCTGGCCCTGCCCCTTTCCAGAAGGGTAGGGGAGCAGTCAGGAACCTAAGGTCTGGGGTGGTGACTCTCAGTGGGTATGAACACCTTGGCCTTTGTGAGGCTGGAGTAGAAATGGGATCCTGCAAAAGCCAGAAAGTCCTAAAGATTCTACTCCAAGTGAAAGAAAAAATCCACTCATGAGCTCATGAGCAAAGTGACAAGGCAAGAAAGTTTACCTGTTCCTTCCTAGGGCCCAGGTAGAAAACAAACAAACAAACAAACAAACAAAAAATAAATAAAACAGAACTAAATTACCTGAGATATCAAAACTCCAACTGCTGTGAATTGAATGTTCTCCAAAACTCCTTGAAGCTAACTCCCCACTGTAATTGTTAAAGGTCAGAAATCCTATTATGGTCATTGAAAGGTGGGGCCTTGAAGAGGTGATTAGATTATGAGGATCATGCCCTTGTAAATGCTCTGATCCATTGATGGTTTAATGGTGGTTGTGGGCATGGTTCTGAAGGCTTTAAAAGGAGAGCCAGTGAGGCCAGATTTCTCTCTGCTTCTGCCATATCTGCCATGAGATATTCCGTGTTGCTGTAGAGTTACCCAAAACAAGGCTCTCACCAGATGTGTTCCCTGGACTTTGAACTTCCCAGCCTCCAAAACTGTAAGCAATAACTATTGTTTTTTACAATTTACCTTGTTTCAGATATTTCTGTTATAAGCAATGGAAATGGTCTAACACAGAAAATTGGTCCTGAGAGTGGGGTGTGGCTTAAACAAATGCTTGAAAATGTGGAACTGAGTATTGGGTAGAGGCTGGAAGAATTTGGAAGAACCAGCTAGTAAAAGCCTAGATGCTAGTGAGGAGGGTTTGGAGCATTTTAGAGACTTGTTAAATGTTGGTAATGAGAATGCTGATAGAAATATGGACAATGAAAACCATTCTCAGGAAGAATCAGAGAGAATTAAGATGGAGCTTATGAGGCAAAGAAAACCATTGCTATGAACTTGCAAGGAACTTGGCTACATTCTATTCATGCCCAAAAGTTATATGGAATGTGGAACTTAAAGGTGCTGACCATGGTATTTGGCAGAAGAAATTTCTAAGCAGCAAAGCATTCAGGAAGGTACACGGCCACTTGCAACAACATATGCTGAGTTATTGCAGCAAAGACATGAGGTAAAACTGAAATTTATAATTAATAGTTAAGCAGAGAGAGAAAAATTGAAAAATTCTCAGTCTGGCCACATAAAGAGTGAAAACGTGTCTTCAAGAGAAGAAACCAATGCTGTAGCCCAGTGACCATTTGCTAAGGAGATTAATACAGAACAAAGGGATTATCAAGAGAAGAGAAAAAAGACCTTGAATACATTTCAGAGATCTTTGAGGCATGCTTCTCATCCAGCGGAGTCTCCAAGCCTGGACAGAAAGAACCAGAAGGTTACTGTGAGCTAACTTCTACTTGCTGAGAGTTGCAAGATATTGTACTACCGGTGACTTTGGATAGGAACCGCTGATAGAGGGCAGAGACGGGAGTCAGGAGAAGGTCAAAATATGGGCTTTGAAGTGTAAGGAGAGCCAAAAAACCTCCTTTCCCTACACAGAAGGGGATATGTTTCAAAATGGTCTTGAGTCACAAAAACAAAAACAAACAAAAACACTTAAAAACCTTAGTTCAACAGAGAGACTCAATAAGTAAGCAAAGACCAGGTTAAGAAAGTTATCTTCCTGTCTAAGCCCATTTTTCCAGTAGTCTCAAAGTAGCCATCATCAGTGTGAAAGAGATCAGCTTAGGGAAATGGAGGAAAAAGCTAATGCAGGTTTGGGAATCCAGTCTAGTCATAAACTTTCAATTTAGAAACTGACAAATGGAACTGGCTGGAGTCAAGTAGATCAAAAATCTACCTATTTCTGAGAAAATTATTTTTCCAAAGAAACTATCACTCTACACTTAAAAAGCATTGAGTGTATAATCATTGTTCACCCACAAAATTCCAATAGCATGAGGTTGCCTGTGAAAGATTTGCAAACTTGAAGGACAAAGTTCTCTGTGCTCACTTCAGATTTGATCTTGGAAGATAATCTCCTAGAGGGAACAGAGAAAAATAGACTGGGGAACCACAGCAAAAAAGTAGAATGAGGACCTAATTGAGAACAGTCCCCTCCTGCTAGGATAAGGGCAGGTGCCAAAATTGCTGGGGACCTGTGGCTGCTTTTTTTCCCCATTTTTTTTTCCGTTTTATAGATGGGGGTAGAGTGAGGTTTAATTGTGGTTTTTTGTTTTGTTTTGTTTTGTTTTTTTCCTGTGGCTACTGTACCACTAATAAGGAGGGAAAATGCATTTGTCTTTAGATTTCGGGTCTCACCATGTCAAGGAGTATAAGAGAAATGGATAGATGTACTCCAAAAATTATCTTCTTCCTGATTAGTTTGCTGGGGCTTTCATAACAAAAGACCACAGAATAAACAGAACTTTATTTTTCACACAGTTCTGGAGGCTGGAACTCCAAGATGAGTGAGTTCTCATTTTATTAGTTCTTGTGAGAGCTGGTTGTTTAAGAGGTAGTTTTTTCAAGGCCTCTCTCCTCGGCTTGCAGATGTCCACCTTCTCGCTGCTTCCTCCCGTGGTCTGTCTATTGTGTGCCCTTATGTCTCTCTGTGTGTCTAGATTTCCTCTCATAAGGACACCAGTCAGAGTGGACTTTAACTTAATCACCTCTTTAAGGGCCCTGTCTCCAAATGCAGTCACATTCTGATGTACCAGGCTAGGGCTTCAATACATGAAATTTGGGGATAAAACAACGTATTAGTCTGTTTTGTGTTGCTGTAACAGAAATACCTGAGACTGGGTAATTTATAAAGAACAGAGGTTTATTTGGCTTACGATTCCGGGACAACTGCATCTGGCATGGGCCTCAGGCTGCTTCTACTCAAGGCAGAAAGTGGCAGGCAGCTGGTGGGTAGAAGTAGATCACATGGTGAGAGGAAGCAAGAGAGAGAAAGAGGAGACACCAGAGTCTTCTTAAACAATGAGCTCTTATGAGAACTAATAAAACAAGAACTCACTCATTAATCACCCCTCCCCAGCGAGAGCATTAATCCATTCATGAGGGTTTCAGCCCACATGACTCAATCAGTTTCCAATACCGCCACATTGGGGATCAAATTTCCACATGAGTTTTGGAGGGGACAACACATCCAAACTCCATCATTCAGCCCCTGCCCCCCCCCAAACTCATGTCCCTCTCACATACAAAATACAATCATTCCATCCCAGCAGTCCCAAAAGTCTTAGCTTTCTCCAGCACCATCTTAAAATTCCAGAATTCAAAGTCCAAAGTCTCCTCTGAGACAAAAGGCAAAACTCCTTCCAGCTGTGAACCTGTAAAAATCAAAACCAGATTTACCTATTGCCAAGATACAATGGTGGAACAGACATTCGGTGCACATTCCAAAAGGGAGGAATAGGCCAAAAGAAAAGAGAAACAGGCCCCAAACAAGTCCAAAACCTAGCAGGGCAGACATTATGTCTTAAATCTCCAAAATAATCTTTGACTCCAAGTCCGCATTCTGGGCACAATTGGGCATCTGAGCCTCCAAAGCCTTCGGCAGCCTCATTCCCACAGCTCTACCAGGCACAGTCCAGTGGGCTGCACTGGTGCCTGCAGCCTTTCTAGGCCTGTGTTGCATGTTACCACTGGTCCTGAAGTTCTGGGGTCCTGGCAGCAGCCCCACTGCCTTGTCTGTACTAGACATTTCCTTGGTGGGGACTCTCTGTGGGGGCTCTAACCCCACTTTTCTGCTCTGCATTGCTCTAGTACATGGCCTCTGAGGTGGCTCTGCCCCTGTGGCAGGTCTCTGCATGGGCTTCCAGGCTTTTCCATACATCCTCTGGAATCTAGGTGGAGGCTTCCATGCCTTCACTGCTCTCATGTCCTGCTGGCCAGCAGACTTAGCACAATGCGAATGTCAACCAAGGTTTCAGGCTTCTATCCTCCAGAGCTGCTGCATGAACTACACTTGGGGCTGTCTGAGGCAGGGATGCTCCAGCTAGAGCAGCTGGGATGCAGGGAGCAGGTTCCCAAGGGTAGCTGCACACCAGGTCTGTCCTCTGGGACGACTCAGTCCTTCTAGGACTCAGGGCCTGTGATGGGTGGGGTCCCTCCAGACTTCTCAAATGCCTTTAGAGCTTTTTTTCCCATTGTCCTGGTCTTTTGCATCTGGCTGCCTCATGACTAGCTAATACCTTTAGCAAACAGTTTATCTACTTCACCCTTGCATTTTTCTCCTGCTCTCTGCTTCTCTACCACATGGCCAGGCTGCAAATTTTCCAAATCTTTATACTCTGCTTCCCATTTTGATTCTGGATTTACATCACTCAGAGTAGGCTGTTAAAAGTAACCATGCAGCTTTCTTAATGCTTTGCTGCTTATAAATTTCTTCCACCAAACATTCTGGTTCATAACTCTTAAATCCCACCTTCCACAAAGTCCAAGGGCATAGACACAATGCAGCCAAGTTCCTTGCTATTGTGTAGCAAGGGTTATTCTTTGTCCAATTCCCAATAGGTTCCTCATTTCTATCTGAGACCTCATCATCCACATGGCCTTTACTGTCCACATTTCTATCATCATTCTGGTCACAACCATTTAACCAATCTCTAAAATGTTCCAAACTTTCTCTCATCTTTTTGTCTTCTTCTAAGTCCTTCAGACTCCTCCAGCCTTTGCCCGTTATCCGGTTCCAAAGCTGCATCCACACTTTCAGGTATCTGTATAGCAACACCCCCCTCCTCTGTACTAATTTTCTGTATTAATTCATTTTGTGTTGCTCTAACACAAATACCTGAGACTGGGTAATTTATAAAGAAAATGAAATTTATTTGCTTCTAGTTTCTGAGGCTGGGAAGTCCAAGTCCATCTGGTGGTGGTGACAGCAACCCAGGGGTCTCACATTGCAAGATGATGGAAGCAGAGAGAGCGGAGGAAAAGAGCAAGACAGACTCTCCTCTTCTTTTAAAGCCCTCAGAACCACTCCCCTGACCACCATTTTTAATCCATTCACTACTGCAGTGTCCTACAATCTAATCACCTCTTCAAGGCCCCACCTTTCAATTACCATAATAGGATTTCCCACCCTCTTAACAATCACAGTGGGGGCTAAATTTCTTTTTTGTTTGTTTGTTTTTGTTTTTGTGACCGGTAAGGGGATTGTAACCCTTGGCTTCGTGTTGTCTGCACCGCGCTTAGCCAGTGAGTGCACCGGCCATCCCTATATAGGATCCGAACCCGTGGCCTTGGCGCTCCCAGCGCCGCACTCTCCTGAGTGAGCCATGGGGCCAGCCCAGGGCTAAGTTTCTAATACATAAAATGTGGGGGACACAATTCAAGCTTCAGTAAGTTTTGGGGGGACATAATTCAATCCACTACATAATACCCCTGGCGCCCCCAAAATCTTGTCCTTTTTACATACAAATACATTCATTTTATCCCCAAAGTCTTAACTTGTTTCAACTCAAAAGTTCAAAGTTCAAAGTCCCCTTTGTGAATTTCAAAACAAGTTATGTACTTCCAAGATACAATGGAGGGACAAACATAGGGTCTGTGTGTCCAAATTCCCTCTCATAAGGACACCAGTCAGAGTGGATTTTAATGTAATCACCTCTTTAAGGGTCCTGTCTCCAAATGCAGTCACATTCTGATGTACCAGGCTAGGGCTTCGGTAAATGAAATTTGGGGATAAAACAACTTCACAACTTAGCCTATAACTCCCCTTTCCAAAAAAAAAAAAAAAAAACGTCGCTGAGAAGTGCCTTCCCTTTTGAGAAATATATTATCCAGCTCCGCTTTCATCTAGCCCATGAAATATAGTCATGAAATTTCTTTCTTACCAACATGTGATGTGACACTTTGGAACCAAGAGTTTTTTTTTTTTTTTTTTTTTTTTTTTTTTTTTTTAGGAAATTGATGAGAGAAAAAAAGTGAACACATAAAACACATTTCTATTCTTGGGGAGAGAGCAGGAGTATACACTAGGCCCAGACTGTAAGCTGAGGGAAGCCCATGGAAGCACTGAGAAGCTCAAGCTTCTAGACTGAAGCTTAATCAGAACAAAAGAAAACAGTTTCTTCCGGCACCACTGCGAGAGTAAGAAGTGTTCAGTAATGAGCAATAGCTGCCCACTGCCGAGACAGGGTTGAGACCAAGGAAGGAGATACTCTCCAAGGTATAGCACAAAGGACCGACCTAAAGGTGAGGGTGAAACACAATTGGGATAAACCCCATGGAACACCAGCTCCTGCTCGTGACACAAAGTGACACTGGAAGGAGCTGAGCCTGTGGTGAACAGAGGTTATGCACAGCAACAATAAATCTACAACTCAACCCAACTTCTAGCTAGATTGACTTGATACCTTCTCCTTACAGTAAAGGTCTAAGGAAAGGGAAAATTTCACATATCTAGGTTTAGAAATATTGAGATCAGTCTCTACTATCCTACACAAGATGTTTGACTTTCAAAAGCATTGGTGAGGAATACAAGAAATCAGGAAAAAAACACTGAGACAATGTCAAGTGACAAAGGAGTCAACAGAATAAGACTCAGATATGACATGTATTGGAAATCTCAGAGTATTTAAAATAAGTATGATTTACCTGGTAGAGTCTGTAGTAGGAAAGGTGGGCTACATAAATATCAGATGGGTAGTTTTATCAGAGAGCTGGAACTATAAGAAATTATTACATGATAATGCTAGAAATACAAAGAGATAAAGAATGCCTTTGACAAGATCATAAATAGGTTCAACCTAGATAAGGAGAGGATAAGTAAACTTGAAAATTGATCAATACAAATTACTCATACTGAGGCACAACAAGAAAAAAAAAGTTAAAAACTGCGAAACAAAACACACATACACACACAATTCATACATCTAGGAATATCATATTCAAGCTGCTGAAAACCAAAGACAAAGATAAAACTGGAAACAGCCAGAAAGAAAACACAGAGGAAGATATATAAAAAATACATAAGGCTTTTCATCAGAAATTAATTATACCAGAGACAGTAGAGTGGAATTTTTAAAGGGCTGCAAGAAAAATATATCATCAACTCAATATCATATACCCATAGAAATTATCTTACAAAAATGATGTAATAAAGTATTTCTTAGGCAAAAAGTAACTGAGATAATGTATTCCTAGCAGACTATTTTCTACTATTGCATAGAGAATAGCTACTATTGCATTCTGACATGAAATGTCATAGAAAAAAAGAACATTCTTATGGTAGAAGAAACATGGTTCCAGAAAAAATATTGGATCTACACAAAGAAAGGTAGTGTGCAAATAAATGTAAACATTAAATATATATTTACTTTTTGAAATTTTTATTTGCTTTAAAGTTTCTAATGCAAAACTAGTAGTAATGCATAGTTTGTCTATGACATGTATAAAAGTAAAATTTACAATAGAAATACTAAGAGTTATTCAATGTTGCTAAACACAAATTAAATATACAACATTCCTTTGCACTTGTGTATATTGGCAAATAACAATTTAAAAATAATATAGTAAAATAATGCAGAATAAAATAATAAAATTAAGTAGAAATACGGAATTTATAATAACACAAAATTCCCAAATCTGTAGACAAATCTCGTAAGAGCTCTGTAATACCTTTATGTGAAAAACTATAAGTATTATTGAAAAACTTTAAAAAAAAATGTATAAAACTATAGTGGCATGCTAAGTTCGCAGATTAGAATATTCAATATGGAAAATTTTCAGTTTTCGACAGAGTTTTATTGCACTGCATTTATTGATTCGTTAAAATTCAAGCACATGTTTTGTTGAAATTAGAAAGCTGATACTAAATATACATAAATAATTTAAGAACCAAGAATATGCAAGACACTCTTAAGGTAAAATGATTTGGGAAATGTATTTTGCTGGATATCAACTCTTTTTACCAAACTACAGGAATTAAGATGGGGTGGTTTGAGTGCAAATATAGATAAAAAGAAATTAGAAGCAGAATAGAGAAATCAGAAAAATGGCCCTTGCAAATGGGGATACTTTGTTTATGACAGAATGATTCCTCTGTTGGGATAGGACAGACTTCAATAAAGCATGTTCAAAGAATTTTATATACCTAATGAAATAATACCTGTACTAAACCCCACACTATATTAAAAAATCCAATTGAATATTAGAACAAAAAATAAAATAAAATAAAGAAAAACACTTCTAGTAGATAATATAGGAAAATGTTACTGACCTTGAGTTATGCAAATAATTTTTAAGAAGACCTAAAAAAGCAATACACATAAACATAAGATTGTAAAATAATCACATTTATGATTAAGAATATCTATTCACTGGGAGTTCCGGTCAAGATGGCAGAGTAGATGGCTCCTAGTGTTGCTCGCTCTCACGAAATAACCAATGAGCAATTATTAAAAAGCATCAACAGGAGAAGTGAGATCTGCACCAGAATAGGCAAGAGCCATGTGCTGTGGAACTCCAGTCCAGGCTAGTATCCACCACCCAGAGAGGCCTGAGAGCCTCAGGACCCACATGCCCTGAGCCAGCTATACCAGAAAATGCAAGCGCTGCAGGATCTTCAGCCCAGTTGGTACCCACCACTTACAGAGACTTAAGAACTTTGGGGCCCATATTCTCTGAGACAGATGTGCCAGAAAAGGCAGGAATCACAGGACTCCCAGCCCAGGCTAGTTCCTGCTGCACAGAATTGGCAATCTCTTCAGGATCCAAGCCAGACATCAAGGTGAAGTAAGTGGACTGTGATACCCCCTGGCACAATGACAAAACACCAAAGGAATGATACCAGAAACATGAAAAATCAAGAAAGTACATCACCGCCAAAGGAAAACGATAACTCCCAAGCTCTAGATCTTATAGAACAGGAAGTCTTTGAAATGACTGACAAGGAATTTAGAGCAACAATTCCAAGGCAATAAATGAGATACAAGAAAACTCAGTTAGACAACACAATGAAATGAGAAAAAATATACAGGATCTGAAAGAAGAAATGTACAAAGAAATCAATGCCTTGAAAAATAATGTAGCAGACCTTGTGGAGCCGAAGGATTCATTCAATGAAATAAAATTAAAAAAAAAAAAAAGAGAGAGAGAGAGAGTCTAACCAGCAGGCTAGAAGAAAGAGAAGAGAGAATTTCTGACCTTGAAGATAGGCTGTTTGAATTAACACAGGCAGACCAAAAAAACTTAAAAAAAAAAAAAAAAAGAATTTAAAAAATTGAAGAAAATCTAAGAGAGATAGGAGAGAATCTTAAGTGCTCAAATATCCAAATGATGGGTATTCCAGAAGGAAAGGAAAAAGGAAATAACATTGAAAACATATTCAATGGAATAATAGCAGAAAATTTCCCAGGTGTAAGGAAAGCCACAGATCTCCAGATTCAGGAGGCCCAAAGATCCCCTAACATAGTCAACCCAAAAAGGTCCTCTCCAAGACATGTGATAGTCATATTGGCAAAACTTAAAGACAGAGAGAATCTTAAAAGCTGCAAGAGGGAAGCAGCAAGTCTCCTATAAGGGAGCCCCAATCAGAATAATATCAGACTTTTCATCAGAAACCCTAAAAGCCAGAAAAGAATGGAATGATATATTCAAAATACTAAAAAACAGAAATAGCCAGCCAAGAATACTTTACCCAACAAGGCTATCCTTCCAAAATGAAGGACAAATAGTATATTTCTCAGACAAACAAAAACTGCTGGACCAGCCTTAAAAGAAACTCTCAAGGAAGTACTGGGTTTAATACCTCATAAACAACCTTCACTGCCATGAATACTCAAGAAAGAACAAAACCTACCAGCAAAACAAAAATACTAACAATAAAGGAAAAACATAGCTTATCTTCCACCCCAATAAACCAACAAATACAGAAGACAAACAGAAAATTTAGGAAGAAAGGAACAAAAAGTACTTAAGACATCTAAACAGAAATCTATAAAATGGTAGTAGTAAATCAACACCTTTTAATAATAACTCTAAATGTGAAGGGATTAAATTACCCACTCAAAAGACACAGACTGACTGGATTAAAAAGATGAACTGAACAATGTGCTGTCTTCAAGAGACTCACCTGACCTGTAAAGGCACAAAAAAATTAAGAGAAAAGGATGGAAAAAAGATACTTCATGTAAATAGAAATGAAAAACGAGCTGTAGTAGCTATTCTCATATCAGAAAAATAGACTTTAAAGCAAAAACCATAAAAAGAGATAAAGAAAGCCACTATATAATGATAAAATGATATATCCATCGAGAAGACATAACAACCATAAATATATACACACCCAATGTCAGAAAAGCCAGATTTAAAAAGCAAACATTACTAGATCTAAAGAAGGAGATAGACACTAGCACCATAATAGCAGAAGACATGAACACCCCACTTTCACCGTTGGACAGATCACCTAGAAAAAAATTAATAGAGAAACACAAGATCTAAATAACACTTTGGACCAGTTGGACTTGGCATATATCTACAGAACATTCCACCCAACAACCTCAGAATATTCATTCTTCTCATCAGCACATGGTAGACCACATGTTAGATCACAAAGCAAGTCTCAACAAATTAAAAAAACAAAAAAGGAATTATTTCATGTATTTTTTCTGATCACAATGGATTAAAATTAGAAATCAATAACAAATTAAACTCTGGAAACTTTACAAACACATGGAAATTATACATCATTCTACTTAATGACATATGTATCCAACAAGAAATTAAAGAGGAAATCAAAAAAATTTCTTGAAACTAATGAAAATAATGACACATCATACTAAAACGTGTGGGATATTGCAAAAGCAGTACTTAGGGGGAAATTTATTGCATTAAATGCTTTCTTCAGAAGAATGGAAAGATGGCAAGTAAACAACCTAATGCTTTACCTTAAAGATCTAGAAAAACAAGAACAATCCAAACCCAAAGTTAGTAGAAGGGAAGAAATAATTAAGATCAGAACAGAACTAAATGAAATAGATAACTGAAGAACAATACAAAAAAAAAAATACAGGAACTAGAGAAGGATGCCCACTCTCTCCACTCCTATTCAACATAGTGTTGGAAGTACTAGCTAGAGCAATCAGAGAAGAGAAGGAAATAAAGGCATCCAGATTGGAAAAGATGAAGTCAAACTGTCCCTATTTGCAAAAGATATGATCCTATATATTGAACAGCCTAACACCTCTACCAAAAAACTCCTAGAGTTGATAAATTATTTCAGTAAAGTTGCAGGATTCAAAATCAACACATGAAAATCAGTAGCATTTCTCTTCTACAACAGTGAACATGCAGAAAAAGAAATCAAGAAAGCTAGCACATTTACAATAGCCAACAAAAAAATAAAATACTTAGGAATAAAGTTAACCAAGGATGTGAAAAATCTCTACAAAGAGAACTACAAACCACTGTTGAGAGAAATTAAAGAGGACACAAGAAGATGGAAAGATATCCCATGATCCTGGATTGGAAGAATTAACATTGTGAAAATGTCCATATTACCCAAAGTGATCTACAGATTCAATGAAATCCCCATCAAAATTCCAATGACATTTTCCTCAGAAATGGAAAAAAAAAAAAAAAAACTATACAGACATTTATATGGAGTAACAAAAGACCAGGCATAGTCAAAGCAATTCTGAGCAAAAGAAATAAAGCTGGAGGCATAACACTACTTGATTTAACTATATTACAAAGCCTTAATAATCAAAACAGCATGGTACTGGCATAAAAATAGACACACAGATCAGTAGAATAGAATAGAGAACCCAGAAATCAACCCATACACCTACATCCATCTGATCTTTGACAAAGGCAGCAAGTCCACACACTGAGGAGGAGACTTCCTCTTCAGCAAATGGTGGTGGGAAAACTGGATATTTATATGTAGAAGAATGCAACTAGACCCGTACCTCTCACCATATACTAAAATCAATGCAAAATGGATTAAAGAATTAAATATACATGCTGAAACAATAAAATTCTTTAAAGAAAACATAGGGGAAACACCCCAGGAAGTAGGAGTGGGTACAGACTTCATGAATAGGACCCCCAAAACACAGGCAACTAAAGGTAAAATAAACGAATGGGATTATATGAAACTAAAATGCTTCTGCACAGCAAAAGGAACAATCAACATAGTGAAAAGACAACTAACAGAGTGGAAGAAAATATTTGCCATAAATACATCAGACAGAGGATTAATATCCAGAATATACAAGGATCTCAAACAACTTTATGGCAAAAAAACCTAATAACCCAATTCAAAAATGGGCAAAGGAGCTGAATGGGCATTTCTCAAAGGAAGATACATGAATGGCCAACAGGCACATGAAAAAATGCTGAACATCACTCAGCATCCAGGAAATGCAAATAAAGACCACTTTAAGATACCATCTCACTCCAGTCAGAATGGTTAATATCCAAAAGACCTATAATGATAAATGCTGGAGAGGTGTGGAGAGAAAGGAACTCTTTATACGCTGTCGGTGGAGCTGTCAAATGGTGCAGCCTCTATGGAAAATGGTATGGAGGTTCCTCAAACAATTACAGATAGATCTACCATATGACCCAGCTACTCCACTGCTGGGAATATACCCGGCAGAATGGAAATCATCACGCCGAAGGGATACCTGCACTCCGATATTTATTGTAGCACTATTTACAATAGCCAAGAGATGGAACCAGCCCAAATGTCCATCATCAGATGAGTGGATAAGGAAACTGTGGTACATCTACACAATGGAATACTACTCTGCTATATATAAAAAAAGAACAAAATACTACCATTTGCAACAACATGCATGGACTTAGAGAAAATTATGTTAAGTGAAACAAGTCAGGCACAGAAAGAGAAATACCACATGTTCTCACTTATTTGTGGGAGCTAATAATAAATAAAGAAACAAATAAATAAATACACAAACAAACCAAGGCGGGGGTCAGGGAAGAAAACACAACAATCACAACAATTCCTTGAACTTTTTAAGACAAATAAACAGATATGATGTAGGGGTGGAAGGGAGTGAGGGAGGGGAGAAGAGGAATGGGTAAAGGGTCATTAAAATCGAGTATAATGTATATTGAGAAGTTAAAATAAAATTAAAAAATGAGTAAATAAAAAAGAATATCTATTCGGAAAGGCAACATTAAGAGAGAGATAACGAAAGCCACAGAGTGGAAGAGATGTTGAAATACATAAAACTAAGCAAGTGCTCATATTCAGATATACGAAGAACTGCAAATCCCTTAGCTTTTGTCTGGGACACACTTTAGAAGATGACACTGACAAGAAGCAAGAAAACATTTGAAGTACATAACTCATTAGTGAAAGTAAGTTCACAGACAACCTCAGATTACTCCAGTGTCATAATGGGGGTGAATAAACTGCTTATGTCCTTAGTACAAAGACTAAAGGACAAACCCAATGAGACAGCAGCAAATAACAATTGTGTCAGATGCAATATTAAAACATGTAACTTGAAACAACAAAATCTCCAAAAGTGGGGGTCGGGGGATGAAGCCAAAGCATAGAGTTAGCTGTGGTTCTTTCTTCTTTTCTTAGAAATCAAAGTTGTTATTAGTCTAAAATAATGTGTTATAACTGTAACATGTTTTTTGTAACCCTCATGGTAACCATAACACAAAAACTTATGAGACATACTAAAAATAAATAGTGAGAAGTCAAAATAAGTGATTTCGATTTTAAGGGGGAGGACAAGGGGTGGACTAACAGCTACAAAACTATGCTGTGTGCATTATATGAGTCGTTATGCAGTATATGCATATATACAAAACACTGCATCCCTCAAAATAAACATATATAAACTTGAAAAATATGAAAATTAAAAAAATATATATATTAAAAAAAGAACTGCAAATTCAAAAGAAATAATATAATTCAGTACAAAATTGGTCAGGAGGTTGGTAGTCACCTCACAAAGAAGATATCTGCATGGCCAGCCAGTATATTAACTTGTGCTTGACTTGGTTAGCAATCAAAAATGCAAATCAAAAGAAAGAATAGATACAACTACATACTCTCCTATGTACTGAAATGGTGTACTTAAATTTTACCTAAATTTGAATATACATATCCTATTATCACTCATATCCTATGATTACCTATCTTATTTTTGCTCCTATGTGCACTCCTAGCTATATAACCAAAGAAACAAAGGTGTACTTGTGCACAAATATACAAAGACCTTTCATAAAAGAATTATTATCCCCAAACCTGCAATCAACCTACATGTGTATTAAAAGTATAGTGGATAAATAAAATATGGCATATCATGTAGTGGAGTCAATCAAAACCAATGAATTAAGCTACACAAAACAATAAACATGAATCTCTCAATATTGAGGGAAATCAATTCAGGGAAAAAAAGCATAGATACTATATGATTTAATAACAGGTGAAATGTTTCTATGTTTAGTGGTCTTTTGCAAAAGGGGTGTGGGTAATAAATGAGAGAGAGAAGGACAGATCCTAATAATGTCTCTTCACCTGTGCTGGCTTCACAGGTGTATTCACTTTGCAGTAATTCTTGCATATGAGTTGCGCTTCAAAAATTAGAAAAAATATGAACTACTAGGTTAAGCTCTACTGCAATTACAGAAAATAGAAAATAAGAAATCAGCCTGCAAGTTCAAAAAGTTCCATTTTGGGTTTTAGCTTCTAAATTACATTGTGAGCTATGTCTTTTGATTTCAACTGCCAGGTGTTTTGAGATCTAGGCCTGACTGTTAAGAGCAAAGGTTTGTCTTGACATTAACACCCTGCACTGTAGACTTGGAGGGTTTTTTTTACCAATACGTTCAGATTTGAATTTGGCATTTGGGTAAAGAAGATGGCTGGATCTTGGGATCCTGTCCGGGGCAATCAGTAATATCATACTCTTTTTTCTTCTTTCAAAATATTCCCATTGCTCCTCCTAATGGCAAGAAAGATTGAAAGATAAAGAAAAATAAATAAATAGAAAGAAAACTCTCTGGATAGAAAAATAAAATTATCTTATATTATCATTCTTTTAATTAAATCAGTGATTATTAGATAAACTGTATGTTCTAAATTTATCAAGCTTCGAGTTTACCATCCAACACCAAGTCTCTGGAACTAAAGAAGGATAATTTTCTCTTTCAAGATTCTTCCTCTACCCATCAAAAATCATACTTCTCTGATAATTTTGGACTCAAAGCCAACTTTATTGCTAGGCAATTTTGTGACCTTTATTTCTTCAATGGGACCCTAGAAATAATATATTTGAAAGAAAATTTAATAAAGATATTGAAGAAAAGCAAAAAAAAAAAAAAACAGCAAAGAGAATGAAAATTAGTTAAAGGATAAAAGTAGGAAACGTCAGAGAGAACATGGTTCAAAAGGAAGGCAATCAGAAAGGATTAGGCATACATAAAGTTGCAGTACTTGAAGAAAAAACCCAAATGATAGAAACTAATACTCATATTTATTTCCTCTATAATGCAAGAAAACTTCCCAGAAATAAAAGACCTGAATACACACACACACACACACACACACACACACACACACACAAACACACACATACACACACAAAGGTACTTCCAAAAGTTCACAGAAAAATTAAATTAAAAGATAATATGACTCTTTCCACAAGCTTGTTGAGGTACCTTCATATATATCTATGAAGATAATTTATATGTACATATAAGTTATCATGAAACTGCAATTTCGAGAAACTTAAATAAAATGCCAACCAAGCAGAGCTTGAAGTATCATGGTTACAGATAAAGAGTCTGAACATGCAAGACCTCAGGGAATACTGTAGACACATGATATTTCTTAGGAACCTACCAGAGGAAGAACTTCTTCCAACTCAGAGGTGACTCAGAAAAATCACAAAACAATTCATGGTGAACAATAAGCAACTCATAAATAAGGTGAACTCATGGCCAGAAGACTAGCATGTAAACACCGTGTGTCTCAACAAAGTACAGACAATGCAAACAAACAGGACAGAGGGGGATGGAGGTGTGGTGTGGGGGGAAGCAGAATTAGAATAGTGCTGTTGACTAGGTGTACTTAGTAGTCAGGAGTCAAAGAATAGTGTTGAACATGGACCAGCTGAGAGAGCGGCTATGTCAGAGAAGAGGTGGTTAAGGGCATTTTGAAACTAATAAATGCAAAGGTAACTGCTAAAACAAAAATTCCTTCTTACAACCCCAAATATTTTTTTAAATACCAAAGAAAACACACTAAATAGGAAAAAAAAAAAAAAAAACACAATGGATATAACATAGTATACACAGTTTGTATAACGTAAATTTGTGTGAAAAAGTGGAAGCCAAATATTCCAGTCCTATCAATAAAAGTGAAGGGACTTAACTCACCTATTCAAAGAAGAAAAAAATAATATTAAATCATAAAGCAACACTCAACTATATATTGTATATACTTATAAGATGCAGCTACAACATAGTTTCCCTAATATGCTTAAAGCACATACATAGGCAAAACTATATGAAACTATATTCAAAAGTATGTATAAAACTATATACAAAAATAGATGTACAAAACCAAAGCAGTAAGAAAGTAGGGATTGCATTACTTATAGCAGCAAAGTTAAACTCAGGGTTAAGGGGCATGTGTATGAAACTTATTCTCAAGTGGTTTGAGAGAAAGAGAGAAGATATAGATGCAAAACCATAAATCAAAAAATTAAAAATGAGTGAACTCAAATCTTTTTGCGAAATATTTTAATGTTGATATTATTTTACAGCTAACGTTAAAAGTATTCTCTTTTCTTTTTTTATTATTTTAATTTATCAATATGCGATATAGTTGATTTTTGTGTCCCGTTACCAATTCCTCCTTTTCCTCTCTCCCTCGCCCCCCACCCCCATCACCATCATATCTGTTCGCTTGTCTTAACAAAATCAAGGAGTTGTTGTGATTGCTGCGTCTTCTCTTTTCTGCGCATTATGCAATTCTAACAAAGGGATCATTGCGGAGTTCATGCAGCAGGATGAAAATTAGGGAATTGGAAAATCTAATAATGATATCTCAGATTTGTTTTTCAATTTTGATCCAACACTTAAAAATGTTCCTAATCTATGTTGGGAAAAATAGGAGAATGTCAGGGCCCCTCAGATGTTCAGAACCTTGCTGAGCATTTGCTGTAAATATCCTCAGGTGTTTCTTGTTACTGCTTAATGTAAGTTGTGTATGGGCACCCAGGTGCCAGGGTTGTGGACTTAAGTATAAAAGACTAACAGCTCTGATCCACAGGGCTTCTCAGAACTCTCAGAGGAGCCACTAGGACAGTTGCTCCTAGATCTGTTTAAAACCCATTCATTTTTCTATACCCACGGCTCCCAGAACCTTTTTTTCTTTTGTATTACCTAGCTCACAGACCTGCGGGTGGAGGGTCTGTAACCCAGTCTGGGCAACAGACTCAAGGGGTCTGTAAGCCCCTAGCTTTACAATCTAGAACTCTTGCTCTTCTTTCAAAAGTTGGCTCAATCTCATTGCGTTGGTTTCCCAGTAATGCTGCAACAAGTTACTATAAATCTAGTGGCATAAGCAATACAAATTTATTGTGCCACAATTCTAAAGGTCAGAACAGCAATATGGATTTTAAAGAGAAAAAAAAAAAATGAAGGTGTCAGCAGGGCCACGTTCCTTCTGGAGCTCTAGGGTAGAATCCATGTCTTTTCCTTTCCCAGCTTCCAGAGGCTCCTGCGGTCTTTGGTCCATGGACCTCTTCTTCAAGGCTGGATGACTTGCTCTCACATCAAGTCTCTTGGACCTGGCTTCAGTCCTCACATCTTCTCTGAGACTGATTCTTCTGCTTCCTCTTGTACTTCTAAGAGCCCTTCTCTGTATATTGTCCCACCTGGATAATCCAGGGTCATCTTCCTAATTAAAGGTCATCTGATGAACAACCTTAATTTCTATCTCCAAACTTAATTCCCTGTTGCAGGTTCCAGTAATTAGGATGTCGATATATTGGGACCATTATGCCTTCCACACTGATCTCTGAAGCTTTCCCAGAAAGTCACTCTGAAGATTTAAGTGTTTCTTTGTTTTCCAATTGTACCTTTGATATAGCCCTAGTGAAGTTATTTTCACGCTTAATTGGATGATCTCCCCGGCAGCTTATGAGCTCTGTAAGGAGAGGACTCTTGTATTTTCTTCATGTATCCCAAGAGCCTTGCAAGCAGATTATATACTAATATCTATGTTGTTGTTAATATGTCTATTATCCACATGGCAATTTATAACCATGCTTTCCCCCTAAAATAGCTCCTTTTCTATAGGAAAACATTCTTTTCAGTTGCAAAGCCTGATTTCCATATTTATCAGTGTTCATTAGATGTTGCCTGGAACACTCAGAACTAATTTCAAATTTAATGGCTACAAGAGATCATTGTAGGATCTAGCCCTTATCTATGTGTTCAGTATGAATTTACTATTTCCTATATAATGCCCTATACTTTACCATAAAGAGCTATGTAATAATAATTTGTATTTGGGGAGTTTCTATATGCTGGGATTTTGCTAAATGCATTATATTCTCTATCTATAGCTGCTGTGGATTGAATGTTTTCCCAAAACTTATTGAAGCTTGACCCTCATTATAACAGTGCTAAGAGCATGGGAACTCTGATCATGGTATTCGAAAGGTGAGGCCTTTAAGAGGTGATTACATTGTAAGGGCTGTGCCCTCGTGAACAGAGTGATTCATTCATGAAGTAAAGGGCGTGATTCTGATGGCTTTATAGGGAGAGTGAGTGAGGTTAGGTCTCTTGCTCAGCCCATTCTTGCCATGTGACACCCTGGTTGCCACGGGACCCTGTAGAGAGTTCCCACCCAGAAGAAGGCTCTCATCAGATATATTCACTGGACCTTGGACTTAGACTCCAAAACTGTAAGAAGTAAATTTCATCCCTTTATGAATTACCCAGTTTCAGGTACACCATTATAAGCAACAGAAAGAGCCTAATACAATAGCATTTCTTAACAATTCCCAAACTTCCTTTGCTCTTTTATCCTCATGTTGTCACATGCTGTTTCTTATATTACCTGGATCTTGCCTTTCCCTATTGTACTCAAGTTATTTCTTTCTATCCATGTGTCTCCTGCTATTGAATTAATTTTTTGAAGGCAGAGACCCTTTCCATTTTTGTATTCCAAAAATGAGATTTGGTAGAGCAGTACTTACCACATCCTATATATATCATGAATATTTGTTACATGAGCAGAGAAAAGTGACCTATGTCACACGGAAGTATGAAACAAGCAGGAATGGGAATTCTGACTGGCGAAACAGTCGTTAGACTGTCGAGGTTGTGGGGAGTATAGAGATTGAGCCCTGGGGTCTTGATGAGATTACTTTTTCTGTCTATTTCACTACTTTGGGGCAACCTGTTTAGCTTTAGCCAAGACACACTATCTGGACACACCCAAATACTCAAGCAATGGGCTTTAGCCATACACAAAAAATTTTGGCCCTAAATTTTCTTCTCCACAAATTGGATACAATAATACCATACATTTTTGTATAAATGAGTTCAACACCTGTGCCGAAATCTGTTCTAAGAGCTAGAAGTATAGCAGTACACAAAACACAAATAACAAAATACAAATGATATTCTTATGTAGATAAATATATGGGTAGATAGAGGACATATAGATATGTATGTTGAAAATATTGATGAATGTAATGAAGAAAAATTAAGCAGAATAAGAGGGTAATGAGTACCATGGGGTGGGGATGGGCTGGGGCAGAGAAGCCCTTTAGACTGGCTGGCAAGCAGAGGCCTCCCAGATGTGGAGACTTTGATGGCATTGGAGCAGAGACCTGAACAGCACAGGCTTTGACATAGCGGAAGAGCATGTCAAGCAGGAGAAAGAGCAGGTGCAAAAATTTTTATCTTTTTTTTTTTTTTTAAATCATAATGTAAGAGCATATCAAGCGGGAGAAAGAGCAGGTGCAAAGATTTTTATTTTAAAAATAACACAGGTAAATTCATATGATGCCTGGGAAACAAGCAGCATCAGAAGGCATTAGACACTGTTCTTCGCATTGTTTGTATGAAAAAAGGTTGTTTTGGAAGAATTTAATAAACTAAATATACAAAGTGCCTGACATATAATTAGGCACTCACATTGCTGATTTACTTCAATGCCTGCACGCCCAGTGGATATTTGCATTGGACCTCAACATGGAACCTTTCTTTTGTTGTGTGCTTTGGTCATGGAAAGTCAACCACAGTGAACAGGAATGTGTGGTTGTGGTGGTACAGTGAAGATTCAGAATTTATAATTTTTTTCTTCCCTCTTTACATTAATAATACATTTTGATAGGTCCATCTTCATAACAGCTAGCACAGCATTTTAAAGAATTGTAGCAGTTTGGTATCTTAAATACTGGGTGAAAAAGGCATTTTCTATGTGCAGATAATGTGTATGGCTAAAGCCCATTGCTTGAGTATTTGAGTGTGTCCAGGAGATGTAAATATTGCTAGGCAGCACTCGATGAGTTCTGGGAAATAAGACCCTGATGCATGTGGCAGCTGCTACTAATAAGCTGCATCCCCGCCTCCCCTTCTGCCTGTGGCTGGGGGAGAAGGGAGAAATGAGACTGTGGCCTGCCTTCCCCTAGGGAGAAGCCCTCTCAGCTGCTGGCTTGCTGAACAACAGTGCAAGGAGGTAGACCAGCTGGCTGGGACAGACCTTTTTCACAGTGACCTCCCTCTTGGGAGACACGTTCACAAAGAGACAAAGGGGAGTGGGTCAGGCTCCCCTAGAAGCCATGAACTGTGCACAGAGCTGAGAAAGGAAGGCAATGTACTCTGGTAAGAAGTGCACAGGTCACAGTGAAGAAATCTGAACGCTGGTGTGGGTCATGAGACTTAATCCAGCCATTTCCCTGGTTTACCTGTTTTTCCTATTAGTAAACAAGGAATCATTTGGCTGATCTCCTTAAAATCTCTTCCAACTCTGAAAAATCCTTCTTCCTGATCTATTTTTAAAAAATAATATGAAGTAATGGACATGATAGTTTATAAAAGAGAAATACACGTATTATATGCATATATGGCAGTGCATATTTATTATTCTCCCTTGGCCCACATTTTCATGAGCATTTCACCAGCAAACTGTCCTTCACAGACAGATCATTAAAGATTCTAATGAAGTAACTTTACCCTGCTGGGGGGGTCAAGTGTTTTTGTTTGTTTGTTTGTTTGTTTGTGTTTTTGTTTTCATTTATCTGTCACTCACTCAAGCTTTCTGTCTCTTTTGCTTTCTTGTTTTTCCTATAACAGAAAAATAATATGTAAGGGATTGTTTAAAAAAGAAAATGTCAACCACATATTTACTGACATAACGCAGTATCTGCTGAAAAAGTAATAACAGATGAACTTAGATCTATAGACTTTCTAACCTAGTGTTAAATCTCCACTCAGCATGTAATTATGGGACGTTTTGCTCATTTCTTAAACTTTTTTGTTTTTTCTTTATCTATAAAATTATAATACATAATTTTGGAAGGAGGTAAAATCACAAAACAGCCTGGCACATTGGTATTTTTTAAGGATTAGTCTTCTCTCTTCTCTCACATATTGCTTGTTTTAATTCCAATGTGTACATAATTTATAATAGTGGCTTTTTTTTTTTTTTTTTTTTTACCAAAATGTTATTGGGCAGGATATATGTGGTTGTTCTTTTGTGTTTGAACCTCAATGTCATTTCCATTAGAAACATATTGTTGATAATGCCTCCAAGGGCATCTTCCTGTACATGGGTGTTGCGGATTGTTACCCCCCCCCCCGAATTTAATCCCCACTGTGACAGCGTAAAGAGGGTGGGAAATCCTATTACGGTAATTGCAAAGTGGGGCTTTGAAGAGGTGATTGGACTGCAGGACCATGCTGTAGTGAATGGATTCATAGTGGTGATCAGGGGTGTGGTTCTGAGGGTTTTAAAAGGAGAACATGTGAGAGTCTCTTCTCTCTGCTCTGTCATTTCCTGCCATGTGAAACCCCTGCATTGCTGTAAAGCCACCACCAGAGAAGACTCCCCAGATATATTTCCTGGACTTTGAACTTCCTGGTCTCTGAAACTGTAAGCAAAAAATTTTGTTTTCTTACAAATTGCCCGGTTCCAGATATTTTTTATAAGCAACATAAATGGACTAATACAGTACAATGGGTTGTAGTTTTTGTTGCCATGTTGTTTTCCAGATTGTGCCAAACCAGGACCGCTGTGGTGCAGAGGTGTGTCAATTCCAGCACAACTTCTCAGTATCGAGAGCATCTATTCTAAAATGAATCAACACTATATTAACAGGTGTAAAATACTGCTTGCCTTTCCTTTGCTTTTAATTAGCATTTTACCTCACCCCTATTTAGACTAAACTATCTTTGAAATGGACTTGTTTCTTATTTGTATTAAAGCAAGATCAGAGAATTTTGTGGGTCACTGGGAGAGAAAAAAGGGAAGGGCGTGGGAAGTACCTTCTATTTTCTTGACCAGCGAATTTATCCCCAGAAAGAGCACAAGCTCAGGCTCTCCCCTGCTCAGAGGAAATACACTTGGACAGTTTATTTCTATAGCAGTGCTCGTGTGAGCAGGCACAAATAGGCCTCTTCATGGTGGGATACAGTAGGAAGGGATTTCAAAGAACTGAAAACCAAAATCATGCTTCCTGGGAGTAAATGATGGAGATAAGGTATTTCAGCCGCTTTTTTAGAAAGTTCCTTTTGTGTTAAGATTTTTGAAAGGGTAATAATACAGCATTATTTTAAATAATCGATAGTTCTTTTGACAAAATAATAATTATATGTAGAGAGATTTGGAATGAAACAATCTCGTAATTAATGTATGACAACTCTTAGCACTGGGATGCCCATTAACATTGCTGTCTAATGTCTGTTAAAAGCCTTATTTTTCATCCTGAATACATTCAATTCAAATGAGTATATCAGTTCTTCTGCACAATCTCAAAAATGCCCTAATATTTTGCCTCAAATAATCTGCCACTAATTTTGGCACCTAATTGTGGGTGCTGGGTCATCCCGTGTCCATGCTTCAAAGAAGATGGATGCCTTGCTCTTATTCCTGAGCATTTACATCTATTAGTCATTGCCATTTTTAAAACAGATTGTGCCTGGGGCTCTGAACAGAAAAGAATTCTGGAGTTCAGGCTGTGGCCAGCCTTAAGCATTTTCCAAATGAGTGGGATGGCCAAGGGATTCCACTAGCCCTAAAATGGCCTGTCAAGAGAAGGAACCAGAGCCTAAGGAGAACTGAGAAGAGGCAGGTGAAGGATGAAGACCATGACCCTTAGACGAAAACAGCACACAAGCAAAGATACAGGAAGACCGCCTCCACAGCTCTGAGAAATGACCTCAGTTGGGTTCCCTCTAAAATAAGCCAGCTTTCTTCTTCCCACAGGCTTCGCATTGCATCAAACGGGCTAAACCCTGAACTCTGAAGAATCCAACACTCTCCTGTGTACACATAAGCATTCACCCATCAATAGCTTACTTTATATTAATTTTATCACCACTAAGATATAATTACTGTGGAAATAAGAATTCCCATCCCCTACTTCTGGGTAGCAATAATGACAAGGAAGTCAGATTATAATCAGGAGCAAGGGAAGTTAGTTGAACGGTCTAAATGTTTTGTAGCTCGGTCCACAAGGGCCTGGTATTATGTCTCTCCCCAGGGTAGAGTTTTCTCATTTCAGAAACCAGAACTGAAGGGTCTGTGGACCACAGCCCCTGCCCCTGAGCACTGTAAGAGGCACAGCCAATAGTGACTTCATTTTCTAAGCTTCCCTTCACACCCAGCTGCTTTCCTAGTAACCAATTATTTATTTCTTTAGATACACAAATACTTCAGTCTGGTGGCAGTCTAAGCCTGACCAATATCTTTAGTGACCTTGCAAGGCCCTGCTTTGTCCTTTATCGCTGAGTCATTTTCTTCACCTAAGTGTCACCCCCGTGCATGGACTGCAGGAGCTTCAGAACATCTACCAATTCACCAATCTCTGGACAGGACAGCTCAACTTTTGTCCTCAGGCCAGCCTCTGGGGAGGGTGGACACCCAGACCTGGGTCTCACTCCATCTCTAAGGGCTCCACTGGGCAACAGTTGGGTCAGACTGACAGATGTTCTAGAAAGTTCTATTCAGTGAACCCCATGTGACCTCCCTTCTGCCACCATGAATGCTCAGAGGGGTCTTTATTCCTGTCCAAAATTTACACTTGACATTTATGCTACTACCTCATGCTGTCTTGGGAGGAGAACTCAGAAATGGTGTGTATTAGTTTGTTTTGTGTTGCTGTAACACAAATACCTGAGACTGGGTCATATATGAAGAACAGAGATTTATTTGGCTTGTGATTCTGGGACAGCTGCATCTGGCACAGGCCTCAGGCTGCTTCTATTCATGGCGGGAAGTGGCAGGCAGCCAGCAGGTACAAGCAGATCACAAGGTGAGAGGAAGCAATAGAGAGGAAGCAAGAGAGAGAGAGAAGGTGCCAGGATCTTTTTTAAAAACGAGCTCTCACGGGAACTAACCATGCGAGAACTCACTCATTAATTTCCCCTCCCCCAGGGAGAGCATTAATCCATTCATGAGGGATCCACCCCCATGACTCAATCAGTTTCCAATGCTGCCACAATGGGGATCAAATTTCCACATGAATTTTGGAGGGGACAACACATCCAAACTCCATCATTCCTCCCCTGGCTCCCAAAACTCATGTCCCTCTCACATACAAAATATAATTATTCTATCCCAACAGTCCCAAAAGTCTTAGCTTGCTCCAGCACCAACTTAAAAGTCCAAAGTCCAAAGTCTCATCTGAGAGTAAAAGCAAAAGTCCTTCCAGCTGTGAACCTGTAAAAATCAAAACCAAATTTATCTACTGCCAAGATACAATGGTGGAACAGACATTGGGTGCACATTCTCATTCCAAAAGGGAGGAATAGGCCAAAGAAAGGAAAAACAGGCCCCAAACAAGTCTGAAACCTAGCAGGGCAGACATTATGTATTAAAGCCCCAAAATAATGTTCTTTGATTCCAAATCATGCATCCTAGGCACAATTGGCCATCTGGTCCCCCAAAGCATCAGACAGCCTCACTCCCACAGCTCTGTCAGGTGCAGCCCAGAGGGCAGCGCTGGAGCTTGCAGCTTTTCCAGGCCTGTGTTGTACAATGCCAGTGGCCCTGCAGTCCTGGGGTCCTGGCAGCAGCCCCACTGCCTTGGCTCTACTAGAAATTTCCCTGGTGGAGGCTCTCTGTGGGGGCTCCAACCCCACTTTTCTGCTCGGCATTGCTCTAGTAGATGACCTCGGTGGTGGCTCCGCCCTTGCAGTAGGTCTCTGCCTGGGCTTCCAGGCTTTTCCATACATCCTCTGGAATCAGGGTGGAGGCTGCCACACCTCCACTGCTCTCACATCCTGCCAGCCTGCAGACTTAACATGACATGGACACCACTGAGGTTTCAGGCCTCTACTGTCCAGGGCTGCTGCACAAACCACACTTGGGACTGCTCCAGGCACAGCAGCTGGGATGCAGGGAGCAGGATCCTGAGGACAGCTGCACCCCAGATCTGTCCTATGGGACCACTCAGTCCTTCTAGGCCTCAGTTCCTGTGATGGGTGGGGCACCCTTCCAGACTTCTCAAATGCCTTTAGGGCATTTTTTCCATTATTCTGTTTATTAGCATCTGGCTGCCTCACCACCAAACCAATGTCTTTGGCAAACAGTTTATCTGCTTTACTCTTGGATTTTTCTCCTGTTCTCCACTTCTCTACCACATGGCCAGGCTGCACATTTTTTCAAATCTTTATGCTCTGCTTCCCTTTTAAATTCTGGCTTTACATCATGCCTTTGCCACCATAACTCAGCGTAGGCTGTTACAAGCAGCCATGCAGCTTCCTTAATGCTTTCCTGCTTAGAAATTTCTTCTGCCAAATGCTGTAGTTCACAACTGTTAAGTCCCACCTTACATAAAGTCCAAGGGCATGGACACAATGCAGCCAGGTTCCTTGCTATGGTGTAGCAAGGGTGATCTTTTGTCCAATTGCCAATAAGTTACTCATTTCTATCTGAGACCTCGTCATCCACATGGCACTTACTGTGCACATTTCTATCAGCATTCTTCTTGCCACCACATAAGTCTCTAAGACATTCCAAACTTTCCCTTATCTTTTCATCTTCTTCTAAGTCCACCAAACTCCTCCAAACTTTGCCTAATACCCAGTTCCAAAGATACATCCACATTTTCAGGTATCTGTATAGCAACACCCCAGTCCTCGGTACCAATTGTTTGTATTAGTCCATTTTGTGTTGCTATAACAGAAACACCTGAGACTGGGTAATATATAAAGAATAGAGATTTATTTGGCTTATGATTCTGGGACAGCTGCATCTGTCATGGTCTTCAGGCTGCTTCTACTCATGGCGGAAAGTGGCAGCAGCGGCGGGTATAAGCAGATCACATGGTGAGAGGAAGCAAGAGCAAGAGTGAGAGAGAAAGAGAGAGTGGAAGGAAGAGAGCTGCCAGGGTCTTTTTAAACAATGAGCTCTCACAGGGCCTAATAGAGCGAGAACTCACTCATCAATCCCCCTCCCCCAGGGAGAGCATTAATCCATTCATGAGCGATCCACCCCCATGACTCAATCAGTTTCCATCACTGCCACACTGGGGGTCAAATTTCCACATGAGTTTTGGTGGGGACGACATATCCAAACTCTGTCATGGTGAATAAGCAGTAATGCCAGGATCCAGCCACCCTGTGGTTTGCAAGATAAACTTCTCAAGAGACTGTGCAGGAAGATGCTCGGAATCACAGCCAGCAGCCCTGTGACAATGGTCTCTTTTGAGTAATTTTTCCCTAGCGACTTTTTTATCCAGCTGATGGGTGAAAGTATCTTTGGCCAGGTAGCACATTTATGTGAAGGAGTATTGCCCGTCAAAATGCTGGGAGATTAACCAGCCTCTCCTATGACATTTAATTGACAAAATCTAATCATCTAAAAATAAAAAGTGGTAGAAAGGAATGTGCTTTCTAATGACCTGCCTTGTGCCAGGAATTGTGTGGAATGGTTTACAGAGGTGATCTAGTCTTCACCTCACAGCTGGTTAGGAATTAGTATTGTTGCCCCTCTGCTGATGAAGATGTTGAAGGTAGAGGACTTAACATCACCTATGTAGGGTCACAAAGCTATCCAAGTGCAGATCTGGCATTTGATCTGGTTCTGGTATTCAAAAGTTCCTGTTCTCTCCTTTTTTGCTGTTTGCTTAATGAAAATTCATTGTAAACCCCAGGGGCAGACCAGCGAGCTAAGCGTTTGATTCCCTCTCCCGTAGGTACCCCTGACCATGTGCCTCCAAAGTCGCTTCAAGCTTTTATGTCTCTCATGAGGCCCTCGCTGCACTCCCAAATGCTAACACCTGGTCAACGACTTCAATTCTAGCTCATTTGCTCTTATTCTCGTATACTCCACCTCCGCGCTCACAGATAATATAACCACAAAGTTAAAAATAGCTTCTTCTTCCTGGTTCCATGTGAATCATGCACACTGAATAGAACAGTTATTGACCATGTACTTATGAAGTGGTCCCTTAAGGTGAGCATGTTAGTACCTACCGTAGGTGATAGGAGGATGTTTAAGAAACTTGGCTTTGGCTATAAAACAGAGCACAACTCTGTCAGTTAGATCTTATTAGTTGTTAGACTTTGAGGAAATCTCTTTACCTCTCTAAACTTCATGTGTAAAACTGGAAATAATTCCTGCCTTGCAGAAAAAAGATGATGGCTTAAATATGTCTAATATTGTGTACAATGGGTTCTCAATAAACAGCAGCAATTCTTTTATTAATATTGATTATTTTTGTTGGAAAAAATATATACATACATGAAAAGTAGTATAAATTATTGCTATGTATTTAAGTTGAGAATTTAGAGCAGGCTACCAACACCAGAAATCTCTGTCTCCTCCTGCCTCTCTGCAGATGGCCATTTCTCTGTCCCGTTCTTTTCCTCCTCTCTATCTCCAACGCTCTTTACAACTTTCCCTCCTCTTCTTTCTCCTGCCTGCAATGAAGTAGGGTCTCACCCCTTGCCCAGGCTCCATGCCTCTTTGTGCCTTAAGTCCAACCTACCCTCTCTGCTCCAGCAGCAGGATTTTGCACAATTGTCAGTCTCTCCTTTTATGGTCCCTTCCTTACTTCTTAGATGTGTGCATAGATGTATAGGAAAGAGTAAGAGAATATCTCAAGAACTGCCTTTGTTCAAACTTTACTAGTGCACTGTAAACACTTTCCAATATCGGTGAGCCCTGTGATCAGAAACTCACTAAAATGTTTTTATTCTCAGGGATAAACCAATATCCTGAGCCTTTCCAGGCTGGGCTCATCTTCTCATTTATCTCTGCTCCATATTCTTGTAGAGAAAGGCTTTGTATGTTTCTGGAATTTACTTATCATGTTTCATTTATAGCCCCTGGGATGCTGTCCAGGTATCAGTGAGTCTTTACCTCCTTTGGCTTAACCAGAGAATAAAGCACAAGAAACCCAATCTGAGTGTTGCAAGAGCCTTCTGCACCCTGCAAACCACCTCTCACTGCAAAATGGGAAAACTGAGATCATTAATGGTTGGCTGCTAGATCTGAAGCATGTTTTTTAATTGTTGCCGACATCCAAGTCCTCCACCCTGAGAGGCTTACAGTAGAGTGACTCAGAGTCAGGGTTCTGGAGCCAGAGAGCCTGGGTTTATAACCTAGCTCTGTCCCATGTTAATTGTGATGAACTTGGGCAAATTACTTAACTTCTCTGGGCCCAGTTTTCTCATTTGTAAATGGAGAGAACGGTTTGTAGAATTGTCACAAAGATGAAATGAACTAATATTTGTAAATTATTTAGAAAGTGGCTGGTATAGAAAAGGCTCAGTAACTATTAGCTACTGTTATTGTCATTGTTATTATGGGAATTGCCCAGCTAACTTTGAAGAGAGAAACATTAGGGATCTGTAGAGTTGTGAGGGGTCTCCTGAGGGAATTTAAAGGGCTATGGTGTCACAGGAGTTATTAGTCAGGGTAGTTAACACTAACTGCTGAAGCAAACAAAAAAATCTCAATGAGACACAATAAGAGTTTATTTTCTCTCATGTCATAGTCGGGTCATTTGTTCAGCAGATGGCACTGTGGTGATTTAGGGATTCTGGTCCCTCCCATCCTGTAATACCAGAATCGTCCAGATCCTCTGCAGTCTTTCCATTGTTTCTCTCCCTTCAGATAGTTAAGAATCAGAGAGGGGAGAGGGAGAGAAGAATCAATCACATGGGAGATTTTGTTGCCAAAACTAGAAGTAGTGGACATTACATTTACCTTCCTTCCATTATGTTGAGATCTGTCATGTGACTCTCATCTAACTGCAAGAGGGGTTAAAAAATGTCACCTCCATGTGTTCTTTGGAAGAGAAAATGGTATCAGCCAGCTTCATGCCAGTCTGCCACCCAGAGGCAATACTTGTGTTAGGGGACAGCTTTAATAGAAAAAAAAATCAGAATTCCCATCTGTTCCGTTAAATTATTCTGCATGGGCTTTGCCTCACAGACTCTCTTTTTCAGTAGCTTTGCACAGCAGGAAAACTAAAAAAAGAGAAAAATGTTTGTTCCAGACAGATCTAAGTTTGAATCCAAGACCACCCTCTTTTCTAATGATTAGCTGCATAAAGTTAGGAATACAATGAGTTTCAGTTTTATCATGTATACCAGGATGGCAAAATTTGCCTTGAAGTATTGTTAGAAATGTATTAAGCCTAATAGTTTTAAAACTAGTTCAGATATGTTTTTATATGCTGTAAATTGTGTTGCCACAGAAGGTTCTAACCCATTGCATTGGTGGGTTTCAGAGTTTTAAGAAAGATGGTGGGTTTAAAAGCCAGAGTTTTGGAAGAGAAAGAGAGATACATTTTTTAAAGTTTTCCTATAATATATCAAAATCAAATGTGAAGAAGCCTGATCATAGAGGTTTATATGTAGTGTAGTAAATTCCTTTCTTTCTGCCTTTTGGCCATGAGCTCTGTTGGTATCGTGGAGGAGGAGATCATATCATAGAGAAGTGATAGTCCATTTGGGGCAGTGAGATGGGTGGAGGAAGGACAAGAGGGCCTTTTCTTGTTTCTGCACATGTTGGGAGAAGTCAGTTGGAGCAACATTCAGATGGGCCTGGAGAGACTCAAGAATACCAGGGCCAGTGGAGTCCCAAAGGCATGCCAAGGGCAGGTGTGAAAGATCCATACTAATTTTACTGGTGGACTAGTATTTGCATTTATAGGTCCTTCTCCTATTCAGGCTGTGGACGATCAAGACCTTAGGGAGAAGCAAGCCCCCTACCTCAACAATAATGAAATGGTTAGATGATAAATAGAAAATAAACTGTATGTAAATTATATTTCCCCCTTATATTGAGGAGAAGTTGGGGATTCTTAAACATGATGATTCAGTAAGATGACACAAATGAAACATCCAAGAACTGTCTCCTTGTGCTCAGAAGGTGAGTAATTATCACCGTGATGTCTCAAAGGGAGAGAGCAGAGTTAAGAGTGATCTGAAGGTCTCCTGGCTTGCATGGTTAGGTAAATGGTGGTTCCTTTCACCAAGAAAAGGAACAACAGAGGACAGAGCTCAGGAGGGAAAATCAAGTGGCCACCTTTCATCTAGTTTAGTTTGAGCTGCTTTGAAGTCTTCAAGAATAAATGCCAAGTAGCTCAGTGGGGAGGCCTGAACAAGTCATGCAGGTTTGCGAGACAGCCGTGTGCAGATGGTAATTGCAGCCACGGGCAAGGGGAAGATTGCATGGAGGGCAAAACAAGAGGTGGCTGAGGCCCCACCCCTGTAGAACATCTGGGTAAGGAGGATGAGCCTGCCGAGGACAGAGCGGGAGAAAACAGGGGATTTCTGTGTCCTGGTTACTGAGGACAGGATATTTCAAGAAGAGATGTATTCAAGATATGTTTTTCAGGATTCATCTTATTTTTCCACTCAAAAAAAAAAATCCATCTGATCTAGAAAATATTTTTTGCTTATCCCTTAATACAATAAGATTTATGTATCTAATTAGAAGTCCAGTTAGCTTCAGGGTCCTTTAGTTGCAAGCTGAGTGATCTTTTACAGGTTGCTTAGCCTCTCTGAATCACACTTTCCTAAAGCACAAAGTGGGCATTTTAATAATCACAAGTTATCCCACAAGGCAGTTGTAGAACAAATGAGATAATGAAATTAAAGTGCTTTTGATGTTTGCCTGTATGGACAAGTATGTATGTATGCATGTGTTTATCACCAAAACTGTGATTTCCTCAAGCTCAGGGACATTTTCTCACAAAGTTGGTACTTAATACATGTTTGTCTAATTAGAGAATGAATCAATAAAACTTATTCGTTAATTTTTCTTTCAAAATGTATCAGTCATGTACAGAAAGCATGTTTATACTTTACAGATACACCTACAAATTGCAAAGAAAGGAAGAAGTAGCCTTTTTGCAGATGGCATATCTACAAAGTAATATTCCAATAGTTTAGCTTTTTTCCCATTTCAAGTAGTTCACACAATCCTGTGTTTTAGCAGAAAAAGAACTCCTCTAGTATTGCTTTATAACTGAGGCAAATGAAGAATTCACAAATACATTATTATTTTGTTAAGAAGTTAATTTTCTCTTCTTCCAGGAAGCAGGCAAGAGAGCAACTCCTGGGGTCCTAGGGAGGAGCCAAGGGCAGCCAACACCCCCCACTGCCTGAAAGCAGACAAGAGAGCATGCTGAAGGCACCACTTCCACATGGGTGGCCCACCATCGCCACAACCACAGCTGTGGCTGCTGAAAGAGCAGCTCAATTCCATAGCAGTAGCCACAGCCACCAGGAAGTTGGCCTGACAGACACTTGACTGCATTGACACAAGGAGATCACCAGTGGAGACTAGAAAAAGTAAAGGACATTTCTCTCCTCAAGGCCCACTCCAGAGTAATAGAAGAAGCAACTGCTCCACCAGGTTAGCAGACATCAACATAGAGATACTAGAAATATGAAAACCCAAGAAATATGACACCACCAGAAGAGTACATTAAATCTCAAATACCAGACCCTATAGAGCAGAAAATACCTTAAATGTCTGAAAAGGAATTCCAAGCAACAATCTTAAGGAAACTCACTGAGATATGAGAAGACTCAGTTAGAAAACATAATGAAATGAGAAAAAAAAAATCCAGTATACGAAGGAGAAAATTTACAAAGAGGCTAATATCTTAAAAAAAGAATGTAGCAGAACTCATAGAACTGAAGGATTTGCTCAGTGAAATAAAATAAATAAATAATAAAAAAACACAACCAAGAGCTTAAGCAGCTGGCTAGAAGAAGCAGAAGAAATAATTAAAAATTCTTGATCTTGAAGATAGTCTTTTCAAAATAACCCAGGCAGACCAAAAAGAAAAAAAAAAAGAAAAGAAAAAACTAATATAAACGTATGAAGAAAATCTCAGACCCTAGCAGACAACCGTAAGTACACAAACCTTTGTATCATGGGTGTTCCAGAAAGGGAGGAGAAAGAAAGTAAAAGGCACTGAAAACCTATTCAATGAAATAATAATGGAAAACTTCCCAGATATAGAAAGAGACATGGGCCGACCCTGTGGCGCACTCGGGAGAGTGCAGCGCTGGGAGCGCGGCAGTGCTCCCGCCGCAGGTTCGGATCCTATACAGGGATGGCCGGTTCGCTCGCTGGCTGAGCGCGGTGCGGCCGGTCACAAAAAGACAAAATAAATAAATAAATAAATAAATAAATAAATAAATAAATAGATAAATAGATAGATAGATAGATAGATAGATAGATAGATAGATAGATAGATAAATAAATAAATAAATAAATAAATAGATAGAAAGAAAGAAAGAGACATGGACCTTCAGATCCAAGAGGCTCAAAAATCCCCAGACAGATTCAACACAAAAAGATCCTCTCCAAGACCCATTATGGTCAAACTGGCAAATCTCAAAGACAGAGAATCTTAAAGAAACAGAAAAGAGTCAAGTCACCTATAAGGGAGCCCCTATCATACTAACAGCAGACTTCTCAGCAGAAACTCTATAGACTAGAAGAAAATGGGATGATATATTCAAAATACTAAAAGAGGTTCCTAAAACAATTGCAGATAGATCTACCATACGACCCAGCTATCCCACTGTTGGGAATATACCCAGAGGAATGGAAATCATCAAGTCGAAGGTATACCTGTTCCCCAATGTTTATCGTAGCACTCTTTACAATAGCCAAGGGTTGGAACCAGCCCAAATGCCCATCATCGGATGAGTGGATACGGAAAATGTGGTACATCTACACAATGGAATACTACTCAGCTATAAAAACGAATGAAATACTGCCATTTGCAACAACATGGATGGACCTTGAGAGAATTATATTAAGTGAAACAAGTCAGGCACAGAAAGAGAAATACCACATGTTCTCACTTATTGGTGGGAGCTAAAAATTAATATATAAATTCACACACACACACACACACACACAAACCGGGGGGGGGGGAAGAAGATATAACAACCACAATTACTTGAAGTTGATACGACAAGCAAACAGAAAGGACATTGTTGGGGGGGAGGGGGGAGGGAGAAGGGAGGGAGGTTTTGGTGATGGGGAGCAATGATCAGCCACAATGTATATTGACAAAATAAAATTAAAAAAAAAAAAAATACTAAAAGAAAACTGCCAGCCAAGAATACTATATCCAGCAAGGCAATCCTTCAGAAATGAGGGGAAAATAGTGTATTTTCCAGTCAAACCAAAACTGCAGGAGTTCAACACCCCTCAACCAGCCCTATAAGAAATCCTTAAGGAAGTCCTGCATCTAGAATCCAAAAAAATGATAATCACTACCATGAATACACAAGAAAGAACAAAACACACTGGTAGAACAAGAATGCAAATGAGAAAGAGAAAGAAACTACATCTTACCACCAAAAAAACCCATAATGACAAAGTAGAAATGCCCCTGCTTTACTTCGGATTTTAGTAAATTTGGATTTCTCTTTTTTTTTCTTGGTCAGTCTAGATAAAGGTTTGCAAATTTTGTTGATCGTTTTAAAGAATCAACTTTTGGTTTTTTTGACTGACTGTTATTTTTTAATTCCCTATTTCACATATTTCTGTTATAATCTTTGTTATTTCCTACTTATATTTGCTTTTGGTTCAGTTTACCTGTATTTTTCCATTTTCTTAAGGTAGAAGTTCACATTACTATACGAGGTTTTCCTTATTTTTAGTATAGATGTTCACAAGTATAAATTTTTCTCTAAATACTGCATGATCCCTACATCCTATAAATTTTGATATGTTGCAATTTCATGTTTATCTCAAAGTATACTCTCATTTCCCTGTGATTTTTCTTTTTACCTATGGTTTATTTAGGAGAGTGGTGTTTAATTTCTACACATTTGTAAATTTTCTAAATTTCCTTTTGTTATTGCAGTCAAAGAACATAGTTTCTCTGATCTTAGTCTTTTTAAATGTATTAAAGCTTATTTTGTGGCCAAACATTAAAAAATAAATAAATAAATAATAAACAAACAAACAAACAAATAAATAAATAAATAAAAATAGAATGATAAACTGATAAATTAGTAGTGTAAGATTAGAAATGGCAAATAATAAAATAATGCTTACATATTTAAGCACAAAAAAAGAAAAAAGAAGTTAATTTTCTAAAACAAATATTGCACAATTTGAAACACTAACTAATCCCAATCAGCCAAAGTTCTAAGCTCCATGATTCATATTTTGTATTTAACTTTTCCTGACATATTTTTACATTCTACCTGTAATTTAGCTATTTATATCTTTAAGTATCAATTGAATATCTACCTATCAGTCTACCTAGCTACCTCTATATATCTCTTTATCTATTGATCTTTCTTGTTTATCTAACTGTACTAAAAAGCCCACAGGGAGAATTCATAAATAGCTAATTCTTTTCACATAATCTTCCCTAATTCTAGAACCTTCCAAACTAGTTCACACAACATGCTTATTAAATGTGTTTGTTCAATGAATGAATGATTAGTGAAGATCAAAGGAAGAGAGAATTTGTATTAATTTATACTTTTCCTCTTTTTCAGAGCCACTGTACACAATAAACCTAATATGAGGGTGCTTCAAATAGTTCACGGAAATATTCATATTATCTTAAATCTACTTTTCCACAAACTGAAGTACCCTCATATAATTTATACTGTTGCTTATATATCAATAGTATTCTTAATTCCAGATAGAATAATGAGATACATTGAATTAAATTATCCATGAAAGTGAATAGTCAGTCATTACTCTATTTACTCATTTTTGCAAGACAAAATTCAAACTACTCAAGAATTCGTGTCCATGCATTGCCCCCAGGCTGCAAGTAAAGTGCATTGTTTTGCTCTAAAATAGTTTTACCTCTTTTTGACATGTGAAGATCAAGATTTAAAGACTTTTTAATTTCCAAGATTTAGGACTGGGTCCAGTAAATACAAAACCAACTGACAATGTAAATTCTTTCAAAGATTCTTTGTTTTTGTCAGAGCAAGAAGTATGCCACAGGTTAGCAATTTGCCTGTCAGGAATTTCTAAGCCCACTCTCCACCTATCTGAGCTATCTTCAAGTAATTTTGTAAAGGTATTATATGCCTTTTCATTTCTATCTGATTTGAAAAACAAAACATTTTGAGCACTATAATTTGAAAAGGAATGTGTTATTTTATTTTATTTTATTTTACTTTATGTCCCTAAGTAGGTTTCATTTCATTTCAGGCCATCCTGATGTGACACTTCATGAGAAAATCTAATGAAATTCATCATATCAACAGCAATTATTACTCATTTGATATGTATTTTCCGGCCTGAGGAGAGGGAAGTCCTTGACAGTAGCAAACTAATCTTAAGTTATATAGCATTTAAAACTTTTGAAACATTTGTATAACATTTGCTTATTTGGTCTGTAGTAGGAAGAGTAGGGATCAGTGGTTCCACATTATAAACAGGGAAGTAATGCACATTACAGTAACGTACATTATAAACAGAGAAATAGTTTAGGTGACTCTCCCAAGATCACACAGCAATGGGCAGAAGTGTTACTAAAACACGGCTCTTATCTGTGTCGTTTTGAGACTTGCTCCGATGAAAGGCATTAGCAGCCTCCAACTCCTTTGGCTTTAGAGAGCAAAAGCAAAGGGGCATCATTGTGTGCCTTAAGGTTTCAGGTACCATCCACCTCCTATCATACGTTTCTTGTATTTAAGGTGATTCTAGAAGGTTTCTGCTGCTTGCAGGTATATATTCTGTATCATAAACACAGTGAAACAGGAATAATACAAAAAAGAGTAGTACCTATTCTCATGAAATCACACAGGGTAGAAAATCAGGTAGTTGATGTCCCCCCACAAAGAACAAATCTGTATGGAAGGTAGGCCACCTGTGGGTCATGTTCTAGACATGGGACATGTAGTGTGGAATAAGCCTGTGAAGATTCCTGCCACTGTGTTTTAATGGAAAGAGATGAAATTAAATGTAGAGAATAATATGAATATTATTTGCTATTGGTGTCTTCTTAGTTCTTGTAGAGCTGCGATTTACTAGTGTGCAAAGTACGTTTAGCAGTGGACTGTGGATTTGTTAGGACTTCTTGGTTCTAATCCACCTTTTGTGTTCAATATTAAGACATTTAAATTCTCCTGATCCCAGTGTCCTCATATCTAAATTGAGGGGTGATTGCTTCTGAAGTCTCTCTGTTCCAACATGCCCCGAGAGCAGAGCGGCTCTGACATTCCGAGGTGGGAGCCAGAGGAAGGTCCAGGACAGAGATTTCCTGCAAGTGACGGCCCCGTGGCCAGCCTGACTCTGCCCTCAAGGCTCCCCTGTCTTTCAGCACAGGGTCAGGGGTGAGCCCTTCCCCCAGAATCTCACGCTCATTCCTCTCACACGGAACTCAAACAGGAGTCATGACAGTGATAAAGGGGCAGGGAAATAGGACCTCAGGGGGACTTTTGTGGAAATGGATTATTTAGCCTGGAGAAAGAACAGCTGAGAGGTGACTTCATAAAAGTCTTTAATTTTCAGCAGGTTAAAGGAAAATTTCCTGAACTGGAAAAGAGACTGGTTATGGGGTGGAGGCATGGCCCGTGGGCTCTCTCAGGCTGATAGGCGCTTCCTGAGAGGCAGAGACGGTTGGCCGCCCAGCTGAGTCCTCTGAGCTTGGACGTGGGCATGAAACCTCCAGCCGAGACCACAGCATAGGGACCCCCCTGCAGCCAGCAATGCTGCTGTGACGGGAAGGGGCTAGCCAGGCTCAGCAAAGAACCAGAGAGACGCCTGCTCCTTCTCACATGTGGTTTGTCCCGGTAGAACATCTTTAGGGATTAGATACCCAACTGTTCTGCATTCTGTTTTCCTCCATCCATACCATCAATAATTCCGATCAGCACACATGGACTGAATTCTTTTTATATTTTGTGTCCGTCTTTATTTGATCTTCCTCTGATTTTCTAAACTTTTTTTTTCTAATCTGCAAAATAAAGATCAAAATATCCTGACTCACTACCTTGCAGAGTGATTGTGAGGACAAAAAGAGATAATCTGCACAATTTCAGAGCACCTCACAGAAGTTTATTATGTAGAGGGAGGTTGGTTGGGGGCTGGCTCTTGCCACCTCACAAGAACCAGTGGTGAAAAATGGAGGAATTTTGTGAGCTGGATATTAAAACCTTATGAAACTGGCCACAGCTACTGTTTGCAATGCAGAAATCGGCGAATGCTACAAGCCAGGGCCCCTCCCCATCCCCAGAAGAGCCAGTTTACTAGAGCATCTCTGGATATAGGTTTATATTTATTTATACTTGTTTAAAACAGGAAAAAAAACCCAATGATGAAATTTTTACATTTAGTTATATGTGTGTGTGTATATTTAAAAATTAAATATGCATATATAAATGCATATATATTTAAAGATAAAATAAAACGATGTACACTTTTTTACACAAGAGATAAAATACATGCAGAAAAAAACAAACTTTTCCTGCTCTTACCATGAAAATGTTGATACACATGTATGCTTATGGCCCCGATTTGTACAAGCAAGTTCATGAGCTTTTACTTTTCCCTATTTGACAGCATTTGACACTTAGAGACTCCTCACGGTGCAGGTTCTTTCTAACCCCCCAGCCTTGCCTTTGGATGGCTCCTGCACTTTGGCACATCCATGTGGTTCTCAGTTGAGCTCCTACCTCCTTGACTCTCTCTCAGGTGACAGCTGGTCCTAAGGAAGCTCTCATCCCCACCCGATGTCACACATTCCCTTGTTGCCTGTGTTGCCAAAAATCAGGAGACTCTGGAATCCTCCAGTGAGCAGCTCACGTTGTACACGAGTCTCTGAGTCTCTTTGTAGATGGGCTTGTGTCTCTAGGTTTTGCCCGTGTTGCTTTTTGTTGATAATTATAGGGTGAGGCAGTGCTGTACTTACCATTTTGAAAATTAAATGTTGGCTTTTTTTTTCTATTTTATTGAAAAAATAGAAATAATTTTTGTCTATTTGTGTATATTAATTATATTTGTAAAGGCTTGATGGTTGTTGATACAGGAAAGTTCTAGCAATTGATACTGAGTGTTTTCATCAGAAAAAGGAACATGACCTGTAAACTTCTCCAGAGCTGGCTGGATGAGACTAGGCATATCAGTGAGGGGCAGGTCGAAAGAAAAATCCTGACAGGGACCATAGAGTTGTTTCTGTTTTCCCAAAAGGAAGCCAGAAGTCCAGTGCACTTGGCCTTATGGATAGTTGAAAACTTAAGTCTCATTAGTCTTTCAGGAAATGCATGAAAGAACAGCACTGGGTAGGACTGTGAGAACCCTGAGTGACAGTAGCCCTCAGGATTTAAGATGAAACAGAAATAAAAATGTGAAAACCAAATCTAGGAACAGGACATTGGTAAGAACAAAGAGAGAAGATCTACTTGCTCAGTTTTTTGATGAAGCATTTAGGAGTATGCTGGGCTGGACCGTAGAATACAGGCGGTAGAGGACACCAGCAATAGGTTTGTAGGCAGAAAGGTTGTTATCCAATTGTTCCCATGTGCCAACAGTTCAGTAGGGATTTGGAAATTAGATTCATTCATTCTATGTGTATTTTTTTAAATTAAATATTTCATCTAGGGATATAATAATGTATATAACACATAATTCTTACATGCACTGGATATAAAATAATGGATTATTAATCCCACTACTCAAACATAGGCTCTCTGAATGCAAGAACCTTATCTACCACTTTTACTGTAGGATTTTCAGCACCTGGAATAGTGGCTGAAACTTGATAGGTATTTGATCCATATTTGTTCAGTGGATGAAAAAACAGCATGGAACAAGTCATCACTGCCTTCTGGGAACTAAATCCTCCCTATTATACAATTTAGGTCATTGGTGTGGTAGGATGAACATGCACTTTGAAGTCACTCAGATTTTGTTGAAATCTTTGTCAATATATTAACTTGGATAAGGTGTTGTTTGTTTTTGACATTTGTTTTATGTAAAATGGAGATAATAACTACATTGCAAAATACCTATAAATATAAATTAGAAACTATATTGTATTATATTTCCCTCTCTCTTTCTGGGAATCCAGGGCCCTGTCTCAGAGATTTTACTTGCTAAGGGGAAGAGTGTTGCTGGGTCAGTACTCAGGCAGGGTGGAGCCACAGGTGCTAAAATAGAATCTCATTTTTCATGATCATGAGTTCAATGTCAGTGAATTAATAATGTCTATTGAGTATGTGGAATAGAATGTGGATACACATGAATCAGGAGTGTGAAGCTTTGTGTGCAAGTGGAAAAAATGATCCCAATAAGCACCCTGCTCTGTCTTCATGGCCTGATCACACCACTCAGTTCAATTAGCTGATTACACTGTGAGCTGCGACACTGCGATTTTGTCCTCTTAGAGAATCTTACCAATAACTGTTCCTGCTTCAGTTTAATGCTTGGTTGATCTAACTATAGTTCTATATAGTTAAAATACCTAATGCCACTGTTATGGATTCATTTCTCAATGGTGAATGTGTATTGATTTGACAACCATCTACTAATCTTGTACCCTGTACCAGGCACTGTGCTGAGCTCCAAGAAAGTAAAAACAAGGACAACACAGTGCCTGCCTGTCTGTCTGGTGAGGGCAAGAGGTGTGTAATCAATTCCTTGTGCTAGTATATGCTGAGTGGCCCAATGGCAATGCACACAGGAAGCTCAAGGAGGATTGATGGGGCAGCAGAAAAGCCTTATAGGGAATTGAGAATGGAAACAGCATTGAACTGAGACTTAAGTGTGTCAGGCGGAGAGAGCAATGAGCCCCTCAGCAGAACAAAGCCATTATTGGACTGATGCTGTATTTGCCGGGCCAGTTCTTTGAAATGCTGGGATGGGAAAAGGTCTCAGGTTCCCCTTCGCCAACCCTCAGAGATGAACACCTTTGGTGCCCTTCCTATAAAGCAAGCTGTTTACCTCTCCCATGAATTTGACCAAGGTTTTGAATCTCACTAGTTCATAATTACACAGTCTGAATTCTTTTCAGGCTAGCTTTGCCTTAGAAGGTCTTTCCTGGTAGAAGGATGATGGTTTAGGAAGTCTATGAGAAATGATGCTTTTAATGTTGATGACTTCACCTGAGTAGGAATGTTTCCATCTGAACTCATGACAAAAATAAAACTACAGCTTTGTTTATAGCACCGAGCTGTCATGTTCTGATGACCCATGAGTGCAACGTGTTTCTCAAGCAAGGGATTCCCCTGACGTACGCTTCAGAAGACATAAGAAATGCTTCAGCAGCAGGTTACATTTGTTAAGAAGGAAAAGCTAAAGAAGAGTGGGAGAGACTCCAAGATGAACATGCAATTATGAGAGGTTTTGTGTTGTTTGAACTTTTACCTGTGGGCTCTTCCAAAATCATTCAGAACTAAAGATAATGCTCCTGATTTAGGGAATCAACTTACCTGTCATTTCCATTTGCCGTATAAGATGACCACTCTTGAACTGTTGATTTCTCTTTAGTATTTAGGCTAGGAAAGATATTTTTCTTTTTCGAATTAGTAGATTAAAACTATGTTACTAGTGTTGAGATGCTAATAAGGCAGGATACCATATTTGATAGGAACGCAAACTTGGGAGAGACAGATCTTAGTTTGGTTTATTGCTCTGCCACTCTGACTCTGCAAATATTATTTACCTTCTCTGATCTTAAGTTTCCTGCTATGTAAATGGGAATAACCGTCCCTACAGTACAGGGTTGTTATAAAGTTTAAGTAAGATGAAATATGTAAAGTGCCAATCCAGGGGATACATACACAAATACTCATTAAATATCAGCTCTTATTTATACTAATTAACTGAAAAATGCATATTCCCTAAATAAACTTAACACTTTTTATAGAGTCATCAGGTATCTGTTGTCATTAGTTGACTCTCCCATTTATAAAAAAAAAAAAAAATAGAATAAATTAAATTATCCATAACTAGATGGCTATTGGCTAACTTTCAGGTAAAAAACAGATTAATAAAGAATTCATAATGTTTTAGAACCAATAGGATTTATTCTACTTTTAGAAGTGACTGCTAGTGAAAATTAGAGTGTTGTAGAAATAGGGAATGGTTGGGAGATCTCCTCTTAACTATGTGATCCTGGGCAAGTCATTTAACGGCATGACCACTCCAAATCTTCTTTTCTACAGTCATGCAATAAGAGCAATAACATTTCCCTCTTTGCAGTATTGCAGAGGCTTGATAAGGTACCATTAACATTTCTGATCAGTGAAGTTACAAAATTAACACTTCTTATGTTTAAGCCAAGTGAGATCAGGTGTCACTGAGGAAAAGATTTATATTACAGCAGAAAGACAGCATGAGTCTGATGAAGGACATGTCAAGCAAAAAATAAAATAAAATAAAAAGAAAGAGGAAAAAAAAATCTATGTCCTGTAAAGAGAAGGAATCTGATGGTCCTTAGAGAATTGCTAGGATAATGTTAGAGAACAGAGCATGTGGAGAAACCAAAGTTCGAGCAGCAAGATATATATCAAGCAGACAGGCATAACCTGAGAACTGACCAGACTTCAGGGTCAAGGGTGAGTTGTGGGGGCAGAAACACAGCCATTCATGGAAAGAGTGCCCAGAGGAAGGCTCTGTGCTGCAGTTTCAAAGTGCTTTCCATAAGGATGGTCCAAGCACTGGCCGCACTCATTCCCTAACTCATTTATCATCTATAAAATCACTTCCTGCAGAACTGGTATTCACAGGGCTCTAAGTATTGTCCCAACCACAACCCTTCTCTACACTCAACACATATCAAGTTCAGCCTATTGATGACAAACAGAGTGACTTCACGGGTAGGAAAACAATGCTGGACATTGTTGGAAATTTGGCTTCAACATTTTGAAACATTGATATTGAGGCTCCATGTGTGGGTGCCCAGAAAAGAACTGAGCTTATGCACCCAAAGTGTCTGCTGCATGAACACTATCCAAAGGTTGTCAGGAATCTCAGCGCAGCAACAATTGAGAAATCTGCCTCTTTTTTCCATGCTATACGCCTTCTATGTGAGAGGCTAGCGTTACTAAACTCCACTCCAGGTGCAGTACTGACAATTCATCTTTCTGTCCACCGTCCTGTGATATTGTGAAATAGAGATCATTTCTGCTGAAACACTTAAAGCCCATGATCTCTGTCACACTTGGTGATAGGATTTCACTTGCCTTTATTAGGTTTACAATATTCAGATACTGTATAAAAGAGCCATTGTTTTTCTGAGTTAGAAAAATAAATTAAGTCTTTGAGTGGTGGATGACTTTGATAAGCAATGCTGCTTGTGGATACATAGAGAGTTGATCTTTTTGATGTCTGTTTAACTGAAGCCAGGACTGCTCCAGCTTGCCTGGAAGTCCTCTGACTCTGCAGCTCAGAGCAGCTTTTCTGCTCCGTTTGCTAAATGGGGTGTTAGTTTGCAGGACACCAATTTAAAGCATGAGCTCTCCGTAGGCACTATCCCTCACGTGTAGAGCGAGGATTTCAGCTTGAGTTCCTGTGCCGGTTCAAAACAAAACCTTTCTTTTGTGCAAAATAAATTGCTAGTACTTTGGGAGGATTCCAATGAAAAAACCCAATCCTAAGTTATTCAGGAGTAAGATTTCACTGTAGCCTGAAATTCATTGGCTGGGCTGTTTGTCTTGGCAATGAGTTAACCTCCGTTAAGAAACTAGAGACAGTGAAAGAAAGAATAACAGAAAAATAGACAAAACACAACACTAAAATTATCATTTGTTGAATGTCTACTTAAAATTAGTTTCCATGCTAAGAGTTTTATTGTCAGAATGTTTATGCCCCCACCTCCCACCCCAAATTCATATGTTCAAATCTAATCCCCAATGTGATGGTATTAAGAGATGGGGCATTTGGGGGGTGATCAGATAATTAGGACAGAGGCCTTATATATGGGATTAGTGCCCTCATACAAGAAGCCCAAGGGAGCTTGCTTGTCCCTTCCACCATGTGAAGACACAGCAAGAAGGTGACATTTGTAAGGAAGCAGGCCCTCACCAGACATCACACTTGCCGGCATCCTGGTCTTGGTCTTTCCAGCTTCTAGAACTGTGAGAAATAAATGTTTGTAGATTGTGGGCTACCCATCTCATGATGTTTGGTTATAGCAGCACGAATAGACTAAGATAAGTAGATATTTATTTAATTTTCTTAATAAACCCTCTTTCACAGATGAAGAAACTAGGTCTCCATCAGATCAAGTTATATGCCCAAAGTCACATTCCTAGAAGGTGGTGGAGCTGACCCCACAGTCTACGCACTTTCTGTTACCCCTGATTAACTTTATGGCATTCATGCTCCACTATCATATAATGTAATAGTTCATGGTGATATTTGACCTTGGGTGATATGTTTCTGGACTATTTAAACTGGTGAATAAATCACTCATGTACGTGTTATTTTTAAAAACTGTTTTAACACACAATACAAAACAAAACAAATACATTTGTGGATACCTACATTGGTATTGGTATAAATACAATATTTTTTGTAGCATTATTATTTTTTATAAAAATTAAGCATAAATTTGGAAATGATTGGAGTTTGTAAGACTAAGAGCAAAAGAGATTGTGTATAAGTACGTTACTCTAGTTGACAAAGTTGTTTCTTAGGTTAACAATTCTGATACTGCTGTATGCATCCTGGAGTTAAATACTTAAGTAAATGGATGGAGAATGATGGGGTCTAATTTCTCACTCTTGTAGTGGCAAGTTTCATATAAGCAAGGACAGAAGAATAGAATAATCCATGAGGTAATGAATTAGAGTTGAAGACATCAAATAAATGCACTATTAGCATAATAAAGATACAGAAGTTTGCATACGGAAGAATTTAGAGATATGTGTCTCCACACAGGTTAGCACACACACACATATCTCCTTGCTCTGCCAGCTACGAGGCTCTAGAAACAATGACTCACCGAGGAAGGAGAGCAGGTATTACCCAGATCGTGGTTTTTAACACCATTCTGCAGTGAGAGGAGTCGGAACTCTGCGGAGAGATGGCTGTACTAAGACTGGAGCAGAAATTTTACAAGATGATCTTGTAGCACCACAACATAAAAAACACAAAAAAGTAGAAAAAAAAAAACCAAAACCAAATGCAATGATGGGACACAGGGGTCAACTGAAAGAACTTATAGTGGCCAAAGCAGTACTGTATGACAATTCAAATTAGAAAATAAATACCCATGAGTCTATACTAGCGTGAACAAATGATTGAATAAACAAATGGGAATACACAAATATCTCATGCAGAAAAATTCCAAATAATTCATGCAGATTATCTGCCCTCAGGGAGATGGAGCATAACTCCCACTGCTTAAGTGTGGGCTGCACGTAGTGACTTGCGTCCCAAGACTATAGTGAGGAAAGGGGGAGAAAGAGAAACTTCATGGTGGAGGGACCTGACAAACATGACCTCAGCCAGGTGATCAAAGTCAACTTCAACCGCGATGAATCATGTTGACAGTGTGCACCTTTGATATGATGAGATGAGAACAGCTCCTTACCTCTGCGGTCTTCCTCCCCCAAACGGAGTAAAACCTCAGAAAATCCAAACTGAAGGGTATTTTATAAAATATCTTTATTAATACTCAAAACTGTTGAAGTGGTCAAAATCAAGGGAAATCTAAAAAACAGCGATAGCCAAGAGAGGCCTGAGAAGACATGACATTCAAAGGTAAAGTGGTTATCCTGGAAAAGGACATTTGGCTAAGTCTAAAGAAATCTGGATGATGTAGAGACTTTCTTTAGTAATAGTTCATCAGTACAGGCTCATCAATGGTAACAAATGTTCTGTACTAATGTAAGATGTTAAAAACAGGGAAAACTGGGTGTGGGGTATACGGGAGCTCTGTACTTGTACTATCCCTGCATATCTTTAAAAATGAATCTAAAACTATTCCAAAATAAAACATTTATTTTAAAAATTCATTAACTCTTTCAATCTCCTAATAGGTTAAACAACTGAAAATATTTTTAACTTAAGACCACTGCACTTTTTTCATGGTAAATCAGACTTATAGGAAGAGACCAGGCAGAGATCACATTGGAGAGTCAGAGGAGAGGAGGACTGAGGACTTTTAAGTGGCTGCAGGGGCACTAAACACTGCTCACTCTCCTGGTCTATGGTCAATGCCCACATGAACTGAGCAGCTGGCCACAGATTTTAGGCTTCCTCCCATACCTCTCTCCCTGGCTCTGAAAAGCAGAGGGTGTGTCTGCAAGCCCCCTTAATAATCAAGTCCCCAGGACCTGGAACACAGAAGGCAATGTGGTATGAGCGTGTGTGCCGTCTTCCATGTGAAATGCCTCTGAGGCCCAGGACACCTGATCCAGATCCCCAGCACAGGTGTTCATGCAGGTGTTCTGGGCTGTACGTTTTAGTAAGGCCTGAGAATTCATGCAATGAGTCACCTCTGCTTACTTGCTATGCTCTTAACTGAATTCTAGTTTATGGATTAGAGTCTAGTTGATTGGACTAAACCTCACTGGGTGACTGACAAAATATTTACAAACCAGTATGTTTTACCTCCAGGTATTTCCACATCATTTTACATGGATGACTTACAGAGATATATCCAATGATATTAAGAGAAATAAGAGAAGTTAGAGGCACAAATGAAGTGATGGGCAAAGGTTATAAGGAAAGATAAAAATGAAACCAGGGATAGGGGATCAGTCCACAAAGCCTGCTGTGAGGGCCTGGTATTTATTAACAGTGGACATAAAATATGATTCTGGGGGGGATGTTTGATAACAGACATTTCTTCAGACATTAGGAGGAACCAAAAATCAGTTGCTTCTGTTACTTTTTTCTGACAAATTCTTTAGAGGAAGGTGCTATGCAACATGGTGCATAATGTAGGTCTGCATGCCTCTCATCCTACCAGTTTAAAATAATTACAACAAAGCATTTCATGGGGATGTTTCTTTGTTTCTCAGTGAAAAACAGTGACATCACGACAAAGTCTTGCTTGTTGAAATTCTATGAAAGTGGGCTCCAGGATGCTGCTCTGTGGTCTCACAGATGACAGGTTGTCTCACTTGGGGGCTGTAGCATAGCCTCCCTTCTTGCTGCTTGTACAGCATTCTTCTCTCTCCATGGTCTGTTTTCCCTGAAGCAGGCAGAACTGTGACCCCTACTACATATCCAGGGCCTGCAGGGCCCTGTGTGACCTATCCCAGCCTGACTACCAGACATCATTTCCTGGTACTGACCCCTCTGCCACCACACTCTGGTCACACTGACCAAAGCTTTGCACATGCTGTTTCCTGTTTGCAAGGGTCTTTCTTCACATCTTCACTGTCTGCCTCCTGCTCAACACTCCATTCTCAGCAGAAAGACCATTCCTCCAAAAGCTTCCCAGACGACGCGTCTCCTCCTAATTCCCCGCTCTATCTCCATTCCCACTTAATTTTCTTTATACATATGTTGATATTTGAAATTATTATATTTTGTAACCTATTTAATGTTTATCTTTCTCAATGAGAATATATATTTCTTAGAGATAGGAATGTAGTCTATCTTTTTCTTCTGGGTCCCGAAATCCTAGAACAGTGCCGACACATGGTAGAGACTAAAGAATATTTGTTGAATAAAAAAGAATCGAAGGAATGAAGAATGAATACATCATGTAGACAAATGGATTGAATGCATACCTTTCTCATAATTCTCCCTCAACTTTGTTACTCTTAAACAAGCTTTTGACAACTATGAAATGGGGCATTTAAACCAAATTTATTCTCTTTGATAAATGCTTGGTAGGTAGCTATTCTCAGGTGCTAGATACGTTTAATGCCTTAAATTTGTTCAGTGCACTGTCTACTAATTCCTTGATATCCTCTTTAAACCATTATTAAATCAATAAAAGCTTGCTACAACAACTAACCCTGGAGCATTTCTTAGAGTTTTCCTGTGAAAACCACTTTGACTAGAAATCTGTATATGTGATCATCCGCCCACTGGCTCTTGATTTCTGTTTTAGAGCTTATGTGTGAACCTACCATGCTTTGTGTTTTTCTGCCCTGAGCAGTCCAAATGGCACATCAGTGTATTTCATTTTTAGCCTCTCTGGACAAAGACTACTCATCTCTGTTTTGTATCTTTCCACCCCCACCCAGGGACTCCCCTAGATGAGTTTAGTAAGTGCAAAGAGTTTATATTTTACTTAAGATCACTCCAAATATGTACTCCAAATTTGGAGGTGATACTTCCAGCTGTTATTTCTAAGATGCAGTAACAGAATATGGGCATAAATCGAATTGTTTTTAAATGCCCTGGAACTGTAGTGGCAGCAAACAAGCACATACATGAATCCAGAACTCCTAGAATGCCTGATCCTCTTGTATGAAGTGCTGACTGTTGCACTGCACTGTGACAGTGCCAAGGACAGCCCTAAGCAGCCACGCAGGGCCTGGCGAATCACACTGAGGACTTTGGGAGTGGGGCAGTAGCTGGATGTGGGGGGAGTTGGCAAGGGCCAGAGCAATGACCAGAATCCATTTACAACAGTAGTCTGAGGAGGAAATGCAGGCATGCTAGTTGTGACATGCCTGACTCTGATATATTTTGAACAAGAACAGAAGAGTTTGGGATATGGTGTCAAATATTTTTGTCAAGGACTGAACTATTAATTTAGTTTTTGCAACTGTTACTATTACAGAAGTCCCCTATCTGGTCTAATTATGGGAAATGTGGGTTTTAAAAGACCTATGAAAGCATTTCTTCTTTGCAAGCAATCCATCCCAAGCATCTTGAGGAAGCATCTTCTGCATCTGTATCTCGTCAGCCCCCTTCCACCCTTCCCTCTGTCATCACCTGTACTGGAGGCTTGGTTTACTTCCTCACATCTTTCATGAGCAATGAAACATGGCAAATGGCATTTTATCTCTAGAAATTTTCACATGGCCAAAATCATAGTAGATAGTCATTACATCCTTGAATGAAGACCTAGGTTATCTCCTAAAGTCCTTTGCCACAATTGGCCCAGGAACTGGAATGTGGCTAAATTTGCAATCTACCAACTAAATAATACTGGTTGAAGGGAAAGACAGTTATATAAAATCTGGGATGTAAGCAGGGCCAAATTCTTATGAATAAATAAGACATTGTTTTTTATTTTTTCATAGCACAACAGAGCTATAATCACTTCTCTTACAGTTTAGGAAAACCCAATTTGGTTTCGGCTCCAAACTTTAGAGTTACTGTATATTAGATCAGTACATAAAAGACCTAGTTGTTAGCATTCAACTTTGCTTTGTGAATCTGTGGAATTGTCTTTGTATTATTCTATTGCATGAATGAATTCGAATATAATACAATAACCATTTAAGAAAGATTGAGCAGAAGGGTTATTGTAGTCTGAATGCAAGAATGACTAGCTCTTTAAAATAAATATCAAATAAATAATAGTATTCTGTACATGAATCTTATCAAAGTGCTTTAAGACAACCATGGTTAATGAGTTGATGATTATTACTCTTAAAAAATGTAGCTATCCAAGGAAATGACTATTCCTTTGACTGGAGCTGTTATAATCTGACTATACACTCAAAGAACAAAGAAGTATTTTCTGAGGTTTCCTTTTACTTTGTGATTTTAAGAATTAGGAACTCAAGATCACTAAGATAACAATTAATAGCCATGTTTTTAGATGTTCTGTAGCTGCGTGACCTCTCTAAACCTATGAGTCCATTTCTAAATTTAAGTACAAGTATATTCCATCTCAAATTAAATGTGATGATGCTTGTGAAAGTGGTTTATACATTATAAAATGCTACTAAAGCATTGATATTATCATCTTTCTTAGTATATTATCATAATGGAGATCTTATCACAACTTTTGATAATGCCCTCAGCCTGCAGCTCAGTTGAGGGTATAACAGCTACAATGGAAACAATTGTAGGGATTGGAAATACTATTCTTGTTCATTCTGTCCCAAAGGTTTTAGGACTTAGGGGAGAAAATGGGGATAATATAATTATTCCCATGTTGATATATTACACATCTGTCTGATTTTACCTACAGAAGAAACAGATACGTCTCCTTCTTTTGTCAAGAGGAAAAGATACCTAAAAGAGTATTTCTCCAGTGTCCATGTACAGCTCCTGGAATCACCAGTTGTAAGATTGCTACTTAAGATTTAGTTGATTGCCACTTGTCATGCACAGACAGAAGTTACAAGGGACTGGAGAAAGGGATCAGACATAATTTGATTGAACACACATTTTTCCTAGGGCCACAGTTCAGTCTGTAACTTCTATGTCATGAAATTTTTCCTTTGCCTCCATCCCAAACCTCCCCACAACCCACACACGGGCATTCTGGCCTTCAGTTACACCAAACTCCTGTCATTCCACATCACAACAGTCTCCTTAGATCTCTGTGTATTTGCATTGCTGTTCTCTCTGCACAGAATTTCCCTCCATCTCTTTTCCACCTATAAAATGTGGATTTCTCCCTTAAGCTAAGCATAACTTACAGATAGTCCTTCTAAAGAGTATCAAGTAAAGTTAGTGACTATCTTCTTCGTGCTCTTTTAGTACAGTTCAATGACATTAGTTACAACATTTATCATGCCTGTGTGCATTCTTCGAGAACGTAAGGTGAACTTAAGTCTTATTTTTTTCCATCCTGGTAGACATAGTACTTAGTATCGTTAAAGACATAAATTCATAGCTGTACAAGGATGCTTCAAAAAGATTGTGGAAAAATAGAATTGAAAGATAATACAAATCTTTCCATGAGCTTTTCGTTCAACACTCTTTCAAGACTCTAATCATGAAAGATTTGAGAGGCTTTGGCTACTGGGGATGGCCTGACCACTTGGCCATTTGGAGAAAGACTCAACAAGGAGGGAAGCCTAGCAGTCCTTATCAACCTCTCTACCAGACACAAAGGAAGTAGGGCAGAACAGTGTTCTCTTCACAGACTAGCAAATACTGTTGGGCCTTGCACTTAGAAAACCTTATGTTTTCAAGTAAACCATTTTTCTTTATTCCTCTTTCAAAAAAATTCCATCTCCTTTGAACACAAATCATCAACCTTCACCCTTTTTTTGTTGGTGTCTCCTACCAAAAGCCCCTCATTGCTGCTCATGCATTAGCCCATAGCTCTGTTTTCCTCTCCATCTCATCTGCCGGCATCTTTCCAGGTGACCTGAATAATATCACAAATGACCCACTCAATTCTCCAGTGTTTTGTTCTTTCACTACATCCTCTCCAGTGATCTTTCTTCCACACCCATCTCAGCTACTCACTGCTGTGGTCATGCCTGGACTTTGCCAAAGGGATTTCCAGTGTGGTGAACTTCCATACGCTCTATTCTCCTGATCATGGTCTCATCACACCGCTTATCTGGTTTAGACCTAATTGTCCTGCATTCCGTGATTCTCATAAAACTTCCTCATCCCCATGGCTCTTACTTTTCTGTCCTCAGTGAAAAAAAAAACAAAAAACACCAAGCCTGTCAAATCTAAGTCTCAACCAATCCACACAGCTCCTCTGTACTGACATAATGCTGACACATTTACACAATTGGGACATCTAATATCTCTTCCAGGTTATGTCCAAAAGCATTGACAGACACTGACATTACACTTCCCAACTGAATCCAATATCTTATTTACAACACTGACTATTTTATATCTTCTTTCTCTTTCAACTTCTGGAGTTCTCCTGGCCTCAACTCTCAGCTAATGACCCCAGCTCATACTTGAAAAAAAAAAAAATGCATTAATCTCTTGGAATTTATATTCAATCTCCCAAATTTACATCTTCAACCTTGGCCACTCCTATAAGCCCCAGCCTCCGATATCTGCTGCCTAATCATTAGCTCCAAGTTTTTTTCAATAGATGGCCCATGGACTCTAGCCAATTCTCCATAGAACATCCATTATATTCAATTAAAAGTGAAACATGTCATAAGATGTTAAAACCATCCAATGGTTTATCATTGCAATTACAATAAAATCTAAACTCTTGATTATTACTTCCAGGCTTGTATGAATTTGTCACTGCCAAAATCTCTTGCTTTTATTTACTACAATTGCACCACATTGGACCTTTTCATTTCAGGTTCAAGACATCTCAGCATTTTCCCATTTTTTGTTTGTTTGATTCCCTTTTTGAAAAGTGCCCCCAGGATACACTGTCCCTAGATAATCAAAGGACTAATTTCTCCTCGTTTTTTAGGTCTCAACTCAACTCCTCTAAGAAGCCACCCTTGATCTTAGCCACCACCCACATTTAGCACAGATTTATTTCTTTGTTCACATAGTAACATATTGTCTTTTTTTTTTTTTTTTTTTTGACTGAAATGCATGCTTCACAAGGGCAGGTTCATGTTCATATTTGGCATGTAGAATAGTTCCAGCAAATGATGACGTTCAGTACATATTTACTGAATAAATGGATGAAAACATGGCTTGGTATATGGAATCAAATTTCCATCCATACATATTTATTGAGTAGGGCAAGGGCTGAGGCCTGTGTTTGGAGCTGGGAAACCAAATGGAAACTCATGGCCCTTACCTCCAAGCGTCCATTGTGAAGAGCTGGGACAAAACCCAACATTGTGTGACCATTTCTATAGGAAAATGGACCTAACTCTGCCCGAAGACCAGAGACAGGATTAAATTAGGACTTGAAGGAGGAGAAGAAGCCACCAGCCTGAGGAAGTGGAGTTGGAGGCACATGTCCTGGGTGCAGTTTTTGAAGTGAGCATGGCGGGCAGGGCTCTTCCACATGCTCTGGTGTCCCTGGAATGCAGCTTAGGTCTAAAGTTCCAGAGGAAACTGCCAGAGAGTGAGCTGGGTGGGTGACTTGTCATTTCACATTTTTTTCAGGTTACATCCTTCTGTAGTCATATGGTTTGACTTAAATATCTATAGAAATAGAGATAGAGATAGAGATATTTATTACATATTGATGGAGTTTGGATGTGTTGTCCCCTCCAAAACTCATGTGGAAATTTGATCTCCAATGTGGCAGTGTTGGAAACTGATTGAGTCATGGGGGTTGGATCTCTCATGAATGGATTAATGCTCTCCCTGGGGGAGGGGGAATTAATGAGTGAGTTCTCACTTGGTTAGTTCCTGCGAGAGCTGGTTGTTTAAAACACCCTGGCACCTTCTCTCTCTCTCTCACTTCCTCTTGCCATGTGATCTGCTTGTACCCACTGACTCCCTGCCACTTTCTGCCATGAGTAGGAGCAGTCTGAGGCCTGTGCCAGATGCAGCTGTCCCAGAATCGTAAGCCAAATAAACCTCTTTCCTTAATAAATTACCCAGTCTCAAGTATTCTGTTATAGCAACACAAAACGGACTAAGACACATATTTTGTATATATTATAGGTAAGTATAGGTAAAAGTTTTATGTATGTGAAATTTATAAGTAAAAAATATACGAGGATATTTCAAAAGGTAATGGAAAAATGGAAGTAAATGATAATACAAATCTTTCCATGAACTTTTTGAAGGCTCATATACACACACACTTGTATGTGTATTTTACATATGTTAAATATATATATTATATACAAAATGTTAACATAAGTGCTTCTTTAAGCTATTACATGTTTAGTTGTTTTTAAAAATATTTTTAAACTAGGCTACTTAAGAATCCACTGAAAATAAAAATTAGGCACAAAATCGTTTTTGATGCCTTTCGGTCTACAGAATACCTCCAGTTTGGGGATCACCCTAAAGATTAGATCCTACTCCCCTCACATCACAGACTGACAGCCCTGCTCTGCAGCCAAAGGTTGCCCAAGACCCAAAGTGAGCTGACCAGAGTTCATCAGAATTTTTCTGAAGAGAAAGTTTAAAAACTTCAGGAAGAAGTACAAGATGAATGATAAGGCACTCACCTTTTTATAGAAAAGCCATCCGGAAAAACTCATGTCAGCACTAGGCATTGAAGCTGAAAATGATATGCAGTTATAAACCTGGGAACTTAACCTGGCCCCCACCTCCCAAAGCCTGCATGCACAAAGAAACCCTATTCTTTGATTGATGATTGAGCAGGGTCACCTTCATTCTGACCATTTGGCTTTCCCAAACCTCTGTCCCTGTAACCAGAGCTGGTTCAATTATGGCCCATCAAGAAGAACAGATAGCAGGAAGGCCAGGCTCAGGGAGGGAGCTATAATTTTAGAAGCACTTCCTGTTATGAGTCTGGCTTTTGATCTCTTGCGATGGCTCGGGTCAGAGAATTAAAGAAAATGGTATGCACAAAGCACCCTCTCTAGTGGTGTCAAGCATGTGGTCAGACGTCTGAAGGACTTTTCCCCTTTCAGCTCTGGGAATTATGTGTCCATTTTTCTCTCATATATGTAGCTGGGGAAGAACTTATCAATAATGTATATGTATATGAACTGAAATTTATGATACAACAATGTCCTGTAATATTTTTTATTTAATCGGAGCAAAATTGCTCTCAGGTGCTACTGACCCAAGGAAATATTTTGCTCAAACTTCTCATTTGGAATGAACATGATGAAGGCCTGGAGAGAATAAAAAAGTTCCCTAAATCAAATTCCTAATTAATGGCAGAGCTGAAGCTAGATCCCTGTCTGTGTAACTTTCAAAATAAGCATTTTGTCTGTGTTGTCTGCCAGGTCAGACTTCTCTCGGTTGCCTCATCAATCAGACAGTACTCAAACTTAGATGTGATATAAATCACAGAAAAATGGGGGCGGGGAGATAAATTTTGGTAAGAATTTCTATAATACAATTGCAGCATGTTGAACACGAGAGGCCCATGATTTAGTTTCACAGTTAGAATTCATCTTCCTTACTTGTAAAATAAAAGGTAGTAGCTTCAGTGGTGGTTTCCAAACAATGCCATATCTTTCTGAATGGCCAGAGAATGTTTAAAACTTCAGATTTCTGTGTCCAATCGAAAAGCTTCTGAACAGCAACTTCAGGGATGAGACCTGATAAAAGACTTTCTCTTTTAGGATCCCACACAATTGTAATGAGCACCCACGTTAGAAAACCACCCTATTCGATCACCCCAGAATTCTCATTCAGATTTAATATTCTATGATATTTAATCAGCATTTCCCAAAATTTGCTCCTGCTAGGAATAATTTTATAATCAATTTGAGAAGCAGAATATAAGATCAGGAACTAAACTTTTTTTTTTTTAGAGATCAGCATTACATGTATATACATGTGAGCCTTTAAGAAGTCTTCAATAAATTGAAATTTGTTCAGTCCACATTTCCTGAACATATTGAGACACAGAACAATTTTTTTTCTTTTTTTTTAGATAACAGCTACTAGGAACTTAGGAACTAGTGATATATAGAACATCTGTTTTTTGGTTTTGTTGTTGTTGTTGTTGTTTGTTTTTTAAATCTGAATTATTAAAGTGGGAAGTCTTCATACAAATACAGCTACTTTGTAGTTTTAAAAAAGAAACACCTTCACACCTTAAAGCCAGTTGGATAACTGAAATGGGCTTATAGAGCCATTCATTTCATCACTGTCAGGCCAATTTTCTCCTAAAATGATTTTATATTGGACACTAAGAATTGAGTACTCACGTTAAAAATGGATATCTGAGGTGTCGGGTTCTGTACTGTAAATTTGCACCACGTCCCCTTAAGAGGTACTTCTCCTAGCTTTTTGTCCTGGTGAACATGAAGAATAATAAAATTACTTTCTTTAGATAGCCAGAGTTTTTACAAATGAGAAGTGGAGCTGGACACATATTCCTTCTGGAGCTTTGCTTGCTTTGTGCAGTTTACCTCATTGGGTTTTAAATGTTTCCTGTGACTCCAGATGAAAAATTAGCTTGAAATAAATACCCCAAAATGACCACAAAGCCCTTCTGTGCAGAGCCCGGCTGCTGCCGGAGGATTTGGAATCAGAGTCAGATTGAGCACAAGGCATCTGGGGTCAGGCCGGGAATGACCCACCTCCTCTGGTTTCACTTAAACTCAAATTTTCTCCATGGAGATAACACACACCTCTCCGGTTTGGTTACTCACTCCATGAAGGGATCTCATTTGTCCTAATGTAATTTCTAACCTTTGAAAATGTTTTAAACTTAGTTTTGTCTCTCTTTGTTTTAGTAACGTATATTTCTTAAAAGAGGCCTTTAGCAAAAGAAGTTAGCATATGAGAAATTTGGTAAAAAGAAGTGCTAAATAGTCATATTCCTTAATATTTGATCAAAAGAACTTTCTTTAAAAAAAAAAAAACCAAACAACAAAAACAAACAGGTCCAGACTGTCACTCTGCCCTTGGCATTCACGACTGCATGTGCCCTGAAGCTTGGGGACACCTTCCTCTCCTGCAGCACCTGCCCCGCCTCACCACTGAACACAGGCTCCCTGGTTCCTCCTCCTCGTCTTTCCATTTATTGTTCTAAAGATTATAATGCAAAGACACAAAGATAGTTGAGCCTCATGTTTTCCTTCTTCCTTCCCTCGTCCCTTCCATCTTTCCTCCTTTCTTCCTTTCTCCCCTTCCTTTCTTTTTGTTCCTTCTTTCCTCCCTCCCTCCCTTCCTTCCTTCCTTTGTTTTTCTTTTTCTCTTTTCTATTTACAAATTCTTATTTCACACTCACTACGTGTCAGATGCTGTCCTGGTGGTTAGGGATACAGAAGCAGAAAACATAAATTGTTGTTCTGAAAAAGCTGGCTACTCAGAGTTATTTCATCAAAAAAAATCATCATCAATTACAAAGCACAGTTCTAAATGCCAAGAGAGACACATAGGAGGTACTGCAGGACCAAGGATGTTAGAAGACTCGCTGCAGGGGAGCCTGGGGAGGTATCCAGGGGGCTTCTCAAACAAGTTATTGCGTACCTGAGTACTAAAGGATAAATAAACTGATAAAATGTAAAAATGGAGAAAACCCCTTTCGAGCAGAGAAAATCAAACCTGGGACAGCAGAGAGATACAAAACAACTCTAGCAGAACTGGAAGTCAGTTAACATTGCTGCAGGGCAGTGAGTTTGTAGGACAGAGACTGTTGGAAATGGGAAGTCTAGCACTGGCCTGGGGTACATGGATTAGGAGTCTGAAATTCATCTGATGGGCGATAGGAGGTAATGCATTTTTAACGTTTTAACACAGTATGGACTACCATCATGTCATAAAAAATGATATGCAAATATATAATGATATGTACAATATAAATGCATCATCACATTGCTATAAAATATGCACACTATACACTACGATGACCTTAAGTAAAATGTGCACAGTTACATGTAACATTTGTAAATATATAGAAGTATATTTGCTGGTAGATGAATCTTACGAGTGCGTTCACATGTGTTCAAAATAAGTTTAGCCACTTTGCTTGCACTGATTAACACAGGGGAGTCAAAAACATAGGGACAGCAGCAGTCCAAACAACGTTCCTTCTAGCTCTCTTTTGCTGTTCATTTTCTTTACATCTTTGTTGTCCCTTCAACCTGATGAAGGCTCTTTTTGAACGCTCGATAACTTCCCTACAATCCCTTTTGTTTCTTTAAGAGAAAGAAAGTATTTTCTTTACCATATTGACTTCTTTAGAGATTTTCATTTTTCTTGCTCTTGGCTTTCTCTACAGCATTTAAACTCATTTTTTGAGGTACTGTTTGTGTTTCTAATTAAGTGGATTTTCTGGTTCAGGGCTTATCACAATGCCAAAAAATGTAATTAAAATCACACTGGTCACAAAAGGAGACTTTTGGCAAAAGCATATTTTATTCTCTTCCTAAAAAAAAAAAAAAAAAAAAAAACATATTCAGGACATTGGCCAAACAGATTTTTATCCAACTGGTTAGAAGACCCAGGAGCTGTAAACTGTCCACTCACCTGTCCACCTGCCAACCCTCTAGGTTTCAGAGGCGTCTTGAAAGTTCAGAGACCAACTTCAAATCGCAGGTGAAGCTTATTTTGAATCTGCCTGAAGGAAGCACTTTGAGGTGAATCCCACAGCCCAATTCCAAATGAGAGCTTTTCCAAAAGTCTCACCTCAAGTCCGAATCTCTGAAGCCCCCAAGAGGAGCCTTTGACACAGTGGTGACCGGCTCAAGTCTGTTAAAAGGAGCCAAAGAATGATGGGCATTTGCAGGAGGGGCTGAGGTGGGGCATCTGCATGAGGGGCTGAGTTGGGGCATCTGCACAGGGGCTGAGGTGGGGCATCTGCAGGAGGGGCTGAGGTGGGGCATCTGCAGGAGGGGCTGAGGTGGGGCATCTGCAGCAGGGGCTGAGGTGGGGCATCTGCAGCAGGGGCTGAGGTGGGGCATCTGCAGCAGGGGCTGAGTTGGGGCATCTGCATGAGGGGCTGAGGTGGGGCATCTGCAGGAGCAGCTAAGGTGGGGCATTTAGAAGACAGAGTAGCAGAAGGAGAAGGCTTGGCACATTTTCCTTTCAAAGAGCCCGAGGTGGAAGATGCTGCAGAGTTGCGTGTTTGTCATGTGTAATGATGTGAGGGTTGAAGCAGGACCCTTGACGAAGCCCTATTTTAATGCATCCACAAAGCAGCTGGAAACTTTGCTGAAATAGCTGGAAGTAGCTGATTGGGAAATATGTGATTTCTACGAACATAAATAAAAGTAGGTTAATACTAGTACAAATATATGTGAGGGTGTGCGAAGAGCTTCTCACAAAGTAGCCATAAAGTCTGTCTAAAGAAGGCTTCAGGGTAAATAATTAGCTCTTGGGAAGGAAGAGAAGGGGGGATGAGGGACAGAGGGATATGAATGTCCGTAAAGCTGCAAGGACACAGTGTGGGACTCAGGAGGACTTCACTGCCCACTTGGATCTTGTCCTCACTTGCTGGTGAATGTGAAATAGCCACTTCACTCTCTGGGTCTCAATTTTTTTACCAGCACAAATTGCAGAACTGGGGTAGATCATTTTTAATGTCTGTTTCTCTCTAAAATTTTGGGATGGGGCCGAGCCCGTGGCGCACTCGGAAGAGTGAGTTGCTGGGAGCGCGGCGACACTCCCGCCGCGGGTTCGGATCCTATATAGGAATGGCCGGTGCACTCACTGGCTGAGTGCCGGTCACGAAAAAATGACAAAAAAAAAAAAAAAAAAAAAAATTGGGATGGTGTGTGTGTGGGGGGAGGGTGTTACAAATTGCCCTTAAGACTGGGCAGATAACAAAAAAAGAACTATCCCAAAGTGACAAGACTGTCAGGCCTTTGTCCCGCAAAACAAAGAAAACAAACAAAGCCCAAATGTTAACAATACCTTATTAGATTTCTATTTTCGCATTTGCGATTTTGAATCTGGATCTTAATCAGCAAACTTGCATCATCTCCTAGGGTTTCTTTCTTCCTTTAGACTTCCCTTGAAAGAACAAACTTTTGGTACAAAAGCAGAGATACATTCTTTATTTAAAGTCTAATTTCTTAAAACCCTTTCCAATTTCTTGGAAGACGCAGGAATTTTTACATAGATGCCATTATTTAGCTAACAGATGTAAACACTGCCTCCTGAATAAATAATAATATGTTCTAGAAATCCCAATGTGTGTTTTTAAATTCCGATGTTGTAGCACTGATTTTCTTCTGTACCTAGCTGGAATTAATGCAGATATATAGGGAAAGGAGAAATTAGCAAATTCATTGATTTGGGGCCTGATGTATTTGTTGGCTTAAGAAAGTCTTCATGCCTATATTGCAATGCAATTTTGTACAAGCATAGACCAAGCCTTGACCCTCCAGGGATTATGTTCATTAGGAGGTGAACGAACAGAGAGCTGACAGACCACGCAGCTCTTCTGCTTAGGATCTCTCGGTACTCTTTGGTTTGGCTCACAAGGCTGTTCACAATCTAGCTCTTGCTCACCTGTCCAGTTTCCTTTCCCACCACTCACCACTCCCTTATAACTCTCTCCCTAACTCGTGTGCATGTGCGTGCACACACACACATACACACACAGACACACGCTTATTTTTTCCCCAGCAAAATACATTCTATGATTTTCATACACAATATTCTCTCTGACTGGGATGCTTTATTCTATCCTCTTTAACTGGTTGCCTTATACTTTAAGACCTAACTTGGACCTTCTCTTACAGGAGTCTTCTCTGCTGTTTGGCCCCTCTTCTGTGCTCCTGCAGTGCTCCATGGCACCGATGATACACTCGTGCATTATTTATTCTCCAGTCCAAATAGGGCAGGGAGCTCCTCAAGGGCAAGAATGGTGTTACTTTTCTCATATTCCTAATCCTGAGCCCTGAGCAGATACCCCATACATATTTGTAATTTGGATGTCTAAGGAGCCCTTATAGATTAAGAATTTAAGTTGGTAAAGCAACAATAAACTGCACCGTAGCTAGAGAAATAGTTGTCACTCTTGTCGCTTGGTGGTTGAAAGAGGCCTCAGTGATCATCTGTTGGAATTTGACATCACATCAGTAGCTCTGGGACCCTTACCCTAGGATGCATGAGCACTGAGAACTGTTTTCACTAACCTTCACCTTCACCATTAGGCTTTGTATGAGAACTTTACTTGAAATCCTCAGTAGCCCGAAGGGTTAACAGTGCCTGTCTTCCTCATGTTCTGGCTTACTCCCTGGGAGAAACTCACAAGCAGGCTGTAAAGACAGACTAGAGTCTCGGGTCACAAGTGTAGGGCTATGTTAACTAAGGAGGAATTAGAATTGAACATAAATTAATGAGGTTATGACCTAGTAAAAGCTTTCCCACAGTGGAAACTTTACGAAATTGCATTTCGCCTTACTATGTGTTTTTGAAAATCAATAAAAATTAATACTAATGCTTCAGGAATGAGTAAGGGTGGAGGAGGCCACACTGTAATTTCTAGACATCGTGCTGAGTGTGCAGCTCCTGCAGGGAGAAGTATAGCCATGGCCCTTGTAAAATGCCGGAAAGAACACTGGCAAACTCGGTTCCCACACAGCAGACGTCCACCGTGCTTAGGCCTTTCTCCAACTACGTCATAGATAACATCAAGGTCTCTAAAAAGGATTCCCTGTTTGGGCCAGGTTGATGTTAAGAGAATGGTTCTTTTAAACTGATTAGTTTTGATTTCTTTCAAAGAAAAGTCGTCTGAATGTTTTAAAAAGGAAGTTAGATCACTTTTTGAGTGGCGTTCCATGAGGATACATGGGGCCAAATCCTCTGCGGGCTGCTGAGGATGTTTTACTCTCCACTTTCTGCAGTGCGCGGCCCAAAGTCAGATCATCCTGCCCATAAGAGCAAAACGTGAATGAAAAGGCATCTTTTTTTGCAGGACATGTCACTTTTTACTCCTGAAAAAATAACTGAAGGAAGAGCAATGTGTCACTGGTCTTGACACCCTGCCAAATCAAGCAGCTTTTCTGTGTTTTCAGTAATTGTCTCAACCCCTGGACTTTACTGCTGGAGCCCCAACGTCCAACTCCAATGATCCTACCCTGTCCTCCCTTTAAAATAAAGCACACCCTCACCCTCACCAATTCCCATGGGATTTGCCCATTACTGTTAGTTATAGGTTCTTCATAACCCTGTCGCAGTCCGACGTATCAAACAACCTGTAATTCTTCCAGAGTCAGTGACATCTCTGAATGAACAGAGCCTCGCTGGGCCCTAACATTTAAGACATCATATAGGTATATTGTTTTTAATTTATTTGTTTGTTTTGCGTGCTGAATATGTGTAAAATGTTAATTCCAAACAAACAGAGTGTTGGCTTGGAGTGCAGTTGAATCTGATCAAATATGCAGATATCTATAAGAAAAGATCATAATAAATGAATAGCTTGTGGAGAACAGGTTTTCATTTGATGTGCAGTTTCTGTACAGGACTCAAATTTTGACCCCTGGATAAATTCTAGTCTCTCTGGGGAGATCTCCAAGGAATACTTGCACATATTAATCTTGAATATAAATTTGAAGATGCAAAGAGCAGTAGGCGCCAGCTTTGCTTTGTCACTATTAAAAATAAATCCCAGCCTTGTGGATTAAGTCAACATTGACCATTGAATGAAAGTCATAGGCATCTTCATTAATAATTTTGATTTTACTGTAAATATATCAGATATAAAACAGTAAATATACATACAAGAATGCTTTAAAAAGTTCATGGAAAAATAAAATTAAAAGATAATATGAATCTTTTTGTGAACTTTTTGAAATACCCTAGTATATGTAAATATATGCATGTACAGACATACTATTTGTATATTTATGTGCACATATAAATGGCTTTAAAAACAATAGTAAAGTCAATTGTCTGTCCCCAAACTCAAATATGGAATATTTAGAATGTAATCTTGACCTCTAAATCTACCTTACATCCTTCCTAATTATATCTTTCTTTCTACCAAAAGTAATCAATAGCCTGTATTTTTATGAATTCTTTAGTATTTTCATGTTGTATGTATATGTATGTATCCCTGTTTTGAATACATATGTAAGAAATAGTCCCTGTTTTAAATTTATATAAATAAAACCAATCTGTATGTGATTGTTATTAATGTGCTTTTCCCCCCTCAATATTAATGTTTTAAGAATCATCTACTTTTATGTGTATAGGTATATGTGTTTCATTTCTTTACTATTTTATAGTAAAATTGTATAAATATACCTAATTATTTTTGATAACCTTGAATGGCCCCAGGTTATTTTACAGATGTAAAAGTTTATGTCCAGAAACACATGAACAAGGTTTCTCCAGGATCTATATTCAGGAGTGTATATTTTTCCACAAATGTAATAATATTTGATTTCATCAAACTTGAACATTTTTGCCAATGTGATAGGAACAAAATGTCATCTGTGGTGTTTCTTTGAAATAAATTTTTATTATTACACATGTATTATACATTAGAAAATATAAAGAAGTAGTAATAGTATTAAAAATATCACATTCCCAACATCCAGAGAGTAACATTATTAATATTTTAGTACCTATACTTTCAGATCTTTTTAATCAAAAAGAAATCATAATCTATGTGCTGTTTTGGAAATTGAGTTTAAAATTAACTATAATGAACTTTTGATTTCAGTATATTTACATCTCTATTCTAATTCCTGTATCTTTTTCAAATTCTCAACTAGACCCATATATTCTTTACAGCTGGCTTGTTTGAACTACATAGCATGTTCAATTTTTACATTCTTAATTCTTTTATTCTTGTGCAGTTCCTTTTTAATGACATTGGCTTATATAAGACATCTCTAAGATACCCCACTTTGCAGATTTAGATAGTTGCTTCCTCATGGTGTCATTCTGCCTGTTCATCTAATCTCTGTAAATCAAAGTTGTATGAAAGCTTAATGGATTCAAATTTAGCATTTTCTTGGCTAGCATACACTACAGGTACATTTTACATCACAAGGAGTCAGAGAGCAAGATATTTGGTTAAACCACAATTAGTGATGTGAAGACTGATCATTGTATTAGGATAAAAATAATCAGACCATTTGGATGTATAGTTGTGGATTTTCCTGTACTGGAAAATAATTGTTGTGCTGTTACTTTAGCATCAATGATTCAACTAGTGATTTTAATCTCTATATTCTTGTCTAAATTCATCTTACTATTCCTTAATTTTAATATGCATTTTCCTGGTTACAAGAAAGGTTGAATAAAATTTCATATATTCATTGGCTACTTGATCTTTTTTTCCTATAAAATACTTATTAATTGCCATTTAGCTCATTTTTCTATTGTACTATTTGTATTTTTTAATTGATATGTGAGAGTTCTTTATATATTCGACACTAATCATTTTTCATTTATATATGTCATAGATACTTTTCTGGGGCTGAAGATTTACTTTCCAAACTTCATGTTGCTTGGGTATTAAAATAATTATTTCTATCTTTAAGATAATATATTTAAAATCTTTTCATTTACAGTTTTGTGTGTGTGTGTCTGTGTGTGTGCTTTATAGGTGGTCTTCTCTCCAAGTTTGCAAAGACATTTTTCTGTGTTTTATTTTATTTTGTTTAAGTTAAGTTGCCTTTCTCATTTAAGCCTTTAAGCCATATGAAATTCACTTCTGTGTATGGCATGAGAGTGGGATCCTATTTAATTTTTATATTGATTATCAATTTTCTCAGCACTATTTATTGAATAACCTGTCCATTCTCCTCAGTCTCCAATACCAGCTTTGCCTTGCAGCATGTGTCCTTAAGTTACTCAATCTGATTCTGAGTTCTGAGTTCTTTTACTGAACATTACTATTTTTTTTTCTTTTCTTTTCTTTTTTTTTTTTTTTGTCTATTTATATTGTTTTTATTATAGCTTTCTATTATGGCTTTTTAATAAGTTTTTGTTTTTTTCCTGGTAAGGCAATTTTCTTCATTTAGGTTCTCATCAGAGAGTCTTGACTATTCTTAGTTTTGTTTATATATATAAATATATTTATATATATATGAATTTTAGAGTCAAGTTTTTAAGTACTAGGAGAAATCTTGTTTAATGTCTGTTGTCCAGAGTTTTAAATATTATCCCAATATATCATTCAAAAATGACTCAAAAAATCTGGAATAAAATTTGCTGATTGACACGAATTAAAATCAGATCCTTGCAGAAACAAACAAAAAACCCCTCATCTTTAAGGAGATTCAACCACAATGGTAAAGATCTGGACATTTTCTGGAGGTTAATGATCTCCTGCAGTTTTAATGTGAATGACCAAAAGGCAACATGATTAAAAATTAAACACAAAACAAAACAAAGTAAAAACACATCTCCTGTTTCCTAGAATTGTTCTATAGCCATGGTAACAAACAGCTAGCAGAACTGGTTTTAAACTGGCCTTTTTAACCAATAAGAGTTGTATGGTCATTGTAACAAACAGACGTCAAAATTGTTCTTAAGCCTGTGCAATCACTCGGTGGCAACTTGCTCTACTGAAGTCATCTCTGAAAGCCAGCCAACCAGTAGCAGCCTCATTGTTTGAAAGCCAGCCAGCCATTGGCTGACTCAGTCCACTGACATCAACCCTACTCTTGTCTCTGTGACCAACACAAAATGTGCTGCAAAGGCTGTGGTCAAGCCACTTCCACTTCTTTAACAAAAATCACGTTTCTAAAACTTATGTCAACATGCTCCTGCTTTGGCCAATTATATAAGGCCAGAAGTTCACTTTACATCAGAAGGGCCCTGCCTATCCAGTATAGTTTTACTTTGCTCAAGTAACCAATAAATTCAGCTTGATTTTTCCTTCAGATTTCGAAGGGAGAATCTCATTCTTGACACTAGTAACTTTTTGAAATGCTGGATATTGACCAATTATAATTGTATATATTTATGTGCTACAAAGTGATGCTATTATACATGTATGCGATGTGAAATGATTGACTCAAGCTAAATAACACACCCATCATCTCAAATACTTATCACTCATTCCTCCTGTATAACTGAAAGATTGTGCACTTGGACCAACATCTCCCTATTTCTCCCTGACACCGCCCCCCCGACCCCAGCCTCTGGTAAACACCATTCTATTCTATGCTTCAATTGTTTTAAATTTCACGTAAAAGTGAGAACAAGTGTTATCTGTCTTTCTGTGCCTGGCTTATTTCATTCAGCATAGTGTCCTCCAAGTTCATCCATGTTGTTGCAAATGACATAATTTCCCTTTTTTAAAAAGGCTGAATAGTATTTCATTGTGTATATACACCGCATTTTATTTATTATTCATTGGTTGATGAACACTTTGGTTGATTCCAAAACTTTGCAATTGTAAATAATGCTGCAATAAACATGGGAGTGCAGATATGATATCTCTTAGACATACTGATTTTGAATCCTTTAGATACATGCCCCAAAGCAGGATTGCTAGATCCTATGGTAACTAAATACAGGGAAAATAATATCTTCTACAAGGCGCAAATTTGTTTCTTCTTCATTCCTTATACCTTTAAGTCTCATTGTTTGACTTATTGAGCTTATTAAGATCTCCAGGTTATTGCTGAATGAAAGTAATCATGGGAAAATCCTTGTTTTGCTCTTGATATTAAAGAAAAGGTTTTAACCCATCACTGATTAGAAGAAAATAATTGTAAGATTTTGGTATATACTTTTTAGTAGGTTATTTGATACATAAGTTAATTATTATTCTTATTTCATTTTTAAAATTTATAAATAATTTGAATATTATTATGGTCATTTATGTATCTAAGGAGATTAACATTGTTTTATATTTCAGTCTCCTAATATGGAAATTCTATTTATACATTTTAAAATATTCATCCAAATATGCATTTTTTAATAAACCCAAAGTGATCACAATTTATCATTATATTTTATATAACAAATAATATTTCACTTAGCATTTTTCTATTTTGAAATGGAAATATATTTTCCTTTTCATTCTATTCTTTTCTGACTAAGGATTTATTAGCCTAGTAAAATAAGTTACAGCAGAGTCCTTCGTTTCTCCCCACCCCTGCCCCAGCTTTTTAAACAATTTAGGTCAAACTGGAATTAACTGTTACTCAAACATTTGATAGGATTAGCCTAAAAAGTTATCTGGCCCTGGTGTGTCACTTGTAGTAAGATTTTTAATAAGTCATTTGATTTTATTAAAAATTATTATCTGATATGGGTTTTTAATTTCTTCCTGAATCAACAATTTTCTTCTACAGTTTGTATTTTCAATACTTAGGAAATATTGTGCTCTCTGACATGATAAAGGTATTTTAAAATATTGTTTCCTAAAGTTTTTAAAATGTTTTTTATGTTGATACCATTAAGTTATCTATAATTGTTTATGTATGATATGTAAGAGAAAAAGGGATTTAATTGGCTTTTCTTTTTAGTATTGATATTCAGTTATATCAAAACCACCTTTTATAACTTTCTTTAAATTCTATTACTTTATGCATTTCAGACAAGTTCTCAAGTCTGCTGTCATACATGATTCTTAGTATGGTCTTATCTCTGCAGTACCTCTAGCTATATCCTTCTTTTACTTGTACTTTTATTTGTGATTTTTCTCTATTTTCTTATCTTGTCATTTTTATGAAGTATGTCAACAGAGCAATTTTTAAATATTTTCTATTACATCACTGTCTTGAACTATTTGTCTTTTTCTTCATTTATTTTTTTAATGTATTTTTTATTTTTTTTTTAGTTCTTGTATTGGATATTTAGTTCCATCTAAAATAAAGTTACCTAATGGTTTGAACAGTAATTCATGATCTGAAGAACTCAGTGAACAAACATTTTCCAAATGCATAAAGTTACAAAATCACACTTGGTTAAAAGATCTATTCAAATTACAAGACAGATCAATGGCTTTTAATATAGCATAGTGTAAATTGTTTATTAAAATTGTTTTAGATTTCCTATTGTGATTAATGTTTAAAAAGCATGTTTGTTGAGTTTTGGTATAGTATCAGAGAAAAACATCCATAATTACCTAAAAAAATATTAAAATACTTCTCCCTTTCAAATTATATGTTCATTTATATGTGGTCAAGTTTACTTTATATCATTCAATCAAAGTATTATAAAAGACTGAATGCAGAGCAGACACAGGACATTGCTGTCTTCTAATTAACTATAAAATGTTAAACAATGTTAATTTTTGAATTTTTTTTCTTTTTTTGAAAATAACAATATTTTCATAAAATATATTATCAATTTTACAGCATAATAGATTTATTACATTGTTATTTTAAATAAATAAGTAAACACAACATTTTTAAAGCCTTTGCATTTCCTTCGTGGCGTGTGAACAGTTTTATTTCTGAGCTAATTTTTCTATAATTTTGGTGGTCTTTGTATTCTCTATTTTTATATTTCTCTACATTCTATATCATTGTGTTTTAGAAACTCATTAGATAGGAAGAATATTACATCTTGGTGACATTTTATTTGCAAATGTTCTTCTCATTTTGTCTTTGTTCTTTGATGTTATTTGTGTGTGTGTGTGTGTGTGTGTGTGTGTGTGTGTGTGTGTGTGTGTGTGTGTCAATTTGGCATGCAGGATGTTGTTATTCATACTTCTTTCTGTGTAATCAAATTTACTGTCTGCTTCTCTTTTCTTTTCTGTGTTTTTAGTTATCCTTTGGAAAGATGTCCTCCTGCCCAGTTATGGAAGAATTTGCCCATTTCCCTGATACACACACCACTTTTATTTTAATGACTGGTACAGTTGTTATTATTCCTGCCTCTTGCTTGCTATTGTACTTATTACTCTGTACTTTATCCACCATCTTTCAGATTGTTTTTCTTTTCTTGCAATTATTTCTTTTTCTTTCAATTATTTCTTTCTAATATATTATGGATTGTATCTATTTTAATAGAAATCCTAGAAATTTTAATGTATATGTTTGATTTAATAATTTGTAAAAGAATCCATGTATTGACTGTCTTCTCGAACAATGCCGCACACCAGAATGTTTATCTGATTATCTTCCCCTTAACTTATATGTTTTTTAATAATGTTTTATTTTAGTTTTGTGTTTGAACGTCACAAATGAGACATTTATAAATATTTTGTCCTGGAAACATTCATTTAGATTCGCGCACATTTTCTCCACGTTATTTTTTCATGCTTCATTCTTACAAAGTAAATCTTAATTCTGGGGTAATTTTTTCTCTTCCCTATTTCATACTTTAGAACTACTTCTGTTGAACCCCACATGTATTTTTCCTTTCTTGGACTGATGACTCACCTTCAAATAACTTGCAAAGGAGGAAAAAATTGGGTCCAGTTCATTGATGAATCATCTGAAAATGGTCTCCCACTGCAAAATAACTCGACTCCCTTTGGGCTCGAAGGCAGTGGTGAATAGAAATTTCCCATATAAGCAGAGCTGCAAGCAGTACATTGTAAATCATTTTGTAAGAAGGAACATAAGTACCAGGTTCAAATGCACATGGACTCCTGGCCAATAAAAATTGACTTGGGCAGTTGAACAAAGGACCAAAAGGCAAGGAATTTGAAGAAAGAGGCAAGAGAGTGGATCTATAGGAATAGGTAAAATGTATGAAAAATTTTTGTGTTTTATATTGCCAATGTCTACAAGAAGGACCACAGAGCAGTCACTTAACAACTGCTGTTTATGACTAATCCTTTCTTACCTTGACCAGTTCAATGCCTTTCCAATAGGCCCATAAATGGGGTGCTCATGGTGGCAAATATCGAGGATATGTATGAACTGAATGGCACAGACTCCCTCTCACCAAGACCACTCTAGCTATTGCCAATGCTGAAAGTCCAACCTGTCCACTGAATCATCAACATGACACCTCATGAAGACCACAAAATGACTTAGTGGAAGGCTGATGTCATTGAACTCCATTTACCCTCTGGAGGAAGTGATCTATCCTTACCAAATATGAAACATGCCAGTTGCATTAATAAGGATGGGGACTTGTCATATTCACCCTCTTAAGTTATGTCTTTTGTAAACCAACCTGGCACCACTCTAAATGCTGTCTGTCAGATTGTATTTAATGCAGGGCATGAGCAAAGGAGTAGAAAATATGGGGTATCTTTGGTGACCCACCCAGGTCTCTTAGCTCAACTCTTCCTCTAGCCATTGCTTCAATAACCAGCGTGGCACAGGTGCGGCATGATACATGTACCTCAGCTGCAGCACTCTCTCTTTTGGTTTCTGGACTTTCTAGGAAGACACTTGTACATATGAATATGCAGTCTGGAGGTGGGAGGGAATGAACAACACACAGAGCAATGTGGAACTTTCCTTTTCCCTGAAATCTCTCCCGAGAATTGACTCTCTGGAATGCTTGTCTCAGTTCCACTTTCCAGAGAAGCCCAAGTAAGATAATACCTATTATTACCTCAAATGCTTTATACATATTGTTTCATTCGGTCTACACAAAACTCTAAGACGGGAACCACTGTCCCCATTGTATAGATAAGTTAAACTGAGATTAGAAGAAAAAAACATAAAAGAACTCTATTGAGCTCACAGTTTGGAAAATAATAGAACCATGCTTTTGACACAGAATGGGTTGAGTTTTTTTTTTATCCAACACTGACTCTGCAGCTGGTTTCATGGGGGAGGGAGTCCAGTGGATCCATGGGAGAGGAGCATTTCAGGCCAAGCGGTAACATAGTGTTGGGATCATGTTAGAAATGGTGCGCAGGTCAGACTTTGGAATGAGACTCTAATGAAGACAGTGTGGGAAATCAGGAATCCAAGGATCTCCAGAAGCGGATGCTCAGCATCCACCCTGAAATGCAGAAGCAAAGGACAAGGGCAGCCTCTCCACCTGCGTACAGAAAATTTGCTCATACCCAGAACTCTGCCACAGCAGCTGAAATCACACACATGCAACTCCAGCAGTGTTTGGTTGACTTCCTGTGGTCCCAGCTGATTCAAACATCTGCCTGCAAGATGCAGCTCCAATTACTGTAAATATGCTGTGCTGAAATTAAATAAGTATTAAAACACATTTCTTCTCCTTCTTTCTGCTCTTCTCCCATTACCTTAGCTGGAATCATATTGGTTCAAGTGTGTTAATAGTATTGCACAAATCCAGACAGTTCTCTTAATTTTTTCTGTTAGAGAAGCCAATATCTAAGCAACATGATTCAGCTTCTGAATGTCATCAGTTTCAAAAGAGATGAGAAGCTGTGGCTAAAGCCAAAAAATGGTACAAAAAAATATGATAGGAAAGAAAATATTCCAAATTACAACAAAAGCTTCTGTGAATTATGGATGTCTATCTTGCTTTTGTTAATAAATGTCAAAATAAATTTATTTTGTGGATAAATGTTAATGGTTACATTTATACCTGACATGCTTTTGTTGAACACTTATTATTTGAAAAATCATAAGTTAATGCAGTTTCTGGGATATCAAATAAAACAAAATAGTATAAACTAATAGCAAAAATTGTAATATTGCCTCATGTAGCAGAGAAAAGGGACTCAAAGTAAGCTCGTAATATTGAAAGGGAAAAATATGCATGTTCATTTCATAATATTGCAAAGACAAAACAAAAATGACATAGACAAGGTACAGATAAAGTACTATGTGAACTTAGAGACAGAAATCATGTCCATCTGGAGATTGCAGAGTAGGCTTCTTGGTGGAAAAGGCATTAGAGGTGAGGGGAGAAGGGAAATATTTTTCCCACCAGAAGCATTTTGGATTAAATTCTGAGTGAAGTGAGAAGGCTTTAGAGGTTTCCATCAGAAGAGTGTTAAGGCCTGTCTCTAGGAGCATCTGCTCTGCTTCTGGAGCCTGGGATGCAGCAAATAGGATTGCTTGCCCTTCCCCCATTGTGCCCTCCTGGACTGGTTTCTCTTCTTAGCCCTCGTGATCACCTAAGACCTATCTGTTTACTTACTTATTTGTCTGCTTTCTACAACTAAAACACAATCTCCATGAGAACAAGGACTTCACTTTCTTTCCTCCATTATCTGCAATGCCTAGAAAACTGCAGCACGTAGTAGGTGCTTGATAAATACTTACCATTTATTAGTAGTCCATTATGAGAGAAAAGCCTTCCGTGTCCTTTTCATTTAACCCTGTGTAAACCTTCAGGGTACTTTTTCTTAGTCCCATTTTGTAGACAAAGGAACTAAGTTTCTGTGAGGTTATATGACTGGACCAAATCACATGACCACATCTCGGTGTATAAATATTTGTGTTTGGCGGTGCAGATTTGGTACAGGGAAGCTCGGCTCTCTGGCAGTGAGAAAGAGAAATGGATCCATGCTGAGCTCAGAGGTTTTGTATATTGGAGGGGACCTGTGATCTTGATAGAGCCCTGTGGGGCATCATCACCCAAAGGTGATGGCTACATTAAAAGTCTAAGGCGGTGGCTCCTGAACCTGTCTGCCATTGGACTCACCAGGTCACCTAGGGTAGGGGAGGGCACTTTTATAAAATGATCGTGTCAGAAATGCTCCCCAGACATCCGGTATAAGCAGAGATGTTAAGAGATCCTTTTAAAGATCTCCATGTCCCAGCATGGCTTGGAAGCAGCACAGCAAATTCTGTGCCTCCAGCATGACACAAAGTAAAGGAGAGTCCTTGGACATGATGGGGCCATGCAGATTGGAGTCAGGCACATTTCGGTACAAATCCAAGTGGGATGTGAGGCTCATTGGGATGCTGGCCACTTCAGTAGACACCTGCATGGAGACAACAGATGGGAACGAGATGTTTCCCCTCATCCCTGACCAGTGCCTGTGCACTGTGTGAGCTCACCCACCTAGAGAGACTGCAGCTCAGTGTCTGCACCCCAGGCAGACTCGGTCTCAACACAGAACTGACCTTGCATTAGGGAATAACAGATAAGCTACATGGGATTCATATGCCACATGTGCCTGCTTCACAGCCTCAGCACAAGCCTGGAATTAGAGTGGAGTCATTTGAGGGATGGCTGTGCACCCATGGGGGAAGGTGCCAGCAGGAGGGAACTTTCAGAAGTTACCACGGATTCTGGAAATAGGTATGCTGTGATGAGATGGAGTCTGGAAGAGTGCCAGGTGGTATTTTAAATCGTCCTCATAGATAAGGTTGGGTGGCAGAAGGAAAGGAGTAAGGTGAAGTGAGTCTCCTCAAAGTTGCTGATAAGCTGCTTTCAGGGCCAAAACAGATCCCCCAGCTTTTAAGTTCAATGAAACCATTCTCCCACTTCTTTTATCAAAAAAGCAAAATGCCAGGCATTATGCTTTTACTGTGAGGAATGGTCATTCTCAGACCAGACATTTTTCTAACCAATCCTCACTTAACAAAGTTGAAAAAGAATCAATATACATTTTTAGTTAAATATGAGGAATGCTATCCTAATCGTGACTACCTTTGCTGTAACATAGATTTTAGAAATAATTTTACAAAACGAAAAACTGAACTGCGGAGAAGAGACCCAAAGCTATCGTGAGATACCAAGAGATTGTCCATGCAGAGACTAGGTCCAGGTTTCCCATCTTCCAGCTCCATATGTTTCTTTTTTCTTTCCATCTCATCACTTGCCTTGATTTCCTGCCTCTTACCTCATTTTTTTCTGCAGTAATTTATGTGGGTCGAGGTCTTTGCAAGAAATTTTGAAGAAAAGTTAATTTTCAGGCCTGTTAACATAAAACCATTCTGAATGTAATTCTACTTTCAAAAAAAACAAGGCATACACCAGTGGCTTACTTGCCTTTCCAGTTTTAGGATTCTAGCTCTACCATTGAAGCACCATCTCTCCCTTCTCAAAGTTTTCCAGAACGTGATCAACTTTCTTTGGTGGTGGGTCCTGTGGTGGGACAGGTCAGCAGGGGGCCTGGCACCACTGTATCCTGAGAGCTGGTTGTCTCTGCAGAGCTGGAAGAGCTTCTGCTTCTCATACTTGATTCAGAAAAGAATAGTCATAAAGCAATGAAAAGAGGGACCTCCCTGAAATCCCACTTAAGGAGCCAACAAAAGCTGAAAATCCTACCCTATACTAAGGCCACAGTTCAGAACATGGGTCAAATTCTACATCTGTCAGGCCTGACCTTGCCTTGTCCCTTAAATGAGCAGGCTTCTTCCCCTCCCTCTAAGTGAGTCCCATTAACCCTTTGAAGATAAATCCTAAGAGAAAATGCTCTTGGACATTCACCTATTGTAATACACATGTGCAAGCACACAAAACACATATAGTGTGCAGGAGAGACTGTCTAGGTGGTTAGTTTGAAAATGCTGCAGTGCAGGGACTCTATTTTAAGAACTGGGTAAAGGTGAAGTTTGAGATTTTCAGGGCTTCATGCCAGTAAGGGGAGTGGGCTTCAGGGCATTCACACTGATGAAGAATGAGGGTGTGGGTTGAGCTCCCTGGTTTGGTTGTTAATGCAATCCTGGCCATTCTGTACAGTACAGTGCTGGGGAAATTGCTTTGGTCTTGATGATGGGGAAAAAGCAGGCACTCTGCTGTGGAGACAGCATGAGCATAACTATGTGTAAACACCTGTGCACAGCAGAAGGATCAGAGGAAAAGTCTGTGAAATCATACTCAGCTATTGGTCGGTGTCGGTGAGAGGTAATTCCCCTCTATTTCACTACATTTGAGGGATTTCTAAATTTTATATAATAAATATGGAGTCCTGAAAAAATATGTGATGTGCTTTGCTATTTTTTACTGACTCTAAAAATAGAATGACTTTTTCATTGAAAATGTTGTAAGAACAGCATGAAATAAAAACTTAAAACTCCAAAATTTTATCACTCAGAATAACCGTCACTAATTATTACTCATTTCTTTCCAGTCTTTTAGCTCATGCAAATATGCCCATTTATACGCATATGAACAGATGTGTACATATTTTATATCACAAGGATGGAGTTTTCTGTATATATTTCACTGAATCTTATGGTTCTTATATGGTGAATACATAGTCATTAAATATGTCAATGACATACTTTATAAAATTTGTTCAGCACAATGTTTCATTTTTAATTGTTGTATAATATAACATTCTAAATATGTATGAAAATAAATTATTTTAGCCATTTATTTCTATTGGGCAGTTAATTTGTTTCAATATTGTCATTTCAAGTACAATATTATGATGAATCTCCCACTTACAGATGTTGGTTTACACTTGTCAAATTAATTTTTTAAGACATATTCTCAGAAAAAAAAATTGAGGAGGAAGAGAAAACATGCATTTTCAAGGTTTCTTAATGTATTGTTAAATTGTCTTGAGGAATATTTGTACTAAAGTTTTTTAGGAGTTTTAGAGTTTCTGCTACTCCATACCCATGCCAACCCTGGGGTTTATCATAATTTTTCATCTTTAGCCAACCCTGGGGTTTATCATAATTTTTAATCTTTGGCATATAATGTTGTTCAGTTTTAATTTTAAAAAATATACATTTTAGATACCAGTGTTTCTCAGATAATCAGTTTGCAAACATTTTCTCCCAGTTTGCAGCTTATCTTTCCGTCCTTTTTACATAGTCTTTTACAGAGCAAAGTGTTTAATTTTAATAAGTTTCAATTTATTATTTTTTCCTTTTATGGATTGTGTGTTCAGTGTTAAGTTTGAGAACACCTTGCCTAATTCTGAATTTGGAAAATCGTGTAGACTTTCTTCTACATTTTCTTCTAAAGTTGTACAATTTTAAGCCCATGATCCATTTGAGGTTAATGTGTGTATATAAGACGTGAGATTTAGATCAAGGTTCATATTTTTGCCTGTAGAGGTCCAGTTGCTCAGCAATTGATTTTTAAATACATGTGTTGCAAACAGCTACATCATTTAATAACTTTATTTAGCCCAATAGCTTTTTATTTGCTTTATTTTGATTTTGCAGGAATAACCTATTTTCATTATTTTCTAATTGCTTTGGTCATTAAACTTCTAGTTTTCTTTACGTTATTGTTTTTTTTTTTAATTGCCAAGTGTTTGTAATCATTTTTAAAAATTTGTATTTTTATTTTATTGCATCATGGTGAAGGTAATCTATACACTGTCTAATTTCCGGAATTTACAGTATTTGACATAATACAGAACAATTAGGAAAATGTTTTATAAATATTTGAAACAACAATATTATGTATTAGTTGTATGCTATGGATTATAGTATATATGTATTAAAACAACCCCATTAACAAATTTATTTACATTCTCTTGTGTTGGCAGAGGGCATCAGCCAGCTTGTTTCTGTTGAAAATGGTGAATATTGTTTTACCTTTTATCAATTGGATACCTTCTCCCCTGCCAAAACCCAATTAGCCATTCCCAATAAAAACATGCTAGCCGATGCCCGTACACCACCGAGCACCGGTGGTCAGTAGACTGCTTTTTATCGGACTCATGCATATGCACACTCTCTATCTGAGGTGTGTGCTTATCCAGAGTCTGTTGTGTTTATTTCCAATGTTATCATAATCATATAGTTGAATTTACTATTGTATATATTTATCATCTGTAACCATGAAAAGAGAGCTTTTGTAACTATGAATTGAATGTTAAACACTCTAAGTAAGCATAATTGTCCAAAAAAGAAAAAAATGTGTCGCATTGAGTAATAATATCATGATAACTGCCAAGGCTTGGAGAAAATCAGAAAATTCTAGAAGGATGTACACTCAAATTGTTTGAAGAGAATACCTAAAAAATTGCTTCTGTTAAAGAAAAGTTGAAAACTGTAAAAGTTAATTTTATTTGGGTATTTTCATAAGAATAGTTACATTTTCTGTTATTTTAGGATTCTTGCACTTCCAGTTTTTAATTTTATTATTATTATAAATAATAGTAGTGAATTATTATTTTGTATTATATATCCTCCATTTCAAGAATTCAGATGCCATCTTTTTAACCACCGTAGGAATAAAATGAGTTTTCCATGTGAGCTTCATGTTGCAGATTCCCTATGTGCGTGCTTTTCGTTTTACCTCATTTATTATGCTGTGAGTGTCTTTTAAGCGTGGATATAGGTTTCACTTTCAATATCTCTGACGGGAAAATGGAGAATTATGCATTCTTTTTCTCATTGTACAGAGAGAGAAAAAGATGCACTGAGAGAAAGAATGACAATCATAACACAATGCCACCCTCTGAAGAATATCTTCCTGCCTCTCCGCTTTGTAATTCTTTAGTGAATCTGCCCAGCATGACACAGAAGTGAGCCTTCTATAAATGCTGGCTTCCTTTTCTTCCTCCAGTTCCTGAATCTTGTTATGCATACACTCAAGATCCCTGCATTTTATAGAGTAACAAGTAAAGACAAGCTCAGGCCCCTGAGATTTTAGTATACACTTGGACCACTCGCTAAAGCAAATGCATACTTCTTAAAAAAGTATAAGATGACAGAGAAAAATAAAACATATTTACATAATAATGCCAGAATTTTCTCTTAATGTGACCTATGAGGTTAAAAGCCTTCCATTCAAGAGTAGATCAAAGTTATTTGAAATGGAGATCTACAGCTCAGAGGGAGACAGAGGGGGAAAAAAAGAGACATTAGATATGGGATGAGAAAGGACAACAGAGAGAGAAAAAGTCATGGAAAGAAAAGATGAATAAGAAAGTTTTGAGATGCTTCCTTTGGTTTCTCTATTGGGTCAGATTATACTGGTAGGATGGTTAGTGTAATGTTTCTTAATGGGGTCTGTCAGTGTTGGTGCTGGTCTGTGTAATATGTGAAATCAGTCATTAAACTTTGAGTATCTACTGCAGACCCAGCTCTGTGCTGGACATTGTGGGGAACATTGTAGGAAGGGGTGGGGACAAAGGCAGGCTTACTTCAGAAAGTCTCCAGAGTGTAATCTGAATACACTCTTCTTATTGATAGAGTGTCATCATGGAAGTTATAACCCTGGGTCAACCTTAACACCGACGCCTACATTTTATTAAGACACCCCAACAAATATATGATGAGCTATAATGATATGTCTGTGTCTTTTTTATACAAAGCCCCACTTGATGGTGATACAAAAATATGTGAAGAATGTAGTTCTTGCCCACAGGAGAAGTTAGTAAATGCTTACTGAAGGAAGAAAGGAACGAATGAATGAATAAACAAAGAATTGACATGGCATTTTTTAACACACATCTTCCACCTCCAAATGAATGTTAGCTATGACTAACTGTGAGTTCCATTGCGGCAGGGTTCTGTGTATCTTGATTTATTTTCAGTAACCTCGTAGAGTAAAAGACCACATTCCGGTTCCAAATAATATTCCAGTTCCAAAGGTAGAAATGATTGCTTGTTTGCATTTCTCTAAATGTATGGGTCTTTAACTCAGAGACAAGAAGCTCACAGGTATAATAAAACAAAAGTAATCTTTAGAACACCATTTATGTTTCTCATCAGACTTAGTAGAAGAAAGCATAAGATCTCTAGCTTAAAGGGGAAAAAAAGTTGTAAATTCCAACCCCTTCCGATAGGGTTTAGTGCAGCTTTGGCAGACAGAGGAGTAGGCATTATTTCTGCCAGCTGAGAATCTGGGTTTGCCGCATCCACAGAAAGAAGTACTCAGTCAGCAGGTCTTAGCAGGTAGAGCAGAATTATATGGACAAGAGAGAGGCTGTAACTTCAAGAGACCTGGAGAGAGAGAGAGTGGGACTCACTCTCTGGGGTCCTTAAATCAATCACAGTTTTTAGCTAGAGCATTCAGAAGATCCCATCCTCACATGCACAAGTAACCCAGCAGTTCTTTGAAGTCATGTTGCTCAAAGCCATAACCGTTCTTACATTGTAACCACTGCATTTCTGCTTTTGGTCCAATCGCTGCATTAAAGTAGGGCCATTAGCCTGCTTTTAATTGAAAACCTAGAAGCTTTAACTAATTTAGGGGACAGTACCTAGCAGTGTTTTTCAAACTTGGGAACCATGTGAATCAACAGGGATACTTATATAAAACAGAGATATCAAGTTTCCACTCTGACCTTCAGTCAAGATGTCTGGGGACGAGGCCTTGGGAACTAGCAATTTTTATTTGTTTATTTTTTGTTGAAGCATCATTGATTTGATTACACATATTTTGGGGACCCAGCATTGACCACCATCACCTGTGTCTAACATGTATTGATCAGATCAATATTATTAGCATATTCATATTATAAATTGTAATGGTATTTTATGCCCCTTACCCAATCTCTTCCCAAACCCCCTCTTCCTCCCTACACCCACCCCCTAGTAACCATAGAGTTGTTATCTTCTTCTGAAAGATCAATGTATTATTGTGGGCTTTTCTTTTCTTTCTTCCTTAGCACCCACTTGTGAGTAAGGACAAGTGGTGTTTCTCTTTCTGTGTCTGGTTTATTCCACTTAACATAATTTTCTCCAAAGTTCATCCATGTTGCTGCAAATGGTAGAATTTTTTTTTTTTAATGACTGAATAGTATTCCATTGTGTACGTATACCACATTTTCTTCATCTAGTCGTCCGTCGATGGACATTTTGGTGGGTCCCATATTTCAGCTATTCTAAATAGAGCTGCAATGAACAGGGGAGTGCAGGTATCTTTTCGACATGATGATTTACATTCCTTTGGGTAGATACCCAGTGGTGGGATTGCTGGATCCTATGGTAGTTCTGTCTGTAGTTGTTTCATTCACCTAAATATTGTTTTCCATAACGGCTGTACTACTTTCCAGTATCACCAACAGTGTTGGAGGGTCCCCCTTTCTCCACATCCTCACCAGTATTTGTTATTCTCCATCTTTTTAAATAATGGTCAGTCTAACTAAAGCAAGATGGTATCTCAGTGTGGTTTTTATTTGAATTTTCCTGATGATTAGTGATGTTGAGCATTTTTTCATGTAACTGTTGCCCGTTTACATGTCTTCCTTTGAAAAATGTCTATTCAGCTCCTTTGCCTATTTTTTAATTGGATTATTTGTATTTTTACTATGAAGTTGTTTGAGTTCCTTATATATTCTTGATATTAATCCCTTGTCAGATGTATAGTTTGCAGATATTCTCTCCCATTTCTTAGGTTCTCCTTCAACTCTGTGGATAGTTTCCTTTGCCATGCAGAAGCTTTTTAGTTTGATATAATCCCATTTGTTTTTTTTGTTGTTGTTTTTGTTTGTTTGTTTGTTTTTTATCTTTTTGTTGTTTGTGCTTTGGGGGTTTTATTCATAAAGTCTTTGGTCAGTCTTACTTCCTGTAGTGTTTTCCCCCTGGTTTCTTTTAGTAGTTTTATGGTTTCAGGTCTTATACTTAAATTCTTAAACTATTTTGAGTTGATTTTAGTATATGGCAAGAGGTAAAAGTCTAGTTTCATATTTCTGCCTATAGATGTTAAAGTTTCCCAGCACCATTTATTAAAAGGCAGCCTTTTCTCCAATGTATATTTTTGTTGACTTTGTCAAAGATCAATTGACTGTAAATATGTTGGTTGATTTCTGAGTTCTCTATTCTGTTCCATTAGAGCCATGTCTATTTTTATGCCAGTACCAAGCTGTTTTGGTGACTATAGCTTTGTAGTATAATTTGAAGTCAGGTAGTTTTATGCCTCCAGCTTTATTTAATTTTATTATTTTTGGCTCAGGATTGCTTTTACTATTCATGGTATTTTGCTGATCTATTTGAATGTTGGGATTGTTTTCTTTTACTGTGAAGAATGTTGTTGGTATTTTTATGGGAATTTATTGAGTCTGTAGATCCCATTGGGTAGTATGGACATTACCAAAACATTAATTCTTCCTATCCATAGGTCATTCAGGATCCAGTTGTTTGGTTTCCATGTATTTAATAGTTTCCAGAGTTTTGCTTGGTATTGACTTCCAAATTTAATGCATTGTGGTCTGAAAAGACACTTTAAATTTCTTTTTTTTTTTTTTTAATTAGCTGAGACTTGATTTATGACCTAGCCTGTGGTCTATCCTGGAGAATGTTCCATGTACTGATGAGAAGAATGTGCATTCTGTAGTTACTGGATGAAGTGTTCTGTAGATATCTGCCAGGTCCAATTGGCCTAAGGTGTAGTTTAAATCCTGTGTTTCTCTGTTGATTTGCTGCCTAGATGATCTGTCCAATGCTGAGATAGGGTGTTCAGTTTCTCCATTATTATTGTATTAGGGTTTACCTCTTTGTTTAGGTCTAATAGTGTTTCATATATATATATATATATATGCTCTGGTGTTTGGTGCATACATATTACTGATTGTTATGTCTTCTTGCTGGATAGAGCCCTTGATCATTATATAGTGGCCTTCTTTGTCTTTTTATGGTTTTTGTTTTAAAGTCTATTTTATCTGATATAAGAATAGCTACTCTTGCTCATTTTTGTTTTCCATTTGCATGGTATATCTTTTTCCATCATTTCACTTTTAGTCTGTTTCTGTATTTACAGGTGAGGTGAGTCTCTTGAAGAAAGCATATAGTTGGATCTACCTTTTTAATCCAATTAGTCAGTCTGTATATTTTGATGCAGAAGTTTAATCCATTACATTTAGGGATGTTATTGACAGGTATTGTTTTACTCCTGGCATTTATTGCTTTTTGTTTAGATGTTTTAAATATCTTTCACTCCTTTCTTTGCCCTTTATTATTCATATTCAATGTTTGTTGGTTTTTTGAGTTGATAAGATTTAGTTTTTTTTTTTTTTTTTTCTCATTTGCATTTGTGTTTTGCCAGTAGATTTTTTCTTTCTTGTGTATTCATGGTAGTGATTATTGTTTTTCAGATTCTAGATACAGGACTCCCTTGAAAATTTCTTACAGGGCTGGTCATGTGGTGGTGAACTTCCACAGCTTTTGTCTGTCTGGGAAATATACTATTTCTCCCTTGTTTCTGAAGGATAGCCTTGCTGGGTATAGAATTTTTGGCTGACAATTTTTTTCTTTTTGTATTTTGAATGTATCATCCCATTTTCTTCTGGCCTATAGAGTTTCAGTTAAGAAGTCTACTGTTAGTCTGATGGGGGCTCCCTAATAGGTGACCTGATGCTTTTTTTTGCTGCTTTTAGAATTCTCTCTTTGTCTTTGAGCTTTGCCAGTTGGACTACTAAATGTCTTGGGGACAAAGTTTTGGATTGAATCTGTCTGGGAATCTTTGATCTTCCTGGATCAGAAGTTTTGTTTCTCCTTATACTTGGGAAGTTTTGTGTTATTATTTCCTTGAATAGGTTTTCAATACCTTTTGCTTTCTCCTTCCCTTCTGGAATGTCCATGATTCAGATGTTTGTGCACTTAAAGTTGTCTGCTCTCTCTGTTAAATCTTCCTTTTTTAAAATTATTTTTTCCTTTTATTGTCTGCCTGGGTTATTTTGAAAAGACCATCTTCAAGATCTGAAATTCTTTCTTCTGCTTGCTCTAACCTGCTGCTTAAGCTCTACATTATGTTTTATTTTTATTTTATTGAATGACTCCTTCAGTTCCAGGAGTTCTGCTACACTCTTTTTTAGGTATGAATCTCTTTGTAAATTTCCTCCTTCAAGTCCTGGATTGTTTTTCTTGTTTTGTTGTGTGGTCTGAGTCTTCTTGTATCTCACTGAGTTTGTGTAAGATTGTTACTCAAAATTCCTTTTCAGACATTTCAAGGGTATCCTGCTGTATGGGGTCTTGTCCTTAAGAATTATGGTATTACTTTGGTGATGTCCTATTTTCTTGTTTTTTCTTATGTCTAGAATCTTTACATTGATGTCTGGTCATATGTCAGAGCCATTGTCTCTCCTGTTACTCTGGAGTGGGCTTTGAGGAGAAAGAATTCCTCCCATATTTGCAGGCTCAGCTAGTGACTCTCCTTGTATAGATGCAGTCGAGTGTGTGGCAGGCTGCCTGCAAGGTGGTCTTTGCTGTTACTATGGCAGTGGGCTGTCCTTTTGGTGGCAGTAGCTATGGTGGGCCATCTGCATGGAAATGGTGTTTGTGGTGCTACCTGGTCATGGGGCTCTCACTTATGTCCTGGTGGTGTGGTAGGAGGGTGGCATGCTGCCAGCAGCTTCTGGCTTGGTACCCATTCATGGGTTGCTCACTTGGCCACTCAGCTCCTGGCTGGGTGGCAGGAGGGGAAGGGGCTTCCAGCAGATTCCATCTGGGTTATTGTTCTCTGGACACTCACTCAACTTCTGGCCAGGCCATGAGAGGGGAAGGGGCTGCTGGTGGCTTCTGGATGGATTCCTATTCATGTGGTGCTCACTCAGCCACTTGGCTCCTGGTTAGGAGGTGGTAAGGGAGGTGGCTTCCATCATCTTCTGACTGGGTGCCTGTTTGATGGATACTGACGTGGCTTCTGGTCACTTGGCAGGAGGGCAGGGGGTAGCCTGCAGCTTCTGGCTGGGTGCCCAATAGTGGGTTGCTCACTTGGCCATTTGGCTCCTGGTTAGCCACTCAGTTCCTGGTCAGGTAACAGCAAAAGAGCGGGCTGCTGGCAGCTTCAGGCTGGGTGCTTGTTTCAGAATTAGCCATTTTTAAAAGCTTCCACAATATTATCATTAGTATGAGAACAAGTGACGAACAACATTGCTGCATAAAGTGAGGTCCACGCATGAACAACATTGACATTTTCTGGAAGCTTATTAGGAATGTACAACCTCAGTACTCACACTAGACCTATGGGCCCAGAATCCACATTTTTATAGTATTCTTAGGAGTTTCAAGTATACATTAGTGTCTGAGGCTAGAGGAAAAGAATCTCACAAAATAGCATATACAAAGGAGTTCTGCACCCAAAAACACATTCCTGAGTTTCTTGGCAATACATTAGAAATAGCTATAAATCAAATATTTGTTAAATGAATGGATGAGTGTGAAGTATAAAGGATGTGAAAAAATGCCATGGAGAAATCATTACACTAAGTATTGGTATCTGTACTTACATGATGAATGTTAAAGGCTAATGCTAGGTGCTGGTGGGTTACATATTCTTAGTGCCCACATCAACGTAGTTTCCTGTGACCAATTTTTCATGGGACAAACTGCTTGGAAGTAACATCACTACGTCTGAAAGTATCATAAAGAGAAAAGTAAAACTGCTCATTCTGGCTGCTAGCTTATTTATTTTTGCTTTTTATTGTAAATTCCTGGCTAGAAACTTCTGGCTCCTCTGCAAATGTGTGATCCCTGAGCTCAGCAGGTTGCTCAGCTCCTCCCTTTTCCTTTTCAGAGCTCTGTGTGCTCTCTCTCTCTCTCTCTCTCTCTCTCTCTCTCTGTGTGTGTGTCCTTGTGTACACCTGTGGTTCCAAAGTCTTTCAGTACCCTCAAGCTACTAACCTCATATGCCTGCACCTTTCCTTGCAAGATACCTGCCAGCAATGTCACAAGAGATGGAGGCAAACTTAGGACCATCTCCGGTAGCACTCTTTGCATAGCCACTCTCCTCAAGCCATTAAATTGAGTAAATATTTGACAGATTCTGGCTGTGGTTCTTCCTCTGTCTCTCAACTACAAGATCAACTTAGTCAACAGAATACTGTCTTTCCTACGTCCAGGCATGGCTTGCCTTACCCCTAGGCCTGGCATTGCTCCAGTAAGTTAAAACATATAACTAGAACAATAAATCCACAAAACACATGCTAAGGTATCCTATAGTCACACCTGGGGGTCAATGCCTGATAAAATTTAGTGCTGATCACATCTTTATAGTAAGGAAACAAGAATGTGATAACGGGGAGGAGAAGTGAGGAGAAGACTTATGGGAATCTCGGGGAAACTGGAGAATGCTGCGATGTTAATAAGAGCTGTCCTTCAAGCCCATGGACATTATAACCCACCAGGATGTTATGCAGCCTACATCTTTATCTACACATGAAAAATTACCCTAAATATCCTACCATGGGTGGAGGTTCCGAAGTTTTTGAATAAACTTTCAAACATTTCATTTTGAGTTTGCATTTGTTATTTTCAGTTTTAAGCATGCTTTCTAAATATCAGCTAAATCATGTGGTTTCTACTATGCCAGTCCATTTTTATATGAGTAACAAGTGGTAGGCACTGGGATTTGCAATGGAAGGATATAGCAAGAGACAAAGTTCCCACCCTAGGGGGGCTTGTTCTACCCTGTGAACTTTCACTAGGTTTTCATTTTAATTATAAGGAGAAACCCTTCTCTAAGTGATAGTTTCTAACTTTTGGAGTACAAATATCCTGTGACTGAAGTCTGAAAATGAACTTTCTGCTTCTGCTAAGTTAGAGTTGCCTGATAGACTTAAAAGCAAAACCTTCTCACTTTTGAAATCAATAATCTACGGACAGATCACCCCAGGGAATGTGATAACAGTAATCAGTATATAACATCCATGCTGACCTAGGAAAAATATTTCCAAGTTATAATTTCATAATTAAGAATTGCAGACTTTCCCTTAAAGTTTTATGACATGACTTTTGGTGGTATACAATATTATGTGAGGGAAAAAAAAGCTATTAACAAAAACACAGATACGATCTATTTCCTTACATTCTCTACAAAAGGAAAGAAGGTAAAGATGAACAAATTTAAACAACAGTGCTGTCCTGAGCATACTCAGGAGCAAATGGATCACCTGACTCAGCACACACAGAGAAAGAGCTGGAAGAGTACAGCACCCTTATGGAAAAGAGGATTAGAAAGAAAGCTTTCAAGTTGTGTGGTCCTTTGCCTCACAGTGACATTCCTTGAAAATACTCTTTTGTATATATGGACAAAGAGATAGGGATTCATGCATACATACATAGTGTGTACACACACACACACACACACACACACACACACACACACAGTTTCCTCATCTTACAAACCTACATACACAAGTAAATCATACATCCCAACAATAAAACGAGAGTCAGATGCTTTATTTATGGGTAGAGATTTCAAAGTGAATACTAATTTTTTTTTGCTTTATAGCTTGTTTGACAGTGTAACTGGTTGGATTAATCTCAAGTATCAGCATGACCTTTATAATTCTGGTATTTGGAAGAGGTATTAGACTAACACCATTGCCTTATGTATTTGTTCTATGTGGTTACCTTTTGTGGAAGTAATTTGCCCTTCAATACATAAGCTAACCTGTGTTTTATTATTCCAAGTTATAATGGTGTTCCACTGTGTTTATTTGTTAAATGCTCTAAATCACTGCAATTGTTTTTTACCCTAAGGTATCTTAAGTGCCTGCATGTTACACTGTGCTCATTCACTTATCTTTTCAACAAATATTTGTCCACCAGGAGCAAGGCAAAATACCAATGCATGCTGATCGAACTTAAGGCAGATAGGCTCTGTCCTTGAGAAACTGGACAGTTCAAGAAGGAAGAAATAGTCCATAGACACACAGCACTATGCTACCACGTAAAAGATGAAATGGGGGAGGTCCAGCAAAGTCCTGGGAGCATTAGGAAAAGTAAACCTATCACTAACAGATAAACCCATGGGAGGCTTCCCACAGGAGGGGTACTGCGTCAGGGTGGATGGGACTGGGCATGTACAGAGAGGACAGGAGGGGTAGCAGATGCTGTGGGAACAAAGGCAGGAGGCAGCAGCATCTTATTTCCTCATCAGTTCACTTTTCATTAGGACATGCCTTATTTTCTAAATCAGACTCCTAACCCTTGAGAGGATCTATAGCCTAGTGGTTAAGCTCACACATGCTAGCTCCAGACAGATCTTTGATTTGAGTCTCTCCTCTTCCACTTCCTGGATAAATGACCTTGAGCAAGGTCTTTAGCCTCTCTGTGTCTCAGTTTCCCTGTCTGTAAATGGGGGATGCTGTAAATACTACCTACCCCATATGGTGATTGTAAGCATAAACTGTTAATATTCATAATGCTACTGGAGCATTGCCTGGCCCATATTAAGCCAATGAAAGTGTCAGCTCTCTTTGGAAAACACTAGCAGATTTTTAAACATTCTGGTTAATAAGGTCTCTGTTCTTCTTTCCTTTGTGCTGAAGATATTTTTTAGCATCTACCAAAGTGCCACATATTGCTATGGGACCTGAGGATTCAGGGATCACCTCATGCCTGGAATCTCAAGTTATGTGCAGTCTGGCAGGAGGTACTGACTCATATTCAGTCCATATTCAGTGAGAAAAAAATGACAACATTACAAGAACATAGTTCTTGGAAGAACAAATAGAGAAGAAATGAAAGAAAAAATGCTTCATGGGGGGATGTGCTAAAATGCGTTGGCTGCAGAGGATATGTAGAATTTACCAGCCAGAAAAGATGCAGAGAGACAGATTCTAGACCCAGGGAAAGAACACAATGAAAGACAGAAGCGTTAATCAATCTGCTGTATTTAGTCAACCCCAGATGACTGCAAGACAATGGAGAACACATTTGGACTTGAGGCTGGAGAGAGTGTCAGGGGCCAGGAGGACGGGCTGGCTTCTGAAGACTTGAGAATGGGACAGAGAGGTAGAGAAATACAAGATGTGAGGAAAATTCATAACTCTTTCTGAATTTTCTAGCAACCCCTAGAAGTAAAAGTGTTCATTTAAAATGTCAAGTAATGGCTATGGGCAAAATCATTTGGATAATTAGGATTACATTTCTTTTCAGCATAAATGTAGCTCATACTGTTGCTTTTTACTTGTCTCTTCCAAATCACATAGGATTCAATAAAAAGACACTTGTTATTAATGTGTTCTGAAGAACAGATATTTGAAATTAAATAATGATGACATTTATACCACAAATGAGTGATAATTTAGAAAACCAGAAGAGCTTCACACGTATGCATTACTTTATTAATATATTCCTTTCTAAGAAAATTAAAACTCTGTGCTATAAGAAATTTTTCAAATACAAATTAGAAATCATGCGAAAGTTTCAGAAGGGCACGTTCTATCATGCAATGATTTTTCCATTTTCTGACCTCCTAAACCATTAAATTTCTCTACTACTTCGTTCAATATTTGAAAAGTTCAGTTTGGTGGGTAATACTCTGTGTGATTTGTACTCCTCTTTCATGAAAACCCTTGACAAAGATGATACAAAAATGCCAACTTTTTGCTGTTGAAAAAGCTGAGGTTCAGAAAAGATTAATGACATCCTGAAGAGCAAGTCGCTGTCAGTTGGATGATGCGTGCACCTGTGTGTCTCCGAGTCACACCGCTCTGCACTACACCACTGTGCTGCATGGCTTGCAGTTACTCCCTAGGTTCCATGATTCTTCACCTGTTTCACAGACAAGCATGTCACCTAGGAATAGGGCTGTCATAGCAAAGTACCACAAAGAGGGTAGCTTAGAACCACAGGTATTTATTGTCTCACAACCTACGGGCCAAAGACCAAGGTCAAGGTGTGGCCAGGGTTAGTTCCTTCTGAGGACTGAGGGGGAAGAACTATTGCATGCTTTTCTAGCTTCTGGAGTTTTGCTAGACATTTTTTTTTTTTTTTTCTGTCCCTTGGTATGCTGAAGCATCACCCTGCTCTCTGCCTTCATTTCTGCTTAGTGTTCACCATGTGTGTCTGTCTCTGGGTCCAAAATTCTCCTTTTTACAAGGACACAGTAATATTGGATTAGAGCCTACCCTGATGACTTTATCTTAACTGATTGCATCTGCACTGGCCTTATTTCTAAATAAGGTCACATTCTGAGATATGGCGGTTAGGACTTCAACATATGCTTTTTGAGGGGATATGATTCAATTTATAACATCTCAAAAATCCAACTAAAAAGTCATGTAAATAAAGAATCATGTCTTATAATTTTATGTGTCTCTACAATGTTGAATCTTGGCAAAAGCCCAGCACATGTAGGTCACTTGCAGCACAACCATTTAAAATTAGAATCTGGCATTTGGAATTTGTCGGGAATGATCCCAGTAGCAGGACAGGGGCATGTGTGAGTTGATGGGTGATTGAAAGACATGGACTGAACTGAACTACAGTAGATGCAACAAAGTCCACGTTTAGAATGAGGAACTCTGTACAGAAAGTATGGTATAACACCTGTCTTTGGTCAGAATCATGGTCTTTTTACAAGAGGATGAACCAGACCTTCAGGAAATTAGAGAAAAGGCAGACGAGAAGATCCAAGTGAAATGGGCAACCTGTGAATGTCAGGAAGGACAGCAGGAGACAGCAGGCTGGCAGCCCACTGGAGAAGCCACAGGCTTAAGGAGTCCCAGGAAGATAGACCACTTACCAGGACGTGGGCAGGATCTTTTCAGACAAGGGCACTTGGTCCAAAGTAGACCTCAGCAAGAGGGCCCAGGGTTGAGCTTAGAACTTTGGCACAGCATAAACCCCTTCTCACTAAGAGAGGGTTGAACTGGATTCTGAGGGGACGATGCAGCCACCGTTGGGAGTGGGATTTGGTGAAGTCCATGGAGACATGATTTCATACCTGCAGGGCTCAGAAGTGGAAGGATTCTTACATGCAGTGTAGACACACCAAAAATATTTGAATTAATGATTGAACCAAGAGAAGAAAAAGAGAGCAAAGAGAAGAAAAAAATAAGGAACAAATAAGAAAATGATAGTTCCTGAAAAACCCATAGGTGAACTATTGGGATAAAATATTGAGGTAAGACACTGGGGTAAAATAAATCACAACTTCATTGAAACTACAGAGTAAAATCTGAATGTGTTGAAAACACATTAACATAGAAAGGGAGATAATTAAGAGAATGGATTTTTGAAAAAGATGGTTGAGTTTAAATCTCACCTCTGCCATTTCTAGTTGGTGATTTCAGGCAAAGCCTTTCCCTGTTGATGTGAGTCCCATCACAGGTAAAGTTAAAAGAGTAGTGCTTTGTTCACAATGCAAGGTGAGGTCTAAATGAGATTAAGAATGGTAAACGTGTACTCATATAGAGAACATAATGTCAGGTGCACAGTAAAAACTCAAAAAATACTGTTTTTTTCCTTCTTCTGTCTCATACTAAAAATGTGAACCTAAACTATAGTCTTTTAGTCTTATTTAGAAAAAAAGTTTGTTTATGAGTTTGTTATGAAATTCAAACTGATTTATGGAAAATGAGCAAAACATGGAATTTGTGTTAAATCTTAGTATGTTGAGGTATATCTAGACAGTTCACAATAAATAAAAAGATTTAGATCTTCGAGAACAGCCCTATGGTAAGCAACAATTTCTTTCTTAGGAATAGGCCTGAAATGTGTGAAAGTCAGATCACTGGGGCACAAATAAAGTGGCTAGATGTCAGCAGAGGTAGGACAGGGGTCCCTTGATTGTGGGTTCTCACCTGAGTCAAGTTTGAGAAAACAAGGCACTAGCCAAGCTGAGGAGGACGTAACTTATCTGACTGGGGGAGGGTAGATATGAGGCATACATGAGTGAGAAATTTACTTACTCAATCTGAACTTGATTAGCCAGAATTTTCCTTAATCCATTTTTCTCAAGATTCATACACAGTCCATAAAAAAAATAAATCAATATCAGTTTACCTGAAAATCTCCAAATAAATGTAACCACCTATTAGTGTGATGTTTCCAAATGCCCACAAACTTTCCCATTGTTTTTTATTCTCTCAGGATAGTCAGTTAAGGTTTCTGTCCCTGGTGTATGGTCTCCACTTCTGGGCAGTGCTGTTGCTGTTTAAATAACCAAGAGAATCAGCTAAAACACCAGTGGTCATCCCCCTGCAAGATGCCTGGGTTTTGTAGTATTTAAAGTAGATTTGCATACTCGATGAAAATTAATCTCTTCAAAAATAGGTAAATGCACAGCTCTGTTCAAGTAAACATTAGAAATATTAACCTTGTCTGATAAAGGCCAGCCATATGCAGGATCTTAGAGGAATATTTTGTTGGGTTGAAAATTTTATAGGGAAAGGAAATTCTAAGGGGAGAGCCCCAGACTTGCCTTTTGTGTCCCACATACAAGTTGCTGCGCTTTGAAGTCACACCCTTGAGATTTGTTCCTCTAGAAATAAAAACCTATTCCCCCCAAAACCCTCTTACTGGTACATCAGAAAAAAAAATAAGAAAAAATAAACATTGATTAAGTCACTGTCAACTGTTTAAATCAGGGGGTGAAAACTTTGTACATGAAGGGTTGTAGTAAGTAATTGCGACTTCCCAGATACGAGGTCTGTTCTCACTACTTAACTCTGACTTTGAAAGCAGCTGCAGACAGCACTTCAATGGTTGTGGCAGAATTTGACCTTTGGCTGTAATTTGCTGACACCTGGTAAACCAACCTGTAGATAAGGGTCTTTAGAATTATTATTTTTTTCCATATTGCTTACAAAGAAATATTTTTGACTATTGATAAAAATATATGTATCTTTATTGATCTTTAGTAATAATTTACTAATATCCACATATATACTAAAAATTACACAAAATGGGAAATCAAAAGATGAGAAAAAGATAAAGTAGTAATAATCTAAAATAAGCACTTAATACTACAATATTTTCATGTGAGAAATGTGATTAAATATGATTTATTAAATTTGAAAACTTGGTTCAATACATTGTTGTTACAACACTTTTAACCTGTGGATCTGTGACCAGTTTATTTTGCTGCTTTTTAACGACTGTGTGGCTGAAAAAGACAGTTCACAGTGCTATGCAGGCAGAGTTCACTTTTGTGCTTATTAAATTATAATATTCAGTGTTAAATCTCATATGCCAATTAGGTAGAAATTTGGGTTAAAATTTGTCCCGCAATGTTTCATCTTTTATAATGTCAATCAGTTCTCCAAACTAATTGGAAGGTATTGACTTTTTATAATGTCAACAGATGGATTATAATCCCACTGAATCTCTATATTTAAATTTTTTACAAAAATTAGAAAGTATATTTATAAAAGATTTCTTAAAATGCACAAATGAGGTGTTTTTTTTTTTTTGCTTAAACAGGTGAATTATATTGTTTTTGGCAATAAAGTCACACAGTGATAAAAATATTTCTGAACACCTGTTTATATAATGTTCTTACCTAGTAGCAATGATTTTTTTTTTTAAGTTACTTCTGTGCTCATCATTAAAATGCCATCTTTACTTTGAGGGGATAGAGCGTGTCTACTATCCTGCAGGTCCCTGCTGGGAAGCGTGCATCCGGCAGTCACTGGCTGGCTTTGCAACTTGGCTCATGAAGAGCTAGCATCTGACTAACAGCTCTGCATTTTCTTTCTGTGCACTCGGTCTTGTGTCTTTAGCATAATTTTTAATTTACTGTTTCTCTGCAATAATTTCCTAAAATTATTTTTTCTTTTATGAGAATATTCAGATAAAATTCGACAATAGAATCTGTCAATCCATAAACAAATAAGTAAAAGTCAGTAAATCTAGATTTGCTGAGGTTCAGCAAACGAGTGAGAGTGCTGCTGTCACCCCTGCATGTGGAAGGAGACGTCTCCTCACACCTCCTTCCAGAGGAGGTGCCCATGTAGCAAGTGACAGGCAGTCATCTGACACGGAAAGAATGAGGACCCCAGGTCAGCTCATACAGTAACTATCCGTAAAGCATGTCTTCCTTATTTTAAAGGTAGATAAATGTAAATAGCCATTTCATTACTTTCTTCTGGAATCTCGACATGCCAACTTGGGGATCCTCCTGGTGTAGCATCCCAATTTGAATATTACTGCTCCTCTCTGCAGTCAGGAGCAAGTTTTCACAAATACTTAGAATGCTTGGTTCCGAAATGAAATAAGAACCAAAGTAGCCAGTCAGAACTTCTCAGCCAGAGCCTTGAATACTGAGCCAATGACCCAACAATAGAAAATGTCTGTTTTCTATTGATGCCTTAAATCTGCATTCCTTATTTTTCTTGCTTATAACTACCAAACCTTAATTGATATGCATATCATTAATGAGTCTTGATACAGTCCTTGCCTGCTTCTGTAGTCTCAAGTCTCCTCTCCTCTCCTCAATTCTCCATGTCCAGCATCACCAACAAGTGCAGGATCTGCATCATGCACTTTCTCACCCATTGACACTATGTCATCGCCCTCTGTCTTTATGGACAACTTCTACTAGCGTCTAGTCCACATGACTCCTACAGATTTTCAATACTCAGCACAGATATCATTACCTACCTGAAAGCATTTTCTCATCTCCACCCTCACTCCAGGTTCATTACCAATAACCCAGGATGATTTTTGCCAATACTTACACCATTTGGAAACTTGATTTTAGTCTGTCACCTTTCACAGGAGTGTGAATTTTGCAAGGGAAGGGATACCATAGTATGCATACCTGTGGAAAGGAGAAGGGTAGGAAAGAAGATTAAGTCATGCTGTGGAAGGCCCTTTCAACAAACTACCTGCCTCTGCTCAAGTTTCGTGATAAAACAGGACATGTTGATCAAATTAGATTGACATCCTACTGGCTCTGACAGCTTCAGTGGAAGGGGTAAGACCAGGTTCCTTTCTAAGGGAATGCCCTATCGGCTCTGACATTAGTGATGCTGAGACCTAAACCTGGGCCAGTCTCTGGGGTCTCACCTTTCATATTTCCTCCTTATGGGCCTCCCTCAGCCGTAGGTCACGGCAGCTGCAGAGTTATCACTATTTTTGTTTATGAGGACTTCTTTTTCAAGTTTATAAACTAAAAGTTATGTTAACGCTGCTCTCTCACTCCCTTATCCAGTTCCTTGATGGAACGTTTATCATCTCATTGCTTCCATAATGTTGTTTACAGAGTAGAACGTGCTCTTCCCAGCTGCATATGGGGATTTACAGCATTTTTTGGTCAAGATATTGCAGGCTTACTAGGAAACACAAAAACCTTAATTGAGTGATAACTAAGGTCAGATTTTTGTTACATTTTTATATGCTTATCTAACCCATTTTTCAGAAAAAAAGAAGTTACATTTAAAAAGAAAATTGTGATGTATGTTCTCCTGTGACAATGGTTTCTCTCTTAATAGGAAGAATGGAAATCAATGTTCCAAGGATGAGAGTGGTTAATAATGCTTGTGTGTGCCACAAGCCTGAAAAACTTTCCGAAGCTTCCAAGAGAAGAAGTGCACTGTCTTTTCATATACGCTACACGAGTAGAAAATGTGGGTGGTCTTCTCTAGGACCATACTGCAGGGGGAATGAAGCAGAAGAAAACGAATATTTAAAACACAGCCTCTTTTCTCTTCATTGTGTGTGTCTGTGGTAGATGCAAGCAGGGCCGTTGGTTGGAAGCATTGTGTGTCTATGTGAGTGTGTGTGTGTGTGTGTGTGTGTGTGTGTGTGTGTGTGTGTGTGTGTGTGTGGGTGTATGTGTGTGTGTGTAGTGGAAGGTGCATAGTTGCACCCTGGATAAAGCCAAATCCCTGTACTTCTTCCTCTACTCACACAAAGAGCTGGGAGAAGGAAGTGCACCTGACATAAACCTTGCATCTACTAAAGTACCTAGAGAGCTTTTCTAGGAAAGGAAAGGCAAATCAGTATAGAACATAAAGAAACAAAGCAACAATAAATAAATTACTTGACTTTCACTTTTCATGGGTTAGACTCCCAATCTAATTAATTATAAATTAATTATGATTTAATTGCTAAAATTGAAAGTAACTCTGAAACACTGGGAGATTTGGATCATTCAGAGGCTAACCCTTGGATTTCATACAATATCATATTTAGTCCTCTCAAAAACTCCACATGTTAGTCATTATTATCCTAGTGTTTCTGATAAAGAAATTGAGGCACAAAGAGGAAATATCTTAGCCAAAGTCATTTGGCTAGCAAACAGGAGAAGCAGAATTTAAACAAAGTTCTGCCAAACTTGGGTATTAACCAGCAGTGATTCTCAGGGGCACAGATGCGAGAAGTACACTGATGTGGGAGAGTAAGAGAATTCTCATTAGGAGAGTTAAGTGTGGGCAATAGAGCTGTAATTTGTAAAGTACGTGTAAAATTATAATAAAATTTTATATTTAGGAAACAAAACAAAAACCAAAAAAATTGTTTTTCAATACAGGGAAAAGAAAGTAAATTTTGACAAAATATTATCAACTATTAAGATACAGATTTGTAAATTATGTGAAATGTCATTTCTCTTACAATGTTTCTTTATAAATTATCAGTTTGCATGTGTATTCTCCATACTTAATTGTGAGCTCCTTGAAAACAAAAATTGGGTCATATTAATTTTTATATTCCTGGTACCTTTCTGTCTGGATTAAAATCTGAAACATAATGTATATCATTTAGCCCACTTTACAAATATTAAGAAATCCTTTTGGGGTGAAGGAATTAATTTCAATATAAGTAATGCTGGATTCGTCTTGAAGATGCGATCTTGAATTTTGATACTAAACCTTATGACTTTGATAAAAATCTCATCCTATCTCTATATATCATGATCCATCTGTTTATAAAGAAGATATTAGCAATAAAACATCATAATTTTATTATTAAGACTTTTGGATGGGTAGAAGGTTTCAAAATCCAACCTGAGCTCCAGAAAAATACAGAAAATGTATTGGCTCACATAACCGAGGAAAGATTAAGGCATTGCACAGGCACACATGAGATTAGACTCCAATGTCACCAAGATCCTTTTTCCATCTCTCATTCCTACATCTCTTTCCAGAGCAGCTTCCTCTCTTGAAATAAGCTTCGTCATATGGCTGGAAAGAAAAAATTTAGCAGGTGGGAAACCTTGCATCTCAAGGTTCTGTCTCTAGTAAAAAACTTTCTGTCACTTTCTTCAGTTCAGAAAGGTCCTGGGAAGGGGTCTGGTGTGCTTGGCTTGTATTCAGCACCGTTCTTAGATGAATCAGCTTTAATGGAGAGATATTACATGTGTAATTAACTTCAGCTCTTTTTCTCATGCTAAGCGAGGATGAAGAGGAAGGAAGGTAGGGAGTCAATGAGGGAAGGAGGGAGAGAGACACTAACGAAAACTTACCCAGACATTCCCTAGACTGGGTGATGCCCTGAAAGAGGAAAATGGCATTCACCATTCGTCTCTGCATCTGTGTCCTCGCAGACAACGAGTATCTTCCCAAGCTGAGTCTCTAACACATAACGCTATTTATTTTTAAGACCATGATCCCTAAACACAAGCCAACTAGTTTGTTCAATGGTCACTTGAAGAAGCAGTTATATCTTCCAGTTCTGAAGACAATTCTATGTGGGATTTAATGAAAAGTGCTATGTTATTATATTACTTGGAATAGAAATGTAACTCTAGGATAGTTTAAGGACAATTCTTGCTTAAGTCTGGGTTGGGTGGATGGGAGGATAGGGATGGGGTTCCTTTGTGAGGTGATAAAAAGGTTTTGAAATTGACCATGGTGGTGGCTGAACTGTAATTAAATGGCTGAATTATATAGTACTTTAATTATATCTTAATAAAACTGTTACTAAAAAAAACAAAGAAAAATCTTACTCCCCATTACTAAATTAGTCGCAACTTCCACATAGAAGAATGGATCAACTGCTTAACTGGGTCAATAAACCAGCATAAAACACCATCAGGACATTAACATGGTAAAGGATATCACAGTGTCATTCTGACAATTAAGGAAGAAAACATTATGTTTATGTTAATAAAACATTTCCTCAATGGTGCAGGAATGGGAACGGATCTTATTTCTTTCTGACTGAAGACTGACTTAGTGCCTGCTAGCTAAGGGTAAAAAAAGAGGTTTAGGAACAGAGAGGCTACAAGTCCAGTCTCTGCCATTCAAGGTTTCCCATGATTCATTTATGTTTTCTGCTGTTCTACAAGGCAAATGTCGAAAAGTAGGATGAGAGCACATAGAAAAGAAGAAATTAGTAAAAAGCTCAGTGCAGCAATGAATATATGAAATCCAGTGGGCAACTAGAAGGGCGTGTGGGTGTCGACAAAGGAAAAGCAGGAAAACACCACAATGTTGGGGAAAGTTAAATTTTCCTGGGCAGACGTCACCTGCTTAGGGCCACACACACTGCAAACTCTCACATTCAGTAAGTACTAAATGAACACAATGTGTGGGGTAGAGAGCAGAATGCAGGGAGAGGAAATAAAATGTAGCAATCATATTAAAGGGGAGAAGATGGAGTAGAATGGGGACTTAATTTGCAAGCATAGATCTAAAGTGAATCTACAAATAATGAGGCAAAATAATAATAATAATAATAATGCCATATATTTTTAAAGAGGGATACTGTGAAGAAAGGCCTATGAAGACGATGCATCGGCCGAGGGAGGGGTAGCTGTCATCAGTCCCAGGAAGGTTCTGGGAGAGCCAAACACAGCCGAGAAGCAGCCTGGCTGCATGGGAATTTGTCACGACACATCCTGCTTATAAGAGAGCATTAGAGGAGGTCGCTAGACCATCGAGAGTGAAGGAACTATTCAGATTTTCTAAAATAAATAACTAATCTAATCATGTGCAATTTACAGCTTTGCTAAATTCTGGTGCTTGCATTTTCTTCTTTAAAAAAAAAATAACACGTAGAGATTGTTGGAAAGCTTTAATTTTAAAAATGTTATTCTAAAATTATTTACTTTCCCTAAAGTGCATGCATACTTGTAGAGAACTAAAATAACGGACAAGTCACAATTGCTGTTGTATCGGAATGATTAAGGTGAATAGCACTTTCAAGGCTAAGTCACAGGAAGGACAGGGAAAGGGAAGGAGAAGTAGATTCATGGCATTAATGGCCTCAATCCATCACTCCACCCTTTTCCATTCTCTGGGCTATTTATCTCTGTGGTTCTTCTCATTAAAGAGGTGGATCTCTTTCCCCAAGAACCCTTGATTCCTGGTGGTCATATGACATCTTCGGCCAATAGCATGCAGTGCAAGTGATCATGCCCCTCAAGACCTCTGCCTTTGCATGTGGAACAAACTTGGGCTCACCTGCTAAGGATGAGAGACATATGGGACAGAATCAAGCCTGTCAGTCATCCCAACAGAAGCAGTTCCAGATCAGCCAACGCTCAGCAGAGTACCAGACATGTGCTTGAGACTAGCCAAGACCAGGAGAACCTCCAGAAGAGCCCATCCTTAATCTCTGACCTGAAAACTGCTGAGATAAATAAATGTGTGTTGGGTTAAGCTACTAGGTTTTGTGTATCTTGGTATGAATAATTATTGTAGCAAAGGTAACTGGCAAAGGAACCAACCTTTGTTAATATTTCAGATTGTGTCTGGTGCTGTGCTTGGCACTTACACTAATATTAACTTAAAATATTGATACTATTATCTCTGTTCTACAAATAAGGAGTTCCATAGAAAGTAAGTAATTTTTTTCACATCACTTAGCTGGCTATTCAAATAGGGATTCAACCCACATTTATCTCACTACAAATCCATGCCTTGTATTTGGGTTTATTTTTGTGTTTATTTCTACTCTACTTTTGTTTTATAAAAATGAGACAATAATCATCTGAGAGCATATAGGATTAAATTACTGATATGAATACTAGTCACTTTGCGCATGTTCAGTGAATGAATACAAGCTCCTGGCAACCTGACAAAGTAAATCATAGCATCGGTAACTTAGTGTCAGTGAAATAAAATATTTAGAGTTGGGTAGTGAGTTGCTGCAATTAGTGGTCTTATTGTGTTTTGACAATTTTAAACCCTAATTGATCATTACCTATACAGCAATATGGTCCAATAATTTAAATATTTCCAGATATTTTACATTGTCACTGCACAAAGTCTGAAAATATCTGGATTGACATCCAAGTTCTGCCACTGAAGATCATGCAACCCGGAGCTATCACTAAAGCTGAGCGCTCGGGTCAGCTCAGATTAAACCCTACATTAAAACATTAAGTGAGCCTCAGAAGTTATCTAAAGTAGTCCATTTTTTGCATATGACAGATGAGAAAGCACTGAGCTCTCATTTAAAACAGTATGAAAATGCCCCATAATGTTTGGTTTCTGAGCAAAGGCTCTGAAAGACGAGGCACGGTGTTTCCCTCTTCTCCTTACTGAAGTTGTACACGTCCTGCACAAGTGTCTCACCTCCATCTGTGATCACAGATATGAGAGCTGCTAAGAAACCACAGCACATCTTGTTCTGCATATTTTGAATCTGCTCATCTGTAGTAAGTGGGTGGATGCTTTTGCGGGCCTTACATCACTTTTTCTTTGCTGGTCTGGCCCTTTCTGCTTCCATGCCAGGGTCATCAGGAATGAATTAGGGTGAGACTGTGTTGTGTTCTATGTCTGATTATTTTCTCTGCCTTAGGTCAATCATTTAACCTTAATTTCATCTTCTGAGCACCATGTTAGTGATGTGATGTTAACTACCTTTCTGGAAAAGAATTTTAAATGTTTCCATGAAAAACAGTAAATCAAAGTAGTATAAATGCCTCATACAAGTCTATTATGCAGGAGTATCTTTCTCTAAATATTATGAACTACTGGAGAGGAAGACAAGCTTACAGACAAGCTTGTTCTACACTTTTAATAGTGGAGAAACTGAGAACCAAAAAAGCATGGGGCATCTCCAAGGTCATAGAGCCAGATGAAAGCTGAACAATGCCAGGACACAGATTTCCTGACCCTAAAGTCAGTTTCTCTCTCTGCAATATGTTGTTTTTTACCCTCTACCTCCCTACGGGGTTCCTCCAATAGATCCTTCCATCAAGACTTCTTGGTTAGATGTCTGCGAGCTTTCACCTGTTACTCTTAAATGATTCTAATGGAAAGAAATAATTTGAATATTCCATAGTATATGTATATAGGTATATACTCACCTACTTTAGTTTTCTGCTGGCCAGGTGATGTGCCCCACCTTGGCTAAAACATGCCATCATAAAACCCGTAGCTCTGGAATGCTCTTATCCATATCTCACTGTAATCTAGAGTGACATATAAAAAGTGTCTATTCAATATTTTATGGACTTAATAAATGAGGATTTTCTTCACTAGCAACATGGTGGATTACATAATCAAAGAAACACTGCTGGGTAAAAATATTTATATTTATATTTTAGACATTTCCATACTATCTGGCAAGTGAAAGAATTTGGTGGGAGGTGGGGGGCAGGACAGGATACAGAATGACATGAAACATTTAATCTAGGCAGTTAGCAGTTGCTAGATCTGACCTTTGCCAAGATGTTTCTGTCCATCCCTAATTACCTGTTGCTGTAGTCTTTGAAGAACACATATAGGACATGAGAAATACAGTGAGGATCGGAGCCCCCAGGTATCTGACAGAGCAAATGCTAGCCTCTCCACAGAAGTACACAACACAGTTCAGGAAAAATGCAAACATGAACTCATAGTCAAGAAAATCTAAATACATGAAGAAAGAGAGGATTATCAGCAAGGACAAATAACACAATTAGAGCCACAAAAACCAGATACCAGAATCATCATATATAGAATAAGTACATATAATCTGGTTAAGAAAATAGAATAATGTTTTGAAACATTAATAAAAGCATAAGAAACCATCAAGAATTATCCAAAAGTTTTTTTTAAAGAGAACCAAACAAAATATGAAAATATGATATATAATAATTAGCATCAGACATGCAATGGAAAGATTGAATATAACATTAGGCCCCACCAGAAAGAGAATTAGTAAACAAATAAATAAAGCTGAAGAAATTATAGATTAAAGGAAATAACAGGAAATCTAAATTAAGAGTAAAAGCAAAACAAAAACAACAACAACAACAACAACAAAGTGACATTGAGGTTGAAATGCAAAAACTCAAATTAGATCTAGTCAGAATACCAGGGGAATATAATAGCTAGGATAAGGTAGAAGAAATACTCAATGAGAAAATAGCTTATTATTTTAATTAAGAATTGCGGAAAGTCACCAATCTTCAGAGTTAAGAAACCCAGCATATTCCATAAGAGATAAATAAAATAAAATACACATCTACACAAATCGCAGTAATATTGTAGGACATCTGGGCCAAAAAGAAGTCATTAAAATAGGCTGATATGAAATATAGATTGCCTGCAAAGGAATAACATTACGTTGAACTTACACATTATATTTCAATTCTACTAAAAACTGATCTCTAAATAAGAAAAAATATGGACTGAAAACTTCTATAGCCACTTAGGAAAAGAGTTTACTAGTTTCTTAAAATGTTAAACATAATGCCTAATATGTAACTTAGTTATTCCCCAAAAGAATTGGAAACATATGTCTCCACAAAGACTGTACACAGATGTGCAAGGAACTTTGTTTCAATAGCCAATACTGGAATAAGCTGAAAACATCCATAACAGACAAATGCATAAACAAATAATAGCAAATACACACATATAACATATGGAATGCTACTCAGGAAAACAAAAATGAACTAATGATACACCCAAGAATAGGGATGAATCTTAAAATCATCATGCTGAGTAAAATAACCAAGACTAAAAAGAATACATACAGTATGATTCCACTTATTTGATGTTCTAGGAGAAAAAAAGGCAAACTACCTATAGGGACAGAAAACAGATTCAGTGGTTTCTGAAGATGGGCTTGGAAGAGGAATGGATTGCAAAGAGACAATAAGAGTGTTTTGGGGATGATGGAAATGCTCAGTTTCTTCATTGTACTGATGGATTTACAGGTGCACATATGCAGCAAAACTCATTAAACTGCATGTTTTAAATATAATTATACTTCACACTTGTGTATAAAAGGACATGCCTACTTATACCAGAAATTTTAACACTATCATAGGGCTTAGTATTGTATGTCTATGTAACACATGATGATACAAATTAAAATAATGGGGGTGGTGAATCTATACCATTGCAATATTTCCATAACCTATTATATATGCTAGCATCAAACTGGAAAATAAAATTAATAAAAATTATAAATATAGGGGTACTTCAAAAAGGTAATATGAGTCTTTCCATGAACTTTTTAAGCATCCTCATCCTTGGGAATAAATTTAACAAAAGTCGTCCAAGAATTCAGCAGTATAAATTTAAAAAATATTATTATGAGAAATTAAAAAGTACATAAATAAATGGAGTGAGAATGAATGTCATGCCATCTTATAAATTTTTAATTTGCATTTTTCAAATGACTAATAATATTGAACATCTTTTAACATGCTTTTTTGCCATCAATATACCTTCTTTGGTGAAGTGTCTGTACAAATCTTTCTGACTATTGTAAACTGGGATTTTTATTTTCTTACTGTTGATTTTTGAGAGTTTTCCATGTATTTCAGATATTAGACCTTTATCAGATATGTGCTTTGCAATATTTTCTCCCAGTGTGTGGCCTGTCTTTTTCTTCCCTTAAATTGTCCTTCCAAGAGCAGAAGTTATTAATGTATTATTCTATGCATTGTGCTTTTCACATGGTATCTAAGAAATCTTTGTCTAAGCAAAGTTCTATGCTTTCTTCAAAAAGTTTTGTAGTGTTAAGTTTTACATTTGCATCTATGATCTATTCTGGGCTAATTTTTATTTACGATATGATATAGGCATAGATACAGTTTGCTTTATTTTTACTTTCTGCACGGGTTGGCCAATTGCTGAACACTATTTGTTGGAAAGTCTATCCACTCTTCATTGAGTTGGCTTTGCAATTTTGTCAAAAACAGTCTGTGTACATTTGGATTGATTTCTGGATTCCCTGTTCCTTTTCGATGATCTATGTGTCATTCTTTTTTCAATAATGTACTACTTTTGATTACTTTAGCTTTATAATATGTCTTAAATCTGGTATAGTCCCCCAACTTATTTCTTCTCTTTCAAAATTTTTGTTCCTTTCTCTTTAATAAAAACGTTAGGATGAGTTTGCCTTTATGATTTACTGTATGAGAACAGAGCGGTACCCCAAGTAGAGCAATTACTTCCACTACTGAGGCAAGACCCTCTGTGTCTATGACTTGCACCATGAATCTTGAGGGTTTCCTGTCTGGCTGGTGGGCACAGCTCTGCTCCAGGCTCTGTGTGAGCATGGAAGCTGTTACATTCAAGCTTTCAGAGCTTTATTCCTTTGTCTGGAGTATTTCCTCACATGTGTTCAGATGATTCCTTCAAGAGGCCTTTTATAGATCTTCAGGGTTCTCCTGTATGGTGACCCAGGGGCTTACTTCCTTTGTTTCCACCTCCCGGAGATCACTGTCCTTTGCTACCTGATGTGCAGTGTCTCGAAAAGCATTGTCTTATGAATAATATTCACATTTTAGTAATTTTGCATGAGGGAATAAATCGTATCCCTGGCATTCCATCTTGGCCAGAAGTAGAAGTCTAAGTTCTCAAATTTCAGATACTTCTTAAATTTTTCACATCCTTTTATCATTCAGTGGGTAAACAATATTTTTTGTTCAATCTAAACGAAGTTTTTTTCTTCTAATCATCTATAAATAAAACCAGGAATATAATATGTCTTGCTGCTAGACTGTGTAGAGCTTTCTAGAAGCCACGGGCATGTAAGCAGAAAACTGTAAGATGGTAAGTTTTCTGTACAGAGGTATCTTCAGGCAGCCTTTGGATACGTGAGTGAGTTTGGGTAATTAGTGCTGGACTTACAGAAAAAATAGTTCTGGTCACAACAAAAAGGATGAGGCACTGAGTTATCCTTTCTTCCATCGTTTAAAAGATGGCAATGTTTTATTACAGAAATTCATGGGTTCTAATGGTCTTTTTCTATATATTTTTACTCCATATATTTTCATACATTCAAAGAGGTACATATTTGGAATGTGTTTTAAAATCGATAGTGTGTTAGGATTTAACTGGAGCAATGTTTTCTTTCTTAGTGGCCCTTAAAAAATTGGATTTTACAGTAGGATTTGTTTTAAATTGGGGAAAAAAACCAATATATTATAAGCCCAGGTAAGATGCTATCTTCTCTGTGAAGTCTTTTCTAGCAGCTCTAGTTATTCTCAGTGATTCCAAACATGCAGCAACAAGTTTATATTTTTAAAGGAATGTAGGGAGCGAAGGAGAGAAGGGAGGGAGAGAAAGAAGGAAAGACAGATAGAAGGACGGAAGGAGGGAGGCAAAGGGCATGTTCTGCTTTGGAAATCAAATATCTGAACTCTAGATTCTCATTTTCAATAGTTAGTATCAGCCCTAAGCAAAATTTCCTATACTCCTGGATGTTTTTCCTTTTTCTGCTACCACCTCTTACCTATTGCCTAAAACCTTCAGCTAGAATTTCATGTCCTTTAGCCAGCAGCTAATGCAGAAAAAATAGAGCTAATTTATGAAGTGTCCAGTCATTTGGAACTTGAGACAATGCTTAGGTTAGCTATTTAAACTATTCTCAATACATGTGCAGGCAAATTTATAACCAAATCAAGGAGCAAAAATAAATCAATAATTGCTTGAAAAGTATTCTGAAGTATTTTTGGAACATTCATTTACATCCATTGTTTTTAAATGTTCTTTAAATTAGCTTCATTTGGTAATACATTATTTGTCAAACCAGCTTATGAAATGTACTTAAATATTTTAAACACACACACACACACACATACACTATGCAATCCCATTCTTCTGTAATTTAAAATTCTTACTCATGGGGAGTCCTCTTTCTACTCCTGGCGATTCAGTGAGGTTTCAGTGAACTTTCTGGACTTTTCTTGAAATTAAAGAACAATAATAAAAGCTACTATTTACCGAGCACTGACTTTGAGTCAGGCAGTCTTCTCCACGCTTTCCCTGTCCTAAGTCATTTAATCTGAACTATTTTTAACCCATTTTTTGATGAAAAACCTGAACCACCATTAATGCACTTAGAAATATTTGCAATGCTGTAAGTACAGAGCCAGGATTTAATAGGGGCTGCCTGGCTTCAGACACTACTTTGATAACTACTAGATTTTAGTGCCTCTCAGGGATTTGTTTGTTTTTAGTTTTAAACGTAATACAGATTTTCCTTAAAACTTAAAAACTGAAAGTTTTACCAAAACAAAGAAAATATTTTTAACATCCAACACTGATTTTCTTTAGACTGGGTCAAATGAGCACATAGTTTGTGTGTTTGTGTTTGAATATGTGTGAGATTCTGTAAAATACTAACTTAAACATTTCCACTGTTCTGTGCTTTTGTGACCTTAGTTTTCAATCTCTCTCTCCCTCTTCCTCCTTTCCAATCTGTGTGCTACTTTCATTACCAAATAAATCTCCAGTTTGATGTTCTAATGCAAAGGAGAAAAAGAAGGGGAAAAAAAGGAAAAGAAATATAATTCAAAAACATCAATGTCAAGATTCTGGCATTGCCACTGATGTGATCAGAATGGAGACCCTCCCCCATCCCCCGCGCTGGGCATAGTGCTTCCGAGGGCACATTCATATTCTCGGCTGGGGAAATATTGCCACAGCTCAGGTACCCACTGGGCTTTTCTTTGCTTTTGACAGAAGTTATATACAGTTTATATTTAAAGAAAGGAAAATGAAAGGTTTTCCTGAATTTCTAACAGAAAATGCTGAGCTCTTTTAACGTTACACTCACACTGGAGCTTCTTACAGAGGAACCTAGTGATATCCTTTGCAAACAAAGGAAGCTTTTGGTACTGCTTTTAATATGAAGGTCAAGGTTTTATTTATATTCACATTCAATTCAGAAAGAATAAAAAAATCAATACAGATATGAAGCTGACAGACATTGTCCCCAAGCCTTGGTATTTTTAAATGTGACACAGAAACAACACACAAAAGTGAATTTCTGCAGAAAAATTTGGTCCACTGACATTGGTATGAAATTCTACACTTTGCTAAGAGATCCTGATTAGAGAATTTGTTCTATTTGTGCTTTGCTATTTCTAATATACTCCAATGTACTGACTGTTCCCTCTGCTGAATGTATTAAATTAATAGCATGAGGAATTAGAGGAGCGTCTAATACTGCTTATTTTTTCAGGCATTTCCTTGTTACAGAGGGCATAGGGTTTATGCTATGTGTATTTAATGAGACTTTGAGTTGCAATGGATCAGGAATGCTCCATGGTTGAGAAAGCCAATGATAATGCCTAGCAGTGGTAGATTTCGGCTCTAATAGCAATGGCAGAAAAAGGCCAAGGCCCTTTCACTGGTCACATGTTCAGTTGCAATGACATCTTTCACACTATACCTGAATGGTCCATTAAACATATTGAAAATGAGACAGAATCCCCCTGCCAGATGGAACTCTTTTTCTTCCTTTTATCTTTAGATTTTTCTACTACAAAGAAATCTTAAGGATATAGTAAGAATTTTTGGTGTGTCTGTGGATTTGCTTTCTTCCTCTCTGACACTAACCTCAAACTAATGTTATTTATCTAAATTGGACATACTTCATACACAAACCCGTGTGTACACATGAGTGCTGTGTCTACGACATAAGATAGTTTGCCTGTTTTTCTTAAAATAGTATTTTTTTACTTTATTAATATATTTATTGGCAAATAAAATTGTATATATTTATTGTGTACATGTTTTGACACTTGCCTACATTGTCGAACAGCTAAATGAAGCTAATTAACATATGTATTACTTCACATACTTACTGATTCTTGTGTATGTGGTGAGGTCACTTAAAATTTACTCCCTTAGCAGTTTTCAGGTATGAAATCCATTGTTATAGTCACCACATAATACAAGGGTTCTCTTGAAATTATTCCTCTTGTCTAGCTGAAATTTTATATCCTTTGACCAGCATCTTCCCCAATTCACCCTACCCCTCATCCCAATCAAAATAGTATTTATATCGTTGGGATAGATGTTTGTGTGTGTGTGTGTGTGTGTGTGTGAGTGTGTGTGTGTGTGTGTGTGTGTGTGTGTGTGTGCATATATGTATTGTGATTTGTTGGAGTCAAAAATCCAAATAAAGCTTGAAAGAGGTGCCTTGCCAGGGGCAGTGCTGATCAGCAGCAAGGGGAAAATGGAAAGGCTCCCTCCTGCCCTGGGACCGAGCCAGTGGGCCGGAGGACGGCTCTCCCTCTGCCTCTCTCTCTCCAGGATGTCCCCTGCCAAACCCAGCCCCGAACGAAGGGCTCCCATGCATGCTCAGGGGTGGCAGACGGGTCAAGATCAGAGAATGTTCGCACAAGTACTTGAAAAACAAGAATTGAAGTCCTTTATCCGTGGTAATCCCCAGTGGGAAATAAGCCAGAATCTGAGCAGAAGGTAATAAAATGAAGGAGGCCACCTAATCGTCCACATTTATTGAAACAGATATGAATCGTGTTTCCTGAACTTCTGACACGACTGTGCAGCGGTCTCTGCAGTGCGTGTTATGGGAGCCGGAGCTTCGGCCTGTTAAAGGCACAAGGGAAGGGTGAGGATGGATGAAATAAAAATATAAAGTGCTATTAAATACTGTTAGGTTTATGAATACACTTTAATAAATATTAAAATAATTATACGCTTAGTAGACATATTTTTTTCTCATTATAAAGTAAGCTCATTTTTCTCAGAATGAAAACACATGATAGAAATTTTGAAGACTACAAAATGGAGAAAGAATAATTTTAAATTAAACCACTATTAACACTTTGGTATAGTTGCATGTAGTCCTTTTTTTTCTCTCACTCTCTGCTCATATTAATATATGTGTTATTATAATTTAAATAGAAATAAAGATACAATTGCCATGCCTTTTTTTAATATAGCATTATATTGACAACAGTTTCTACTTTACAAATTGCAAATGAACATCATTTTCAGAGACTGTGTAGTATTGAACCCTTTAGGTAAAGATACCTTCTTAACAATTATCCTTTATCTGGGCTTTTAAGTAGCATTTTTTTTTTTTAATCTAAGCATAATTACATCTATATCTCAAGAAATACTAATATTGTAAGGCTTTAAACATATAATTCTAAATTCTTTCCAGGCCCTTTTCCTAATTTATACTTCTATCAACAGGATGCTATCCTCACCATACTCTCTACTATGCTCATATTTTCATTTTTATTAATTATTTTTAATTAATGAACAAAAAGTGTATATATTTATTGTGTACAACATGATGTTTTGCTACATGAGTGCCTTGCATAAAGGCTAAATAAAGCTACTTGACACATGCGTTACCTCACATACTTATTTATTTTGTGGTGAAAAACACCTAAAATCTACTCCCTTAGCAATTTTCAAATATATAATACATTGCATTAACTGTTGTCACCATGCTGTACAATAGATGTCTAGAATCTATTCCTGCAATTTAACTGAAATTTTATGCCCTTTAATTAATATCTCCCTAATCCTTGCCCCACCCCCAGCCCTTGGTAACCAAAATTCTACTCTCCATTTCTATGAGTTTGACTTTTTTACACTTTATATTTTTAACAATTGAGAAAAGTCATTTGAAATTATATATATTATATATATAAGTAAAAATATACTTCATGCTTTCACCAATTTTCTAGAAATCTGTGAGGAAAGTAAATATTTTAAATACATATACATTGCTACAAACATAAGCTTTTTATCTTTTAATTTTCTTTTTGGAGAAAAATTAGAAATGTATAGTTTTGCAGATATAGGGACTTTGTGTATCATTGAATTTGAAACCCACCACCATCATATACTAACTTGTGACTGTGGGAGGATTACTCAACCTCTCTGCACCGCAATTTCCTTATCTACATAACATGGGTTAGATATGGAATTGTTAGGAGGATTAAATGTGTTTGCATGTGGAAAGTGCCACACGGTAAGTCCCCAAGACTGTTTACAATTATCCTTGTTATTCTTCCTGTTTTACAGATTAAGAAATTGAGGACCTGAAATTTTAAATATTTTTTTTAGAAAAATGTAATCCAGAAACAGTATTCTGGTGCTTTATCTATTCCACTCCATAAAACATCTAGTAGACCAAAGTGTAGTTTAAGTAGCATTGCTCAGTGCTGATTCTGTTAGTGAAAAATTAACTTAAATCTCACAATTTCAGGCCTTTATGTGTTTGCAGATCACCTACTATAGAGGGGGTATATGTGTTTTCTGTTTTTTGGGTTTTTGACTGGTTGGCTGGTTAGTTTGCTTGTTTTTCTTTTTCTTTCTTTCTTTCCCCCCCCCCCTCCCTCTCAGACTTAGCAGACAGTTAGCTACAAGTGTCTTCCTGGAAAATATAACTAGACCTGCAGTATAACTCCAAAGGCCCAGAGCAGGAGCTTGCAGTGCCCAATATACATGAAGAGATGACGATCTGTGTCTGCCCTGCTCAGATGCCAGACCCTGTTGCACCTGAAAAATACACAGCAGTCCTAGGCTGACTGACCAGTGTCCGTGATTTAAGACTGTTCCTTTTCCTCTGAGCTCTGCAAATGCATATTGTTTATGGGAGAAAAATACAAAAACCGGATGGATAAGAAAAGTCACAAGTCTATACAGAATTAGCCACATCCCGTCAACTCTTATAATATGATTTCATCTCCTTAATGGGCTATCACAGCTGAAATTTTGCATTAGCTGTGTGATTATATGATTAATGACTCTCCTCTACTCTATACACTTTATGAAGGCAGCCATCACAATTTAAAAAAATAATGACTTACTAGCGGTCCTCAGTATCTGTTACTGTAAGAAACAGTAGAAGAATTAATAAACAAAGGCTCAAAATTGTTTTTGTTTGATTTTCATCAAATACAGCATAAGTGTCTGGAGAGTAAAGGCTATTCTGCATGTCTGTGCATCTCTCTGGACACCACCAGGGCAGTGGAGGGCAGGAGGTGTGTTTAGATGGACCTGGTTCTGAAGGTTTTGAATGTCAGCTTCCTTCTCGACTGGCTGCATCATGACAACAGGCCTGATCTTTTGTAGTGTTGATATTTTCATCCTTAAAAATAAATTGATGTGATGATTATGATGATAAAAAAAAAAAAACCTCCAAAATTTGTGATGAGAATTAAATGACTACACAAAATTTTCTAGCCCACAGTAGATATCCAGCATGTGTTTTCTTTCCTTTGGAGCCTGGTTTCTCCCTGCAGACTAAGGAGGAACTAAAATACTCACAAACAGATGCTGCAGCCTACATGAGCCAGAGACAGGGCTGTGTTCACAGAACCCCATTCTCTTTTTCTCCTGGTCTCACAGTGAGATTACATTTTCCACGACCTCTTGCAGCTCACTGAGGCAATGAGACCACACTCTGGCCGAAAGATGTGAGAGAATTGCTATAAATGCATGCCAATTTGCCCAGAATGGTCTTTATTTATGCCTATGTTCCTGGCATTATTATTAAGAGTATGACTCTTAGCTCTCAACAGTGTCACAGTTTGGGTGATAAGTTACATCATAATTCTAGATAAATAATCATTTTCAGACAGGACCCTAAAACTGCCTAGACTGTTCTTACGTCTCTCTCTCCTTCCTCATCTTCAGGCCAAAGGCATCTGATGCTGTCGGTGACTGATGCCCCAGGGCATGTGGAAGCAATCCCGGGTCCATGGATGTCTGTGTGGAGCAGCCACACTTCCTCAACTTCGTAGCACTATAATGTGAAAAATAAATAAACTGGTTTTTTGTCGGGCTTGTAAAATTTGGGGAACACTTGTCATAGCAGTTAGTCCATGTTGATTCATTAGATGTACCTAAGTGTGAGCAAACGCTGAGGATGTGTAAGAATTTATAGCTGAATAAAATATTAAAAATTAAATAAACTTGACTTATCCACAAAGTAAGCTCAAGGAAGAAATACTGTATACAAATAACACACACATGTGTATACTTTAACTTGGTTTATTTAAAATAAATTAATGTGCCTTTCTAAATTTTCCTAAGACTAAGGAAATGCTCAGTCAATAATTAGGTATGCTTCATAAATTCCATTTGATGCTAAATTCCACAACTTCTCTCAATACTTTTCAATAAGCTTGATGATGATTTTCAATTATCCTTTTGTTCTCATATAGCTTTTCAAATAACAGAGTTTTATTTCAAGTTAATACACAGGAAAGCGGCAATGATATACGTGACATCTTCACTAGACAACTGTAAGTATTCTGTAGTAAACTCAAAGTTGTATAAAATTAAATAAATAAATGTTTTAATAAAACTTGCATCCAGAGCTTTATATAAGAAGTTATACCTTCGACTATACCTGCCACTGACAGAACAGTTAAAAGCTCTGTTTGAATGCTTAAACCCTAACATTCATCACTGTGAGTTTGCAATGTTGGTAAAATTAGCTAAAGCAGCAAGTCATAGCACACTCATTGTCCGACCTCATTTCCTAGCTCTCTGTCAGAGAAGTGGCTTGCTAAGATCACACAGTCAGTCTGTTCCAGAGCCAGGGTATGACTTGCCATCTTACAGAGCTACTGGCCTGAGGCTCTGCTCCACCATGCTCAGTCTTTCTCTAAATCATCCTCCTGCCTTATATTGCACAACACCGTGCATTTTGAGAAGGACATACTTATTTACTGTTTATTTTACCCTCTCAATTCTGTAATAAGTAGAATAGGTATTTTTGATGGTTAATTTTATGTGTCCACTTAATTGAGCTAAGAGATGCCCAGGTAGCAGGGAAACAATTACTTCTGGGTGTGTCTGTGAAGGTGCTTCCAAAAAGACTAGCATTTAAATTGGCAGACTGAGTAGACAGCCCTCCTCAACGTGGGTGTGCATGTTCAGGCGCTTGAGGGCTTGTGTAAAACAAAAAGGCGGAAGAAGAGTGAACTGACTCTCTCTGCCTGAGCTGAAACACTATCTACTCCTGGCTCTGGGACATCAGTGCATCTGGTTCTCAGGCCTTCAAACTCGGACTGGGATTACACCATCTACTCCCCTGCTTCTCAGTCCTTCAGCCTCAAACTAAATCACACTACTGGCTTTCCTGGTTCTCCAGCTTGCAGACAGCAGATTATGGGATTTCTCAGCCTCCATAACCACATGAGCCAATTCCTATAATAAATCTCATATACATATTCCCAAAAGTTATAACATTGCTGCAGTCCCTTCCACATGTAGGCTCTGGCTGTTTTGCTATGCAAACTGGAATCAATATGACAAGGTGCCCACTGATATTGATTGAACCTCTGGTCTGGATCAGGGGCGTGAGTAAAAGTCCCACATGCCTTCCATGCTCTTCAGAAAACTAGACGTGTTTTCTTCTCCTGCTGCTCTGATCACTCCCTGAGCTCATTAAAATTAATGACGATGGGGGTCTGATGGTAGGTTGACTCACATCTTTGTGAGGTTTATGGACAATTTTTCCTGCTGTGCCTCTGATAGTAATTCCTTAGTTAAATAATTCATTCTGATATTAAAGAAGCAGTAGAATTCTTATTTCCTTCAATTATTGTAAAGAAAAATGGGATTTTAAAAATAACAGTAAAAGGTCAAGGGAAAGACAATCAATTTTTTTTTCTTTTTGGAAGAAAAGTTATATGGCTCATTGAAAACAATAGAATAGTAAAAAATAGTTTAATTGTAGCCTACTGGATTGATAGATTATATCAAATGAGGAATAAACCCATTACAAACATGTAGAGAATTTAGTTCCTAAAACTCAAGATGCAAAACAGCATACTTGAAATTTTAGCAGCTGGAAGCTATAGAGAAGAAGACATATTTTATGTTTGGGATGAAATAAATTAGACAAAACCAGAATAAATGGGAAAGATTAGAACTGTATTAAGTGCATAAAAAAGGAGACATGTCTAAGAACCCTGGCATAGAGGTAGGGTTGGGCCAATAATATGTACTGAGTGTCTGCATGGGCTAATCATTTTAAAAGGCACTCACTAACATACTCATATTTAACTCTTGCAGTGATATTATAAATCTGATAATATTACTCTTAGTTAGTTAGTATCTTTTTTTATAAATATGGAAACTGAGGTTCATAGAGGTTAAATAACTTTCCCAAATCAGGATGCTTTTGACAGAACCCAGGCTAGACTGCTAATTGTAATGCCTGTCACATTATATTATTCTGTATTTTTTCCTATAAGATGGTTGAGCAAGTTGATGCTTCTACAAAATAAACCTCTTGTATAAGGCCACTCAGCTAATTAAGTGGCAATGTTAATATAAAACATATCTGATTTTAGAATTTATATTCACCCATTTACACCACATATTGTTATTTCAACAAAGAGCAAAACCAGCTGTAAAAAGTAGGATGCTGATTGTCATAGAATTCAGACCACTCTAGTCATGTCTTACACATTTAATCAGTCACCATTGTCAATGCAAGACATCCAGATAGAGCATCCTCACCCAGATTCACAGAGTGCACCCACACAATTCTGTATCACACTAGACCTGGCACCTTGCCTGCCTCATCTGCTCTGTAGACTCCCCCAGACCCACCACTGCATTCTGGAACACGTGTTCAGTGGTCAGCAACATTGTTGTAGTCCTCTGCCTCTACTGTGGACTTTTCTAGTAGCTATTACTCTAATTGACAGTTGACTCTTCACATGAAAATATTGCTTCCCCTGAGAGTACAAACGCAGGCTGCAGGGCCATTGCCCACCCTCCTCTCCCCCCAGCCCAGGGTCCCTGACTTATCTTGGCACCATCCAGCATCTTTATAGAATTCTCTAGCCCTCAGGCCTGTGCCGTGCACACCACCTCTTCCTTGGCTACTCCCAGGCCCAGGTTCTGGATATTGGGGGAACAGTATATAATGGAAAACACAACCAGGAGGGAAGGGCAACCTAGATACCTCCAGGGCCTCATGGAAGCTCGGGGCGAGCTGGGAAAGAAATTCCAGAGTCTTGAAGACTCAAAGCATGATCTAGGTGTGGTCATGATGAAAGTGGTCACATCCCCAAGCCAAGACTGAGTATCACATGAGTTAATATAGGAAAATTTTGCTAATTTAAGTGTGAAGGTGAACAATACACAAATGTGAATTATTCAGATTAATTTAATATCAAAATCTTCAATTTCAGAGTGTATTTTATCTATCTTTTATCCTTCACTTGCTGAAAACTTTCAGAATTTTAAAACTAAACTTTTTAACCAAGTTCAATGATTTTCCTATAAGTGGAGAGTTGTAACAGGAAATTATTAGTCATGCCATAGGGCTGTGTGTTTTTGATACCATTTCAAGCTGAATGAAAAGTAAGGTATCTAGAGATTTTAAATTTAAACTTACTTCTATACTTCTGGAATCTATTTGCCTGTGTCATCTTCTTGGTATTCTTAGTCTGAGTTGATGGAAATCATTTGGCCTTGTTACCTGCTTCTCTGTGATACAGAAATCCATGAATTTACTGAGAAAAGGAAGGAAGGAAGGAAAGAAAGAAGGAAGGAAGGAAGGAAGGAAGGAAGGAAGGAAGGAAGGAAGGAAGGAAGGAAGGAAGGAAGGCAGGCAGGGAGGGAGGGAGGAAGGGAGGGAGGGAGGAAGGGAGGGAGGGAGGAAAAAAAGAGCTACAGCCTTAGAAACCATCATGTTAAAGGAATGGATTGAGGACTCCTATTTAGTAGCAGGTCAGATTGCTTTTGTTTACGCTTGCTTCTGTCCTATAAATTTCAGAAGAAGGAGATATTGTGAGCAAACCTTGTATAGTAGAGCAAGCTGTCAGTTGGAATATTTGGAATGTCTTCTAAAGTTGGAATATGGTCAAATCCACCCTGACACTTCTGTTATAGTCTGTTCATTTTAATTCTCTTTGCGTCAATACACATGAGAATGTCTGCAAGCTCCAGAAGGCTTCCAGTGCTTCCCAGTATGACACGTCTGCTAAAGTTCTCAGAAAAGATGCTGATTGCTATTATGAATATTCCATGGGAATTTTTTCTTATAAAAATATTTAGGCAAGGAAGGCACTTTAATCAGCTATCAGGGTAACATTTCTGTATTTTTTTTTTTTTAATCTCAATTAGTTATACTCAGCAGCCTCTTTTTTTCCTATTATTTTTAAAATAAACTTTTTGTTTGGATAAGTTTTATATTCACAGAAAAATTGCAATAATATTGCAGAGATATTCCTATCTTTTCTTAGTTTTACCTAATATCCTTTTTCTGTTCCAGGATCCTATGCATGATACTATATTATTTTTAATCATCATATCTCCTTAGGCTCTTCTTGTTTGTGGCAGTTTCTCAGATTGTCCTTGTCTTTGATGACATTTTTAAGTATTGCATAGGTATTTTGTAGAATGTCTCTCATGTGATTTATCTGATATTTTTCTTGTAATTAACCTTTTTTTGGGGGGGGGTATAAAAAAACCCGCAGAGGTAAAATGCCATTTTCATAACATCATATCAAGAGTACATACTATCAACATTACTTTTCATTGATGATGTTGACCTTAATCACCTGGTTGAGGTGGCATTTTTCAGGTTTCTCCACAGTAAAGTTATCCCTCCCTTTCCTTAGAAGGAAGCAACCACACTTAAGAAATGGAAGTTACACTCCACTTCCTGAAGGGCAGAATATCAACAAGAATTATTTGGAATTTTTTTGCATGGAATATTTGTCCCTTCTCCTACATTTATTTATAACAGTATGAACTAATGAATATTAATATCACACTTTGGACTATTATTAAATACTACCTTATTTATTTAGTTACTCCAGATTTGGCCATTGTCATTGTTTCAGTTGGGTCTTGTGTTCCTCCTTTGACACAACCCTACCCATCACTCTGTGTATGTGCGTGCATGTGTGAATTCTTTTCTTGCTGGTATAGAAGATGCTCCAGACTCCTACATATTTCCAGCCATAGTCCGAGAATCAGCCTTTTCTCCAAGAACCTATGGCTCCTTTTATTGAACTATGGTATTACGAGCCAAGAACTATGTGCTAGGAGTACTTCTTTTAGGTGCTATTGCTTCTAGGCCTTCTCAGCTAGCAGAACAAGAAAATATATGCATGTACCTCTACCAGTTTATATACATAAATATATAGATATTTATATATATAACAATCTGTATCTACAATAAGCTCAACATAAATTCTTACTAATGTTTCCAGTTCTAATCTATTACCACATGGATTCTTCTAGACACCTCCCCTTGCTTCTTTAAACTATGCCCCATCCCCCACCCCATAGTGAGAAACCTTACTATCATTCAATTTCAGTATACACACACAGCATGTAATTGAATAATCTGTACCCTGTGTGAAACAACTTTATCAACTAGTGTACAAGTTTAGGTAGAGTTCCTTTTACCTATAGTTTTACAGACTCAACTCATTTACAAAATTACTTAGGTCAGCACTTTTTCTCACACTCCATTAGTTACGTTGTTTCACAGATCTGTACTTCAGGTAAGATTGCTTTGTAACATTCTACATTGCAATTTGGGATCCTCCTGGCTTCCTAAATAAAAAGCTTCTATTTGTTTGCTTGTTTTAATTTGAATACATCAAGTTTTCCTCTGTGGATATATAAAGCTCAATGGGGTTTAACAATGCGTAATGTTATGTATCCTTCCTTATGTATTAATCTTGTTTCTTGCAACCTTCCTATACTGACTAATTTAGTTTCAGGTGTTTGGGGGTCTTTGGAAATTTCAACATAGTCAATCATGTCATCTGCAGTTTTATTTCTACTTTCCAACAGTATACATTCTATTTTCTTGTCTTAGCGCACTGCCTAGGACTTGTTACAATGTTGAATACGAGTTGTGAGAGAGAATTTTCTTCCATTTTCACTGACATAGGGGGAAAGAATACTGTTTCTCACCACTGAGTATGATGTCACTCTAGAATTTTTGAAGATTTTTTTTATAATGGTGAACAACTTCCATTTTATTTCTAGTGTGCAGAGCATTTTTATTATGGTAGATGTTGGATTTTGTCAAATGCTTTCTCTATATCAACTGATATGATTATATAACATGGTCTTTTTTTTTATTATTCCATTGGTGTGGGGGATTACACTAGTTGATTTCAGAATGCTGAACCCACCTTACTTACCAGGAATAAGTCCCACTTAGTCATGGTGTATAATTCTTTTAAACATGGTTCGATTTGATTTGCTAATGTCTTGTTGAGGATTTTTACCTCTGCTTTCAATGAAAGGTATGGCCATACATTTTTCCCTTCTTATACTACCTTCATCCAGTCTTGATACTAAGGGAAAAACAGCCTCATAGAATAAGTTAGAAAGTACTCTATCTGCTTCTGATTTCTGAAATATACTGTGCATATTTGGTATCATTTCTTCCTTCAAGATTTGGTAGAATTCACAATCAAAAACACTTAGGCCTGGTTCTTTCTTTTTTGGAAAGTTATTACTTATTTATTCAATTTTTTAATAGATATAGCCTATGCCGTTATCCATTTCTTCTTGCATCTTTCAAGAACTTGACCTGTCTTTTTTAGGTTATAAAATTTGCTTGCATATAGTTGTTCACAGTATTGCTTCATTGTAACTTAATATCCACGGGAACAGCAGTGATGGTCCCTCTTTCATTTCTGATGTAGGCCATTTGTGTCTTCTCTCTACTTTTCTTGATTTGCAAGGCTATGGGATGACCGATTTCATTGATCTTTTTAGAGAGCCAGTTTTGAGTTTTACTAATTTTCTCTATTACTCTCCTTGTTTCAATGTCACAATTTTAATTTCAATAATTTCAATGGTGATTTATGCTCTAATTTTATTGTTTCATTTCTTCTGTTTTTATTAGGTATAATTGCACTTTTTATCCTAGTTTCCTAAGGTAGAAGGTATAATACTAATTTTAGATTTATTTTCTAATAAATGTATTTACTGGAATAAATATCACATGAAGAATTGCTTTTGTTACATTGCACAAATCTTGATGAGTTGTATTTTACTTTTATTTATTTCAAAATGTTTTAAAATTTGTCTTGTATTATCTACTGCTGTGTTGTTTAATCTCTAAGTATTTGGGGATTTCCCAGCTATCTCTCTATTCTTTATTTTTTATTTTATTTCACTTTATTCTGAGAACATACTTTGTATGTTTTCTACTCTTTTAAATTTGTTAAAGGGTGTTTTATGCCCCCAAATTTCTTATATATTTGGTTAGTGTTCCATGTAAGCTTAAAAGAAATGGCTATTCTGTTGTTGTTGTATCAAGTATGTTATAAATATCAATTAGACAAATTCACTATTATAATCAAAAGTTTTAAGATGTCTCTCTCAGTAATTAATATGTCATATAATGTTATATCAAAAACCTAACCGCACTATCAATCAATTTGATCTAATTGATTTTTTTCTAGTAGTTCTATTAGTTTTTGCCTCCTGTGGTTTGACCCTCAATTGTTATGTACATAAACATCGAGGACTGTTATGTCTTCTTAAAGAATTGACCTTTCTACATTTCATAATTCTACATTTATTTATTCCTCATCATTTTCCTTGTTCTGAATTCTGATTTATGTAAAATTAATATAGGTATTCCAACTTTCTTTTGATTAACTGTAGCATGAAATATCTTTCTCCACCCCTTTACTTTTAACCTGAGTCTTTATGTTTAAATAAGTTTTTTGCAGACAACTATAGTGGGTCTTATTATTTATTCTGACAATTTGAACTTTTAATTGGTAAGTTTAGACTATTCACATCTAGAGTACATTTTCAGAAGGAGAGAACAGAACTGTGGTTAATAGTGAGGGGAAGGGCAATGGGGGGTTAGGGAAAAATTGGTTAATGACACAAAGATGAAGACATTTTGTAATGACAAATATGCCAACTATCCTGATTTGATCATCACATATTGTGCACAAATACTGATAATCAACTCTATATCCCACAAATATATATAATCAATTATGTTTCAATAAAAAGTAATTATTGATATTATTGAATAATATCCACCATGTTTGGACCTGTTTTCCATTCCTTGCACTTCTTTGTATCTTTATCTTTTCTACTCCTTTTTTTTTTTTTTTTTTGACTTCTGTGTTTCGTTAAATAAGCTCTCTACCTCCTTTTCTCTTCTCCTTTTGGGATTCCCATGATGTGTATATTTGTTTGCTTATTATTGTCTCTTAAATCCCTTAGGCTTTCTTCACTCTTTTTCAGTTTTTCTTTTTGCCCATCTGACTGGATAATTTCAAATGACTTGTCTTCATGTTTACTGATTCTTTCTTCTGCTTGACTCAGTCTACTTGAACTCCTGTAGTAAATTTTTCCATTTAGTTATTGTATTCTTCAGTCCCAGAATTTCTGTTCCTTTCTTTTTATAATTTCTATTTTATTGTTTATATTCTCATTTTGTTCATGCACAATTTTATTGATTTCATGTAATTGTATATATGTATTGTCTTGTAACTCACTGATCTTCTTTAAAACAATTAATTTGAATTTTTTGTCAGGAAATTTATAGCTCTTTATTTTTTTTAGGATTACTTATGGAAGAGTTATTCTGTCCTTTAATCAGGTCTTCACAAATATCTCTTTAATGCTGTAGCTTGTGTTTTCACAAACTTGTTTGATGTCAATAGTTTAAAATTTTAATGCATTAATTTTTCTCAATTTTCTTTCTTAAAACTTTGCCTTTTTGTTTATTGTTCAAGAAAATTTCCCCCTGTTCTAGGGTTATCAATGCAGCATTGTTGCAGTTTTTTCCTAAAAGTTTAAGTTTTGCTTTCTAATCCATTTGGAATTTATTTTTGATTATGGTATAAAACAAAAATTCAATGTTATTACTTTTTTTCTTTTGAGTAATCATTGTCTTATCACAATTTATTGAATAGAATATGCTTTCCCTACTGATCTGCAATATCACCTCAGTCATATAATAAATTTTCATATACTTGCATCTAGTTCAGGATAATTCACACTGGGAAATACACTGAACTTTTCTCACTTGCTAGGACTTACTAAAATAGCAATTGATTTTAAAATTTAATATATGGGGGAACTTAAAAAGGTTTATAGAAAATAGAATTGAAAGAAAATGTGGATCTTTCCATGAATTTTTTGAAGTACCCTCATATCATCAATGATATATAACATATCAGAATAGCATAGTTCCTTCATCAATTTAATATTTGATAAAGGAACACAATTGCCATTATCTAAAAAATAATCTATTTTTGTGTAACAAACTTAAATTTCAAAAAGGGTTAAATAGGTCAAATACTGTGGAAAGAAAAACTGTTTCAAAACCCATTGAGGGGTCATTTTACATTTGAGATTAGTGAAGATCTCTATTAAATGTGGCTTTATTATTTTTTTAATCTTATACTGAAACTCTTTCAAAGGGAGTCCATAAATGGTGTTGTCCACTATGTAGCCTGAGAACTAGTAATGATAAGAAGTATGATCCTAAGATAATGTATTAGTCCATTTCTGTTGCTTATAACAGAATACTTGAAACTGAGTAATTTATAAAGAAATAGAATCTATTTTTTTACAGTTTCAGAGGCTGGCAAGTCCAAAGTCCAGGGAATACATCTCATGAGGGCCTTCTTGTACAGTGATACAGAGTATCACATGGTGAATGGGCTGAGCAAGGGAGAGCTGACCTGCTCACTCGCTCTCATTATAAAACCATCAGATCCATGCCCACAACCACCCATTAAACCATCCATGGATTAATCCATTCATGAGGGTACAGTCTTCACAATCATATTAACTTCTAAAGGCCCTTCCTTTCAATTACTATAATGTGATGTCCCACTCTCTTAACACTGTTACAATGGAGATCAAGTGTCCAACACATGAAACTTTAGGGACCCATTCAGCCCACAGTAGAGAGTATGTTACATTTATTGTTATAGAGGAAAGAAGGAAGGAAGAAGGAAGCAAGGGAGGGAGGGAAGGAGAAAGAGGCATAAAGAAAAATTCACTTAAATACAGTTATATTTGTGTGAAAGCTTAAGATGCTTAGAATAAAAAGGGCTTAGCCTCTTTAGGTAACCTCTAGAGCCAAATTTATCAGTGATAACACCCAGTTCCTGGGCAGTCAAGAAGAAAAAGTGAGAAATTTGAGTATAGAAGCAACCCTCAGTGCCTTCCGTTTCATAAAGCCCTTATGTTACAATGGGGAAAGAAATGTTGGAACAAAAATGACTTGGAATGGAAGCAGAGTATATTCTCTGAACTTAAGAATATTTTCTGCATTTTACATTTTACTCTTTTCTAGAAAGTAGCATATCATTTTGTTGCTGTTCTTATGGTTGTGGTTGTATATAGCCTAACAGGAATATATTTCCTGGAAGGTGTCTGTCACTCTTTGTAAGCTAAACTTAAAATAAGACTATATGCTGGGCCAAAGCAACCTTAAATTGGAAATGCTGCTAATGTACAGCAAGTTTTCAAGCCTGAGCCTGGTTACTGGGACAATTAATTCAACAACACATATTACTAGCTCTGTACTCCTTAATCTATTTAGTAATGATACTATGAAATGCAACAATCTGATAAAATTTTAAAAAAAGAAGTAAATTGGAATCTAGAGGGAAAACCAAATACAACAATGGTCTTAAACCACATATAACAGGAGCATTTACATTAATTAATACAAAGGAAAGAACAAAGGTACTAATATTATGTACATTCATACAAAGTGAAAAACATGTAGATTTTTAGAACTGCTGAGATGGTACCTTGAGTAGTATTTTGAGCACACTGACATAGCAAATACTTATGCACCTGTACACATATTAGCAAGAAATGGACATTGGAGTTAAAAGGGAGTATAAACAGGGAACTAAAGAATCTATTGTGTAAGGTTAATGTAAGGTCAAAATGTATAGTTGGGCTAATTGACTCTATCCAGAAAACACAGTCTACAAACACTGGGAATATGATATTGAGGAAGAGGATTTTTGATTGATTACATAATTTGTGATACACTTCACGAATATATCACAGTGATTAATATGGGCACAGATGAGTCATACTTATTAAACTTGTCTCCAATATGATAGTCACTTGGAGTTAGAGATGAAATGAAGAAAGGAAAATCTTAACTTGTGATAAGAGTATTTTTCAAAACATCCTTTCAAGTAGACTTGCAAGAGAGCAGCATTTCTATTAAATGCAGTAATGCCTGCTTCCCTTACCTGACTCTTACTATTTTTGACAGAGTTTGGGTCTTCCAGACTTCTTACCATGATGGGTGGGTTTTAGGAAGTTGTGATTGCAGAAATACTGAATGATCCATCTATCCACTTCATGTTCCTGGCACAAATTCAGCTCTGGAACTTCTAGTTCATTGTTCAGTTTTATTGCTAACACTTACTAATGCTGGGATTCTTAAAGCATGATTTCATAAAATCCTTAGGATGTATGTAAAGTAGTCATTTATGATCTATAAATATATAAAAAATGAATATTTGTACAGGCTCAAGTACAAGAACAACTTTACACTTTTCAAAGAGAGGAATAAATACATGCCACTGATCCTTTTCCTCATGTTGAGTCGTTTTAAATCTAGCTAGGAATATGAGATACACACAAACAATTAGAAAAAAAGATACATTGTATGTAACATGCCTGATTGAAAATCAACAGTAGGGTGTAGCAGAAAAGCACAGCCTTAAGCTCAGAAATCTAGAGTTAAACCTAGTTTTACTGCTTCAAAATTCTGTGACTTAGGAAAACTCAGAGTCTCAGATTCTCCCATGAATAAATAGGCCCATTGTGAGATGATAAATGCGAAGTCAATCAGATGGTTCAGCATACATTAGTGGCTGCCCCATTGTCCTCATTGCTTCTTGGATTCTATATGACATTGATGGGGTTTAAGATCTGCAATTCACAGCCCACTTTGGAACCAAATAAGTGATAGATGCAGAAATTAGACAGTTGGGGGGATTTATTACAGATAAAGTCTAGGTGGGAAGATTTGGTTTGCATGTAACCAGATGGACTTGCTAGCACTGCCTGCTGGATGACCCTCCACCCAGTCAAACGGAGATCTTGGACTTGCCTGATGAGCAAATTCAGTGGGAAGATTTGGATCTGCAGAGCAGACATACGTGTGGAGAAAGACTGCCTCCCACTATCTCAGAAGGAGTGAGTCTAAACTGCTCAAAGCTTAAATCTTTAATAGTGTAATTCTCCCCATTTAAGAAAAGAGAATAAGAGTCTGTTACCAGCTAACCAGTTAAGATTAACTCAACTTCTACTTCATGGGAAGGAATGAGCAAGAAATGGGAAGAGGCCTGGGAGATTGCTCTGGTCGGCATCCAACTATCTGGGCCATGTACAGAGCAGAAAATCAGGCTCCCCTTCCAATAAGCTTCATCATCCTTCCTATTACTCAAGCAGAAATACTGAAATCACACTTAGCTTTGAGTGTGATCTTTCCTCACACCTCACACCTGGCCCCAACTTTTCTGCCACCCTCATGCCCTAAGTTATGGCTAAATAGATTCAGTTTTATGTACATGCCATTTATTCTCCTTATTTCATTTTCTACTAATTTTTAGACATTCCTGAGTGCCCTCCCATCTCCCATTTATCTAGTCATTCTTCACTTCTCTAATTATAGCTCCTATTTAATTTCTTCCCATAGCTCAGATTCAAAAAGTGTCTTTCCACCTGCTATTTTCCTTTGCTTCTCCATAAAAAGGACTTACACTCCGTATAACATCACAACTATTCGAGCATAACAGCAGCAATAATGGCTTACATTTATTAAGAATTCACAATACACCAGGTACTCTACTAAGTATTTTACATCCATTATCATTTCATCTACTCTCAACGACACCCTATGATTTAAGACTGTACTTTTAGGTGCATGTCGAGCTAACTGAGGCTTAGAAACGTTAATGAATTCCAAGGATGCTAAGGGATGACCCTGCCTGGACAGCAGGAATCATGCAGTCAGGGTCTTGGAGGACTAACTTCCAGTCCACTTTGTACGTACAAGAATGAGGTACGTCATTGTTCACATGAACCTCGGAAATATTACATGTCGGGACTGTGGTTAAACAGCTTGTGCTATCCAAGAACGTGTGACAAAAGCATTTAAATGGCAACATGGTCTATACATATCTAAGTGTGTTTCACAAAGAAGCTGCATCTTATATTTGCCATTAATACTAAGTAATAATTGCCCTAAGCAACCTTCCAACCCCTTACACTGCACATAATTGTGTGACGTTTAGAGACCTAAACCATCATCTATGTTTTGTTTTGTATTGTTTGTTTTGACAAATTAGTCTTCGGTTCAGCTTCATAATTGTTAAGTTCAGTGTTTATCAAAATATCAGTTTTTCTTTCTCAGGGTTTACTTAAATTATTTTATTCCTCCAGGAATATTAAGCAAATTGAATCTATCATGGTTACATTTTAACTGGACTGTGCCAAATCTGATCTAGCCACAACCAAAACAAGAATAAAAAACAAATAAATAAACCAGTCTTTTAAATCACTATTAAACAGTTCACATGTGTGTTTATTGTCTGTCCAGTGCACTAGAATTATTTGAAAGTAAAGAGTGATAGGGAAAACATGCATGTGCCAATCATGCTATGTATACTTCCACATGCTTCATTGTCCATAAGGGGAGACTAAATAAGGCATCTGTAAGACAGGTTCTGGGCAGCTGCAAGATGTCTTTTCTGTACACTGATTTATGTAGCCAAGAGATAAGTAAATTAATCTTCATTATCAGTCCACTAGATAGCAAGAATCAAACCCGAAGCACCACTCCCTTGGTGCGGGAAGGAAATCATCCTTATTGCTGATTGCCTGTTTTCTTATAGATGCAGGTGCACTTATGACAGATTTTGGCAATGAAAATGATTTTCCACCCTGGACAAACCTGCCAGTTGCTTCTGCTTGCTTTTGCTCATGCCTCTTGATGAGGGGCAATTGTGACTAACAAATCACTTTGTCTATGATCTGGTCCCCTTCCCCTTAGCCATGATTCATTCTGACAGGGAAAGTTTAAAAGCAACAAGTAAAGTATGATAAACAATATCCATCATTACATAGGGGAGCTGGGCTAAAAGCTTTCTGTCACTGTTAATAATACTGTTTAGTTTTCAGTTTCCCTGTTATTGCATTAGTGGCAAATGTGAAATACAGTGAGCAGCAAAGGTTCGACACGGACTTACCTGTGTGATCCTTGGCTCTGGTTGAAGCTGTTCTCAGTACCCTGCCTCTGGCCCCTGAAACAGCCCATGAGGCCAAATTGAGGGAAGACATGGTTAAAAGCTGATGGATGCAACCAAGACCCCACTCCTCAACTCCCTCTGACCTCTGACTTGCTTTACCTAACCAGCTCCTCACCCCTGCTTCTGATAAGCTGACCCGAATTTTCCTTGCACCTTGTGCGGGTGGTGTTTCCCTGGGGTTCTAACGTTGGCTTTTTCTTTCAGATACTGTCCTGATGCTCTGACAGATACTGTGGAAGATACTGTGGGAAGAAATGTTCCACCTGGACCTATAGACGCTCACTCCAGTCCCAGAAATATGATTTCATAAGGTTACATAAGTTACAGCCACCCTTTCAGAGAAAGAATTTTTACAGTTCATGAAGTTTATACATTCAATATGGACTTAAAAGTTCTTGGTTAAAGCATTTGCAAAATTTTATTTACCAAAAAATATCACTGTCAATCCACTGGGCACTTGGGCTGTTCATTTTTCATTTCTTCAATGAGCATAGTTGCACATCTCACCCTCAACAAGCATTTCTAGTTTTTATGGTTGAGTTTAGGCACACATAAATTAGCATTTCTATTTTTTATGGTTAAGTTTTGCCCACATAAATTACTTGCCTTGTGAATTAACATACAATTTACTTGGAACTGAGGAGTGAGTAAATCACATCCAGAGAATGAGGCCTTGGAGTTATTGCTGAAGTCCATTCCAAAATAATTACCAAAGACTGTGATCCTGTCCGATAGCAGTTCTACGTAGTTGAAAAGATAGAGTGATAAGAAGATAGTTAGAAGGCAGTATTTTTTCATATTTTCTTATTTCGCTGATGACATATTTGAGGATTAAGAATAGTGAAAGACTCATCTAACATCTCAATATCAGACAACATGTTAAAGCCAAATCTAGGTATTGAACCACTGAATTTTGATTCCAGTCTGCAAGTCTTGTCATGGTGTCATAAAAAATACACTAAGATCTCAAAATGTTGATTTTTTTTATATCACACTCATTTATAAAACAAACAATACGTGTCCTGCCTACTTCACTGATTTGCTGTGAAGATATCAAATGAAATAATACATACGATAATACTTTATAAATCATGTATCTTCATAGACACCTGTGATACTGTTATTGATTAATATAGTATTTGTAAAAGTACCAGTAGTAGTAGCTGTTCTTTAAGTAATATTAAAATCACCCTAGACTTTTCAATACAACTTTAACATGGGAATTTCCACTGTTCACATAAGAATTATATGTGTTACCACTATAAAAACTCTACTGGGAAAACAGAAAAAATATGATCGTTTTAATTTTATTAAAATCTGCTTGGAACCAATTTTTTCATGTCAGCCTATAGAAACAAGAATTTTTTTGATAAAATGGATTGATAGGTGCCTCAACATTTTAGTGTCTTCTGTATATTTTGGTTATAGATGCTTGGTCTCTTCACTAGTTAGTTTTTGCTAATAGGCAAATCACCCCAAAACTCAGTTGCTAAAACAGCAAGCTATTGCTTCTCATACGTCTGTGATCAGTTGAGTAGTCCTTCTTTTGATCTGCAGGCTGCTGAAGGATGGGCCAGGTGGACCCTGCTCACATGGGGGTTGCTTCTAGGCTGTTTGGTCTGGGAAATAGTCCGTGTGGTCTCCCATCTCTGTGAGCTAACCTGAGCTTCTTCCCAAGATGCTCTCAAGGACCCAAATGCAGCAAAAGAAGGCAAGACTAATAGCAAGTATCTGTATCACACTTTCTAATATTCCCTTGGTCAAAGTGAATCATAGTCCAAGCTCAAATTCAAGGTGTAGAGGCATTGATGTGGCCATGTTTGCAAACACCCTATCATATTTGTGCCTGTCCCTAATGCCCAGAGGAGTGATCAAAAGCAGCTGTTGAACATTTTTCTTTACTCAGGGCAATATGGAGTGTACAAAGAAACATCACATGAGAAGCCTGACCTTGTAAATCCAAGTTTGCATAAAACGACGAATAATTCAAGCAGAAGAAAATAGAATAAAATGATGGGTACTCTGGAGGAAATTAATATGCAAAGAAAGAATTCTAGAAAGTTAGATTCAATGAGGAAACATAGAAATGGTTTTCTATTAAATACTCAAATTTGAGTAGAAATCACTAATGCTTTTTAATGGCTCTAGCATGACTGGTTTATTTTTTAAAGAAGACTGGGTGTGTATGCACATGCATGTGTTTTGTGTGTGTCTGTGGGTGTATAAATATATCCTTCAGGAAAGACAGCATTGCCTTCTTCTCCATATTACCCATATTGGACTTGACAGCATCAAGGCACTTCCACGTGCACCATCTCATTAGATCAGCACAGCAGCCCATGAGGAGAGCATTACACCCAGTATGCAAAGCAGCAATGGTGAGAGGGAGGGAAGAGGAAGCCACCTGGAGGCGTGTCAAGGAGTCAGAAAAGGAAGGGGACTTCACTCCCATGAGGTGAGAACTCCGTAGGCATAATATCAACAGAGGAAGCTAACATAAAATAATCATGATTAGTCACACATCTTTTCAGCAAAGATGTCCACTGCATGCCATCATCTCTAATAACATACAGCTTACATTCTAGGTGGGAAGAAGACAATAAACTTTGAAAAGAAGATCTCTCTGGAAAAAAAGCACTATCAAGAAAATGAATTATGATGACGTGATTAAATAATTAAGGGTGTATGTCCCAAAGGACATAGTGGCTACAGTGATTTGCAGACACAACACATTCAAAATAGTCATGTTTGCAGTTACTGTTTGTGTGACTTTATTTACTCAACATTGATTTTGTTTCTTCACACCTAAAACAGAGATATTTGTAATTGGCCTATTTTCTTCTCAAGACTTTTTAGGAATTAAATGAGATATTGTATGTGAATGCAATTTGTAGGGGTTAAGTCGTAATCTATTTCCATTATTATTGTTGTTATCAGTGTCATTATTGTGGAAATGGAAATAGATGCAAAAGTTAAATTCTAGACATACCACAGAGGCTGAACTGAAAGGAGGTGAGGACAGTCAGACTCTGCTGGAGAAGCAAGCTGGCAAGGGTTAGGCGCTCAGCAACAATTTGCTGAATTAAACTGAATCCGGAGCTTTCAAAATATGGAGCAAGATTATTCAGAGTTGATGTAGAATGAAAGACAGATGATATCCCAACCCTGCCTCCGCCTTCCAACATTACTGAAAATCGAGGAGTTTGTGTTCCGTGGAAAAATACATGTTTGTTTCTTTGATCTCTGGCACCTTAATACTGTCAGTGATAAAGACTGGAATTTGAGGCTTATTTGGTGTTACTCAACATGTCCTGCATAGACATTATTTCATAAGGCATAGCCAAAAATAGCCTTTAAAGTGATGATGTACAGAAAATATCTAAGATAAGAGATTATATTCTTATTTTATACTTAGTACCCTATTTATGCAGAAGCCCTAGAAATTTCTCATAACTTGATAAAAGAGTAGGTTAACCACTGACTCTTTTATTTGTAAAACTTGGACTTTGGCTAAATTCTTTAACCTGCCCACATTTTACCATCCATAGCAGGGAAGCATGGATAAAGACAGCAGCATTCTCAGATAGGATCAAATGTAGAAAGTAGAAGGGCTACTTCCAAGGGGAACAGGGGCTGGCTTCAGGTGAGGGCTAAAAGAGACATAATGGCTGCTTTTATCATGATTTCAGTCAATGTGTCCAAGGCAGTCACCTGGGCTTCATACTTTCTGGTGGATCGTGAGAGTGGCCCTATGTACTCCTGAGTTTGTAGCCCCTTTCCAACAACACCAACACCTACCATCTCATGGGATTTCGCCATATTTGGGAGTTATCCTATACCATGTCTTCAAATGCCTCTTACCTGTTTCTGAACACCCCTAATTTGTCTCATTCCATGTCAAGCCACACATTTCTGATAGTGATAGTATTATCAGTTCCAGAAGAGTATCAGAGAAGTCGAACACTGAGACTCGCTTTTACATAACTTTAGGCCTTTAGAATGATCAAAAGACGATTCCAGTTATGCAAAGCTTATCTTCTAGAAGCCTTGAGGTTATTACGATGTAGTTCAAATCTAAAGCAATTGTACAGTAAACAACAGAACTCAGTAATCTGTTAAAATGTATTCTCTCAACTAAATCATTTTTTCCTTACCCAGGGACTGCCCAAGGAAGCAAACACCTCTTAAAGAAAAAGAATCAGGCATGGAGTCGTCCCTCAGCCAACTGGGCTACTAGCACCACACTATTGGGGTCATCAGGACGGTCAACCTCAGACCATCTACCTGAAGTTCATTGCATTCTATTCTAAACTTGGTTATTACTCCTCTGTAACTGAATTCCTTTCAACCCAAAATGTGTTCACGACCCCTGTTCACTGTCAACAGTATTGAGACAATAGATTTGACAGAAAACAGAGAGAATGACCCAAACCCAGCCCAGAGTTTTATAGTGATGGGGACTATAGGAGGAGGGGTCTTAGCAATTTGCTGTTTAAGCACAGGAAAGCATGCGTTTAGTCATCCCCGGGTGAGTAACAAAAGGGTCCTTTGAGGAGAAGACACTGAGTTAGGCACTGGGGGATGAGTATAAAGTAAGTATATGTAGGAAAAACAGGGAAGACCGGCAATTCTAGCAGAAGGATTAGCAAACACAGAACTATGGGTGGGGACGTTCATGGCTTTTTGGGAGAGAAGAGCTTTTCGTGCCTATAGCAAAGGTGTTTTTCGAGTTTGGGGAGGGGAAGAGGGAAGAAGATATAGAAAAGGATGATAAAGCCTGTGTGTGGATCAGACTGAAAGACCTCGATGCCACACTAAGGTCTCCAGCATGATTTCTAGCATGTAGGGGATGGCTAAAGGGATGTTAGAGGATTCTTAACACTATTAATTGTATTTTGAGGGAAATTCTTATGAGGAAGACTTGCTTTGATGTGTAGAATCTGCTCATGTGTACTGATCTGGATTGATCTACATATTTCTGGGAATTTACTGAACAGCTTCCAGACAGTGGGCCTAATTGGGGCTGAGATCCATTGGTGAAACACATCCTGTACTAAATTATCGTCCTTTCTAATACCATCTTGAGTTTATATATCATTTTTTTCTCCCAAGTTGTTCAAAGCACTACACATATATCATTGCATTTTCCCTAATGCTTCTGAGACATAATTAGGTGCGTGTATTACTGTGCTTATTTTATAAATATTGACATCTCCCATATTGGTTACAGAATCTGCTTCAGATAACATGGCACCACAACTGTTGTCAAATGACACATTATTATCAGTCATTTTGCATACGAGTCACCATGTAAATAAAAATGTTATAAGCAATTTTCTTTAATTGATTGCATACACTGACTATTTTTACATTGACTTTACAGTTTTAACCTAAATTATAACAGCACAAATGCAAATTCACAGCACTACAGAAAAAAGTATAAAAAGAAAAAAGTAGAAATCTCATATATCTCATAATTAATATTATGAAAACATTCTTCATACACTGTTCTATGCAGTGGTGGCGGAATCACAGGACTTCAGGGACACTAAGGTGAAGTTAATATTGTGGTAACCAGGTGCAAAGCAAGAAGGGAACAGGTGCCTGAGAGGCAGGAATGGCAGACCCTGCCAGATGCATTGTGATTTAAGCAAACACAACAGCAGAACCCTGTGTGGGACAGTTTACATCTGTAAGTGCATTTGGTCAAGTACAGTAAGTTTATAACTTCTGCTTGTATCTATACATTTATATAGCTATAAGAGTAGATAAGCAGGGAGACAGAAAGATGGATAAACAGATATACAGACTAAAATAATTTTATAAAAATAGGATCATGGTGACTTTTATTGTGAAAATTAAAATTAGTTTTATTTTAATCTAACATAATAAAATAATTTAACTGAAGGAACTGTTGATTTCTGTCTTTACTAACCATTCATTCCACCACCCCCCATAAAAGACTCCAAATGTAATAAAAGCGATTATGTCAAACAATCAGAGGTTGCCATCATTATGTGTCAATTTAAACTTTTGTCTCAATTTTACGCAGTATTGGTTTACTGTGTAATATGCTAAATGAAGAAAGCAACACACTTACATATCTCCTTCCTCACCTCCTGACTTTTTAAATTATATTTAGTTTGCATTTGTTCAAAGTTACATTTTGTCCTATAGCTGTAACAGTTGTATAGCTCAAGTTCTGCATTTAAATTGATTTATAATCACTGAATCTTTTTCAAAAATGTCTTCTTTCCAACTATTTCTTTGTCGATTTCTTGTTTGGTATTCAACTTCACTGAGCGCAAACAGTTCTTACCCATATGCTGCCTGTATACCTGAATGACATCTGGGGTGGCTATGAGAGTGTTGGGTCCCGCTCTCTCCTTCGGAATTTCATAACAAGTGCCCACTGTTTTCTGGCACTAAGGACAGCACACGTTCTTTCTACCATTGCTTCTCTGTTTATCTATTGCAGGTTAGTAATCTTATCAAATAGAATTTTTTAAAAAAGAACATATGTCGCTTATGTTCCTTGGGTTCTTTCATGTTTGCAGATGTCCTGTTTCTTTTTTACAGTAAAATAAATAAATAAATAAATAAATAAATAAAAATTGACTGGGCATGTAATATTCTTGGCTTACTTTTCCTTTCTCCAATAAATTAATAGAAATTCCTCCATTGCCAGATTTCTGGCATTGACTCTTGTGCCGAAAAGTATGAGACAAGACTAATTTCATCAGTTCTAGGAAGCTTGATTTTTCTGCTTGGTTTACTAAAATATTCCCCTTTCTTCCTTCCTTCTTTCCTTTTTTTGCCATTTTCTCTAGTTTCTGGATGTCAGGTGCAAGTAATTAAGTTATAGATTAATCATGTAGGTTCATGAAAAACGTATCAGTACATACATGGACCCCAATAATTTGTTTAGCAAATTATTTATTTAGTATCTATTAACAAGTACACATGAACCTGCCATGAAAAATAAAAGCCAGGGCCTTGAACATAACCTACATTTACCATTCTGTTTCCCCATCCCATCACCATGAGAACCTCATAGGAGGTAAGGCTTAGTGCACCTCACGTTGTGAGCCTTCTGTAGCTTTATGACATTAAAATGTTTGTATACTTTTATCTTAGTCATTTTTAACTTTACAAAAAGTGCTGTTTATAATCTTTTAGAATTTACATTGTTTACGTAAAATTTAGTTGCTAAGTTTCATTCATGTTGTGTATCACTGTTGTTAATTCATTTGGAGTATTGTAATATTATAGCTCATTTATCTATTTTCTTTTGATACACTTCAGGATCGTTAACAGATTTTTGCATTTGTGGGGTCCTGATATAAACATTCTTGTGTAGGGTTTTTAAAATTTTCAATAGAATGAGTGTAAAATTATTTTTCATTGTGGTGTTGGCTTATATTTTTTTAGCCACTAAGAATTCTGATGATCTTTCTATACATTTATTCATTATCTGTGTTTTCTTTTCTGTAAAATAACTGTTTATATCTGTGCATTGCTCTGTCGAGTTTTACAATTTTTTTATTGGTTTGCAGAAATCTTTCTATAATTTTTAAAATTTTTTGTCAGTTGCAAATATTGAAAATACCTCCTTCCATTTCAAAACTTGACTTTTCACTTTTTAGATCCTGTGGCTCTGGTCAAGGTTTTTAGGAGGAATCAGTATCTTGTTTATGTTGTTTATTATTGGCTGAATTTAGCAAGGCATAGCAACAAACCAATAAGCTCAAGAAAGAAATAACCAGTTGATAAGTAGAAAGAAAAGGTAATAAAGAGAATATAGAAATCAAGCCCTTGAAATTTGGAAAGTTGAATTTATTTCTAAACCCCTCAAATATTGTACTAGTCAGGGTTCTCCAGAGAAATAAAACAATTCTGTGTGTGTGTGTGTGTGTGTGTGTGTGTGTGTGTCGGAGAGGGAGAAATTTATTATAAGGTATCAGCTCACTTGACTATGGGGACTGAAAAGTCCCACCACCGGACATCTGTAAGCTGGAGGCCCGGGAAATCCAGTGGTGTAGTTCAGAGGCGTGGGAACTGGAGAGCTGCTGGTGCAGATTCCAGTCTTAGTCTGAAGGCCTGAGACCGAAGAGTGCCAATGGCAGGAGAACACTGGCGTCCCAGCTTTGGCAGTCAGGCAGACAGCCAGCAAGTTGTCCCTCTTCTTCTTGGGTCCATCCAGGCCATCGACAGATTGTATGATGCTCACGCAGTCTACTGATTCAAATGCTAATCTGTTCCAGAAACTTTCTCATGAAGACACCTAGAAAAAAAGTTTAAACAAATATCTGGGCATCCTATGATCCAGTCGAGCTGACACATAAAATTAACAATCACAAATATTAAATGACAGTTAAAATTACTTTTCAACATGAATACCCTCTCCCACGATTACCAGATTCCTCAGTTAAACACAGTCATTCATCGCTTTGTTAAAGACTAGATTAGAGATCAGGCCAAGGCAGTCTGGGGTGAGGGTATGTAAGTGTATACACAGGAGTGAGTGAGAAGTGGGCAGATTTCTGTCTCTCATGTGAATACCCACCAGAAGGGACACCAAATGACCAAGTCAACAAAATGCCCAGTCCAGTCTACGTTAGCCTGCCTTCATCACCTTCTACCCAGAACTGGCACATGGCACATGAGCAGAGTGACCATGGTGGCAGCTTTTATCCATGACAGGGCTCAACAGCACAGAGACCACACAGCACAGAGCAGGAAGGGACCAGCAGGGAGCTGGGACCCTGAATGCCTGCACTGACTGCACTGGCCTATGACTCTACGATGTGAGCTAGACATGCATGATGTTTTGTTAAGTCACTGAGGTCTGGGTGTCAGTTTGCCTAGCAGCTAGCATCACTTACCCTGACTAATAGGGACCATTTCTTAACTATTCTGCCTATGCCTTTATACAGCACACATATCCATGAGTCCCAATCAGCAAAAAGATGTCACAACTATGGAGCTTTGCTCTAGACAGAGAACTTGATATATTCCAAAGGGACACATGATCGCTTCTCTGTTCTTTTCACAAAATATTAATTAGCCCCTTAGGAATAAAACCATAAAGTGGCTTATAGCTTAGCGTAACAGCACTTTGACTCCTCACGTTGGCCAGAGCACTGATTAATTTTTTTAATGAGTCTTATGACTCCCTTATTGAAATATATGTTACCAAATTGTAAATATCAATCATCAGCAAGCTCCTAATCCTTAGATGGAGGGTGACCAGGTCCTATAAGTTAAGACAAAGCTCCTTAGCATGCCATGCAAAGCCTTCACGTTTGACTTCTGCCTAACACTCTAGCGTCATCTCTGAATTGACTTTGATTTCATTTTATTCTGCAACAATATCAAAGTGGTAACAGTATTTAAACCACACAAAGGTACTTCAAAAAGTGCATGGAAAGATTCATATTATCTTTTGATTCATTTTTCCACAAACTTTTTGAAGTACCCTCCTATATGCGTTACTTTTGCATCACCCTGCCTCTGCCTAGACTGCGTCTTCTGCTGAGAATGAATTTTTCCCACCAGTAGCAACTAGAAGATTGCCTTTTTTATTGCTCAAAACACAGCTCAGGGTTCACCTTTTCTGAGAGTCTTCTGAGGTTTATGTACCCAGGAGTCTTCAAAAAGTTCATGGAAAGATGCCTATTATCTTTTGGTTCCATTTTGAAGAAGCCCCGTATGGTACTAATGTTGTGTTTAACTCACTGAAGTGTAACTCAGCTGCTTGCAAATCAGTCTGCCCACAACAGTAATGGGAGAGTAACCCAAGCATGACAACTGTGACTTTTCAGCCCCGTGCTCCCATTACCCAGTCCTGACCTCAAGAAAAGTAAGGGGGCGGGGGGGGGGAGTAGAAGGAAGTTGAAGAACCGAGACTTGGGGCTGTAGAGTTAACTTCAGCTGTTCTGCAGCCTCTTGAAAATCTTTGTGGGCTTGACTATTGAGGAGGAGGGTGAAGATACAAAATGAGGGGAAGAAATTTAGTTTTCTGGAGAAAAGCTGTGGACATAATTTGGTGACATGAACTTTAAAAGTGGAACTGCTAAGAGGGAATTAATTTTAATGTATACTTTTTTAAACCTCTACTTTAGTTCTTTACTGACTTATCCGCTGAGGTGTTAACTTTTTCATCTCTGAAAAAGTTAGCAGATATCTGAGCCTGGTGTTTGGAATTAGCAGAGTCCAGATGCAAAGCAGACGTGAAAATGTCTTTGTCATGCAAAGCGTGATGGTCAACAGAGGTGTTTGAGTGGCCACTCTACAAGCCTCAGTGTCACCTGTAAAGTGGGAATAACACAGTTGTCAATCTCACAGTGCTCTTTAGAAAATAACTCATATAGGGCCAGCCCCATGGCTCACTCGGGAGAGTGCTGCCCTGGTAGTGCCAAGGCCGCAGGTTTGGATCCTATATAGGGATGGCCGGTGCACTCACTGGCTGAGCGTGGTGCAGACAACACCGTGCTGAGGGTTGCAATCCCCTTACCAGTCCCCCCCCCCGAAAAAGAAAAAGAAAGAAAGAAAAGAAAAGAACTCATATAAAGAAGTCATAAGTGTAAATGACCGGCTTGTAATAACTGCTCAGTATGTATCAGTCACTAATTTTTCATTATTGTATATAGTTAAGATTTATTAAGAATCTTCCATCCAAGCTTTCCACCTTTCTACCTCTATGTTATGGTTCTCTTGGATGCATATTAGGAATCGTATTTACTGTTAACATTTTAAATAACATTAGATACTCTATACAATTCATAGCAGTGCCAAAAAAAAAAAAAAAAAGAGGAACATTGGTTTCAGAAAGATCTAAATTTCAATCACAACTCTTCTGATTATCAGTTACATGACTTTGGAAATGTGATTTAATATCTCTGAAGCTCCTTCTTTGCTGCAGGATATCTTCAATAAGATGAAGCGTCTATACTGTTTGAAAGAGCAGGTACCTAATCGATATGCATGCCCTGTGTCCTGTCTTTCTTCTTTTATGAAAATACCTCTGTTAACAGTACATTTCTGTTTACAAACATACGTGATTTTACATCGCCCACAGAATAATGCATAAAATCATTCGTCCAGCTGAGCATTTCTGTTCTTTCCAAATTGTCCCTTCACATCCCCTATACTCCAGCCACGTAACCCCACTTTACTAATATCCCGATATACACCACCCCTTGCTGCCTTTTCTGAGGCTATTCTACTATTCTACTTACTCATTCCCAAACCTCCAAAGTTCAAACCTTTTCTTTGCGGTACAACCTAATAGCTGCCTTTCTAGTCTCCCTTTGCAGTCTCCCTGTCATGCTCCTAGCAACCCCCTCCCCAAATTATTTGAACATAATCTCTCTCCTGAATGGAGTGACGTACTTAATGAACCTCGATGCTCCATATCCTGTAGTAATTTTAGGACACATCGCGAATCTCAGGCACAAAGAAATGAGAAGCACAGATTTCAGTCTTGTTCATTTACAAACCAGGCCCGGTATGCAGAAGGTGCTCAGTGAATGTTCCTAAATGAAGAATTAGTAACAGAAATGGAAGCCCAAGGTTTGGTTTGGTTTTGGTTTTGGTTTTCATTTTACTTGCCCAGCTGGTCAGAACACATCTTAAATGTGAGCTTCACCTGGAAGGAAATACATTTTAGCACAGAGCAGTTCTCACCTTAGTGCCCCCCAAAGCTTCCCCCAAGCTGTGATCCCTCTTTAGGCAATTTCATGTTGATCCATATGCAGGAGCGTAAGTACAGCCCAGAGGAGAATGATATTCCAGCCTCTAGGGAAGCACAGCAGGACACTGAGCTACGTAATCACCCTACCACATTTTTATTATCATCATTTGAGGACATTTCACCACTGTATTTCAGAGCATCTGGATTATTTCTTTTAAAATTTTTGTGTTTTTAGCTCTGCTGTTTTCTACTTGACATCATTTACTTTTATTATTTTATCCACATTTTATACATTGGAGATCAGATTGCAGCAATAATAAGGAAATCTATTTATTTGGACCCGGAGGCAAAATTCTGAATATATATTCTTCTCTAGTAGACTCTAACCATATAGGTTTTTCTTAGAACTGGTTTTATTAGATTTCTTGGAAGAAAGCAGAAAAGATTTGCTGAATTCCGTCTCTAACTCATGATCAGACAGAGACCAGTCAGGGCACTATCAAACAATGTATGCACGCAGAGACCACATCAACATCCTCCCCGAGAGTGACATATGCATTCTGTGTGTTTCTAACTGGTATGTAAAATGACAAGCTTTTCTTATTCAAATAGAAAACCTTTGAACATGTTAGTCATTTGTTTTTATCACTGAAATAATAACAAATATTAATAGCGCATGAGTATACACAGATTTCACTCACATACACGAACGCATTGGTCTCCTGGAAGAATCTCGTGAAGGACCACCACATTATTTTCCCAGATTTATAGGGTTCAGTAGTTTTAAGTCACTTCTTCCAAACTATGGCTACTTATAAATGTTCTACAAGTAGACCCTGATCTTGTGAATCTTAATCTATGGTTCTTTGTGCTACATAGTCCAAAAATAGCCACAGTAGGGATCAGGAAAAATATACTACTTTGTACCCCATTGTTCCAAGCCTCCCTCTGAGAATTTGATCCAATAATGAAAACAGAGAGACTTCTGTTTGTGAGTTGTTAATTACAGAGAAGTGGCCTTTGTCTCCTTTAAACGTAGTCTGTTTCTAATGTGTTGTTATAGATCTAAAGGTATTACCTAGATTTTAAGACGCTTTCATTATTGAGCTCTGTCACCTCCTGAAACTGACACTATCTCCCTCCTGGGTCAGTGTGTACTTGTCATCTCATGGGTCCTCAGCCCATCTCATGCATTATTCCAACTGGATTGGCCCATTTCCCCCAACTGCCCTACTTGAGCATGAAACCCCAAACAGGGGACATCCTGTCCTGCAGGGACAATCTCCAAGGCTGGGCACGGACTACCCTGAAGGGGCATCCCTAATAGCAGCAGTAGGACTTAAAGTGGGGACACCACGGATGAGTGAAACCCAGGAAACAGAGTCGGAGGTTGGTTACGCTGCTGGCTTCCCTTCCTGCCGGGGGTGCCCCTCCTGGGCTCAGGCTTCCACTCGTAGCTGCTTCTCCTGGAATGGCATGGCAGCGTTTTGAGTTTATTTGGGATGCTGCCACTACGTAAGGGTTCCTCAGATGGGAAATTCTACCAGGGAGTAGATAAGTTAATTTATATTAACATCGCAGGATTTGACATCGCCGCTTAGTACTCCTCCTAAAACAACAGTGCTAAAGTCAAAGGAATGAAATTTTCATGAACGATCTGCAGGTGTCTTGAGGAGACCAGGCCAATAAAGAAGATGGCTCATATCAGCACAAGTTAGCTGTTTGGACCCACTGCTACTTCTTGCTCTTCTCTTGGAGGTTTCTGAGCCCCTGTGTTTTTGTATGTATTTCCTGTGTTTACCTGCATCCCCATGGGCTTGTGATGTTATGTGCCAGTGCTCTCTCCCAGACAAGATTCTGGTGTTTTCCTCCCAGGCCCATCCCCTGGGGTGACAAGAGAGGAGCCCTTCTCCTGCCTACACTGGCCTGCTGGGGCCTGCAGGATGGGAGGTGATCCTTCCTTCCAGGCCGCTCCTTGAGGGCAACAACAGACAGGATCCAATACAAATTATGTTTAAGTCCCTTCCCCTTCTACACAATTCTGCCAAACCCCATTCCCCCCACACATAAACAAACAGACACACGGGGCTCACGTCGTGCTCTGTAGTGTGTGGAGTACATGCTGCTGTGGCCACGCTGTGCATCACTGCAACGCCCAGCTCTTGACAGCCTCCTGCCTCTGGAGCTTCCCCAATTCACCAGGCCCCATGCCATTCACACGTGTGACTGTCTCCCTTCTTCCTCCAGTCTTCCCAGTCTTTCACCTGTGCTTGCTGGGATCACCTGGATACAACTTCCCACCCCAAAGTCCTTGCAGTTGGCCATACTCTGGGGGTGACCATAACTAAGGCACTTGTCAACATTTTCAACAAGCTAAGAGAAGAGTGTCCTATTAGTTCCCACCCTGTGAATTAAGGCAAGTAATAACTGAATAAATAAATATATCGAACATTGTAGATTGATGAATGTTTCACACTTCAATGCAAACTAAATTCCCCATATATGTAATTGTGAATAATAAAATTAAAAGTGACTTAAACATTATTGAATTTATCATGTTCAAATAGCAGCATTTTGAACATATGTATTTTCTTCTTTGATATTAAAATTAGAGTTCCTGTGCAATTGCCAAGTGATTTAATGAGGGAAAGAATAATCTTGTCAACACATGTTCCTGGAACAGGTAGAAAAAATAACTTCTACCCTCACCTCATCTCCAAATGGCTCATGTATATAAATGTGACAACTTATATCATAAAGCTTCTACAAGGAAACATAAGAGGAAGTCTCCAAAATCTTAAGGTAGGTCAAGATTTCATAGACGAGAAATAAAAGACACTGACCATGAAAGAAAAGGTGTCTGCCTCTGTCGAAACTCATCAAACGGTACACATAAAAAATCATGAATTTGATTGTGGGTAAATCATTCTTAACCTTTTCAGCAAATATGAAAAAGTTTGCAAAATATTTTTGTATTTACTGAAAAAGCTGGGGATGATTCATATTTGGGGGTATTTCTTAAAGAGAAACTAAAAAAAAAAAAAATGCTTCCATTAGGATCACTGTCCACACTCCTTATAATCTCTGCGTATTGCATCAGTGCTTTTCATATACATCCTCCCCAAAAGCTGCACACAGGTTATCTTCTGTACCCCACACATTTAGTACAATGCCTGTAAAAGTAAGTGCATAATATATGCTGAATGAATGACCTATGAAAAATAAGTATTCACATAATAAAATTGCATAATTGAAGAGCACTGTAAAGATGCAGGCAAGTATCTGATACTTGTGCAGGCTCAATTGGATGGAAGACTATGGCTTAAAGAATATAGCATTAAAGGGGTCACAAAAGGAAATAGGAAGAAATATGAGCTTCGATAAACATAATTAACTATTGTGGCATTATTTAACAAAACCAAGTGTCCATAAGTGGATGAATGGATAAAGGGATTATGTGTGTACATATTTAAAATTTCAAACAGTATTAGATTACTCTGCATAATTCATGGCATTGTATCATATGTACAATGGACTACTATTCAGCCTTCAAAACGATGGAGATCCTGGTCATTTGTGAAAACAGGGATGAACCTGAAAGGCATTGTGCTAGGTGAATGAAATAAGCCAGACACAGACAAATACTGTATGATCTTGCTTATATGTGGAATCTGAAAAATGGTGAATACATAGAAACAGAGAGTGGAATTGGTGCTACCAAAGGTGGGAGGGGGAGAGAATGTGTATATGTAGGTCTGAGAGTACAAAGTTGCTCTTATGTGGAATGAATAAGTCTAGAGAACTAATGTACAGCATGAGGACTATAGCTCAGGACATTGTATTGTAAACTGAAACTCTGCCAAGAAAGTACATTTTAGGTGCTGTTACTACACACCCCCAACATACACACACACTCACATGGTAACTATGTAATGTGGTAGATATGTGAATTTGCTTGACAGTAGTAATCATTTCACTTTGTATAAGTATATGAAAACATCATGGTGTGTAACTTAAATATATATGATAATAAATAAACATAAATAAGTATAAATTAATTATTGAGACTTTGGTTTTCATATTTTCAGAACCTGAAATATGTGCCCAGTGGTGTACGATGTTGGAGGCTGCAGTAGGGTGTTTCAATGGTATTTCCTACGGTTGAGAGCCTGAGCTCTCTGAGATGACAATCGAAAAAAAAAAAAAATAGAAGAAATAGCATACGCAAATAACAGGGGAATTATTTCTATTTGTCACTTAGGTTGGAATCCAAGAATTTTGCTCTCTCTCCCTATCAGGAAGTCAGGAACATTTACTGAAGGCCTGCTGTGTGGGGGGCACTCTATCAGCTACTGAAAATTGGCTCATTTACATACTTATCAGAAATTGAGAGGATCATGCCCTTTTCTATTAGCAAGACAAATTATTTAATTCACAGCCTCACAGAGCCACCACTTCAAACCCCAAATATGGGAAGTCAGTTTGTATTTATTAAATAAATATTCTCTGTTGGAACCGAATATGAAAGAACAAGTAAATATTCTGCTCAAATGGCCTGTAGGGTGAATTTCCATGAAACAACTGGAGAAGATGCAACGCATTTTAGACGTGAGTTGCTGAATTGTCTGGTGCAGATAAGTGCTTTTGATATCTAGATGATGGAAAAGGCTACAGTAGGCAGAGGTGCTCAAAAGAATTTATGGAGGAGAGGAGGGATTGAGCTAACTTTTCTATGCTGTTCCTGTATGCCAGGTATTGCACTAGACAATTTGTGTCTGTGAGTTAATTAAATATTTAACGTAATAATAAAATGTGTCCTATGCAATGAATATCCCATTTTTACAGGAAATAAAATTGAGGGTCAGAGAGGCTTAAAAACATTTTCTGTCATTACTTAGCTAGCAAGGAGCAGTACAAGTATTTAAATGTGGATTTATTTGCAATTTGGTGACAATTTTTCATTTGCCAAGTAAGCTATTGGAATAATAAATAGGACGACATATTTAAGGAGGCTTGGGGAACAAAAAAAGTAATAATTATTATCAAAAATTAAAAAAATATATATATACTTAAAATTAGCAAGGAGAAGAATTGTAATAGTGGCTGGGTTTGAGCAATACTAAAAATGAGATTCCATATGAAGGATGGCATCTGTTGCAAGGAGGTCTCATACTGTAAACTGAAAATAAATGAATTGGGTTTTATAAGCATTAGGAAACTGGAAGTTCTTAATCCATAGGATTAATAAACTGACCCGGCCAAAGCAATCAGACATAGTTGAGTCAGCATCAAGAGATTGCTTCTCTATATAACCGAGGGGAAATAAAACTATTTAAGCCATCTGCTAAGTGTTTCCCACTATAATTTACATAAGCCTAATTGGAAAAGTTCATCAGTGTCATTGGTTTATGGTTCCTTCTATAGTTTCCTGATAATAGGAGTTTCACTTTCTCTTTTCCTGGAATGAAGGATTTAATCTTTGATGGGAAAGATCCAAAAGACCTCTGACTCCCAATTTAAATAGCTCCAAATTGGCGACCATTCATTGTTGGTGGATGTAGCTGCCTTCACAATGGGGCATTTCACAGTGGCTGTCAATAGGGAATTCAGTTCTCTCAGGTCGGGAGAGGATGAATCAGATTGCACACTGCTCAGCAGGCTGAGAGCAGCATCGTGCCCCAGCTGTCGTCTTACAGAAGACTGGCTTAGGTACCAATATGTACCCGGAGAGGGAGTTCTCCATTAGCCAGATGGAACTTCAAGCTGTTGCCAGAACTTGCTGTCTCAAACTTACACTGTGCAGTGATGCACTGCTAGACAAAGAAATATGGATCATCGGCACAATCCCTGAGTGCTGAACAGACCATGCTGATATTGTAGAGGCTCTGTTCTCCAGGAAATGATAAACTTCTGCCACATGGTTCATGAGGCCACTGATAGCCATAGTCAGCACATGTCTGGCCTGCCTCAATTTCATCAGAACAGTTTCCGAGAGGGTTGTCAGGTTGGGTTCCTAGCTATGAGATCCTGGATGGCAGCCAGGGCCATTGAAACCACACACCTCTAATCTGGCATTAGTAGCACATTGATGACAGTAGGGGACCGGAGCAACTTCTGTAGAGAAAACTGAATGGGACACATCTGCAGGCAAGGGTGGGAAGAGGGCAGGGGGACTTGGGATGTGCAGAGCGTGAAGGAGCTGCAGGCTTCTGGTAAGCACCAGGGAAGGACAGCCCACCGAGTGAAAGCACACTCTGTCTTCCCAGAGCTTGGGGAGCTGGGAATCATATGGCGCTGCATGCAGGGACATGGGTCAAAAGGAGGTCAAGGTGCTTCTCAGAGTTAAACATTAATCTGAGGGTCACCAAGGCTGAGCTACGGAGAGGCTCTTGTCCAGCTGGATCCTTGAGCCTCTCCAGCTCTTCCTCTTTTCCCTCTGCCTGGACCCGTCCTCATGAATACATCATCCTTCTTACCCACCCAGAGTTTCTCTAATTTTCTGAAGGACTCTCAGTCTTTATTTCTGATCAGTGTCTTTCACATCTGTAATTTTAGCTTTCTGTTTTTGTTTTGTATCATATTATGACATGTTTCAGACTTAAGAAATAGATTACAAGAACAGTACAAAGGTTTCCTTGATACTCTTTACCCAGATTACTCAAATGTTAGCATTTTAACAATTTGCCTTTTTGCTTTAGCCTTCTGTCTCTGTCTCTCATACATACACATACACACACCCATTTACATATTTTTTTCTGAATCATATATAAGTTGGAGACAAGCAATTCCTTTACCCCTTCAGTGTAGTTTACTAAAATAAAGAATTATGTTTATAAACACTCTAAAATTATCAAAATCAGGAAATTAATGGTATTATTCTATTATGTAATCAATAGAACTTATTTGAATTTTGCCAACTGGAGAGCATAGGCCAATTATCTCATAGAATCTTCATTAATTTGAGTTTTTCTAATGTTTCCATATGATGACTAAGAATATTTATCTTTTTTTTTTTTTTTTTTTTTTTTTTTTGGCAGAAATAGAACAGAGAATGCTGAATTCTTCCTGGTGCAGGATATCAGAAGGTAGATGCTGTCGATTAGTCTCATTTTTTACTGGCAATTATAGCTTCAGTCTTAACTTCCTCTGACTGAGAACACAAGATCCACAGGCCCAGCTGACAACTGAAAAGCTGTCACTCAAACACTGTGCCCTCAGAGCAACATTCCTTTAGAACCCAACCCAAGGTAGCCTCCCAGTGCCACTGCATGGATACTATGATAATAACACATCTGCCCTTTTTTATAGCACTCATCACTATGTGAAATATCCACTTATTTATGTTGCCTGGGGGAACATGCTGTCTGCTCCCTCTGTATTCAAGGTGCCTAGACAAGATGTGATTCATAGCAGGTGCTCAATACGTCATCTTGCAACTAGTGCCCCTTGGCCACCCAAGCCTAGGTGCAATGGAATTCTGCAGTTCTGCCTCTGGCATCCTGGCCTGCTTTCATCCCTCCCTTCCTGCAGCCACGCCCTAGCAGCACTGGTTTACTGTCATCCTAGGAACATGAATGAGAATCCTTATCACTGCTGAGGCCTAAGTTACTCTGGATGCCTGGGGTGATATCTCCAATTTAACTGCTTGGCAAAGTCCCATTCACATTTCAAGCTTTAGGGCAAATGTCACTTCTTCTGTGAAGTCATCCCTCACTCCACAAGGGAGGATTCATTTCTCTCACCTACAATGACATAACAGTTTACACATCACTGGAATGTAATACGTAGCCCACAACACACTGTTTAATAGCTAGGTGTCTTCTGTGTTCTTTAAGGTCAGCGGTGTTGTATATCTCCATCTCCAGGCAAAACACAGGAAATTGTTTTTTCTTTGTTAATGGAAGCTCTCACCCAGAAAATCAGCAAGAATCCCACACAGCTTTTAAGTGTGCTCCTCATAATAACCAGGCCTACTACCGACTTTGAGCATTTGATGTGGTCAAACCTCCATCCCCCACTCCAGCTCTGCCCTCAGAATATCTGCCTTGCTATTCTGTTACTACACAGGAAATTCCAGATTAGTCACTTTGGGCTTAAGTTTTCAAAAGTGGCCTCTGAGCAAGACTCATTTTTCAGCACTATTTATTTTGGGCCAAGGTGCTAATGGATTAAAAAGTACACTTGCCTTTTGGCAGAGGACCACATGCCTTTATCTCAAAACAAAGCTAATGGGGGACATTTTGGAGGAGAGATGAGATGCCATAGAAAAGGAAAAAAATAAAGGAAAACTCCAGGAATACCATGAATTTAGACTCTGGTTAAACTCAGAAATATACATATGTCCATGTTAGATAGCATAACCATACCAATGATAAAAAACTAAAATAAAGAAAGAAAGAAAGAAAGAAAGAAAGAAAGAAAGAAAGAAAGAAAGAAAGAAAGAAAGAAAGAAAGAAAGAAAGAAAGAAAGAAAGAAAGAAAGAAAGAAAGAAAGAAAGAAAGAAAAGTAGAGTAGCATAAATTACAAATAAGGATGAATATTTATTGAGCATTTTTATTCCTTTGTACCTAATTGGGTATTAAGTTCCTTTACCCATGTTTGCCAGTGTTTGAAAGGTAGTTCTGAAGTGCAGCCCATCCCCCAGTCCCCACCAGGGGTAAGACATGGCGAGCTGGCTGTGTGGGGTCTTCATGTATGATGGTGTACAGACATGGCCAGGTGAAACATGGTGAGGGTCAGAGATATGATGGAGAGGATGGCTTGGCAGATTCATGACTGTATTTAGAAGATTAGATAGAGTTGACCCCAGTGTGTTCCTGGTCTGCTATTAACTTAAAGCAACTAGCCTACCAGACAATACGAATTGGCTCTGTGGGCCTTTTTCATAATATAGCTCTTTGTTTGGGAGCTCTTGTCATTAAATGCAAATTTAAATTGTATTTTCTTATTATGCCTTTATCACTGAAGTTTAATTTTGCTAGATTCTTCCCTGCAAGCTAAGAGTACCTTCCCTTCATATATGAGGGGGGGTAAAAAGAGAACGGAATTTAGTAGGCACTATTTAAAATCTACTTGAATGTTAGAGTATAATCTGTCAGTTAGGCATGAGTGTAGAAATAGGGAGAAGTAAGAGCCAACTTTCAGATAACTAAGTTGAATGTGATGGGCAGGTAACTTGACTTAAATAAGGGCCTATCATCTTAAAAAAATATATCATATAACAATTATCTATAACTTGGTGTGATTTCTCAGTGCTCACTGTCCCATTTGGGGACTCCGTCCAGCATCCAAACATGTTTTGACAATTAAAAAGCATGTTATCTCTTGCTGGTTTATTATAGCTGGAGTAAACTGAACACCTTCCCCTAATCCCATCACCTCATCTGCAAGAAGGGTCAGGGGTCAGTAACCACTTCTAAAACCTCCAAACAAGCCCTTACCTGCTAAGCAGCTGCTCTCAGACAATTCAGGATCTGTCCTCCTGAGATCCTGAGGGACTTCTTTCTAAAAGAAGCCCCCTTCTGAATAGAAACCCCTAGCCCATATTCCACCTTGTCTGATACTCTGGGACCTAGAGTCAGTCGTTTATTTTGAAACAGAAATGCAAAGTACATTTAAAAAAAAAAAAAATTACAAAAATTATATTTAAATAAAAAAATGAATTTAAAACTGGCTTGTAGATGAACCACTGTGCATGAGAAAATAATGGATGTTGTTTTTAACTGTATAAAAAATTACGGGAGCAGGCAAACACATACATGGAGACAAAGGCGCCACCACTGGCAGCTGCAGCCAGTACAGGGGGATGCTTGTTTTTGTAGTGATGTACAGGAAGTTGGCTGTGCACACATAAATGCCCAGCTTCACCATGCAAGAAACACGGAATGCCTCTATCATGTGTCAGTGGGAAATACAGGAGAGAGTTATTTCAGAGATGTTATATCCACGTGCAATGGCTTTTTAAGTTGGATTTATTTGTGTGGAATTAAGAGAAGGCTAGACACATGAACAATCAGTTGAGATCTCGAGTACAGCTACATGGGACGAGTGTCCACTCTCAAAGTCAGGCATCACCTGGAGTAGGATGGCCACCTTCTCCCTGCCTGACAGGGACAGTTGAGGGTCCAAGGCCTTCAGGCCCCCAGACAGATACACACACCAGGAGGAAAGGAGAGTATTTACAATTGTGAGAGGACTCCTTTTTTTCCATAAAATAATATTCATAATAACAAAACTGATACAAAAACTTAATTTTTAAAATTAAAATTTTCCTGTTTTTTTCTCTGCATAATTTTATTTCTTTGCATCCTGAGCTGGTAACTTAATCCTCTTATAGTTTCTTTGCTCTCTCTCTCTCTCACTCACAATCTCGAGTTCCTAACACTAATGGAAGCCCATATGTACGAATCTTTTAGTGATACCTAGCGTTATTCTATAATGAATGGAATTTCCATTTTTTATAAGATCAAGATTTTTTACAAAATATTTATTTAAAATTGGCATTATTGGTTTTTGCTTTCAGCAATATGTGAAAATAAGAGGCCCATGTTTTTTAAAGGTCAAGATCCATCTCAGGCTCAAGAAAACACCCCAGAACTGGTTCCCTGACTCTTCATCAGATACCTCTATTCCCCAAACTTTTAATATTAAAAATAACCAAAGATTGGTACTATCTTGCAGTATTTTACCAGAAACTTTCTAAATCTCTCTTGGTGAAGCGATTAAAAATCTCTTCTAGATATGGGCCGAGCCCGTGGCGCACTTGGTAGAGTGCTGCGCTGGGAGCGCGGCGACGCTCCCGCCGTGGGTTCGGATCCCATATAGGAATGGCCAGTGCGCTCACTGGCTGAGTGCTGGTCACGAAAAAAGACAAAAATCTCTTCTAGATAAATAAATGCAATGTGTGTTCATGGAATTTATCCAGGCCTGGGAAAACATTGCAGTAAAAGACATTATTTGGACAATTAACAAAATTTGATTATAGATTTTGAATTAGATACTAGTTTTACATTAATGTTAAATCTCCTCATTTGGATAACTGTATACTGATTATTGTAGAGAACATTCTTGGTCTTAGGAAAAACACTCAAGTATTTAGAGGTAAAGAGACATGTTGTCTTCAACTTATTACCAAATGGTTCAAGAAAAAAATATACAAATTCACATACACACACACATAGAAAAGCTGAGACACCAGACAGGCAAAATGTAAACAGGTGGTGAATCTGTGTAATGGTGGGAGATGTTTCTATTTTTTTGCATCTCTTCTGTAAATTGGAATTATATCAAAATAAAAATAAAAACATTAAAAAGAAGATACTCAAGAAGAAAATCTTACTATTTAATTGACCAGTGTTAATTAAATTTTTTATACGTTTTCCTGGCTACATCCTCTTTCTCTTTGAATTATAAGTTGAATAAAAATGTAATAAAAACTCCTCTGTGAAGATGTCTGTGTCTGTGTGTGTTTTACCCCCTTAAAGTCTGCATTAGAAAATATATATATATTATATATATGTGTGTGTGTGTGTGTGTGTGTGTGCCTCCTTTTACAAACAGTCCTGCTTTGTAGTAATTTTGATAAATATCTTTAGAAAATAGAGGGGAAAATAGCATAACATTTTGCTCAAGAATACGTTTTGATTTTGGTTTTTTGTTTGTTGTTTCTTTTCCGCATCCATGCCACCCTCTGTTGGGTTGAAAATACATGACTTTGGTGTCTAGTTTGTTCATTGTCACAAAGGATAATCCCTTCTGTCTTGGCTATGCAGGCATTTCTCTCTTTTAAGTATGCCAGACCCCACTCAAAAACAAAATGAACCCTGAACAATTCTCCCATTGTGAAAAAGAAATATTTTCTTGTTCCAATTATCATAATCTCTAACACAATTGTATGTTTCTTGTTTAAAATATGTTTATTAAGCAGAAAAACATCTCAACATAACACTTTTCCTGTTGGAGGAAATGCCGGGGTCAAAATTTGCTGTTACTGAAATTACAACCTGCAGATTCCGAATGCAAAATTGGTGGGTTTTTTTGTAACTGGCCATTGATGTTTAGGGATGTGGGTGACGTCCTGGGAGAGAAACAGCTGTGACCTCAGGTTGGGGCAACTCCTGCTGTCAGTCGTGCCGCTCCATCGTCTGTGCAGTCAAACCTGCTACCCTCTCGCCCTGCGTGGCTTGTAGATGCCTCCCCAGTGCAAAAGAGCCCTCAGCCCGTTCTGTGGCGTAGCTTCAGCTTTATATAAATTGCACTGATCCAGGTTGTTTTGCTCAGAAAAATAAGTCGACACACTTGCAGTATCCGTCACATGAAAACACTTCCTTTCCAGGCCTGCTAATCTCTTCCCTTTGTTGCTTGTTGCTTTATTTGTTGACTTCACATCCTGAATAAGTATCTTATAAGCAGCACAGACTTTAGTGAAAGGTATCAGTGACAGTGGGTGAAGGAGTCAGCATTTGATCATGGAGATGTAGTGTTTTCATTCTTTTTCTTTCCTTTCTCTTCTCTCCCAACTCCCCACCTCCTTTTTATTTTTTTTATTTTTTTATTTTTTTATTTTAAAGAAATCCACTTTCCCTGCTCAAATCCCAAATCATTTTAAAATTCAGTGAAGGCTTCTCCTTCTTGCATACCCTTATTACTTCAAAGTGAGACCATCTTAACTGGAAGGGAAAGTTTGTTCAGGTGGCATGAATCAGACAGGGCTCAGCGAGGCCCACCGAGCCGCAGACAGCAGCCACTGTGTCCCCGGCGGCGCCTCCCTCCTGGAGAAACATAACAAAACCCAGAAAAACAGGACGCCAGTAATCTCCTCGCTTTAGCCAGAAACAGGGGTGAAGGAAAGCTGCCCCCTCATTATAGTCTCGGTCTCAAGGTTAGAATGAGACCCTTAGGGTAAGGAGCTGTCAATTAGAGATAACTCCAGCCAAGGTCTTCTCAACGTGCTGGTCGCCTAGCAACTCCCTGCACCCAGGCCACAGCCCTCAGCGCCGCCCTTAGCTCAAGAGTCATCTTGAAGACGGGAAATAACCTTTTCAGTCTGAACAGTTGCGTACAGAATTCTGCTTTCTGAGTCCTCGACGGAGTCCTTGTGACATTTGCCTGGAAATAGGTTTGAATCTGCAAAGAATTAAGATTTTCTTGTTTTCCAGTTGCAGATGTTTCAGCTGGAGAATTTAATAGGCGAATCTGGACAAACAATCAGAAGATCTAAATTCAGTCTGATGCTGGATACCTTTTACTTCCAGATTGTATACATATGTTTATGTATAAGCTGACATAGTCTTCTCTTGCACTGCCTATTTGGTACTTGGGAGGAATTTGCCGAGTTAGAAGTGGAGTGGCTATGGTTACCACGGGAACTCTGCCTCTGCCTTTATCTAGCATGACAGGGCATATAGATAGCCAACAAGCATAAATCCTATTAAGAAAAGCACAGGGTTATGCACCACCGACATAGGGAACATCGCAGAATTTACTACTAGAATATATACTTGGTGCAAATTTTTTAAAAATCACATACATTTCTTAGAGTTGTCTATTGATTAAATTTGAAAATCATGTTGTTGATTTTTCTAATTTTAAGCAGAGTGAGGATGACAAAATACTGGGAGGTTAGCAGGGGGTGGGGAAAAGTCAAGCCTTTAATTTTCCACTGGTATCTCCAATAACAAAGGGATATATATCTCTGAAATGTTGTAAAATAGCAGCTGCAAAATACCCAGCCTGATGTGGGGTGTAAATTAGGCACCGCTCTTAGAATTAAAGATTTGGCTTAACAAAGCTCTTTTGTAGGATTACAGCCTCCTGTGCCTACCAGTGCAAACCCTGAGCACTGGCCATTTTTCCAGAAAGCTCCTTGAAGGACTCACTTCATCACTTTCACTGATCAGCATTGCTTCCACTGTTGTGAAAATGTGGTATAATTTATAATGCCATATGTACTGAATTTTATACCCACGTGTACATATGTCCTGTACTTTATCAGTGAGGTAATTATCTTTTCTGTTTGTTTTTGTATTCAAGTCATTATCAGGTATATACAGAACAGTAATTAGATAGTCAAGAAACAAACAAATTCTACATCCGGCTAGTTAGCTGATATGTCTTGGGTCAGAGAACAGAACTGCATTCTGGAGAAAGTCTTAGAAGCACAAGAATGCAAAATAGCTGTCATGATGGTTGCTGTGAGTTTATGGATGAGGAGACTGGTTCTTTATCATGCAGCATGATAAATAAGATTTTTCCCTCCAACCTGAACAGCTTTGCAGTGGATTTATTTGCAGCTCCCCTAAATCTCAGCATGCAGATGAATTGCTCATTAAGCTTAGATGCACTTGTTTTCGTATTACCACTTGTCAACACCACAACACACAGAAAAGCATTTTCTGTAAAATTTTTCTGTGAAAGAGAAGGGGAAAGCTTGAGCAACGTTGAATGAATCTTTTTGTGTGTATGTCTATGAATGGGATGCATTTACAATTCTTCTTTGGTTTATTTTAATAATCAAGATTCCAGTTTAAGAAAAAAATTACAAAATATTGGTACCTTAAAATCAAGTTATTCATGATTTGCAGAAATTAACCTTTTCTCATTAGCGAAGAAGACAGTGGACACAGCTTTAAAAATTGTTTTCAAAGGGGAGACACACCTTAGGTTATTTTCATTGTAGTTGTTTTTACATCAAAAATATTTAAATCTAACCCATTGTAAATATACACACTGTTAAAGCATTTTTGCAAATACTTTTTAAAATCTTTAATTCTCTCTAGAATGTAGAATAGTCCTGCATGTGTAACATACTAATTAGCATTAAGTCTGAACACAGTAACAAAAAAATGGACTTAAAACAAACAAAAAACCCCACTATCAGTGGCAATCAAAATTTACTTTATTAAACAGCAGATTTGGAATGTCCCCAGTAGTCTATGTGGACTGTCACTGCTGGTTTCCTAGGAGATGACTGAAGTTAACCTCTTCACTGCTGTATGAATTGGATAAATTCTCTGAGCATTATCTGAAGCCCACAGGCCTGCCTACATCTCATTAATCTGTGGCCAACAATCTAAATTTCCAAGTGCTTTTGGCCTGTAAAAAGGGTCAATTAATGGGCTATATCTGGATGCAAACCTGACTTTCCCGGTGCTTTTTGGATACCTTGTCTTACTAAGTTGTGATTATTTAATTTCGCATATGCGAGAAAGCATCTTTAGTTAATCATGGCTAGTACTGATTGCTTTTTACTACTCAGTGTTACTGAAGAAATGGAGGACTCCTGACTTCCAAGACATATGTGGCCTCTGACTATATCTCCAGAACTGAGTTCAAGAAACACAGTGTTTGATTTTTTGTATATTGTTATTTTCAAATGCCTCTTAAAACATATATATTATACTCTATTTGTACATCCTTTGATTTGTATATATCGTTATTCTAAAATAATATTTTTAAAGTGTTTTTAGTCTATAATTCTCCAATAAATATTTACCTGAGGTTAGCTGTTGGTGACGTTCACAAGATGACATCAGTCCAAGAGTGAGAAGAAATGAATTCTGTCCTGTCTCTCTGCTTACTACCTGATCTCGAGTAAGTCACAGTTTTCTTGGCTTCAATTTCTCCAGGGAGGCTCCACTGAAATAAAATATTTAAAAGAAACAATGAACTCTAAACTATTATGCAAATATAAATCATTATTGCCACACTTATATGTCAGCTTTGCAAGAGATTGAAAAATTATATCTCACTATTATTCAATAGAATTGTCAATCTTAAAAAAAAGATCAAAATCAATATTTAGCTGCTTTCATTGTTTACAGGTTTACTTCTGGCTACCCCTAAAGTTCCCTCCAGCAACCAGAGAAATATCCTTTACTGACCACACTTAATTGAAATAATTTTCTACTTTTGCAAATTTTTCCATTCTGTACATTGTAGATTTTTGCTATCCAAAAAAGATGCCTAAGATAATTCATGGAGTGGTGTCTTATGAAAAAAAAAAGTACTTTTGTATTTTGCTTGCTTGAATTATGAACTCTAGTCTTTTTTGTTTTTTTTTTTTTCTTCTTACCATTTACCTTGGATTATTCTGGTTATTCACGAATGTGTTCACAACTTTTCCATAACCTTGATAGGATATTCCAAATTTGAAAAGCTATTTATACAGCCAGAAACAACAGTTGGAGTATGAAAAGCTATAATGAACCAGGGAAATATAACAAAAAAAGATGTCTGCCCCAAAAAAGAATCTATAATAAGAAGCACACCTCTTACATATGGGCTTGATCTCAAATGCATCTGATCTAAATTTTGTTCCCAGTTACTAATTCCTAATTTTTAAGAGAGAATTCTGCTCTACAAATTTTTCCACTAGTCAAACAAATGGAAAAATACAGTTTAAAGAATCAGGCCAGGTACAATGATTCTGTTCTCTTTTGAGAAGCACACAAAGACTGAATTATATACTTTTCTTTTCTGTTTGACTCCTTTGCAGGTTTCTATTGGAAAGAGCCTGTGATTAAAATGTGTGTGTATGTGTGTATACACACAGACATGCACACACACAAACACACATAGATAAATAATGAAAGCCAGAAGATTAGCAGAATTCTAGAATAACAAAACTTTCCTGGACGTTGGAATCAATTACCCAAACCTGATTCTAACATATTTACATATTTCAATAGCGATCGCTACATTTAATTTCCTTTTACCATGCGATCAAACAATAGGCTATTCTTAAGCTTGACCAAAGCTCACACTATGTTCATGCACCAAAACGTTAGCCATCCCTGTGATAGTGAGAAGGAGAGAAGAAATGTTAACCAGATTACTCTTTTACTTATCCAGTGCCTAAACTGATGAATCCAAGTCATTAAAGAAAAAACTCACTGGTCATACATCGCCCATGATTTGAACTTACCAATGTATTAGATATTTCAGGAATTTATTCATGAAAGTCAATCCTGGTTTTGAGTTCAGTGTGGGTGAGGGGGCTGCTGACTCAGGGAGCCTGCAGGGACCCTGTGGCCTACTGCTAGGCAACAGCCCATCCCCAGCACAGCAAACATACAGACGGCAAAATGAATGACCTCATCTACAAATCAGCTATTTGATATGCAGATCGGACCGCAGGCCTCTTCAATAACACAGCACTTCTCAGGCAGCAGGTGCAGCAAGGAAGTGAGTGGCCTTTCGTCATTTCAAAAGCTGGGCTGCCTCACTCTCTCCCTCTGGCCCTTAGCAATTTCTGAAGCTCTATTATCTTCATTTTTTATTTAGACGATCATTTTACAGAATCAGGGATTACCCTCTGCTCTTCGTTCAGAGGCCTAACCTTAAGTGTAGACATGAAGCAGGATTTAGAAGCCACATGAATCACTGAGGAAGGATAACATCACCCAGACTCTTCTTAATAGACAATAGAGAAAAACAAAAACACTTGGAGGTCTAGCCAAGTGCAGCCTGTGCACTCCCCACAACCCACATCTCCAGCGACACATCTCCTTGAAATAATTATTGATGCTTATAACCAAAATGGAATTTGTCTTTCCATGTGTGTTGGAAGCAGCAACCTAAGTTCGTAGGAAATGAAAATACGCACCTCAATTCTTTATGAATAGCCGCCTTTTGGAGTCAACGATTGCATTCGACAAAGTGGGTAGATGCCTTGGAGCAAAATTATGGCTCACTGGGCCATAGGATGACGGTGTTTTTCAACTATCAATTAAAAAAATAAACAGTTCATCCCAGGACCACCCCGCTCCCCAGACTCCACACCAGTGGAGAGATCTTTCATGTGCTTCCTATGGCTGTAAAGTGCAGTGTCATATAATTTATATTGTCTGTGGTTGCAGGTTATGTCCTGAAAGTCATAAACTATTACAGTTTTATGGCTCTGCTGCAGCTATTAACTAAATGAAAGAGTTATTCATTTTAAATCTGGAATCTGTACAATGCCCAAGTTTAAATTCGTCAAGATCCACTAGTGTAAAATATGTAAAAGTATTAGAGATGAAAGATTATACACAGTGGGGCCAGGGGTGGAACAGTGGGGGTGGGGAGGGGTGAGAAAGCAGCCCTGAAGAGCTAGAGTATTATCATCCAGTGAGTATATATGGGATTTTTACCTTGCACTTCAATTCACATTTCTAGAGGATGGAATGTTCTACTCATAGAGTTGAATCACAGTAGCTGGTTTGTGTGTATGTTGTGAGTTAAACAAAAGGAGTGTATGCTTATTTTGACATATTTCCTGCATACATGTACATATGTACATATAAAGATATATATGTACATATATGTGTGGCGAGAGAGAGACAGAGACAGAGAGAAAGTGCGACTAATGGAGAGACAGAGATAACATAATTAACATTTGGTTCTGGTGTAAAAATTTGCACAGCCTTTCATAAGAGTCAACAAATTTCTTCTTAATTGCTTATACATTTATTTGTTTTTAGAGCCTCTGACTTTGTCTTTTTTTTTTCATTAAATATGAACAAGTCCCAAAAAATATGCTTATTTTGCTTACTCTGGGGTTATGGGCACACATAGATAGCATTCTGCTCAATGCAGTGACATCAGATATATTTTCAAATCTTTATAAGCTTTGGAGAAATCTTTGCCACTGGTCAAAGCCACAGTTTGGGGTTTTACTTAAGAAAACCAAAGTCTGAGGCTCAGAAACAATAGTAGATGGAGACTGAGATCCTGTGGATATTCTTTTTATCCATCAAGCCAAGAGGTGAACAGAGCATTATCTGCACCACCCACCTCTAACCCACCCAAATTAAGAGCCTGTGAGGCAATTTTTGGATGATGACCACTACCCTCTTTTATGGACTGAGTGTTGGTGTCCCCCCCTGGCAAATTCATATGTTGAGGTCCTAGCACCCAGTGTAGCTGTCTCTAGAGATGGGGCCTCTAAGGAAGTAATTAAGGTTAAATAAGGTTATAAAAGCAGGGCCCTGATCCAGAAGAATTAGTATCCTTATAAAAAGAGACACCAGAAAGCCTCCCCTTATGCCTGCCCCCACGAACATGCAGGCACTGAGGAAAGGCCATCTAAAAGCCAGGAAGAGGGCCCTCTCTAAAAGCCAAATCACCTGGCACCTTAATTTTTGGTTTGTCAGCATCCAGAACTGTGAGAAATAAATGTTTGTTGCTTGAGTCACCCAGTCTGTGGCATTTTGTTATGGCAGCCCAAGATGACTATTACACCTGAGATATTAAAACCAATACCATAAAAATACAATCATTAGAGACTATTATAAACAACTATACATCAACAAATTTGAAAACCTTGAGGAAATGGATAAATTTCCAAACACATACAAACTGCTAATACTGAACCAAGAAGAAACAGAAAACCTGAACAGAACAATAACGAGCAATATGATTGAAGCAATAATCAGCAGTTTTCCAACAAAGAAAAGCTGGATGGCTTTACTGCCAAATTCTACCAAACCTTTAAAGAGGAATTAATACCAATTCTCTTCAAACTATTCCAAAAATTGAAACACAGACCATTCTCCCAAACTCATTCTATGAGGACAGTATCACCCTGATGGTTTTAGACCAGAAAAGGATACCAAAAGAAAGTAAAATGATAGGCCAATATTTTTTATGAACATAAATGTAAATATCCTCAACAAAATATTAGCAATTAGAATACAGCAACACATCCCCCCCAAAAAAAAAATCATCCACCATGATTAAGTGAGATTCATCCCAGAGATACCAGGATGGTTCAACATATGCAAGTCTGAAAATGTAATACACCACATCAACAAAATCAAGGACAAAAACCATATGATTATCTCAAAAGATACAAAAGAAGTATTTGACAAAATTCAACATCCCTTTATAATAAATATTCTCAGCAAATTAGATATAGAAGGAAAGTATCTCAAAACAATAAAAGCCATATATGACAAACCCACTGCCACTATCTTCCTGAACAGGGACAAGACAAGGATGCCCACTCTCATCACTCCTGTTTCACATATTATTGGAAGTACTACCCAGAGTACTCAGGCAAAAGAAAGACTGGAAAAGATGAAATCAAACTGTTCCTGTTTGCATATGACACGATCCTACATGTAGAAAAACCTAAAGACCCTACCAAAAAACTCTTAAAGATGATAAATGAGTTCAGTAAAGGTGCAGGATACAAAATCAATACATAAAAAATCAGTAATATTTTTATACTCCAATGAACTAGCAGAAAAAGAAATAGAGAAAGCAAGTCCATTTACCATAGTCAACAAGAACAACAAAAAACATACCTAGGTAAAAATTTAACCAATGAGGTGAAAGATCTCTAGAACCAAGAACTACAAATCACTGCTGAAAAAAATTAAAGAGGACACAGAACAATGGGAAGACATTCCATACTCTTGGATTGGAAGAATTAACACTGTAAAAATGTCCATACTACCCAAAGTGATCTACAGATTCAATGCAATCCCCATCAGAATACCAATGACATTCTCCACAAAAACAGAAAAAAAATCCTAACATTCATATGGAACAACAAAATACCCCAAATAGCCAAAGCAATCCTGAGCAAAAATAAATAAATAAATAAAGCTTCATGTGTAACACTACCTGACTTGAAATTACACTGCAAAGCTACAGTAACCAAAACAGTATGGTACTGGCATAAAAACAGACAATCGGACCAATGGAACAGAATAGAGAACCAAGAAATAAACACACATACCTACTGACAACTGATCTTTGTTAAAGGCAACAAGAACATATATTGGGGAAAAGACTGCCTTTTCAATAAATGGTGCTGGGAAAACTGGACATCCATATGTAGAAGTATGAAATTAGACCCATACCTCTCACCATATACCAAAATCAACTCAAATGGATTAAAGTCTTAAATATTGGACATGAAACTATAAAATTCCTAAAAGAAAAGATAGGGGAAACACTTCAGAAAGTAGGACTTGGAAAAGACTTTATGAATAAGACCTCAAAAGCACAGGCAACAAAAGAAAAAGTAAACGAATAGGATTATACCAAGCTAAAAAGCTTCAGTAAAGCAAAAGAAGCAATTAAGTGAAATGACAACCTACAGAATGGAAGAAAACATTTGCAAACTATGAATCTGACAAAGGATTAATATCCAGAATATACAAGGAACTCAAACAACTTAGGAAAAAACAAGTAACTTGATAAAAATAAATGGGCAAAAGAGTTGAATAGGGATATCTCAAAGGAAGACATAAAAATGGCCAACAGACACATGACAAAATGCTTAACATAGCTAAGCACCAGAAAAATGCAAATCAAAACCACAATGAGATATCATTTCATGCCAATTAGACTGGCCATTATCAAAAAGAGAATAACAAATGCTGGCAAAGATACAGAGAAAGGGGATCCCTCTTACTCTGTTGGTAGGACTGTAAATTAGTGCAGCCATTATGGAAAAAAGTGTGGAGTTTTCTCAAACTACAGACAGATAAACAACAAGATCCAGCAATCTCACTGTTGAGAATATACCTAAAGGAATGGAAATCATCATGTTGAAAGGATATCTGCACTCCCACATTTATCAGAGCTCTATTTACAATCGCCAAAAGATGGAACCAACTTAAATGTCTATCATCAGATAACTGGATAGGGAAAATGTGATGCATATACACAATGAAATACTACTCTGCCATAAAAAAATATGAAATTCTGCCATTTGCAGCAGCATAGATGAACCTAGGGAAAATTATGTTAAGTAAAATAAGCCAGAGGCAGAAACAGAAATACCACATGTCCTCACTCCTAAGTGGGGGCTAAAAAATAAACAATAAATAAAAAGAAGAAAGAAAGATAAAACAATCAGAACAATTAGATGAACTTTCAAAAGGAGAGAACACAACTGAGGCCACCAGAGGTGGGAAAGGATGGGGGGCAGGGATTAGCAAGAAATTGGTAAAGGGCCACAAATAATGATTACATCGTGTAATGTGGAATATACTCATTACTCTCATTTGAGCATCACATATTGCATACAGGTGATCTATGTGCTGTACCCCGTAGATACGTACAATAAATTATGTTTCAAGTTAAAAAAAAAAAAAAAAAACAGACACACAAAAACAAGGTGATGTACATGTTCCTGAGACAAGGTGGTGACCCTTCTCGGTAAACTCCAGATCTATCATAGTGTACACCATGGCCTATAGCAGGTGCTCAGTACAGCTCCATTAAATGAGGGTTAAGGGGAAAGGGTACAAAGCAACAGGGACAAATTTCCTTGGATTTCAGAAATGGGTATTCAAACTTGGAGATCTCCTGTCTGCATGCTATAAAGGAATCTGAGGATGAAGGGTGCTTTCAAAATAAAAGATCAGTGTTCCCTGGAGAGCAAGAATGTAATTTACTTCTTTTAAGCTAAAAATTGCGTTTATCATTGACAGCATACTGGCAAAGAATGGTTGAAAAGATGTTTTAATGTATAGTTTTATCTGGAATAAATCCATGAGCACAGGACTAAAATGTTTTGGAGAATTGTGTGTATTTGAACAATATTGTGGTCCTGGTTAAAATAAGTGGATGGTATGTATGTTCCATTTTTAGGCATCACAACAGAGTATATGGAAATAAAAAGGGAAGTGGAATGGACAGAAAGGATGTGGTCATGGATGCATACCCTAGGAGCACCTCACAGCCTTTCTGCAGAATCGAACAATGCCAGCTCTTCTCCACAGGTGTTTGTTTTGTGCTTGACTACTGATGAAGTTCAGGCTGAAATAAACCAAAAGATGATGAATCCAATTTACAAAAATTTAGTAGAGCATTGTGCACCATTCGACAAGCATATCATAAACTAAGGGTCTTATTTTTAGAGCTAAACCAGACAGCTTCAGATGGGACTGTCCTTTGATGAGGTCTTGCCTGTGTGCCTGAGTGTTCACAGTGAGCCTACTGATCTGGAGGCCACATTTCTCTTATCTTACTTATCCAGGAGAATGAGAGAAATCTTTCTTCAGTTTTTCTAAACTAAAATTATTTCTTCAAGTGTTTTCAAATTTGGCACAATGCCAAGGCACATTTTTGCCAGCAATTTTTTTTTTCTCTAAGTCCATGTGTATTTTAAGCAAATTCTCATCCATATGGCCCTCATTTCTTGTCTCTTAATTCATCTATATGTTGTTCTGTAGGTTATCTGATATCTTTTTCTTTAGGTACATATTAAGATTTGTATGTTTATTTGGGGATGTCATATTAATGTCTCTGTACTTATTTTTTGTTTGTTTGTTTCCTTCCAACAAAAAGAAAGCCTTATTTTGACATGATGGAAAATACTTCTTTATTAATGGGTTTGAACAGGTGTCTCCTTTCCCCAGTAGGAACAGCATCTGTGGTGGACTCGTGATGCCAGGCCTGGAACTGGGGAATTGACATACTGCACCTTGTTCAGTCCTCCCAAAACCCTATGAAGAAGTCACCTTCCTCAATTTGTAGGCGAACTCACAGAAAAGTGAAGATACCTGAGGCACAAATGACACTATTCAAATAAGGAACCGTTATTTAAACCACTCTGACTCCCCAAATCCACATACTTTCCGTGATATCTCACTGCCTGGTATAGTATCTAATTTATAAATACAAGCATTATATGACTGCATGCTTATGTATTGTACAAATAGTGTGTCAAACTCTCTCTTTGGGAAGATTCCATGGAAAATCTTTGCTCCTTTCTGGAGAGTTAGACTTTTTGATACCCTTGTTGGACAGGCAGTCCCAACACCTCCACTATTCCTAGAGACCTCTGTATTTCCAACAAAGGAGCACCCATCATTTGACCTCTAGATCTGTGGATCAATGAAATCCTGGAGACCCAATGGAACTTCGGGAAACGAGGCATGCACTTCAAGCCCTACCTTTCCTGAAATTTTTGCTACCTAAAAAAGCAAAACAAACAAGCAAAAAATCTAAGTGGTCTATGCACTAAAGTAATCGCTACAGAAATCATGGGAAGGCAAGTCTTAAACTTTATTCCATGCTCTCAGCGTAATAGACTCTGTTCTTATGCCTCAGTGTCATTACCTGCTCAGGGGACATCACTATTTGTGCCTTATTTTTCTTGCAAGGTGTTGTGCAATCAACTCAGGTAACACATAGTGAAATGCCCTCAGTGGTTGAGAATACAATGCCCATGTGAATGATGTTGCAGATGCCACCTCAGAATTTTACTATTTCCTTGGGTTTGAGGTTGATTATACAATGAGGCCTCTCTGGAAAGTTTCCTGACAGTCCAAACTGCATGAGTTTGTAGAGGTAAAAATATTTTTACAAAATCCTTTAAAGGCTTTGAGGAATGTCCCTCTTGAGCACAATAAGCCCGTGCTGTAAAAGACCCTTATTTTACAGATAAAGCCAAGGTTCAAGTAAGAGAATTTTTTTGCCATCTCACTCCTCAGAGCTGCGTACACAGAAACACATTCATGGGGCAACAGAACAGGCATGTGATTTCTTAAAAAGCTAATGCTACTATAATTGATTGCAAAAGAAAAGAAAAGAAAAGAAAAGAAAAGAAAACTTCACAAATAATTTAGATGTTACATTTAGGCTGCAGCAGAGAATAAAATAAGGTTAGAAGAGTAAATAACATTTATTGGACATAAGCTATGTGAAAGGCAGTTTGTTAAATACTTTGCTTATAATATTATAAGAATTCCTCCTACCTTTCAGGGTAGACATTAGTACCAGTTTTATGGATGTGAAAAGTGAGGCTACCATGGTAAAGTACATAAGTGTTCATGCTCATAACCAGTGAACAGCTGAATTTAGACTCAAGTCCAGTCTATCTTGATTTCAGCATTCTTACATATGGCTGCTGGGTCACCTCCTTTTTCAGGAATTAGAACTGGAATTAGGAGTGGAGATTTTATGTTGTAGTTAGGAATCAAGGCGATTCACAAATTGTCGAAGTTAGTACTGCTTCTGAATATCCCAGTTACTACACACTTGCTATATTTCAAATATGAAAATGATCAGTGTAAGTTGGTTTACACAGGAGTGACATTCAATAAAGGAATATGTTCTTTGGTCTTTTATTTGCTTAACAAGCAGCTTTCAAATTTCAGTTTTATTAATTGCACTGAAACCCTACAATTTAGGTAAACCTAATTACATTTGATTTTACTCATTTGGTTAGCTCTCTTTCAAATATAACTGGAACTGAAAACAATCACTCCTATCTATATGTGTCATATATAACATAACAATAGGAAATGCCAGGAGACATCTATCTACTCCTTCAAAATTAGACCTAACTTGATTTCTAACGAAGGATTTGCTCTTGCAAGAAATTGCCTTGACAAGTCTTTTCTTCCAAAAATCAATATTTTTTTTCTTGTTTCTTTGGAAAAACAATTTCATAGCCTTCTGGCATCATTTATGCCTTCTACGACAAGGAATGACCAATGTTAATTATTCCATAGATGTATACTACTGAATTCAAACTTTGATCAAGACAGACATGGTATTTGTCACACCATAGGGTGACAAGACTTGGCAGAGAAGGAGTTAATTTGAGGGAGGGGGTCTAGGTTCAAACCAAGAGGTCTTTGTTAGCAGTCAGGCTGTAACTGAGATTTTTGGAGACAGTGACAAACATAGCACCAAACACCCTCATTGCTCTTAGAATAGCAAAATAGATAACAGAAATTCAAGACTGTGGCCACGCCCTAAGATATAAAGACACCAGATGTCAAAATGGAGAATAGGATATCAGCTGCTAGGCAGCTCTTTAAATTTTGAGCAGGTCAGTTTTTGTCGATCTAGTCAGATCATGGTGGCTCTATCCACAGAGCACCTTAAAGGTCATGGGAATCCTCTGATGAGTTTTCCTGATCATTGATCACCATCCCTGAACATTTATCAAATGATCAGGCGATACCTGACATCATTGTAAGATGTTTCCCCATGTCCCACCTGTTTGGGAGTAAAACGAAATCACATTTATGGGAAAAAGGGTTAGGTTTACCAATCATGTTCAAAATTGTGAGAACCAGCCTTTTTCAAGGCCCTAGCTTGTCAGAAGTCTAAAGGAAGGTGACATATCCCACAAAGAAACCAGTTGCCTTGACCACTGTTATTTTCAGCTTCCTGGTCCCTCCTTTTCATCTCTTTTTGCATGATGTTGTTCATGATTTTGACAAGTTGGCTAATTTCTCCCAGATTCATTTGCCCCTTAGTTAAATTGTAAATATCTCTCATGAGAGGTTTGTAGATAATAACATGTTTAAAGGGCCTGACACATAGCTGATGCATAAATTTTGATGGATTTCTTTCCCTTGTCCCTTCATTGACTTCTATTCCAAAGAAAAGCTTAGAATCCAAGATAAACTGGAAAAAAAAGAAACATTTGTCATTTCTGCGCTATGCACCTTTTCTACCAGGCAAAGACCTTGATAACACAACACTTAAGGTGTAGCATGCTCCTTCTAGAATGCCCCCACCCTCTCAAAGCCTCAACAGACTGCAGCCAACCAAAGTAACGCAGGTGGGCTGGCCACAGCTGAATGAGCTTGCTCTGCCTTAGCCGTACCTGAGTATCAGCGAAGAGTCACTCAAAGGAGTTGGAACCTAAATCTGATGGTGGCACATTTGTTCCTTCCTTCCTTCCAATAATGTGATGTAGCCCTGTGTGGCCCGGAGTCTGCATCAGAGACTAGCAGCACCTGCCACTGTGGGTCAATGTGCACGTGGGTTGCCCTGCACCGAAAGTGGGACCAGACAAGAAAGTATGTCACCTTTGATTACTCAGCCTATCCTGGTGCTGAAGAAACAAGATGTGAAGAATGGCCTCTCAAGAACATTTGACCCGGCCTGCAAAATCACTGCAACTTTAACCCTTCCCTGCTGGAGATTCACGTGCAGTCCTCAGAGGCATTTTCAGTGGAATGTCATCTTCAATCAATGGCCTACATGCAGACACATAAACATTTAGACTCCACAGGAAAACCATCCTCTATTAAGAATAGATGGATAATGGATGGAACTAACTTCACACAATTTTTCTTTGGCAGCACATTGTAGTTAGTACGTTGCACTGGGCAGCATGAAATCTGGTTTCTAAGCTTGGCTTGTCCTCAACTAGCTGTGTGTGCCACCTTCTCCCATCTGTCCAATGAAGAAGTTGGATAGGATGGGATCTAAGTGCCCTTCCAGGTCTGAATTTCCCTAGATAGCATCACTGCAAAGATCCAGGGCTTAGGGTTGCACAGACGTGGTTTAATATCAGCTCAATCACTTACTGGAAAGTTACCAAACTTTTTTGAGTTTATAAGCAATGGAGATGATAAGAGTGCTTAATATGTAGGATTATTTGGAGAAGCAAATTAAATAATTTAATCATAGTAGTTAGCTCAGTGGTTGGCCTATATAGATTACTTAATACATTTAAAAACTATATTTATGATTGCTTGTAAGATCTGTTTAACTGTTGGTCACTGACAACAAATGTATAAAAGAGACTACTTTAAAAGTTAATTGCTGAATAGACATTCAACTTGTCAAGAAAGATTTGAAGATTCCATTTCTATAAATGCTTTTGCATTGCTGTGTCAGAAAATGTACAGAAAAAAACAAACAAATAGACAAAACAAATAACCAAGAATCGGGTCTTTGTGCCTGCTAACACCCTGCAGTTTCAGTGCGTGTACACCAGCTTCTCCTTCTGTTCTGCCTTCTCCTCACTAGCAAATCTGCACAAATCATGGAAACAACCCATAGAAACCCCATTTACAGTCAACCTGCATAGAAAAGCCAAAGGGAAGAGTCAATGCAATTAACCTAGAGTGAAATCCTGCTTCTAAAAATTCTCCTGCTCTATTCTTGGATTTATAGTACAAGGTTTTCACTATAATGGCTCTTGTAAATTAATTGCAGACACAATTGTCTACAGGCATTCTCAGAATAAGTGGCAAGTAGTTAATTGCACCCCAAATTAGCCAATTCTGCCCATAATTAACCATTTGAAGACAATTAATTGCATGCATAATATTTGCACCTGCAACTAATTGAAGACCCTTATATTGTTCCTGGAATAAATAAATAAATAAATAACAACAGCAACAACAAAAGAACCAGGGGTTACTCTTAAAATGTAGTCTTTTATAGTCTAAGATTCTAGAGAGCTAGGAAAGGGACAGAGCTTAGGAAACACTCAACTGTGTTACAGCTGCCTAAATGCAAAGCAATTTTTTAAATGTATCTTTTTAAATTGACAAATAAAAGTTGCATATATTTATGGCGCATAACACGTTTTGATATATGTACACATTGTTGAATGACTAAATCAAACTAATTAACATATTCATTTACTAACATTCTTGTCATTGTCTTGTGGTTGGAAAAGCATTTTTAAATCATCTAGGACCAGCAAGGTTTTCAGGACACTATCTTTTGCTTGTTTTCTTTCTTTCTTTTTTTTTTTTTTTTTTTCCTCCCTAAGTAATGTGAACTGCTTTTACTTAAACTTAATCTCTTCAGCTATCTAATCAAAACATTTAGGGATATCCAAGGTTTGGTAATATTAAGACCATCCTGCATATTGAAATAATGGTGTTATTTTAGAAAAAAGGGCTAAGTTCTCTTATTTTTGCTTTTCTTTCACCCATAGGCTAAGTTGGTGCTTACCAGAGTAAAAAACCAATGTTCTCCTAGACTCACATAGCATTAGAAAAATAAGCACATATGTATCATTGTTTCAGCTGGTGTGTGGTTGTGGATTAGCACAATCTCTTTTCACTCTTAAGAAAACAAATTGCTATTAATAATAATATAATAGTAATAGCAATGATAATATTAACAATAATAGTGTTAATAGCATCAATCACTAAATGTAGTAAATATTTTTGCCTAGAAATTAACATACATAATCTCACTTAAAATGTCACAACAATTAGAACATCTTTTATGCCCATTCGTAGATAAGAAAATTGCTCTTAAAAGCTACATAATTTTCCTAAAGTTACACAGCTAATAAATCACAGAGATGCAATTTAAACTTAGTCCATATAAAATGGACTTGGATAATGGACTTGGATAACTTAGTCCATATAAAATGCTCAGCCCAGTGCTGGAGACACAGTGAATGCTTCATTAAGATTATCCAAGGTATTTATATTTCTATTAATTTCTATGTTTATTCTCTTTAAACTGCCACGTTGAGGGTGAGATAGTAACACCATGCTGGCATTACAGAAAGCCTGCACAATATATGAAATAAACTCAAGCATATGTGATCAAGACACCAAGAACACACAAGAGAGAAAGGATGGTCTCTTCAATAAATGGTGTTGGGAAAACTAGATATTCACATGCAAAAAAATGAAATTAGATCTTAACCTTATACGTCACACAAAAGTCAACTTAAAATCGATTAAAGACCTAACTGAAATGGTAAAATTCCTAAAAAATATATAGCGGAAAAATTCAATGACATTTTACTTGCCAATGTTTTTTTGAATGTGACACCAAAGAATTGAGACTATGTCAAACTAAAAAGTTTATGTACAGCAAAGGACACAATCAACAAAATGTAATGGAAGAAAGTGTTTGTAAACCATATATTTTATTAAGGGGTTAACATACAAAATATATAAAGAACCCATAAAACTCAATAGGAAAAAACAAACAACCTTATTGAAAAATAGGCAAAAGATTTGAATAGACATTTTTTTCAAAGACATGCAAATAGCTAACAGGTACATGAAAAGGAGCTCAAAATCACTAATCAGGGAAATGAAAATCAGAACCACAATGAGATATCACATCACACCTATTAGGAGCTATATATACACATACACACAAATACACACATACACACACAATGAAGTATTATAAGCCTTTAAAAAGAAGGAAATCCTGCTATTTGCAGCAACATGGAAATCCTGCTATTTGCAGCAACATGGATGAACCTGGAGGACCTTATGCTAAGTGAAATAAGCCAGACACAGAAAAATAAATATTGCATGATCTCACTTATATGAAGAATCTACGAGTTGAACTTACAGAAACAGAATGGCAGCATGGTTACCAGGAGTCAGGGGTGGGAGAAATGGGGAGATGCTGGTGAAAAGGACAAACTTTTGGTTATAAGATGAATAGTAGTCTGGAGACCTAATGTACAGCATAAGGACTATAATTATTAATAATGCATACTTACTTGAAATTAACTAAGAGAGTAGATCTTAAGTATATGGATATGTTAATTAGCTTGATTGTGAAAAGTATTTTATAATGTACACATATATATCAAAATATTATACACCTAAAAAAATATACAATTTTTATTTGTCAATTATATTCAATAGTGTGAAAAAATTTTAATTAAAAAAAAAACACTAACATTCTGGCTTCAAAAAGTGGGTACTTAATACACTATGTCGCCTCTTACAATCTGGACAGAAGGTTTTACCTGTAAAAATGGGTGTGTGCATGCATGTGTATGTGTGTGCATACATGTGTGTATGTGTGTGCATTCATGTAAACTTGGATGTGATGAAGCTGTCTATTAAAAGTCAACCAGTAAATTAATAACGGACCCGGATGCTAAATGCTTGCTTTCTCAAATGGTAGCAGAACCATTTGGGAGGACAGGGAAAAAGTCCCTCTCTTTTCTGCTTACCTGGGAAATTGGAGCCCGCTGGCTGAAGATTAGTCCTGAAAGGAGGCCCTCTCAGTGGTGACTCGAAATCCGTTCACGGAATCATCAAGAAAAGTTGCCTGTAAATGAAAGCAGGAGCCAGGAACCAGAGCTAAGTTGGGGGCTGGAGGTAGGCCAAATCACATGGTGACCGAAGAGGACTGGCTAGAGCAGGTAGCCACAGTTCACAGGAGAGGGACCAACAGGGAGAAAACAGGGTGTACACAGGCAGGTGGCACAGGGCGGGGAGGAGGCTGCTGTTGACAAGTGGAGGTTTCATTCTGCACAGGTTCTGTCACTGCCCAGGGACTGGGGGCTCCTCAGTGAGGCCGAGTGGATTTCCTACACAGTGCTCTGTTTGGTTGGCATGGAACTATCCTATATTACAAGCTGAAACACTCTGAGGGTTGGCTTCTACCATCATGTAAAAGGACTTGGTTAAGGACTGTATTAAGGACAAACAACAGAGCTCCTGACAAAGGAGCAGGAGGAGCGGGCCTTGGAGTGCTTAGTTGAGCAGGTCATCACATGGCCCAGAACTGACACCAAACTCCTGGCAATGAGGGAAAACAAAGAAACTGAAACTTTTTGCAGGGAGAACAGCATATGGGTTTTACTATGTGACAATGAAAAGCAATAAAGACACGAGAAAATGTATGGGGTTTTTTTCCCCCTAGAAGTAAACCTAAAACATGGCATTGTCAACTGAGTCTCTGATAAAAATTTTGAAAGGGCAAAACAAACAATAGGCCTGTGGCACACTACTAAACAGCTTTGTCATCCGGTAGACATAAATCCATTCATCGTGATGTCGAGAGGGTGGTTTTACACTCAGAAACAAGTAACTCTCCTTTCAGTTTGCATTTTTCAAGCCTGTCCACGGGTGTGAATGTCCTGCCGAGTCAGGTGCGCATATGTGCACACGCGTCTGTACACGGGTCCACCCCACACTCACATCTCTTCTGTTTACCAGTGTAGTTCCTCATCATTAAGAGCAATAGTGCTAGGTTAGCATGTGTTCTTAGTAAGGCTGTCCTCTTGTAAAGTAATCCTTCCTTTCTTCTCTCCTTTTGAATTCATCTGCTTAATTATCCACACATTTTTTTCCCCAGAGATTAATGTTAAATGTATGAATCTTGATTTTACTTTTCCTTCCCTTTTCAACATCTGAACAAAGCTAGGATTGTAGTGTCTAATATTCACCACGACTGCCTGGAGATTAATAAGAGGGGTCGTTATCCAAGATGCAAGTCCTTTAGAGTCTTACAGGATGGAATGTCCAGGTGACTGTAGTGGGCAGCAGCTCCTTTTCTTTGCCCACTTCCTTTGGGCAAGAGCGTACCAATTTTGCTTTATGGAACTATCCTTTCCCTGGCACAGTGCACACCTTCACCTGCTAGAAGGATTAGTTATTTTGAATAATTTGTAACCTCCACTGTCTTATTCCAGTCAGAAGGCCCATCCATACAAGTCTTGGAAGTAGATATAATTACGTATCACTGTTTTTTTGGAATTTTTGATAGCTGTCAGGGGTGACAGTTATGGTTAACCACGATCTTCAGTTTCCTCCTCAACAGTGATTTTTTAGATGCATGTTATTATACACATTTAAGAATGTCTTTCCTCCACTAGATTTTAAGCCTGCATTTTGTCTTCAGATAGAACTTCAGCACAAAATGAATGCATTATGGGAGGATTCATGGCTGACTGTCCACCAGAGCATCTGTTTAACTGTCTCACACTTTTTCCCTATCCACAACCAGAACTTGAGTTTAAAGCTTCCCTAATAAAATTGGCAAGCACCCTGATAAATACATGTTTGCTCTCTCTGCCCAGGTAGATGCGAGAGGCTTCTGGGGACGCTGGAAGGGGGTGGACAGGAGAGAAGAGCAGACAAGGAGGAACTGGAGCAGGCAGAGCAGGTGGAGGAAAGGCTAAGAAAAATGACTCTGCTTCGGTCAGTCTTCGAGTGTTGTGCAATTCTTGCACTCCCGAGAGCTCGTCTACCTTCGTCTGTGTTCTCATTTCAGGCGGTACCAGTCACAGAATCCCCCAGATCCCCGTTCCCCCGCCTCCCCCGCCCCATCCTGCCTTCCCTTCCTCCCCCTCCCCCACACCTCCTGCACACTGCCTGAGCATGAACTCACAGATGCATAATTTATACAGACATGCATTCGCTGGCGGAAGCCACTCCTTTCAGAGCCATACAAAAGCAATGAAAAGAATCGCTCCTAGAATATGAGGCACAAATCAGATGGTGGTGGCCCCAGTGGTACTGTGGAACACGTGCCTTAATAACGTGAAAATCTCTCTGCAGCCACCATGGGGTTGGCTTCAAAGACGCCAGCGTCTCAAACCACTGCCTGTCTGTAGAGGACGAGTCACCAGGAGCCCTTTTTCACATTATTTGCAAGAGGCTCACCTTGCCCGCTCTTCAAACATGACCTCATTGCCACCTGCCAGGCGGAGGCTTGGTGTAAAATGCTGTCCTATTATGTAGGAAGATGGTGTGATCTTCCAACACCTCACATCCAGAAAGCCAGATTGAAAAGAGCAGATGGAAATCAGGGGGAGGGGACGAGGTCAGGGTAAGGATTAAGGATGCATTTCTCATTTATTAGCAGTCCTCCCCCACCCACCATGCACAGGTTTGAAAAAACAGTTATTTTTAAAAAATGGAAGAAAACAAAAACTCACAAACCCATTAGTGAAAGATAAATGAATCTCACACCCGGAGGCGTTCCTTGCCTCAGAGCTGGTCTGAAGTCATGTTCTGCATCTGCGCTACAGGCCGCACCTCTCCTGCGTCTTCATGGGAAGGCTAGGCTTGAAGGGAGTCAAACCTTGGACACACGTTTAATCAAAGCTACTCTCTTCCTTGGGCACTGTCTCTGGCCATCAGGCCTCAGAGATGAAATGTTAATGAAAAAGGGGAGACAAAGAAAGAAACCTACTTACTGAGTGGGTTGAATATTTTGTTCTGAGATCACCTCTGTGAGGGCTGGAAGATAAAACAGGTGTGAACGGGCTTGGGATCCACTTGAATTGTAAAGCGATCAGAAATCAAATTTTGCCCAAGACAAGGACAAGGTTTTAAACCACAGGTAAAGGCATTTTCAGACATAGGCTGAGAGAAATTATAATTATGTCATTGTTATTTAAGTTCATTCAGAATATCCAGGACAAAAAATAAAATAAATAAATAAATAAAAATAAAAAGACTTTTAGGACAGTTTGTATATTATACCATTGCCCTTGTGAGGAGAAATCAGCAAATAAATTAAGGTCATAATTTATTGGGCTGGCCGGTTAGCTCACTCAGAGTGTGGTGATAGTGGTATAACACCAAGTTCAAGGGTTCGGATCCCTGAACCAGCCAATCACCAAAAAAAAAAAAAAAAAGAAAAAGAAAGAAACAAAGAAAAGAAAAAGAAAAAAGAGGCACTGTAATGTATTATGAGTGTACTCACTTCATGTGATGTAAAGCAAAATTCTGCCCATGGGACTCAACACCTAGAATATTGTTGGTGGCTGTAGCGGGGATGTGAGGACATGCCTCCCATTTTTATGGTAAATATTACAGAATCTAGTGACTCACACAATCATACAGACTCGGCATAGGTGAAACTGTGGACACTTGTCAAAAGAAAGAAGCAGATATTTCAAATTAAAAAATAAAGTTAGGCTCTAAAAATATACACTTTTTAAACTTTCTAATAAAATTTGTTTATGACAATTTTGTTCTATATAGGGCGTGGAAAAATAACTATTTTTTGTTTGTTTGTTTTATAAGCTCACATATATTTGGTAATAACACGTTCATAAAATGTCTAAAGCACAGGTTAAAATAACGTCAAAGCAAGTATAGCACCTGGTGCTGAGAATGTTTAATTCAGTGACCAGAGTGTGCTAGAATCCTGCTCTGGGCACATGAGGAATTATGAAATTCAGCATTTAATTTGCAGTCCCTTGTCCTTCATGGACCACCACTCACCCTCTCCATGAAGCTTGGAGTGGAGCTGCAAACCTATTTAACATGGTGCTTTTTTTCCCTTTGCTACACAGTCTATGTAGAACATCTGTTGGTTTTACTGAGAGACAAGCCTCAGAATACGAAGGGCAGGCTTTACAACTCATAAGACAGGGTGTCTAAGCTCTTGTGGTTTTCCAGACTCCTTCAAATTATTCAGAAAAGTAAATGCAAGAACAAACGTCAAGCCCCTATGGCTTACATTGTTGCACTGACCTGCCCTCTTGTCAGGTGGGGTCCTCTGCTCTAGCCAATGTCTGCCCTTCTCCAGACAGCATCCAGCAGACAGAAAGCTCTGGAAGCTTTCTGACAAAGGAATGTTCTACCAGTGACCTAAAAGAAGTCATCGCTCTTTGATGTGTTTCTATTTGAGAGTATGGTTCTGTCCCATGGCTCCATGTTGGCTTTCAGTAAGGGAACCAGTTAAATTAATTCAAATTAGCTCCAAGGAGAAGTTCAAGTTGAGGTTAAAGTGAAGAAATGAGCTGGATTCTCCTCGCACCTGCTGTCCATAATACAGGCACGGTAGGCTAACTTCTAATATGTGATACCTACCAGGTATGATTTGGGGGGACGTTTTTACATGTAAAAGGCAAGATGGAGGACATTCAAAAGGAAACTAGTTAATTGATGCTGTAGAGGCAGATATTTACAGGCTTAAAGCAGGTTTCGTTTTCCCAAATATTTTTGATTCGTGGGAATTAGCGGGGCTGTCCGGGAAGTTTCAGGAGTCATCACTTTTTCTTTTTTTCTTTTTTGGTTATTTTATGCTTTTCCTAGAACTAAACAAAGGTAATTTTAATGGAAGACTATGAAAATAATGCCAGGACCTAACTGGAGGAGGCCTTTCTCCCAGATTTTTACTCTGAAGGCCACTCTGCCAAATTGATGGAGACCTGACCTGCAAGTGACACCATTTCTGTCTCTGATTGTTGTGGCTCACCTGGCACATTAGGTGAAATTAGGTAGGCTAAGGAATGGAATCCTAAAAGCACCAAAGTGCTTAGGAAAGATGGTTGTTTGGAGATTAGGCACACTGGGAAGAAGTACTAAGAAAGAAAAGGTGGGGCTAGATTTTATCTTCAAGGACACTGTCAGCAAACTGTGGACCAGAGGCCAAAACCAGCCGATCACCTGTTTTATAAAGAGAGTTTTATAGGAAAACAGCCAAGCCCATTGGTTAACATACTGCCTATGGCTGATTTCAACTAACAGCACCAGAGCTGAGGAATTGCAATGAAGACCTCATGGCTTGAGAAGATAAAAATATTTGCTATCTGGATCTTTACAGAAGACATTTGCAAACCCCTGCTCGTAGACAATGGACAGCTTTTAACATTAATCTTTCCATAATGATATGATGATTAATAAAAGAGCCCAGAAAACAAGGAGTGAAATTTCAAGATCACTTTAAATTCTTTTGGCTCAATAAATTTGGGGATTCTTGCTTATTTTAGAAAATTGTTTAATCAACAAAAATGCATTAAACCACATGCTAGGTAGTCACTGGATGACATTCTTTCTTGATCAACATGAGAGGTTATCTTAGAATTATTTCACACTTGATTCTTTAAAGAATTGTGCACAGCAAAAGAGGCAACTAAAATGTGTACATCAGTGTATGGGTGCAGAAAGTTAATTTCTAAGACACAGAGTCAGGCAGTGATTCCCATGTTATTCTTCAAACTGCTAAGGCTTTGTGTTGTCCAGGTAGGCATTTTCTATATCTTTACCCCCAAAAAAGTGAGCACAGGAGAGTTTGTGGACCTTGGCAGTAAGCCATATACTATTAGGCTTTACAGAATTAGGAATATTTCAATTACATTGTATATTTTTGTGTATTACTAGAAAAAGCCAAAGAGAGTTCATTGTCATTTGGATTTGGAGAGTTATTTTCCTTTCCTCATGATTGGGGAGTTCCATTACTGTTGGTGGGAATTGTGAAAGCATGCCAGGAACAACAAAGCTCTGGTTTAGAAACGTGTCACCCAATTGCACCAAGTCTCTGCTTTCGATCTGCTGCCATCCTTACCTCACCTAAGACATCCCAGGTGCGAGTTGCTATTTGCCCTGAAGAAGGGGATTTACCCCTTTTGTAGACTTCCAAGCAGTATTCCTGTTTTCAGCTCCATCCCACAAGTGGGTGTTCATAAGACTTCTATGCCTCCAGTTCCTTAGCCTTTTCAAGTTGCAATCATCTGAATAAAATTATTTCTAACCGGCAAATATTTCTGCTCCCCTTCTCTATTCTGCTGAGCCAGGCACAACTTATTCCTTCACGTTTCATCTTCCAAAATTGCATTATCTCTTATTTGCTGTTGACTGCTCTTCTATTCTTTTCACACTTGTAGACAATTATATAAACATGGGCCTTGCTGTCCTTTTAGCATGGTACTGAAAAGAGAGCACAGAGAAATCCACCATGTGTAAGGTAAAGTTTGTACCTTATTTTTCGCCTTGTTTTCATGGATCGTGTCACTATGGAAACTTTCTTTACTTGTTCTCTCTTGTTTCATGCCAATCTGTCCAGCTCCATCTTCAATCCATCAGTTGGATGCCCCCTGACTAGCCCAACTGATCCATGAGAACTGAGAAAATGAGCTGTATAAATGCCCATCATGTCGTACAAACACGTTAAATGAATATTGAAAGCAAATGATTTGTGTCTTCTTTCAAAGTAATAAATGAATTGGAGGATGAGAAAAGATTAAAAATAAAAAGTAACCTTTATACTCATTAACCCTGAATTAAAATTCAAACTTTGCCAAATGCTTAAAGTCACCTTGTAAGAGTCTTTGAAGTCTCAAATTTTTCACCTTTAAAATAAAGATTTTGTGAAGATTTATCAAGATAGCTCACATACAATGCCCACTATTGTGTTTGGCAGGAAGGTGATTCTCAAGAATATTAAGTCCTTCCTTCAACCATCACCCCAAAGGGAAATAACTTAGATCAGGAAAAAAGAATTGCAATTTGTCCAAGTTAAACTTCAGATAATTGTATCTGGTTTTTAAGTATTCCTTCCTTCACTTGTTGGGGACTGAGTCTTTTTGTTTTTGTTGTCACATTAAATTTTCTGCAATGCCATTCACAGCACCTTCGAAAACTTAAAATAGTTGATCATGTTCTTAATGGAATGGTACACGTATGTTTTAGCATATAAGACATAGTCAGAGGAAGTTAGGTAATTATTTTTTCCTAAAACTGGAAACAAATCAAATACTGAAAACATGGTCCTAAATCTATTTTTTTTTTCAATTCTGCATAACAAAATCCATTTTGGTAATAGAATTCCAAGAAAAAACAATAGAGATGACATTTTCAGAAATTCTTTGTTTCATGGCAGATTCCAGGGTGGGTTAGAGTAGGTACAATCTTTTTATACCAGAAAATAGAGAAGGGTTCACAACAAAGATTAAGGTACACCACAAAGACTCAGGAGCTAGCTTGAATGGGTTCCCATTTTTAAAAAATCTAGAACAATTTCTGGAAGAATTTGAGCATCACAAGAATTAAACACTAAATTATAAATCCATGCATCCATACCAAAATAAATAAATAAATGGGGGATAACTGAAGGCTTTTTCTGATAGCAGAACTTCCAGTACAATGTAAACTTGCAGAAAGTGCTGGAGTTGAAAAGTCATTTCTTAAACATCATACTAAATATTGATTCACAGTAGAATCATTAATTCTAAATTGAGGGGGATATTTTTATTAGGAACAGAGTATTTGTGTGGTCTTAAAATGTCTCCCCATAGATTGATTTATGAGTTGCCAAATAAAATTATAAAGTATACCTCTGGGGCTATCAGCAAACACCTTTATTTAGTAGTTTAGGACATGGACACAGTGTGCCTCCTGATTTAACACCCTGAGAAGCACACAGCATCTCCTATGCCATATGACAGCCAGCTGAATATTATGATCGAACACCAGACAACCCCAAATGAGAAAATGTTATGTTAAAAATTAAAAGGCATTGTATTCTCCAAAAAATATCAGTGTCATAGAGGACAAACAAAGGCTATGAAAATGTTTCAGATTAAAGGAAATTAACCAAATGCAGTATGAAATTCTAGACTGGACCCTGTGCTTTCAGGAAAACATTATAAAAAGGAAACTATTAGGTCAGCTGACAAAATTGGAATAAAAATGATGGGTTAGATAAAAAGTGTTGTACCCATATTAAATGGTTATAACTATACTGTGTTAATGTAGGAGAAATGTACACTGAAATATTTAAGGGTAAAGATACACATATATACATATTCAGTGGGGAGAGAGCGAGAAGAAAACACACAAATGGGGTAAAACATTAAAAATAGCTGAATCTAGGAGAGTACACAGGTGGTCTTTATATCCTTTTTATTCTGGTAAAGTTTTTGTAAGTTGGTAAGTATTTCCAAATACAAAGTTTTTAAAACATCATTTATTTCATGTGAGAGAAGGCATGAGCCCAGAAGCAATAAATGACTTATTCAAGCTCCCAAGAGATTCCAAGGTAGATCTTGGGCTGATACCATGCCTCCAGCTCCTACTCACAAGACTTTCCTCTCTACAGCTCAGTAGAATCTTTCCCCTTTTGATATGAAGTTCTCTGTAACCAAATCCCAGGAGCCTCGTGCCCGTTCTGCTCTGTGATATCTGACTATGGATGTGACAGCAACGGATGCTGCCTGGGCTGTGCCCTGAGCTCCAGGTCCAATGGTGTGCATGAGTTCCACCCCGGGAAGGACACTGTGAAGTGCAGCCTCACTGAGGAGTCCACAGAGAGGGGAAAGTCTACACCTGGAGATGTTTGTTCCTAGGGCCAAAGAAGGATGGTGACTCGAGTGAACATCATTTATATCTTCGTTTTTGAAAGAGTCGTATTAGTTTCAATTACTCATTTGTTTGTTACATTAACCAGTTCTGAGGTTTCTCCTTCCAGTATGGAGGAATAAACTACTCACAAACCAGCCCCCACAAATACAGTTATAAAAACTTAATAAAGCACACAAACAACAACCTAAGGGCACTGGAGCCTGAACAAGGACAGGCAGTATTTTTGTTTTTTTTTTTCAGTCGCACACTTTTTTATGTGTCTTTTTTTTTTTTTAATTTTATTTTGTCGATATACATTGTGGTTGATTATTGTTGCCCCTTACCAAAACCTCCCTCCCTCCTCCCTCTCCTCCCCCCCACAACAATGTCCTTTCTGTTTGCTTGTCGTATCAACTTCAAGTAATTGTAGTTGTTATATCTTCTCCCCCCCACCAGTTTTCTTTTTTTGTGTGTGTGAATTTATATATTAATTTTTAGCTCCCACCAATAAGTGAGAACATGTGGTATTTCTCTTTCTGTGCCCAAGGACAGGCAGTTTTGAAAGAGAATTAAAACTTGGAGCCAGAGGACAGTATGGAATGCATTCCCCAATTATACATGGCTTTACCTAGAAGGTGAGCAGATTTGCAGTCATCGTGTGTGAGCATTGAGATGCCTCTTGTAGTTCTGAACAGAGGAGCTCAAGGTACCATCACCAGGAGCAGTCACAGCCACTAGAGAGAGAATGGGAAGGAAACCACAGAGGTGAGAAAACCATGGAAGGTGAACCACAAATTCTTGTTGTAAGTTTAGCTCAACAGAAGCCAAAGTCAAAATGACCCAGATGTTGGAATTATCACACAAGGATTTTTAAAGCAGCTGTAATAACTGAGCTTGCAGAGTTAAAAGAAAACATACGTGTAATGAACGACCAGAGAAAATGTCAGCAGAGAAATAAAAGAAATAAAAAAGAACCAAATAAATGAAAAGAGCTTCAAGGGCTTATTAGGTATTTTCAAACGGTACCATTGTGAAATGACAGGCCCAGAAATAAAGAAGAGGAAGACTGAAACAGAAAAAAATAAAAAATAAAAAATTGAAGAATAGCCAAAGCCCTCTCAAATTTGGTAAAGACATAACTTATAGATTCAAGGAGATCAGGGAACCCTAAACTTAATCAATTTAAAGAAATCCACACCTAGAAGTTTTATATGCACTGCTCAAAACCAAAAAGAGAAAAAATAAATCTCGAAAACAGCCAGAGAAAAACAGGCTATTGCATACTGGGGAGAACTCAAATGACCATGGATTGCTCTTCAGAAACAATAGAGAAGAGAAGACAGTGTAATATCTTTAAAGTGCTGCAAGGAAATTTCATATCTAGTTAAAATATTCTTCAAAAATGAAGATGAGATTAAGACATTTTCAGGTAAAGGAAAACTAAGGGAACTGCTCACCAATAGACATTCACTGTGAGAAGTGCCAAGGCAGTTCTGCAAGTAAAAGGAGATGATGAAAAATGGAAATAGATCTCTGGGAATGAATAAAGAACATTAGAAATGCTAAATATATGGGTAAGTATAAAATACTTATTTTGTCTTAGTTAATTTAAAATGCACATAACATTTTTTAAAATAAAAATTATAACGTTGTCTGGTGGGGTTAATATTACATGTAGCTGCAATCCGCAGGACAAGTAGAAAAAGCTGGGAGCGGGCAGCACTGCTAGCCTGATCTACATGAAGGGGTACAGCTCTAAGGGCACAGTACAGAAATAAAGATGAGGTTGTGATCCATAAAGTGACCACTACAAAAATAAGGCAAAGAGAAATAGCTAAGTAGCCACTAGAGAAATTAAAAAGGAATTCCAAAAATAAAAATCAAAAATCCAATAATCCAAAAGAAAGCAGGGATGAATGATCAGAACACAAAATGCAACTGTACATCTACAACTTACAACTGTGGATGTACTCACAACTGCAGATCTAAATCTAACCAGGTTAATATTTATATTAAATGCTATGTAAGCACTTCCATTGAACTAATCGTGGAAAGGAACTAAAAGACTGAATTGAGGTGTGTATTTACTCTATTGAACTCAGAAATTTAAAAATAAAGAAAAAAGAAAAAAAAATAATAACTCACACTAAATATGTTCTTTTTCCATCCAAACCTACTTCTTCACCTTTCTGTGTCTACCAGGATGCAAAAATGTAAAGATTCTCTCTTGTCTTCAGACTTCTACCTGGGAAATGCTAATAGGGAATTACTATAGGAGACCGGAGTAGGGAAGAAAAGTGAAGTCAGATTATTTAACCCCATGGTTCTTTTCTGGCAAGGCTCCCTCAGCCTGGCTGACCTCTTCAAATAGGAGTTCCACCCCTATGGAAGGCACTTACTCTTCATGACTGCGTCTTCCTCCAGAATCCAGTAAGCTATGCCTTTGCTTAGCCCTTGAGCCTGAGTGGGTTACATACAGAGGTTCTGTCCCTCAGGTTTCTCCTAGACCTCACCCACACTGCTGGACTTCGTCCCTTTGTAAATAGATCCTCCTCACGTTTTCCTGATTTGAGGGTACCATCTGTTTCCTCTTGGGACCCTAAGAGATACAAGGTTAGATCTGACATTTGGGAATAATTTTGCTTTATATGTTGGGGTTTCAGATTTTCAAATGATGCATGCGGACTAGAAACCCATGATTAGTGCATATGTATTCATCCTAGGAAAAAATTCAAAGTTCCATAGAAAGAACACGTAAATAAAATTTTGCCCTAGAATGATATGATTATTTATATCGATGACCTGCATTGAAACGGATTGTGACTATATTCTTGCTTCCCTTGGTAGGGCTGTGGTATATCAAGAAGAGTTGGCTTGATACAAAGTTGTTCTAAAATTTGTTCAGCATCAAAAGCAGATAACCAAAGGGTGCAAGCAATGAAAATCACAAGGATGTTTATAAGGATAAGAAGTGAATTTATGCATCATGCTTCTTGAAATATTGAGTAATGCATTGTTCAGCATTTACCAGTGGCCGTTCTTTTGAATGGCTTTTTTGTGTTGTTGTTGTTGTTACTTATTTCAAATATCCAAATTCATGAATAAATTGCTCAGGATTTCTTCCTCAGAAATAAGTCATTTTTTTTTTTTTTTTTACTTTTATAAGAAGCTTTCCCAGGAATTTGGAAAATCCTTATAAAGCATTTTACTAAGATATACGGTGGAAAGAAAGGATTTTGAAGGAAGTCAGAACAACATCTGTATCCCAAATACAAGATTAACTGGCTACTGTGGCTCTTTGGCTTTCATTTTGTTAATCTATAAAACGGGTGGGATGTGAGTTTCCTGAGCTCTCACCACCCTGTGGGTGCAGGTAGGATCAAAGTAATAGTATTCTCAATTCCAGCCTCCAGCAAAGCCTCCTGGAGACACTGAACCAGGTATCCCCATTGAAAACCAGTCTCTGCCTTTCGCCAACACGGTGACCTTGAGGAAGTCACTTCTCGTGAGCCCCCATCTTATGCGTATGACCGGGTTGTTGGCAGCCTCTCTCTCACAGTGCTGCTATGACGATTGCGTGACATTCTGTACACGTGGCTCTCAGTAACTCATCACTGTTAGCATAACTCGGAATTTCTCCTCTTGTAACTAAGGCTTTGGTGGTGGCACATGGTGAGCTTCATCTTTTCTTAGTGTTAATCATCACCAGGAAAGTTTCCTTTCAGTTTTCTGCAGATTTCGGTTTTCTGGCATCGCTCCTGACGTGAGTGTTCCAACCATTCACCTGCCAGGCACGTGTTGCCCTTCACACCGTTCCCAGGATGACGTCTCCCTGTCGCTGTCTGGGAAAAGAGCTGCAGAGTAAAAACAGCCGACCCCGTCTGCACGCCAGTGCATCGCTGGGAAAGGCTGCTGCTTTCAGGAAGGATGACTTTTTCAGTTTTGTTTAGAGGAAGTTTCTTTTTTTTTTTTTTTTTTTTTTTTTTGTGACCGGCACTCAGCCAGTGAGTGCACTGGTCAGTCTTATATAGGATCCCAACCCGCGGCGGGAGCGTCGCTGCGCTGCCAGCGCAGCACTCTACCAAGTGCGCCACGGGCTCGGCCCTAGAGGAAGTTTCTGATAATTAGTTGGGTTCATGTGAGAGGCCACGTGAGCTTGCACGAAGAGGGCAGGCCTAGTGCCTATGAAGTGGTGTGGAACATAGAGAAAAAGAGGTTTATAATTAAATTGTATTTACCATCCCGCTTCTCATTAATGGAGTGTTTTTTCTTCAGTCTAATGCCAGTTTAGGCTGTTAGAAGGTGAATCAGAATCCTTCTCCTCTCAGCCTGCCACAAGTGAACATTGTTTTATCCTCTTAGCAAAACTAAGAATTTCAAGTCAGCCAAGAAAACATTGAGTCATTATTTTGAAGCCGCTAAGAACACACCTGGTAAGAGAGACAGATTCCTGTATTACATCAAAGTATCCGGGTCCAACTCCATGCACCAACACCAGCGGTAAACTCTTTAAGAAACACATTTAGCACACAAGAATTTACCATTTTGACTCTAATTCCGAATAAAAGCAAAGATGCATTTCCATTCATTTTTTCATTAAAATCTGTGGGGCTCCTGCCACACCACTTGCTGTGATTCAAGTACCGGAGACTTGGATCACTAAATTCAGTCCCTGCTTTAAACTCAGAGTCAAGGCAAAAAGGAAACAAGAAAATCAAAATTCTGTTCTGTGAATAGCTTTCTTTCCAAACTACCTTTCTCTATGCTTGCTCACTCGTGCAGACACCTCCCAGACCTCGTGTCTACAAGCCATCTCTGTCCTCACTTTCATTTTGAATACTGTTGTAGTCATCTTATAACCCAGCCTTGCCTTTCAGAGAAACGTGTAAGAAATTCTTCTGTGCTCCTTTTAGGCAAAAAGATCATTCACATTTTGTAATTCCTTCACCTGCAAAGGTTGAGAGGAGGCACTGCTCAAGCACAGACTTTGCTCTGGGCAGCTGCCATGCCCTTCCCACTGCTCCCATTGGTAAAGGACAGAGAAATGACTCTAATTAAATCCCATATTTCTCAGATAACTCAATTGAGTAAACTGACAGAGATGTTATCAGTGGGCCTGTGGTCATGTTTGATCAAGTTCTTTGCAGAGCTGTATAATCTCTCATAAAACCTGCTTGAATGGTACAGTTCAGAGAAACCTTTGAACACTACTCTCTGTGTCTTTAGGAATCCATGGGGGTAAAGAAAATGGGGTAACATTTGAGAAGCTCCTATCACTTGCATGGAGTGATTCTTAAATGCTTTGTTTTAAGAAAACAAAAAACAAAGAACAAAACTTCCCCTCATCTTTGACTTTCACTGTTTTGCTATAAAATCCTACTCAGGGTATGAAATAGAGTCTATTTTCACTTATTACTAGAGCGAAAAGAATGAGGTCTTTCAAGATCACACCTTTTTTAAGCTGAAATTTATCCAATATCTGTTATTTTCCGGGACCTATACCAAGAATTTTACATGTATTTTCTCATGTGATGCCTATGAAACCCCTGTTATTAACTCCACTTAGGAAATGGGGAGATTGAGGCTTGGGGCAGACTTGTCCAGAGTCACACAGTAAAGAAATGCCTACGAACTTCAGAAGAGGGCAGGAGACTAAGAACAAATCAGCTCGGCGCTGGAGATTAAGTTCCAATGTACGCATTTACATCAGGGTTCCCACGCGACACACCCATGTAGGAGAATTCAGCAGGGGTTACTTATGTGCAAAGGCACCAGCGTTCACGTGGGCACAGGGGCCTGAGGCTGCTGGAAGCTGAGCTCTTACCACCCCTAAACCTGGGCGAGAAGGACGAGGGAGAGAGCGGCCTGCAGAGCCACAGGCCCAGAGACCTGGAGAAGGAGGTGCTCTGGACGCCCTTCATTCACAGCAAACAGCCGACCTGGGATGCGCCTGCAGGCTCAGGCCAAGACCTCCCTCTGCAGGGTTGAGTCTGCTGTGGGGTGCAGGTGTCCTGTGGTGCAGTTCCCAGGCTCCATTCTCCTGTGACCCTGCTTCCCTGACAAGGGTCACCTGTTCTGGGCTGCTTCCTGGTTCCTGTACACATGTGTGGCTGCATCTCTCTCTTGGATTCATTGAGAGGGTTACAGATAACCCAGAGTGAGATAGAGAAGGCCCCCGTGTTTCCAGGATGGAGAACAATGGAGCTAAATCTGGATGAACGTTCTAGAAACATAGGGCAGGTGAGGTGGGGGGGCTGGGACTTGAGCTGGTTGAGGGGCAGGCACTCAGGTCATCATACTCCCCTAGTTTCAGTAACGTGCTGGCCATGTGTTCTTGGTTTGGGCCATTAGGTATTACCACCGTCGTCCCCCTTAACCTGAACTCCTTTTTGTGGACATTCAGGAGGCTGTCCCACACTCGTTAATTACTTCAGGTCTGCGTTATTTCATTCATTTATTCATTCATTTGTTCACACTGTGGGCATGTGTTAACTTACTGTATGAACAAATACAAGGGAAAGGTGATCTGTCTTTAAAGAGTGCTCAGGCTACAAAGAGAACAGCAACAAAAAATCCCCACAAATATTTTTAATTCACTTTAGAAAGTGGGAAATCCCATGAGGGTGAAATAGATACAGTGTATTAATTGTTGACAGACGGGGGACGTTATTTTAATCTTTGAATCAGAAGCTGGAGGTCCAAGCTCCTCTTTCCCAAATTGTCTAGAAACATCTTCCTAGAAACCTGGAGTAATTCTGTCCTAGACTTTGCCTCTCGACTCTGAACTCCTCCGGAAAGTGAGACTCTGGCCTACACTGTCCGATATTAGATGATATGTTTACTTATGTTGTCGCTGGGTTGGTTCTTGTGTTTAAGTTTGGTTTCGCCAACTAAATGGTCAACTATTTTCAGTCCCAGGCTTCCCTCTGGCTTGTGTGCCTGCAGGGCTGGGGTGGCTCCCGGCCAGTGAATGCTCGTCATAGACAGTTCCAACTGGTGCTGAAGAGGAGCATGAAACATAAACAAATTAAGGGGTGTCCCCATGCTACACGCAAGCCACAGCTAGGACGAGGCCACCTGGTCTCTAGCACACACTCCATCACACCACCCAGGAGCAAAACTAGATAAGATGCGGCTACATAGAGCGAAGCTAATCTTCCCTTTTATTAAGTTAAGACAAGTTCATAATGAAAATTGATGCTCGAAGGCTTCCAGGCACAGTCTCTTTCTCTTCCTCTCTTAAAACCTCCATGAAAACACTCACTGCATTTGAGAAATGTTTTTCCTCATGTCTGTGTTCCTTACTTTCTCGTGAGCCCTGAGGAACAGATCTGCGCTTTATTTATCTTTATATTTCCTGCACAAAACACTGTCTGATGTGTGAAAGGTATCCATTAAATGCTTATTAAGAGAACTCTTGCACTGGCTCTTTTCTCTTTTTTCAACACTTTTATACATCTGTAGTGACCAGACCCACAGCTAGTATTATTACTTGCCTATTTGTTGCTGCCCCTTTTACATTGTTTCTCAGGTGATTCTCTGCAAGACTTCATGAGAATATTAGATCAATTCCCATTTTACAGATGAGGTAATAGAGGCCATAGCAGGTTGAACGACAACAGCTAACACTTCTCGGCCAGACTGCGCCAGGTGCTGTTGGAAGCACCTTTCATGGACTGTGTATTTAATTCTCATGACAGATCTATGAAACAGGTGGGGTTGTGATCTCCGTTATTTCACGTGGAGGAACTGAAGCACAGAGATGTTGAGTACATTACCCAAGGTCTCACAGCTATTAAACGGAGGAGCCAGGACTTGGGAGCAGTTAGTTTTACTTTCGTGCTCCAATTCTTAATGACTTCACTTTACTTCCTTTGTTTAATGACATGCCCCAGGCACGGAGATTGCCAGCAGCAATGCATTCTTCTTTTTGTTAATGACCAGGTTTATGAGGTTGGGAATGTCTCCATCTCTCAGAGCTCAGTTTCTCATCTTTGAGATGTTGAACCAATATCCACATCATTAATAGAAGCCTGGCTTTCTCCTCGGTCACCCCCAGGGGGTCTTTTTTTACATCCTGTATAGAAAACATAAATGTACACATCACTCTTTGGCTTTCAAAATGCCAACATCTCTGACTGAATTATTTTATCCTCGACCTTTTTTAATACACCAAGGAAGTAAGTCCACCATTTATCCATCCCTGGGCCCAAGAGAAATAATTTTTCAAAGCTTGAATGTCAGAGTAATGTTAGGGAAAATATCTGTGAGACCTTGGGTAATTCACATTAATTCTGTGTATTTAATATTCATCATCTGAAAAATAATAATTACAACAACAAAGATGATTGTCAATGGATTATTATAAAGATAAATGAGAGCATAATAAACAGGTTTTTAAAGTGATTAGGACCAATTAAATGCTAACATATGATTACAATTAATACAGATTCATTCATTTCAACCCCGTTAGAACTAAGACAAAACTCCAGAGGCTTAACTGAGTAAGTAACCTAAGTAGTAGATGACAGGCTATAGCATCAGACTGTTCATTTACTGGTCAATGTACAGATTTTGGGTCAATGTTATATAGGGGAAAGGTCACATACTCTGGAATAACATACAAGTATGTGGCCTTGGATGATCTATTTAACATTCCAAAATATTTATTGATATTTACTATTACATAATACGGGTTATAATTTGCTGTGAGAATAAAAGGTGATGCTAGGACATACAGCGTCTAGCTCAGGTTAGGGCTGAAGAAATATCTATTTTCTTCCACCCTTGGATAGAACCGATTTTATGATCTGAAAAGAACTCAAAACAAATTATAAATTTCAAGTGTAATTTAGTATCATTTTTAACAAATAAAATTGCTGGACCTTCTCTCCCCTTTTTGCCAAACACTTTTATCATTTTATTGATTTCAGACTCCATTTGTGAGATGAGAATGCCCCGTGAGAAATATTTCCGACAGAATGCCTACATTCTCACAAAATAGAGGCAATGTCTATTCGATTAAAAGAGAGAGTATTTTTACTAGCTTCCTGATAGGAGCCAAATTATTTCTCCTCCTTATGGACCACCAATGTAATTGCGTATCTCTTTTCATACCTTGTATAAAAAGTAGTTTGTACACAAAATAATAGAGTTTGAATAGTTTTGGAAAGCCAGAGGCCGAGTTTTAATTCCAGCTCAACAATTATTATTTCTGATACTATAGCCTCAGTTTCCTCATCAACAAAATGGAGATTAAATGAATTAAAATACGTAAATGTTCATAACATAATGCCTCATATATTGTATCAAATTTATAAATTTATATTTTCCATCATCTTCATCCATTAGGGCATAATTTGAATTTTACACAGCCATGAAGATCCCATATGACTAGCAATGTGCCCTGAACAAAATATGGTCATAGTAAATATTTATGAAATTAAACAGAATTTAAAAATACATAAATAATGCAAATGTTTTTTAATACATCAATATTTCATATTAGAAAACACAAATTCGGTGTACAATATTCATATATATTGAATGTATGCATTATAATTGTAACTCAGTATCCATGGGATTCAAACTTTTTCTGTTGGTTAGTTTATTTTTTTCTGCTAATATTAAGTGAGGCCACAGAGTTTCATGGAAAAACTATACAATTTGGAGTAACAGTTGAGTTTAAAATTACCATATTTTATTGACTCGAAGATGCCATTAATAAGATGCATATGTACAATTGGTATGAAAGACAATATTGGCAATATACTAAGGAATGATTGCTAATGCATTAACTGCCAGATGACTATTTAATTCAGAGACACTAAAAGGAAGAAAAATGTGAATTGATAAAATATGTTATTTAACTTTATATTGTTCAGTTTCTCCATCAGAAAAATAAGTCTGATAATAATAACTAATAAGATGCTGAAAGAATCACATAAAGAGGGTATGGATGTCATTTTCAATTCTATAACATTCTGAAAATGTTATTTATAACACATATCTCATTTGATGAGAAACTCAGTTTGGAGATAAGAAACATCTTTTGTGCTCCTGGTCTATTCTTATGCTAAATGTTTCTTGATCCCCCCCGCACCCCGTTAAATGTTCTCCTTGGTTGTTTATGTAATTCCATAACCAGGAAGTAATATGTTTTGTTTATTTCCCTGTAAATATGACAACACATAATCATGATCAATCTCCTGAATTTGTTTTACTTGGGCTTAGGCATTAACTTATCAAAGGTTATATTTATTTATTTTTTAACTTTGATTTTTTTTTGGTAATTATTCAAATGCAAAATGTATATCTTAGTAATTATTCAAGATAAAATTTATATCCCATTAAGGTCACTCATTTAAAATAATTGATATCAGATTTCAACCAAACCCAGAAAAAACAAATAAGAAAACCAAAGCCACACACACACACATAAATAAATCAATAAAATAAGATTTAAAAAAAAAAAATCACCCAGGTCAGGAAAAACTAGACTTTTTAGATAACAAACCATTTTTTTGAATTTTTTATAAGTCTAGGATATCAGATATGAACATTTTTACAGAACTCTCCACAGATCCATTTGACTTTAGATGTTGGGACTGAAGAGAGAGACAGACATGTCCTCTGGGATTCCTGTTATACTGAGTGTAAAATGACATATCTGAGGATTACATGCCATTTTAATGAAAAAAGTTAAATGTTGCATATTCATTTTCTCATGGGCTTTTGCCAGTACCTCTTGATGTGACATGCGACTGTGCCAAGAAATAGTATAATTCAGCTCTGTGAGTCCCTCCTGCGTTTCTGATTTTGTAACTCCACTGGAGGAGACAGTAACAATTTGCTATATTTGGTCCATTAGTGGGAAGGTTCAATAAGTTAATGGAACTCAAATATTTTGCAAGTTGCAGGGGACATACAACACCATAGAATGCCACAGTGAAGATATTAACAACATCATTGTGATATTTGACAGGGATAATTTTTAAAACTTAGGAAATAGTGAGGTCCCTGCACATGCTACCATGTGCCCTTGGATTCTTCCTGGTTTATCTACTAGATAACTCAAATAATTCACAGACTGCGTGAAGATTACAACCCCCATCTTGAAGCCTTTGGTTAGGGTGTTTCCTTCATTTAGAACATCTTCTTCTCCAACTCTACCCTGTTGAAATCCTAAATATGCTTCAGATTTCAACTCTTTTTCTCTTTCTTCCATAAAGTCTTACCATCTCTATGCCATCTCTCTCCTATAAAGTATTTCACTTAACACATTCTTTGTACATCCATAATAGCCCTTATTCTAGTTACTCAGGAACATAGAGATGCTTGTGCACCTTGTAAATCTGAAATCTATGTTTTATTCATATTTATACCAGAGCTTGTGCATGAATTACTCAATATTTGTTGGTTAATTTTGATTTTGAATAATAGAGGAAAAACACCTTTTTTAAAATTGGGATGGGGAAACATTATATTAATGTCATAAAACAATGGTTATCATGGAATAAATGATACTCACATGGTCTCCACATACCCTTGCCCAATGACTGCCATGTTAAAGCTAACTCCACTCTTTTATTCCCACTAAAGAAAAAAAATAGCAGAATCTAAATAAGACAGAATGATACTATAAAAGAGAGACCATTCAATCTGCAAACCTAGTACTTTGCCTTCGTTATAAAATAGTTAAAGCACACCTCAACTTTCTGCGTGCTAGGTTTGGCAGTGCTCTGATTGAGAACTATCGCCATCGGACACTGCTCAAAGAATTTCTCATAGAGATTGTCCCCAACCTCCCCCACTCTCTTCCAGTCAAGACGCTCTCTTGTCTTCAGACAATTACTTCCTTCTTTATCAGTCTGTGACAGGGGTTTTCAGCACCAGCAGCCTTGACATTGTGAATCGGACCATTCTTGGTTATGTGGGCTGTGCATACACTGTAGATGTTTAACAGCATCCCTAGACTCCACCCATTGTATGCCAGTAGCAATACCCAAGTCATGACAGTCAAAAATGTCACTAGACATTGCCAAATTTCCACCTGGAGACAGAGATTTCTCCAGTTTCAGAGAGACTAATCAATAGAGACTCTTCTGGCTAATTTCCCTCAACTTAAATAGCTGAGACTCTTAAAAAAACAACGATGAAAGGAGCCTCAGAGACTAACTGGGGCAACCACACACTACAGATAAGCCCAGCGCAGTTAAGTGTGTACCCTGAATAGCGCGGCAAGTCATAGAGTTCCTCGCCATGACCCCATGATGTCCTTGTTTGTGGTTCTGTCTCTCCAGCTTTACAGCTACGTTGAGCCACCTGCAAATATTTGAATGCAGTATGCTCTCTCACACTGTGGCGTGAGATGTTCCTGGCAAACATCTGTGTCTCTAAATATTATATTTTAAAATCTCTCTGTGTGTTTGTCTGCTCCCCACTACCAGAACTTAAGCTCCACAAGGCCAAACACCTGGTCTCCCTTATCCACCATTTTCTCCCCAGCACCTAAATCAACAAAGTTGGTGGGAAATTGACTGCAAGTCTTCCTGTTTGGGCTAATATTTTCAGCTACCTGAGATGCCCTTCTCTTCTCCATTTTATTCATTCTGAGACATTAAGTTCTATTCTATCAAAGAGCCTAAAGAAGTAAATGCATTTTTTCTCTTGAACTTGAATGGACCCTGTGCGCTCCTCCTGAAGATCTTCAAGTGCTGGTTTGTTTCTGCGTCAGATGCACACCTACAACGCCTCTAGTTTCTGAGAGCAGGGACCCCATGGCACCACCCTTGTGTGCTCAGTGCTAGTATTTGGCTCCTAGTAAATGTTTCACAGAGAGATGGATGTCTTTACCACTTCTCCTGTGCCCCAGAAAAAGTCACGTCTCACTCTTCTGCATCTTTTCCATAGTGCACATCAGAATACCTGGAAAAAACTCTACAATTAGTTAACAGACCATATCTGTTGCTGTTTTATCTTTGCTTAATGCTTTGGGAGAATGTTACACTTGAAGTTTTAGTTGAGGGTCCTCAGGAATTGCAAACATTGTTTATTGGTTTCGGTGTGATTGGCCACTACAGCAAACACTATTAGTGCTCCACCTAGATCCTCTTAGGTCCCTTTTACTGCTTCAGTATTTGTCTTCCCCAGCTGCAAGGTGCTTCTGTCTTCAAAGTTATGCACCGCAGCTCTTTATTGGGAAACTGCCCTTAGCTTCTGGAGTCTCCTTGACTACATGTTGTACAGAGAGCTGGAAATTCTTAGGGACCCTTTGCCCCTGCTCCCAGTGCTTGCCCCAAAGAGCAGATTAGTGTAGAAGCTCAACGGCCTGACCTCAGGCACTGTGAGCACAGCTCACCCCACAACCCCGCTCTGGGCTGGCTGAAACAAGCGCTGGGGCTTTGCTTGAATCATACCCTTACTCTGTTTCTTCCCTTTCCTGTCCTGTTACCCCCAATCCCTCATCTGTTTGCCCTGGGAACACTTCGTCAATAAATCAGAGGCAAACAAATTATTTTCCTGGGGCCTGCTTCTAGAAGCCATCCCAAGACCTCTTTCCTAACTGTTAGGCAACAGGGAGGAAAAGAGGAGACCACCACAATTATTTGAGGACAGGACCGACTTACCTAATCTGTGGGGATGTCTTAGTCCATTCGGACAGCTATAACAAAATACCATAAATTGGGTGGCTTATAAATAACAGAAATTTATTTCTTGTAATGCTGGAGGTGGGAAAGACCAAGATCAAGATTTGATATCTCGTGAGGGTGACTTCTCCACATGGCGAGCGGGGCAAGGGGTCTCCTCAGGCCTCTTTTATAAGAGCACTAATCCCATTCATGAGGGCTCTGATGTCAGGACTCGATCACCTTCTGAAGACCCCACCCCCTGATAGCATCACTTTAGGGGATAGGATATCCATACATGAATTTTGTGGAGACACAATCCTTCACACCATAGCAGCAGCCTAGTATAAATGACAAGTGAGCCTTTCATCCTAAAATTATTAGAGATGTCCAGATCAGCAAAGCAGAACACTAAGTGTGGGTCCCTTCTGAGCCTGGGATCATGAGACTGCATGGGTCATGTGCCCAAGGAAGCAAGCCCTTCCTGATATTCTTATTTGAATTTCTCACTTCCATCTACCCTTCAACAACCGCTAAAAACTAGCTAATAACACAGATGTACGGTGTTTGGATGAATGCTTTATTTTTCTCTAAACAGCTTTTAATTAAAGGACTGTCACTCTAAAAATATCTATAGAAATGGAAGATGTACAGGAAATTTTTTTTTTTTAAATCAGTAACTTCAGCAAAATGATCTATGACACATAAGGGAGTTTTGAGATTCACTGCTTCTGGCAAAATTCTAGGCACACAGCAGTCACTCAATAAATACCCACTGACCAACTGCTTAAGATTTCAAATATTTGACATTTTTATTGGTTCCTTTACACTTGACACCATTAGACAGACATAGGATTGAAATATAAAAAAGTTAGAAAGGACTGAGGACCTCAGTAATCATAATCCAAAAATCTGATTTTGCAGATGGGATAACTGAGACTGATATATTTTAATGAATTCTCTATGACCATATACCTAATACATGATAACAGAGAATTTTGTTTCTCATTGTTTCTCAAGAGCAATAGCATATAATCTGTAATTGCTTGTGGAGACTGTATTAATATAAACTTAAGGTATGAGGGACAGTGAAGCTATGTTAAAAGACACATCTGCATGAGTACTATTTATCTATGTCCATGTAAGAAGTTACCACAAAATTCAACAGCTTAAAATAAGCACACACTTGGCCTGAAGAAGGAATTTGGATATGCAGAGGTGAGACAAGAAGGGAATTTCATGTGGAACAGGCAAGGCATATAGATACACATAGATAAAGAAACTCAGAGCTTGTGGAGAACAAATCTCCTGGGACAGATAAAAAGTTAGACCTTCTCTGCTGGAAACTTGAAATAAAGTTGTTTGTCTGTGAAAGTAACACGGGCCGTGGTATTACCTTCAGGAGGTATCAGCTCTGCACTGGAGGAACTGAAGAGAGCTGCGAAGAGAAAAGACACTATAAAAACATTCTCAGGTGGAGGAACGAAAGTGTACACTAAAGACATAACAATGCTAAAATGGATACGACAGGACACATGTGAGACCACGTTGAGGCAGCACTGAAGACCTGGACATAGGTTGCCTTTAGGGTTGGCAGTGGACAAGGCAGGAAGAAAGATAATTCAACTGAACTAGAGATTTTGCAGCCATAAAGGGAAATGGCATCTCAGCTCTCAGCACACAAGGCCCATTCTTCTCACAAAACTCTGTAGAGATTCCTGTACTTCCTGTAATCAAAGGTAGTAGAGAATTTGTCCCCAGGAGGAACATTACAGCAAACACAAGAAGAACCAACTAGGGTTTTTGAGCCAATACCTTGAGGCCCCTGAGAAGACTAGGTTCTAGTTTCAGGAGCCAACCCAATGGTTTAGGACTCAGGGACCAGATTTGGATCCACTAATGATCCAGCCAAGAGTTGTCCTGCCAGAGGGGTAATGAAATTACACGAAAGGACAAGACCATGGTGCATTGGTTATCAATGGACTCCTAACCAATTACCCCAAAATTTAGCAGCTTAAAACAACACACAATGTCTGAGGGTCAGGAATCAGGGAGCAAGTTAGCAGTGTGCTCTGGCTCAGGTCTCTCGTGAGGTTACTGCCAAAAAGTTGGCTACAGCTGCAATCCCATGAATGTTTGACCTGAGCTTCTAAGGAGTAATTCACATGGCTGGAGGCTGGAGGCTTCAATTACCTGTCACGTGAGCCTCTCCATAGGGCAGAAGCTATCACTTCCACAAATCAAGTGATGAGAGGGAGAGAGAAAGAGAGAGAGAAAGGAGAGAAAGAAGAAAAAAGAGACAGAGAATGAGATTGACAGAAAGAGAGAGAGCAAGCAGGCAATTGCTGAAGCTTTTATGACCCATCTCAGTTCATTCTACAGTCAAGGGGAGGGGAATTAAACTCCACCTCTTGAAAGGAAAAGTTTCAAAGAATTTGTGGATAAATTTTACAACCACCACAGTGGGTGAGCTGGGCTATGAATAAAGTGTCAGGAAGATAGAGAAGACACCAGGAAAGGGAAGGTGAGGAATATTAGAGGAACTGGACCCTTCTGGCAAACACAGACAGAGGATGGTGGTAGGGGTCCATCTACACATGGTGCTGATGTTATCATGGGCTTAACAGCTCATGGCCAAAGGGATGAAGTGGACAATTCCACACCAACATGACCAACATGCCTTGCCAGGTATGTGAACCAATACCCAAGTGCCATATCTACCTGAAAGATTAGGTGATGTTTCAGTTGTGCCTCCAATTTCTCTTTCCCAAATTGTTGCAGAACCAAACTTCATCATCAGATCCTAAGAAAATGGTTTAACTATTCTGCTTTCTAGTCTCTTTAAATAGGACAGGATACAAAAACAAACATGGCAGCAACGTGACCTTCACAGTTGCCTGGCATTTCCTGGGGCTTGGCCAGCATGGGGCAGGGCTTCCTGCATCTCGTGGACTCTCATTTGCCAGACTTGCCCCTTCTGGGGGCCGCGCTGTCTGCATCTGCAGCAGCATATTGATTCTGCTTCTCTGGGCCAAGAAGAACTGATAGACATGCAAAATACATGGTAGGATGACTAATAAATAACCATGTGCAGTCTCTTGGCTCCCAAACGAAATCCTATAACTCATTCAACCTTCTTTGATTTGGAGGCTGAGCCAAGACTGCATGGTCTTATCATTTTCTCCTCTCCCTTGGGCTAATTTAAAAAAAAAAAAAAAAAGTTAAGAAGTTAATAACAATTGCAGAGAATGTATAGCTGAAACAGCTGAGATTTCTGGCCTCTATTATCAGTGGGTGAAATAAAGAGAAGACAGGATGATGTAGTGGTTGAAGCCCTAGACATTAGTCAAAAGTCTAGTTTGAGAACTGGCTTAGGGGCCACGTGAGTGAGAACCCCGCAAAGCTCGATGCTCAGGCGCATGAGATGCATGCCCCTTTCTGGTTTGGGGTCTTTGATTAGCAGCTGCCAATTCCAAAGCAACCTCCCTCTTACAGTCCCCCTCGCTGCCGCCAGTACAGTAGTTTCAACTAGTTTCTGCCTCGGTTCAGCAAGGTGTGAAGGAGTTTCTCCCTACTTAAACCTCCAGGGGTTATTAAATTATTTATTCATTTATACTGGCTGTCTCATATTAATCTGACTCCTAGTTTGCAGTATCTTCTGCCAAGAAACCTGAGATGAGAGCAACTGTCCTCTGTGTTTTAGTCTCATGTGGTTCCCCCTCGAGTCCACTCTGCACTGCAGGAAGGAAGGCAACTTAGCACCTCTGTCTTAAATACTTCTAGAAGACTTCCCTGCTCACCTGGCTTTCTGGTCAACGTAATGCTTCCAGCATTCTCTTAGGCTAAGTGGGTTCACAGAATTCTGTTCCAATAACCCTGCTGTCGCCAGAGTATGCCATCTCCTGGAGCCCCCACTGTGGTCACTGAAGAGAATGACGGTTTATAAACGAAGCCCATATTTGTCTAAACTTCATTCCACTAAAGAAAAAAAAAATAGGATGTGCAATGTTCAGTTTGCCTCCTGTGTCCTGACACAACATAACTTTCATGCCAGAGGTTTCTTAGAGTGCAGAAAAACATGTCTCAGCAAAGGCAGGCCAATTTTCAAAAGCACTCATTTGGCAAATACACAGCTCTCGAGCTGGAAAGCCCTGCTTCAGGTTCCTCACAATTTACCTAATCCAAAAGCAGTGGTAATCATGTTAAAAAAAAAAAAAAAAAATCAGCTCTGCCAATAGCCTTGGGCAGTGCTTGCCACAGAGGTAACACGCACAAAGAGAGAGAGGGTGATAATGGGTTGCTTATGCACTTAAAGCCACCACCATACACACAGAACGTGAATGCCTGTGTGAAGAGCTACCGGGCACAAAATTTATAGCACCCTTTATTTTACAGCTGCACTGCCCTCACTATAAATGCTTTCATGAGATCAGCCAGTTTATTTCTTGGCTAATAACCCATCCATTTAAACAGGAATGCCTGAATAAAGAGTTGTACTTCTACGAGATGTAGTATTTGGTCAGACTGTAATCAACATATCTCGTTTTACTAACACCAGGTCAACTTACATAATAAATTTCTCATTGTTGTATGGATTGGGTTCCCCAAAGTAATAAAGAAATTGGAAGAACACTAGCACTTTTAAAAATTGGGCTGGCACTCAAAGTCTACAGGAATCTATAAATCTGCTTTCCCGCATTATAAAAGGATTCATCTTCAGCATATTCTTCTTTTTCTTGATGTTGAATTGCATGTGCTTACCAGAGCAGAATCGATGAGGGATAAAAATGCTACAAGGGTGTCTTGCTAAAGCCCTTCTTTTCTAAACTATCCACTTGCAAGAGACTGGCTAATTAAATCATGCCATGGGTCTTCCTTCCAGCAGGAGAATGCAGTTAGCTAATCTGAGCTCTCATAGATAGCAGAAATAGGCATTTTCACATATCTAGAATCCCACAAAATATTCTTACTGGTTTGTATTTAATGCCTAAGGTAAAGCATGACTTTTTCTAACCTATGTCAAACACAAATTAAGCATAGGATGATCCTTTAAGAAAATAATATATAGGGTCAGTGTGGACCAAAGGATTCTAACAGATGCTGGTGGTGGGCTTGACCGTGTATTCCCTAGGATTGCCATAACAAAGTATCATAAATTGCATGACTTAAAACAACAAGCGTTCATTGTCTCACAGTTCTGGAGACTAGAAGTACAAAAATGAGGTGTCAGCAGGGCTATGCTTCCTCTGCAACCATCAGGGAGAATTTTTCTTTGCCTCTTCCATGTCTGGTGTTTGGTTGCAATCCTTAGTGTTTCTCGGCTTACAGCTGCATTACTCCAACTTCTGCCTTCCTTGTCTATGGCTGCCTTTCTTCTGTGGGTCTGTGTTTTCACATGGCACTTTCCTCTCTGTGTCTCTCTCCTTTTCTTATAAGGACACCAATCATATTGAAGTAAGGGCCAACCCTACTGCATTATAACCTCATCTTAACTAATTACATCTGCAACGACGTCAGCTCTAAATAAGGACACATTGTGAGGCACTGGGGATAGGACTTCTATATATCTTTTGGAGGGGATACAATTCAATCTATGCAGGCTGTGCATGTCCCAGTTGGTTTTGGTTCCCGTGTGGCCAGTAGGACTCAGGTATGGTATATTACAGTCAGGTAGATATCCTTGTCAGTGGTTTGTTGGAAAGAACAGTAAGCAAAGATGCCTGTATTATGTCTTATCAGGATTATCAGATCCTGAGGAACTAAGTCCAATGTTACACCTTCCCACTTAGCCTCCTGTGCACAGGACTCCCCCAGAAGTTTTCACAGATTCCCGGTGGATATGGGAACAGGCACCACTGGCTGACCACAGAGGGCCCGTCCACTGATGTTACCTTAAGGAATCCGTCAGACTCAGGGGATTTGATTCAGAAACTCAGTCTTGTCTTTACACTGAAAATTGATCAGTCTCAGGAAAAGGAAATGATGCAGACTTGATTCTTAATGCCCGAACATTAATGTCAAGGTGTTAATTTTTAATGGGAAATCTGTGTCACACAGAATAGAATGTTCACTTCAGTGTGAAGTTGAATTTGTTTTCTGTAGGCTGAGCTACAAAGGAAGCAAAATCAGAAATTGTCTTAGTAGGAATGGAAACTAAGCAAGGGAGCCAGTTGGTGATTTATATATTACATTATCTAAGTCTGATGTAGCCGTCTTCTTAGACTTGGTTCACACACAAAAAAGGATAATAAAATAGTGATTATAGCTGACATTTATTACAGACTTACTCTGTGTTAGGCATTGCACCAAGTATTTTTTTCACATTAACTTTTTTTTGTCTTCTTAACAATGGTATGGAGTAGGTGGTATTATTAGTCTCATTTTACAGGTGAAGACAAAGACAGGCTAAGCAACTTGCTCAATATTATATTTTTAATAAGTGGCAGACCACTGTGAAAACTCTCATCAATTGATGTCCAAAATCCAGACTCTTAGTCAGTGTGTTACTCTGTCCACAGGGAATCCCTGCCCTGGCCAGTGATCAATTCACACTGCTAACTATAGCATTCTCGGTTTCTACGATATCCTTCTCTTGGCAAATGCTAATTAGTCAACATCCATGACTGGTACAAAGAGAAGGCTTGCTATTCTTATTTCTGGCTTGCAAGGCATTGTGTTTTTAATGTTTGCACAAAGTAGATTCCTTTTCTCAATGGCTGCCAGTAATGAGTTCGAGGGAGAAAACCAAGCAACATTACGGGCTGCAGAGTGACAGGGTAACAATGTTGGATAGGATGATCAAAGAGATGGTATCTGAATTGGAACCTAAACCAAGTGGGAGGAGACATATGGAGACAGCAAGAGCAAAGGTGTCTTAAGATATCCAAGGGACAACAGCTAGTGTGTCACTCAGTATGGGGGAAAGTGGTAAGAGATGTGTCGGAGGAAAACTGGCCAAGCTCGTGAGCCGTGACGAGGACTGCTCACTTATCCCAACTGTGATAGGAATATATGGAGGGCTTTGAATGAAGAAGACATATTATTTGACTTATGTTTATAAATAATAATTTAGGTTGTATTAAAAAGTACTATCTGGTGGCAAGGGTGGAGTCAGAGAGAACAAGAAAAGGCCCTTGCAAGAATCAAGACCTCTCTGGGTCTACCTGATACGGCAGAAACACAGACTCCAGATAAGCCATTGCTACTGAAATGACTGGACTTTCTGCCAGACATCCTGTCCTTCTTCCTGTGAGAAGAGCAGGACCAGCCTCTTGGGGACCTGTCGGCTAATCACAGCCTCCAACCCCTGTCGTCACCAGCATGTACCAACTCTGCTTGACAGCTGACACTGTAATACTGCCCCAAAATTAGGGACCCCAATCCCATCCTGGACCAAGTGTGGTGGCTGACTGGCATTCAAATTACAGTGTGTGTTAACAGCAGTATGCACTGTGTTCTGTCAGCAGGCAGCACCACAAGGCAAGAGAGCTCTCACCATGGCTGACACCCAACCTCGCAAGGATGCTCATTCTGGTTATTTTTGGGAATCTTTCCTGAGTATGCTAGCTCCAGATTGTCCTTCCTTCTCTAAATACCCACTTCATTTACAAGCAGTTAAACAAAATTATGCCCAGTTAATTCACGTGCTTGCAGTATGCCCTCCTAAGAATGCTGAAGACCCGTGGAGAAGACAGCAGCATAACTGTTCATGTAACCCTCATAGTAATAAAAATACTTAATACTTTGGGGCATCTACTCTGTGATAGACTATGCGAAGTGCTTTACATATAGTAACTCATTTAATCCTCACAACATAATGATGAGATAGGTATCACATTCATGCACAATTTTTTTAATGAAGAAGAGACTGACTTATAAGAAGGTTGTGCTGCTTGACCAGGACACAAACACAGGCAGTTTCCTCCAGGCTCCTGCTCCTCCACCAAGATGCGCAGCCTCTTGTGTGGACTATCCCAGTGAGGAGCAGGGAGCATGGAGCACATGACCAAAAGCAGATTTCATTTTTACTTATGGGTTGAATAGACAATGACCAAATACTATAGCAGGGCATCCATGGTGATGCTCGAGAGAATTGAGCCTAGGCAGGAGGGAAAATAGGATTAGGTGAAAGAACACACTCAGAATGAGCAAATCCCATTGCTCTACCCTCACTGATGCAGGCTGTGGTTCACGCAGCAGTGGGCTCTGGCCCTTCACCCCACTCACAGCCCCTGTATTGAATCACATAGCTTCTGAACCTTGATCCATTAATTAACACAGTATTTACAGTGCATAACATGCACCAGGCAGCACTGCCCTGCTTACCTGTTTCCTCGGCTATGGCTTCAGCCAGGTCGGTAGCTTCTGTCCTCAACCTCTGGCTATCATTTTTGGCTTCCCTTCTCAGCTACAATGTGGGTACCTCCCTTGGGTTATATTCTCTGAGCCAGGCAAATTCCTTCCCAAGAAAGCAAATGAGATGATTAAATAATATACAAGGCTGAATGCTTCAGCGCCAACACCTTCCTGATTATCCGTAAATGGTGGTGGTGGCTGTATGGACCTTTGCCTCCTGCCTGCACCTAATTCTCGCACTGTTGCTCTACACAGTGACTCCTCTGAATTCTGTCTGCTCAGGAATCCCTTTTCTATCTCCCTACAAAATTTAAAGATAGCACTCCCTGGCAGAGTATAATTAAATTTGTAAAACCAGCTATCCAAGAAATAGCAATCCAAAATCAAAAAGCTAGAGAGAGAACTATGTACAAGATACAAGGAGAAAGTACATTCTTCTTACTTCTAATATTGTCTCAATTACTTTTCAATATTAACACCATTTATTCTACAAGATCTCATTAAGAACCCACCATGTAACTGATGTGCTCTTTTAGGTGAATGAAAAACAGCAGCAGAGAAGGCAGACAGAACTCTCTATCTTTGTGTAACCTACATTTTAAAGGAGAGACATATGACTGATGAATTCTGATGCTGATGGCAGAAATGAAGAAAACTAAACAAGGTAAGAGAATAAAGAGTAAAAGATGGGGATGGGAGCTGCTCTCATGAGATTTTTCACAAGTTTGTCTTGTGACTGGCAGAAGAACCTTCCAAACAGTGATACTGCATTTGCAAGTCTGAACACAGATTTGAGCATGGATGTTGACAGGGCAGAACAAAGATTGCGTGTGTCTGGGATGTGGAGTACACACAGAATGGCACCTGAAGAATGGTAGGAGATAAAGTTGGCAATGTAGCGAGGAACTGAATGCCATGAAGTATCTTACAAACTAGGACAAGGTATTTGTTTTTTATTCCAAAATAAACAAACTACACAGAGAAGACAGGTTGAGGGGGTGCAGGGTATTAATCAAGAATAGATGTGGAAGTGGCAGCCAGGAAAAAGGTACATGGTGGTACGCAAGACTGGCAGTGAAAAACCTAACAGGAACCCGCGTGAAGAAGGAAAGAGCACTAGTAAAGACAACACCTAGGTAAACATAAAGGACAGTACAACTGTTTTGTTTGTTTGTAACTCTTTTCTTTTATTGATATAAAAGAAACTACCTAAAATGATAATTATAAAATGGTGTTAGTGAGCTCATAATGTACAAACATGTAATTTGTGTGATGATAACAGCACACAGGAGGAGGCAGGGATGGAGCTTTAGAAAAGTTTTTGCATGTAATTGAAATTAAATTGGTCTTAATCTGAACTAGAGTGTATAAATTAAGATGCTAACTCCAAGGAAAATCAGTAAGAAAATAACTTAAAAATATAATAGAAGAAACAACAAGAAAATTAGGATGTCACACAAGAAAAGATGCATTTAACATTAAATATGTATTTAACATAAAATATGTATTTAACACAAAAGAAGCAAAAGTAGAGAAGAAGACATATAAAAATAAAATAGCAAAATGCGACATATAAGTCCCACCTTTTCAGGAATTATATTTAAGGCAAATGAATTAAATATTTCAGTCAAAGACAGAGAATGGCAGAATGGATTAATAATTTAAAAAAAAAAAAACATGATCTAACTATATCCCATCTACAATGAACAATGAGTTACACTTTACATTCAAAGACACAAAGAGGTTGAATATAAAACAATGGAAAAAAGTTATACCACGCAAATAATAACCAAAAGGGAGCTAGATAGACGATATCATTCTCAGACAAAGGGACTTTAAGATAAAAATTGTTACTAGAGACAAATAAAGACATTTTATAAAGATAAAAAGGTCAATTCACCAGGAAGATATACAATTATTAATATGCCTGCATCTTACAACAAGGCCCTAAAATACAAGAGGTCAAAACTGGCAGAATTTTAAAAAGAAACAGACATTCGATAAAAATACTTGGATATTTAATACCGCTGTTTGAATAATGGATAGAGTAACTAGTCAGAAGATAAACAAGGAAATAGCTCGAACAACACAGTAAACCAACGATACCAAACCAGTATCTACGGAACATTTACTTAACCCAGCAAAAGCAGAACACACACAGAACATTCTTCCTGACAGAACATATGTTAGGCCATAAAAGAAGCCTCAATAAATTTAAAAGAATTGAAATAGCACAAAGTATGTTATCTGACCACAATGGAATGAAAAAAGAAATAAAAAATACAAGAAAATTTGGGGTAAATTTACAAATATGTGGAAATAAAATAATATGCTCTTCAGTAACCAATGATTCACAGAAAAACATCACAGATAAAATTAGATATACTTTAAGATGAATGAAATCGGATACACATATAAAAACACGCCTGGATGTAGCTAAAGCAGGACTGAGATGGAAAACTACAAGTGTAAATGCCCATATTAAAAACGAAGAAAAATCTCTAATAAATATTTCAATCTTCCCCATAAAAAAGTAGAAAAAGAACAAATAAATAAAATAGTAAGAAAAAATGCAATAGAAAACACAGCAAAATCAAAAGTTGGTAATTTGGAAAGATCAACGAAATTGACAAACTAAACTGACCAATAAAAGACAGAACACTCATTGTTCTATAAAAGTAACAAGATTGAATCAGTCATTAAAAACAAAGCAAAGCAAACAAACAAAAAACTTCTCAAAAATAAAAGCCCAAGGTTTATGAGTGGGTTCTACCAAATATTTGAAGAATTAACATCTTTGTGTACTATTGCAAAAATTAGGAGAGGAAGGAACACTTTTCATCTAATTCTGAGGCCAGTATTACCCTGATAACAAGACCAGACAATGATATCACAGTAAAAGAGAACTGTAGACCAATATTTCTTAAAAATATAGATAAAATTTTAAAAAACAAATCTAGTACAATATATAAAGATTATACAACAAGTTTAACTGGCATTTAACACAGGAAGGCAACATTGGCCCAACACACAAAAATTAATCAATGCAATGCACAATATTAATAGAATAAAAAACAAACAAACAAACAAACAACAACAACAACAAAACCCCCACCACATTATCTTCTCAATAGATTCAGGAAAAATTGATGACATTCTACTCTCCTTTGTCATAAAAACACTCCTCCATAAGAAACAGAAGAAACCTTTCTCAAAATGATAAAGAATGTCTACAAAAAAATACCCACAGTTAACTTCATAATCAGTGTCAAAAGACTGAAAAATTTTCCCCTAACTCAGGAGCAAGACATGAATGTTCACTCTCACCACTTACTTAAAGTACTGTACTAGAAGTTCCAGCCAGGGTAATTAGGCAAGAAAAAGAAATAAAACTCAACCCCATTGAAAAAAATATATATCGAAGAATTTCTTTTTGTAAATGTTATAATCTTCTGTTTAAAAAATCCTAAGAAATCTACAAAAATTATTATAACAGATAAATAAATTACATGGTAAGCTAATAAACAAGGCACAGAGTTGAATTTCAATACATGCATACAGTGTGTGATGATCAAATTAGGGTAATTAGCATATTCATCATCACAAAACTTAATCATTTCTCTGTGGTAAGGACATTTATCTCCTCTATTCTAGCCATTTGGTAACATGCAGTAAATTATTGTTAATTATAGAGGTCTGTCCCACCTATACACCCATAGAACTTTTTTTCCTACCTAGCTGTTTTGTGTCCATTGGCCAATCTCTCACTATCTCCCCTCCACCTCCCCCTTTCCCACCTCTAGTAACCACAGTTCTGCTCTCTACTTCAGAAAGGTCAACTTATTGTTATTATTATTGTCTATTTGTTTATTTTTAGCTTTACTTATGAATGAGGACATGTGGTATTTCTCTTTCTGTGCCTGGTTTATTTCACTCAACATAATTTTCTCCAAGCTCATCCCTGCTGCTACAAATGGCAGAATTTCAATATTTTTTATGGCTGAGTAGTATTTCATTATGTATAAAACTGCATTTTCTTTATCCAGTCATCCATCCATGGATATTTAGGTTTGTTCCATATCTTGGCAATTGTGCATAGAGTTGCCATAAACATGGGAGTACAGGTATCCCTTCTACATGGTGATTTTCATTGCTTTGGGTATATACCCAGTAGTGGGGTTGCTGTATCATATTTTAGTTCTATGTGTAGTTGTTTGAGAAATCTCTATACTATTTTCATAATAGCTATGCTAATTTACAATCCCATCAGCAGTGTATAAGGGTTCCCCTTTCTCCACATCATTTCTAGCATTCGTTTTTCATCTTTCTGATAATACACAGTCTAACTGGGGTGAGATGATATCTCAATGCGGTTCTGATTTGCATTTCTTTGATGATTAATCAAGTTAAGCATTTTTTTCATGTGTGTGTTGGCTATTTGTATGTCTTCCTTTGAGAGATGTCTATTAAGCTCCTTTACCCATTTGTTGATTAGATGATGATGATGATTATTTTGTTTTTATTTTCACTATTGAATGTTTTGTATATTCTGGATTTTGTCCTTGTTAAATGCATAGTTTGAAAATATTTTCTCCCATAATTTATGCAGTCTCATTGCTCTGATGACTGTTTCCTTTCTGTGCAGAAGGTTTTTAGTTTAACATATTCCCATTTATTTATTTTTTCTTCTGTTGCCTATGCTTTTGAGGTTTTCTTCATAAAGTCTTTGCCCAGACATCCTGAAGTGTTTCCCATATGTTTTCTTCTAGGAGTGTTATAGTTTCAAGCCTTATATTTAAGTCTTTACTCCATTTTGAGTTAGTTTTGGCATATGACAAAAGATAGGGGTATAGTTTCATTCTTCTATACATGGATAACCGGTTTTCCCAGCACCACTTTTTGAAGAGGCTGTCCTTTCCCCAGTGATTGTTCACAGTGCCTTTGTCAAAGATCAGTTGGCTGTAAATATGTGAATTAATTTCTGAATTCTCTTTTCTGTTCCATTGGTCTGAATGTTTGTTTTTATGCAAGTACTGTGTTGTCTTGGTTACTATACCTTTGCACTATATTTTGAAGTCAGGTAGTGTAATATCTCTGGATTTATTTTATTTTATTTTATTTTTTTTTTCAGGATTGCTTTGGCTTTTGGGGGTATTTTGTTGTCCTATATGAATGTTAGGATCACTTTTTTCTATTTCTGTGAAGACTATCCTTGGTATCTTGATGGGGATTGCATTGAATTTGTAGATTGCTTTGGGCAGTATGGATATTTTCACAATGTTAATTCTTCCAATCTAAGAGCATGGAATGTCTTTCCATCTTTTTGTGTCCTCTTTAATTTCTTTCAGCAATAATTTATAGTTCTCATTGTAGGCATCTTTCACCTCCTTGGTTAAAGTTACTCCTAGTTACTTTATTTTATTTTACTTTATTGTTGGTGACTATTATATATGGACTTGCTTTCTGATTTCTTTCTCTGCTACTTCATTGTTGGTGTATAGAAACAACACTGATTTTTGTGCAATATTACTGAATTTCTTTATCAGCTCTAAGAGTTTCTTGGTGCAGTCTTTACGTTTTTCTAATATCATGTCATCTGCAAACAGGAAAACTTGAATTTGTCTTTTCCAGTTTGGATGCCCCTTATTTCTTTCTCTTGCCTGATTACTATGGTTATGTTAATTAGGATTGGTGAGAGTGGACATCCTTGTCTTATCCCTGTTTGGGATGATGATTGAGTCATCTGTGGGTTTGTCATATATGGCCTTTACTGTGTTGAGATACTTTCCCTCTTTACCTAATTTGTTGATAGTCTTTATCATGAAAGGTGTTGAATTTTTTCGAAAGCTTTTTCTGCATCTGTTAAGATAATCATTTTTTTCTTTGATTTTGTTGATGTGGTGTTATCACATTTGTTTATTTGTATATGTTGAGTCATCCTTGTATTCCTGGGTTGAATCCCACTTGATTATGGCATATAAACTTTTTGATGTGAATTTTAATGTTGAGAACTTCTGCATCTATATTTATTAAGGATATTGGTCTGTAGTTTTCAAATCAGACAAAATTAAAGGTACTATTAGATTGAAAGCCAAAGGTGATGCATCCACTCTCATAACCATCAACCTCAGAAAATGTGCAGATCAATGCACTCAACATTCCTTGTCCTATACTCTCGAGGCTTAGTGCTACATTTTAAAGGTTCTAGAAATGGTTCTATGATTTTTCTAGAAATATTTGTCTTAATTTTTATATTTGGAAACTTAACACTTAGAAGAATGATGTGCGATTGTGATGGAGAGAACACATGAGGGGGTGAGAAGGACAGAGATGACTGACAGAAACATTGCTTTGTTGCTGCTATTGCTTCAAGTTATTCTGCTAAAAAGAAATGGGTAGTAACATGGAAATCAATAGAACATAATAAAAGCCATCACTGAAGTGAAGAAGGCTGCAGCACAGCAAGTGTGTTTTCTGGAATGCTGGAAATCTCTTTCCCTATATTCTCCCTCCTCTCCCCACGTTTTCAGATGGTGTGGATTTATCCACAATATGCCTAGATTCTGAAAACCCAAGAGGAGGGGTAAACCCTAATTGCAGCCACATGAAGCCTTGGAGGGCTTGGCTTATTGACATGGCCTCCCTGCAAGAAGCAGAGGCACTGGCCAAATGATTGTAATTGACCCGGACAGCAATCACAGAACATTTTGGCTTTGCAAGGTGATTTTATTCACTAGTCATGATATAAGAAGAAACTGTGGATTGTGATTTGTCTTTGAAGATGGGCCCTTATCTTAGCAAAAAACATATATGTGTTCACTTTCCTCTCTTGTATAGGAAGATAAAATCATTATGGTTTTTATAAGTTAAATATAAGAGGTATATATTGTTTGGAATGTGCATTCACTTACATAAGAATCTGATTTTAATAAATAACAAGTAAACTTTTCATAGGTTAAAAAAGTTATGATGTTCCATTCAAGGTATTTTACTTATGATACATTGTGCAAACTAAAACAACTCTTTGAAATACATTAGATTGTCATTCTTTACATATCATAAAACTGAAGCTATCTAGAAGGCATTGTTACTCATGGATACTAAAAGTTAAGTGGACTGCAAGGACTTCAATTTGCATTGATTTCTCTTTTAATTTCTGCAGCATCTTAGGTCTCTGGTACCCTTTGAGAAACTGACTCATTGCTTTCCCATAAACTTTTATAAGACAATGCTGCATTTTTTTCAGACACTTTTAAAAATTTTGTTATTACATATGCTTTGTCTAGAAGAAATGTCATTTATAACTAAGGCACATTGAATCATTTTGTAATGCAGAGTGCTAAACATGTGGAACGAGTGTATTCCTAACAAAATTAACCAACTGTGTATAATTCATCAATAATCATATTTTTTTTTTCTAAACAACCATCTCAGAATCTTTTCAGGTCAGTTGTTGATAAAAGTAAATGTAAATGAATATTCAATAATTTTGCCCCATTTTTAGAGAATTAATGAAGGCCATTAAACCAAGAACCCAGGTGACGAGTCTCTAATTTTTGAAAAAGGAAGCTAGACTCATCCTTTGCCAGAATTAAGTAGTAGTCACGGCTTGTTCTGAGACTCTCAATCTATTGTCCATCTCTGAACTTTAAATAAGAGATTAGAAGATGATTAAAATTAGAGAGAATGGAAGACAGGGTGTGGAGTGTCCCCCCAAATCACCACTGCATCAATACAGGTAGGGGAGGTATTCTCAGAACTACAGGCAGAGAGTGGGCATGTCTGCCAAGAGAGGAGCCTGGAAGGGAACCTGCTCACCCACCCCATTGTAGAAATAAGCTGCTACCACATTTGGGAGCAAACTCATGGAAATGCCTGTTTTCTCCTAAAGTTGAACATGAAAAGTTCTCTGGAGGTTCCTGAATTTCACTTGTTGGGGGGGGGGGGGCTGCACTTTAATGGGGGAAAAGTCTGCATTACCATAGAGACGTGTCTGCCTTTCTCATAGAGGTGATAGCATTTCATTGGGAAGGTCCACATTTCCCCCCAGAATCTTCTGCATTTCTAATGGGAGGTGCCTGCATTTCCAGATTTTGTAGCAGCAAGAATGCGTGTTATTTCCTGTTGGCAAAAGATGACTCCCAGGAAATCAACTGGACCAAAGGTGATGTATTACCCACACCAGGGAGCAATGCATTATCCAGTATCTGAGGGGAGTGCAGGAGGAGGACAGAGTCAGTTATACGACATGTACCCTAAAGTAACCAAGCCAGCATTGTGGAATCTGCACACATAGTTCACTAATGGCATAAAGTCTTGCCCTTCCCTCCCACCTTTAGAAGAACCAGAGGTAATAACTAGAAGGTGTAATATAAGATGAACAGTAAGAGTATTTTATGACCTGCTTTCTTGTTGAAGGCTGCAGAGCCTGAGTCAGAACTGAACTGTGGTGTAGGGATAATTCTACACATAGACGTGAGATAAAAGTGTTGATTTAGACCAGTCTGGAATTTTTAATAACTGGAAGTGAGTTTGTTCTAATGCCTGAACATAGTCAGAAAGCTATGAAAACTGACCATTCAGGAATGGGGGGTGGGAGAACAATGAACAATAAATCGGGTTTGAAAATATCAATGGGAGATAAATAAACTGTTTCTTAAATTCCCTGTCAAGTTCAGCCCATGCAATACTCCAGTTATGTATAGCAGTGCATGTGCACAAATACATTTAAATAGAAAATACTGTCATAGAAATAGTATATGAGGAAGATTGCCCTCAAAAGTTTGGGCTTTATTTAAAAGGCCAGCTCCATTCACGTCTACATCCATCAACAGTGCTCCTCCTCTTTGCTTTTATCCCTGTCTTCTCTATTCTTCCCCATTTCACTAATCTGTATTCAGTCCAGAATACTGTTGAGTGCCTGCTATCTATTCAGCACTATATTATGGAATACACAGGGACACAAAAGCATCTGTCTACAGCAGATATAATAAGAGCTTGGCTCGAAATTGAGATTACTTAATAACAATAAAAGATGTACTAACCATTAATTTTTCGAAGACTTTGGTTATAAGATAAAGAGCACCAAATCTTCAAAATATTTTATATGGCCATTTTCACTGATGAAATATGTTTGAATGAATGGCCAACTGGGGTTATTATGGAAAAAAAAAACAACAACGAAAAACAACAGCAACAACAACAAAAAAATCTGGTCACTAAATGAACAGGAAAATAAAAAGAAACCTAGAACTTCTTTAAAGCCAGTCATTAACTTTTGCACTTGAAAAATATTATAACTGTATTAGAAGCAAAAAACAGAAGCATGTTTTAGTAGTTAAAGGCCCTGGATTTTAATCCTAACTCTGCATCAACTGCCTATTTGATTTTGAGTAATTTTTTTAACATCTCTGGGCCTACTTACTCATCTGTAACCAGCAGCTCTAAACTTGAATACAGATTCCCACATTTTCAAAGTCAGGAAACTGGTTTAATTTCCTCTTTTGTAATCTACATATTTTAATGCTTATGTTGGGTCTTTTCCATAACAATTCCAGGAGGTAAGCAAATTCACTCATATCAAACCTCATACTGTATCGTTTCCAAAAGATAAACTGAATTTTAGGGTAACAGATGTTTGCTTATCATAGGAAGACAATGCCATGAAATACTGGCAGCTTGGTGCATTTGTTTCCAAGCATGAGAGTTTAAGACATTTTGAATATTTGTAAGGCTTCAGAGGTTCTGGCTGGACAAAATGTGGCCTTTATCCATTACCTCTTCTCCTTGGCATGAAATCGCTACAGCACTGGTCAGTTAGAGAAAGGTAAACTCAGTAGAGGCTATTTGAAGGGTACCTACCACTGTCAAAGAATATGGCCATTTTTAATGAGGCATGATCTTTTCATCTGACGTTGCATTTAACCAGCAGGGTAACTTTTTTCCGATTATTATGTTCTGGGTTCTGCCGGTTAGCTAGCTAAGCTCAAATATGATTGGCATGCAGAGCCCCTTAAAACAGTCAGGCCACCTTGCAATTAGGCACAATGCCATCCTAGCAGATGGTGTGAATGATGCCTGACAGCCAATAAACGTATCAGCATTGAGCATTCAGAGAGAATCTCCTCTTTCAGAATGTCAGAATGTGGGTCTATGGCATAGCTAACCGATGAAGCATTTCACATCACACACAAATATTAGAAAGAGTAATAGTTTTTATACAGGGCTAGAAATAGAGCCAGAGAATCATAGAATCATAGGTTCTCATGATTTAGAGGCACTTTAAAGTCAATACATTTCAATGCCGCATTTGATGCTTCATTAATTCATTCATTTATTCAACAAATTCTGAACATCCATGATGAGTTACCTGCCCAGGTCATGTCATCACCTAGACTAGCTTGACCAGATCCACTAACAGGGAACTCACTACTATTGTAGTCAATATTCTTGTTTCCTTCCTGAATGACTTTAATTTTAACCTCACCTTCTTAATCTAGAGCATCCAGAACCAAATCCATATCTCCACATGTAGATTGTTCTAAGATATTATACAATGAATGCAATGACTTTAAGTAGAATTGCAGAATTAGTTGAAATGTTAGTATGACTCACTTCCTAACTTCATTAAATTTTTCTAAAATTCAACCCGCTTTATGATTCTAGGAGAGACAACGGTGAGTCTGTGGTTTTGAAAATGTCTTCATTGTGACCTTGTGTAGTGTCATGATATAAGGGATAGTTGTTTCAGTGTCAGATATGGTTTAGATCACAAAACATCCGTTTACTTGTTTGGCAACGTCGGTGAGCTATTTAGTCTTTCTAAGCCTCCATGTCCTCAGCTACAAGGTGGAGATATGGCTGTAGTATATTATACATCTATTATTTTATTTGGCAAACAAATTTCATAACTATTGCGTGCAAGGCACTATGCTGGGACACACTCTATTAATTATGGAATGTGATGAGTTCATGTTATAATAGATAATAGTAAAAGTTGCTATTGAACCCTGGTAAGTCAACTTGGTTTGCCCATGTAATATTCAGAAAATATTTATGAAATGAAGGAGAAACTTAAAACCATGGAATAATTTTATGATCAAATGTAGGCATGTCTGTTTATGTAAGTAAAATGTTGCAACTCTGTGTGGGAAAGACCCTGGAAGAGAACTCACCAAAAGAAAGAAAAGGTTACACTAGTACATTTGGATTATTTGAATATGACAACTGTCTTAATCCACTCAGGCTGTTACAGCAAAATTCCTTAGACTGAGTAATTTATAAACAACAGAAATTTATTGCTTACAGTTCTGGAGTCTGGGAAGTCCAAGATCAAGGCATCGGCAGATTTGGTGCCCGGTCAGTGCCTGTTCCTCATAGATGGTACCATTTATTTGTCTACATATGCAAACAGGGCAAAAGGGCTTCCTCAAGCCTTTTCTGTAAGCTCACTAATCCCATTCATGAAGGAGTAGCCCATATGACCTAATTACCTTCTAAAGGCCCCACCTCTTGATACCACCACCTTGGGCATTAGGTTTCAACATGAATTTTTGATGGACACAAACATGCAAACCACAGCAAGGACCATAAGCCAGTGCTGGAGAACAGAATTCAATGGGATGAATCAAGGGATGGTTGTGAGTGACAGAGTGACCCTTGATGGAAGTTGTGTCAGAATCCCAGGGACTCCTTCCACACACACACACATACACACACACTCACTCTCTCTCTCTCTCTTTCTCTCTTACATTTTGCCTCTTCCCTCTGTAACTTTTTGTGTTATCACTCCAGAGTTTATTAGAATAAATAGAAAGAATCTAACCATATTCTCCAGGGGATTTTGATGGGCCCATGCATGCCATTTCTTTTCCTGCCAACTCACTCCATGTAAAGCAGAAATAAGAACCATTGAGTCAAGCAAGAGTCTCTTTCTGTGTTGTTCTGTAGTCCAGACCCCATGTGTCATGCTTTGTTCCTACACAGGAAGAATGAATTAAAGTGTGAGTACAAGTGGAAGATGCTTCCCTATGGTCTCATGGGAGGTTGAACACTTGAGACGTGAACAACATTGTATTGGTGCTTTGATGCACAGACAAGGCCAACTTTGGAGAAAACACCATACATGACAGATTCAGCATGGACATGTGTGGACACATCAACAGTGGTGGTGGTCCTTTTAGTTTGGGCCATTGGTGGTGCCTGTCACATGCTGTTTGGGCACTGAATGGCATTACAGGTTCAATGGTGTCCCCTAAAATCTCTTATGTTGAAGTCCTAATCCTTATGTCTTATTTGTGGCTGTATTTGGAAACAGGGGCATTGCAGATATAATTAGTTAAGATGAGGCCATGCTTGAGTAGGATAGGCTCCTCATCCAATCCTTATCAAAGGGGGAAATTTAGAAACAGACACATACATGATGAAGGTACCAGGTGAAGATGAAGGCAGAGATCTACAAGCCAAGAGCATCAAAGATTTCCAGAAAACCACCAAAAGCTCAGAGAGAGACCTGGAACCGATTCTCTCTTGTAACTGCTGTTACCTTGCTCTCAGACATCTGGCCTCCAGAACTGTGAGACAGTAAGTTTCCATTGTTTAAGCTACCTGCTTATGGATCTTTGTTACAGCAGCCTGAGCAAACTAATATAGATGGTATTAGTTTCCTCTAATACTATTTTCCTCTAATAGTTTCCTCAAATCAACAAAGTAGGGCCAGAGAAGAATGGCAGATGTTCAATAGCAACCAAGGACTGCAGCATCCATCATGTGAGGGGAGAGAGAACCAAAGAGAAAGACACTAAATTTTATTCCAGTTTTATGTTCATCCACTCTGAGGTCATTTTGAGTTTCTCCCTTTCCTCACCTCCATCTGCCACATCTAATCATTTTCCAAAGCTCATAAGACCTGTCATCCTAACAGCTCTGTCACTTGACCGTTTGTCTTCACTCCTACCGGTCCCGTGTTTTGGAGAATGCCACCACTTCTTGCCTTGACCAGTGAAATTGTTTCTGAACTCTTCTCTGTGAAGTCAACCTTTCACCTCCTCCCGTATGCCCTTCCCAATACAAATGCTAAAAACCACATTGAGGGATTTCTGAAGTGTATAGAATAGAGGCCAAAATTCTTAGCCTATACACGAGGATGCTGAGATCTCTTTTCTCTCTAGAATATACTGTGGGTAAGAATAAGGCTGTCTGAGATGAACACAGGTTCCTACACTTCCCAGCTCTGTGATCTTGGGCCCCTTAAACAGTGACTTCACATGTGAGCCTTGGTTCTGTCATTATGCAATCAAACAGTAGCAGTATCTCCTTCTGCGTGTGATGAGCACAGTAAGTGGGTTTACAATTAAAGAGCATCTGGAGCATAAGGGGTGGATGGTAACTTAGTGGCCAAGCACAGCTCAGGTTTTCAAGTATTAGATACAGAAATTTGTATCACTTAGACAGGGTGTGTCCTCTTGTTCCAGACTAGCATATACTTCTACTGTGTAACACTAAATATAATTGCAAATATGTGTAAACTTCATTTAAGACAACAGCCTCTCTTCCTGTTAAATTTCCTGTACCTAAGACAGAAATGACCTTAATATATGCTTTGTACAATATGCATAAATGTATAAAATTAATATAAACAACTGGATTCATATATGAATTTGCCTCTAGACTGCATCTGGCAGGGAGGGGATGGAGAAAGAAAGTGAGCTTCAGGCATTGTTTTTTTAATTCACTTTAAATCCACTATAGTTACTTAAACTAAAAGTCAATATTGAAATGTTTATTTGTATGTAACCCTTTCTATATTCTATGTAAACTCAGGATAGGGCAGTGGGTGGGCATCATTTCCTCATCCTGGATCTTAGGACTGTCTTTTTATTCATTCACTCAAACATCATTTCAAAGAGCATATCTTAGCAATTTAATGAGCAATTAAGTCATTTTAAAGTATTACAAATACAAACAAAATCCCATCCAAAGAGACAGAAATAAACAGGGCAGAGTCTATGTTGAATTTCTATGTGCCGATTATTGCTGGGGTAAGTTGAGAAAGATGCACGTGAAATGTTCAGTGTAGAGCCTCACGCATGTGTGTGGGCACTCGAGAAGTGCTGCTGGATTCCCCTCACAGTGACGTATATATTTGAATTGTTCCCCCCCGCCCCCTCACATAAGGATAAGAGAATTGGTTTTTCTAGGAAAAAAAAGTCCTCACACCTGTTGAAGTGAGAGCATTTACACCAAGGTAAAGAGGAAATGCCCAATTTCTGGCAAAACATCAAGTCTAGTTTACAGGGATACGTTTAAAAACCAGATGAAGACAATAGCCTGAGTTTACCTGTGTTAAATCCTGACTCAAACACGATGTGACTGAGAGCTGCTGTCCCATTAAAGGATACAGATTTGACAGCCTAGAAAGTCCATCTGCTAAGACCACCTTCAAATCTGAGTCAAATCTTTGAGTTTCAAAAGCAATATCTGCTCTTCTATGGACGTACACCTCAATTTTTAAAAGTATTACACATTGGGAGACAAAATGAGAACGATTCTTCTCTTTGAATACTTTCCGAACTCTGATTATTAATTTTTCTGATAAAGACAAATGAAAAGGATCTTCTGCTAAAACTTCTCTGTGGCTAGACATCTCAGAAATCAAAGACTCTGACTGCAGCACTGAAAGATACAACCCAATTTAAGATGTGTTTAGGAATTTAAGATGCATTTGCAACAGCTACAGGCCAGTGAAACTAAGCAGACACTATTTTTATGAACGTGTGTGATGCCTGGTGATGACAAAAAGGACCCCTCTCTCTCCATCCCATGTTCTCAATAGTAGAGCAATTCCAAACCTGTAGCCACCAAGGAAAAGGCAGCCATCGCTTTTACTTCTTAAGTTCTGCTTCATGAGCCTTCCGTGTGATGGTCCCAACCAAGTACTTCTCTTTACATAACCAATTAAATACTACAACTCTTGGGATAAAAAATAAGCAGGAAAAGAAGCACGTATGCATGGAGGGAGGAATTGGAGATATCATACCATATCCTGGATAAATAGAAAGGAAGGGGTGAGAGGATGGCAGGATAACTTTTAAAATGTAGCATAAGATTTAAAACACACATTGATGGCTGAAAATAACACAATTACTATGGATGAAAGTTGAATCATTATGTATAAGCTGATGTGATCTGGAATAGGGGAAAAAAGAACCAAGAGCTAAACAAGATAAGAGGTCAGAATTGATACTGTCAGCAGAGATCAAAAATCCCGATCAAAAAATGTTAGGAGTTTCTCTTAAGGAACTGATCCATCCATTAATTTCTTCATTCATTCATTCATTTGACAAATCTTGTCAGGCAAGTGCTACTTTCCAGACCCCATGTTAGGCTGTGTTTAATAACTTAGTGAATAACACAGAAGTACTCTGCTGTTATGGAGTTTAAATTACAGTGGAGAGGAAAAGCCATAAACAAGCAAACCAGAAAAGAAACAGGATATTTTCAGATAACGATAAATGCTTTCAAGAAAATGCAACAGGGTAAAGGGCTAAAGGGAAACTTGGGGAACTCACTTTAGATCAAACGGTCAGGATCAGGATATCTGAGGAGCAGAGTCCTGCATGTTGAGGAGAGTAAGGCACATGAAGATAAATGACAGGGATGTTCCCAGGTGCAGATGTCCTGGAACACTAGGAGCAATTCGAGATTCTGGGCATCATTGCGAGATCCGTGAGTTCACAAAGACATGAATATGTAAAGGTGATTCTCAAAAATGTTTACCAGATCCACACGTAACTGATCCTGTCAGTATTTTAATTAGAAGATTAAAGCAAAATCTTGTAAGCATGGATTCAGTGTGTGTATGCTGGGGAAAGATCAAATACTAGGCTAGTCTCAGACATCATCTCAACATTAAGTACTAAGAAAAATTATGTAGCACAGCTCTAAAATTGTGGTGTTGAAAATTTGAGCTCTAAGAATTGTATTCAGCCAAATTGTCTTACATTGTCATCAGATAGTTAAGTGCTTTGAAATAATATCAGCCTTGTATCTTTCTGGAAGATGATAGTGTTACTTGGAATAATGATTAGCAACTGGGAAAAAAAATCCATTCTTGAATATTGGAGAGTATTAGGCATTATTAAAATATATATAATTGGTTAAAAACAGGGTTATCAACAGGCCCAGTTCCCAGAATTTTCCTTAAGAGAATTATAAATCATCTGAGCAAAACATTTTCTATTGAATTGGCCACAATAAAGCCTCTGTCAAACAAATTTTGCCCATGATAATATTAGAAGTTTAGAAGTAAGAATTTTTAGCATGGGTTGTTTTCCCTTATTCTATGGACATTCTTAGAACTAGATCACATAAATTTATGTGGAAGAGCCTTTCTTTTAGACAATGTATGTATACATTGAATTATAATCTCTGAAAAAATATGATCATAATAATGTAAATAGAAAAAGTAAAGCTATGTCTGTGTTCCAATAAGATGACTATGTCACAAAATCATTCCAAAACTTAGTGGCTTAAAACAAGATCAACATTTATTTTTATTCCTCACAAATCTGCCTTTGGGGAGAGGGTCTTTGTGAGAACAGCATCTCTCTGCTTCAACTGGAGGAGGCTGAACTGGCTCAGCACTAGAAGCTGCACTGTCTAAAGAATTGCTTGCTCACAGAGCTGGTGTTGATGCTGGGGAGATCCTGGGCTCCTCAGTCTTCTCCACCTGTATGTGGTGTCTCCAGCCTGGTAGCATCAGGGTAGACACTCATTACATGGGAGTTCAGGGATGCCCAGTTGCATATACCAAGGTAGACCTCATGGGCTGGATGTACGTATCCCTCCCAAGTTCATATGTTGAAACCTTACCCTCCCCCCATGTGATGGTATTAAGTCCACTGAGAAGTAATTAGGATTAGATGAGGTCATGAGGGTAGAGGCCTCATGAATGGTATTAGTGGCCACAGAAGAGTCACAGTGGAGCTTGTTTCCTCTCTCACTCTCTCCACCATGTGAGGACACAGCAAGAAGGTGGCTGCCTGCAAGTCAGGAAGTGAGCCCTCATCAGAACCTGGCCATGCTGGCACCCGATCTCGGACTTCCAGCCTCCAGAACTGTGAGAAATAACTGTCTCTTTTTTATATACCATAGTAATAACAATTTGTTATAGCACCCAAACAGACTAAGACAGTGGAGAAGGAGCCAGGAGGAAGCCCCAGGTGACCCAGCCCTGGAGAAAGCCAGGCAGTGTGGTGGGCTCCACATCCTGCATCCTCTTCTGTAGAAGGGCATGGAGTCTCTGAGTTGGCACACATCACCAAGGAGTGTGCTCACCTCCACCTGATGAGAGCCCTGTCAAAGGCTTTACAAACAAGATTTAAAACCTCTGGTGCCTGAATAAAAATGTTAGAAGGTAAAATTCCCAAACACAGCGTTGGTAGGCATACGTTTTGTCATTCCATTTTTCACAATATTCTTACATAAGCATCTCTTTAAAAAATAATTAAAATTAGGAATGAGACAACTATGTGAGCCTTTCTTCAGTGCTTGCCCTTAATGCTTCTTCTTCACTCCTTCCTGATGTCTCTTGACATATCCTATATCTTTATCATCCAAACACAATTGTTTCTTAATAATAATGCACATTCCATGGGCAGTTTGATGAGACCATAAAGAACCATGAGTAGAAAAAATCACATAATGAAAAGATGTGTTTTCACATCTGTCATTCACTGGGTGCATGAACTTGGGAAGTTCATTTAATTCTTTTGAGCTTCAGATTCCTAAAGGAATCTCAAACTGACTAACTCAATGAAATATTGTAAGATTAATCAGATAATATGTATGACACTTCTAGAGAATGCTTGCATACCACAAGCAGTTACCCAATAAATATTGTCTGGATTTAAAGCTTTACCTAGGCCATAATGAACTTTGAGTGCCTGTACTTATGACTCAGTAGAGTGGCTCTGCAGAGCAACACATCTGGAAACGACACAACTGTCTAGTTTTTGCATTCATAAGAAAATACACAACACTCAACACTAAGGTACAACACTAAAAATAAGGCCATGTGACAGCCATTATAGGACTTCACTGGAATTTCTAATTGGAGAGCAAAATGGGATTCTTCCATCTGCCTAGATAACATTCATCTTCTAGTCACCAATCCCAAAAGGTGATAATTAATATGTAGCTTGCAACGAGCTTGAAGAGAGAAAAAAGAACCAATCAGTTAGTCCACATGGTGCTTCAGGTACAGAATGCCAGAAGCCAAACTAAGCAGCGTGTGCAGACCTCTTTGTGCTACATCAGAACCAGACTCATTCTCACTAATGACAAGGGAAACTATTGTGAGTTAGAAAATTTCACAAATTAGCAAGTAAGAAAAAAGCATAATTAAGAGCATTAGGGACACTGAATCATGGTATGTTCAGTGTTCATTTATTTTGACAAGTATAATTTAATTTTACTTGTTTAGGGTAATATTTCATAGAATACTAATGAATGTGCTCTTGTCTCTTCTGTAAAAGTAATGAAATATTAGTAATATGAGACCTCACTGCTGCTCTCTGTTATTAAACTGTTCCTGACAGGTGAGGTAAGACCACCGTCAGGTTCATGTTGGAAAGGCTGGGTGGAATAGCAGCCTGAAAGTGAGGGGGAATTCACCAAGCGACTAACATGAGGGCTGTGCGGTGTTCCTTGGTGAGTGAGTAAATAAAATTTAAAGAGATGCATTAGGTGAAATATTTATCGTAGTCTCATTCTGGCATGAACTAAAACTGTGTCTTCTCTGGGAAAACAAAATGACTGTTTCTTGAAGAGACGTTTTTATATGCCAAAAAGCAATATTTCATCAAGACTTTCCCGTTTTTATCAATGAATCTCTTCCTCCAAGACAAGAATACTGAAAAACTTAGAATTAGGCTTCTCTATTTTATTTTCTTCCCCAAACATTCATTGACAATTCCTCACTATTCTCTGATTGTTTTTAGCTTTATTGAAGTATAATTGATAAATAGGAATTTTATATATTTAAGGTTTATGATGTGATGTTTTGATGTATCCCCACTAGCCATAACCTCACATAGTAACTTTTCTCTCTCTCCCTCTCTGTCTCTCTCTCTTTTTCTATCTCTTTTTCTTTCTCCCAACACTTTCTTTCTCCTATCTTCCCTCTTAGCATATTTCAGATATCCAAGGGGTGGATCTTCAAAAAGTTAATGGAAATATCTGTATTACCTTTTAATTATATTTTTCCACTAATTTTTTGAAGTGCATTCATGCAATACAGTACTGTTAACTATAGTCACCATGCCATACATCAGATCTCCAGGACTTGTTCATCTCGCACAACTGAAGCTTTTATCCTTTGATCAACATATTAGCATTGTTTGTGGGAATGTAAATTGGTACAGCCACTGTGAAAACAGTATGGAAGTTCCTCAAGAAATTAAAAATAGAATTACCATATGATCCAAAAATCCTATTTCTGGGTAAATTCCTAAAGGAAATGAAATCAGTGTCTCAAAGAGAGATCTGCACTCCCATGTTTATTAAAACATTATTCATAATAGGCAAGATAAGGAATCATCGTAAGTGTCTATCAAGAGATGAATGGATAAAGAAAATGTGATATACATGAGATATTTATATGAATACTATTCAGCCTTTAAAAATGAGGAAACACTGCCCTTTTGACAATATGAATGGACCTCATGATTCTTTGTCCAATTCTCTCACATGCTCACTTCCTTTTGCTTAGTTCTTATCACCTGTGTTTGCCATGGCCTCCAACCTAGATTTCCAGGTTAACCATCTTTTTTCTACCTTCAATCCCATATGCATTTCTGGTAGTTTTATCTTCTTAAAATGTGAACATCCAGCCCTCAGCTCAAAAATCTTCAGTGGTTCTACATTGTCACTGATGACAGCAATAAACAAGTCTGTGTTGCCAGATTGGAATTAAGTTCCTGCCCCCTGCAAGACTCTGTCTCCTTCTTGTTGAGTGTATTTTCTCTAATTCCTCCCACATAGACTCTGTTTTCCAGCCATAAGCATCTTTGGACAAACACTTCCTTTGACCATATTTCTTCATCTACAAATTGAGCTAGATTAACTAACTCTAGGCTCTCCTTTCACCTCCATTTCAGTCTCTTTACTTTGCTTAATTTTCAATTTACTTTTTAATCCACCAAATTACTCACGTAAGTTCATCTGAGACCTCAGAATTGCTAAAGCCAGTGGTTTACATCCTGGTTGGACTGACACTTTCTATGTCATCTGGTCTGTCCATGACACCCTCTTCCATTTTAGCTTTTGTGATATTGAATGTTTCTAGGTCTTTCCTACCTTTCTAATCACTTGTTTCGGTCTACCTCCCTGGTTTTCTTCTTTCTGTTTTACTTAAATTTTACTATTCCCAGGATTTTTTAGTTATCTTTTTGCTACTTATATTCTCACTGTACATACACCTGGTTTTTGTCCTAAAAGTTCCTGATTTACAAATCTCCCCTCCAGCCGGTTCTTTCTCTTGAGCTCAGGCAGTCATGGAGAGCCACCTGGATCACGTTTCTTCCTGGATGTCTCATCGGTATTTCAAACTAAAATTGACCCTCATGGGGATTAATATGCCATAACTAAACAGTGTCTTCTTTCTACATTCCCTGGTTTACCAAATAGCATCATCTCCACCCAAGGTAGCCAAACTAGACTCCAAACCCTCCTCATTCCGGTTACAAGTTTCTTACACAACTTGAGAATCTGCTGTCACTGTCTTAACCCAGACCTTCATTGTCTCTTTTCTCTTACTTTGAAAGAGTTCTCACAATTGCTCTGATCCCACTTTCTCCCCTCCTAAGTTCATCCTTTAACACGGCCATCAAGTTGTGCTATCTCCATCTCAAAGTTCCTCTTGAAACTTCCCGGTTTGAATATTTTCAACTGGGGCAGGGGGTGGGGGACAAGCTTTTACTGCAGAATGCATAGTCCTTTATGATGTTCTAGATTCTACTTTTCTCCTACTTCAACTTCTACCATTCTTCCAACTATTTCTTACACAGTTCAAATGCCACCTTCTCTAAATTCGACTCCTCCCTCCAGGACAAAGTCTCCCTCTCTTTTTGAAACCCTCAGGGCTCAAAGACAGACCACTCTCTTCATCCTCAGTGTATTATCTTATAATCACATACTTGTCTTTCTTCCTTATGAGATTGTGTGCTTTGAGGGCAAGAGTCTTGTCTTATGTATATTTATAGCCCAGGTATTTTTTCCAGTGTCTGACACATAGTAGACTTTCAATGTTTGTTGTGCGAATAAACAAATAAATTGATTATAGCATTTTGCACTCCCCTCGGACAGCATCAAGCAAACATTTGTTTTCTCTCATCACCTGTAATCCAGTTCCTAATCTCATGTTTGGACCATGCCTTTGGCTCTGTGTTGAGCCTGCTAGCACTTTAAACCAGGCAGCACCTGGCAAGACAGAGGGAAAATAATGCAGCAGAAGAGCGACAAGTAGAAACCCAGCCAGTGCCTGAGTAGCCTCCTTGTACGATCCCTTTTGGATTCACTGTCCCACCATTTAACACTTGAACTTTCAGCTGCTGAGATTTGGAATGAGGGAGCTTAATTAGTCAACAAGACATGACAACATTCTGTTACAGTGAGATTACATACACCTATGGGGTGTTAGGAGACACAGAGGAAAAACCAGCAACTTCAGAAACCTGAAAATAGCGTTATCTTCCAACAGCACATGGGAGAATGTTCCAAGAGATAAAACACACAAGACAAATGGTGTCTGTAATTGAAATGCAATGGAAGAATGGAGCTTAAAGAATTCTAAATACATTTTCTGTCCCAATGTCCCTATATGGTTATGGTGAACTGGATTAACAAAGAATTGCAAATATTTTTAAATAGAAATAAATGTACATTTCTAATGGGGCTTACTCCAAGGGCCATAAAAATCTGTACAGACATCACATCACTGTGTTATAATTTCCATTCTGTTTATAATTTAATATTTATTCCTCCATACTAATTCAAAATGCATATGTCTTTATTTCTTAAAGGAAGAAAAGGATGTTTAGGAACCGCTGGGGATTCCTTTCCACACGATGATTCTACTTAATGATAGCACTCACAGTATAAGAGAAAATCAAAGTGCCATGGATTCAGGATCAGGTTCCCGTGGCCTTGTGAGTGCAGAGGTGAGATCCTCATCTGACTGAGTTGGCCAAGATTTGTTCTCTGTTCTTCTTGTACTTTGTCACCTTCACATCATTGTCTTCCTTCAGGGAGATCCACGTGTGCCACTTTTTTTTCTGGCCAACCCTGCCAATTTGACGGTGATGTTGTTAGCCCGTGCTGCTGCACTAAGCACCCTGTAAGGCATCCTCCCACCAGAGTCCTGCGGGTGAGTGGAGCAAAACACCTCCGAATTTAGATTCCCACTAATTCACTGACGGAATAAACATTATGGGCTGCTGTGTATAAGCTCTGGGGAGATAACAGTCTGTAAGGTGTTCCAGTGAGAGAGCTGACGACAACCACATCAACACACAGACATACAGCACAAGGCATACGGGCAAAGAAAGCGTAATAAGATAAGGGAATGTAGGATGGAGGAGAGGGGCTATTTTATGTCAGGTGATCGAGAAGGTCTCTCTGAGAAAGTAGTGTTAAAGCAAAGACACAATAAAGCAGCTAAGGTAAGAACTATGTGATACCAGCCCACCTAACATTTCTGCACACACACACCCCCCACCAGCTCCCAGCACTCCAGACCTCCCCTCTTCCCTTTCCTGGGTCTTGGCTTGGCCAGGAAAAATGGAAAGTCTCTCACGTGTCAGCCTCAGTCTCTCTCTCTCTGTCTCTCTCTCTCTCTCTGTCTCTGTCTCTCTCTCTCTCTCCCCTCTCAACATTGTTTCTCTTTGCATCCCTCCACCCCACCCACATCTTTTTCCACTCTCAGGAACCTCCCTGTGGGAAAACATTATGATCATTAGCAAATATAAGATACTTAAGCCTTGATATTCAGAAGAGGTGATTTACATGTTGAAAATATTTTCTCTCTAACAAAGCCTGATGTTCAAAACTAAGTCTGACTAAGGAGATGAAGAAAATCCACAGTGGTGCCTGCTATCTCCTGCATTGGGCGACAACCCTCCTGGCTTAGCCTTAGAAGTAACAGGCTAGAAAGGAACATAGTTTCAGGCCAAAATAGAAATACATCAATTTACTATCCTCTTAAGTTTTTCCTATTACTCTGCATATGTCTATACAGAGATTCAGCCAGTCAAAAATGCTGGCATCGTTGTCCTTAAAAGGTGCCTGTAGGAATTAGAGAGAGAGATGGAGCCAGGGTTGGGCTCAGTGTTGTTTTTATGTTCATGGACTCCATGAGTGACTTCTTATGCATCATCTCCTGCAGTGGAGATGCTGCTGCCTGCAGGCTGTGAAGGCTGGGTTCACTCCCCCTCCTTCTGCTAAGTGAACATATGCAGGAAATCGGAAGAGGCTTCCTTCAGACACTCATTCCTGGTGTGCAATGGGAAAATCCAATGGGGTGGGGGTAGAAGGTCAGTCCACTCCAAATCTATCCAATTTCTGCATTCCACCAATGAGCAGGGACTGGTTATTTGGCCGTTTGAGATAACTCTTGGGAGGGACTTTAATTTAGGTAGTCAAAGGTGACCTATATGGGTCTTTTCCTACCAAATCCCAGCCTCCCCGATCCTGTTGAGAAGTGTACTATCAGACTAATTGTTTTTCCTTTGTAGGTAATCTGTCTATCATCTCTGGTTTCTTTTTTTTTTTTTTTTTTTAAATTTTATTTTGTCGATATACATTGTGGCTGATTATTGCTCCCCATCACCAAAACCTCCCTCCCTTCTCCCTCCCCTCCTCCCCCCCAACAATGTCCTTTCTGTTTGCTTGTCGTATCAACTTCAAATAATTGTGGTTGTTATATCTTCTCCCCCCCCCCCCGGTTTGTGTGTGTGTGTGTGTGTGTGTGTGTGTGTGTATGCTGGCGAGGCTGCGGAGAAAAAGGAACTCTCATACATTGTTGGTGGGACTGCAAAATGGTGCAGCCTCTATGGAAAATGGTATGGAGGTTCCTCAAACAATTGCAGATAGATCTACCATACGACCCAGCTATCCCACTGTTGAGTATATACCCAGAGGAATGGAAATCATCAAGTCGAAGGTATACCTGTTTCCCAATGTTTATCGCAGCACTCTTTACAATAGCCAAGAGTTGGAACCAGCCCAAATGTCCATCATCAGATAAGTGGATACGGAAAATGTGGTACATCTACACAATGGAATACTACTCAGCTATAAAAACGAATGAAATACTGCCATTTGCAACAACATGGATGGACCTTGAGAGAATTATATTAAGTGAAACAAGTCAGGCACAGAAAGAGAAATACCACATGTTCTGGTTTCTTTTAAGATCATGTCTTCGTCTTAGGTAGCATGCAATTTTACTGTGATGAGTTTAGGCGTGGATTTATTTGCATTTATCCCTCTTAGAAATTGAGATTCCTGACTCTATAGATGCTAGTCTTTCATAAGTTTTGAAAAAATGTTTTATTCATTATTTCTGCAGATATTGCCTTTCCTCCACCTTGTCTATTCTCTTCCTTTGGTTCTCTTATTAGAGATAGGTTACCTCTAATGGGTAACTCATGAAGTTATACCTCTTTATTGCTTTTTGCTTTATGGGAGATAAATTATTCAAATCTATCTTACTGTACACTAATTCTCCCTTTTCGTGTGTGCCAAACATGCTGTTTATCTCACTTGAATTACCTTAATTTTAATGATTACAGTTTTCCTTTTTAGGAGTTTCATTTTTTCCCTCCAAAACCTATCTAGTATTTTTGAAGCAGTCTTTGTCTTTTCTCACGACTTCATTTCCTTTTTTAAAATATCTTCAAACTTGTTAAACGTACTCATTTCACATGAATTTTGGATTTGGGGGTGTCAGGCTCCTCTTTGGTGGAGTTATTTTTTATAGAGTGGTTCTACATTTGCTTCCACTGGGCATGCCAGGGCTTCACAGTCTTGATTTTCTCGATTTCAGCCCCAACCCTTTATAAGTTGGGTCCATGGTTCAAGAAAGTTCCAACCTTCCTGGTGTTATTTAAACCCCATCCCAGGTAGACACGGCCGGGGATCCTTGTCCATCCCCTGAGCTGGTAGGCAGAATTTTTCTAGCATTCTTTTCAATGAGTATAGGACATCCAGTGCCTGGCTTTACTGGGTAGGTGGAACAGGAGAATGGAGTAAGTTATGATTCCTGACAAAAGTGGTTTCAAGGCCTTGACTTCTGTCTCCTGTGGTCATTACACTTAAGCCCATTGATATGCAAATTATTTAAAACGTCCTGTCACTTGCATTCCTGTGTCAGCTCAGTGTATGCTAACACTTGCTTCTGTCTTCTGGCTGCTGCAGATAGCCCTCCTTTTTTGTGAACTCAGTCAAGCATTGAACAACATTTGTAGTTGTGTATCCAGAATTTCTAGGAGGTTTTAGAGGACAAGTTTTCAGGACACCTGATCTACCACATTTTGGAAGTTGAAATGAAAAGAAGTTATTATATTTTCTATAGGGATTCCTCCAAAATCTCCACTGATAGAAATACATTAATAGTAAGTATTTCTCAAACTAAATAAAGCAATCAACCAGCTTCCTCATGGATTATAATATTTTTATTTATGTATTATTATACTTTTACAAAATATTCACTCTATCATGTGAAAAAGCAATCTCTTATTTATATGAGCACTAACACAAGATGGGTGCTTTTATTTAATGATACTTTCATTTAATCCCGAGAATGCTTCTTGAGGTAGGTTTTGTTTGTTTGTTCCTTTTCTAAGAGGAAAAACCGAAGATTGTAATAAAATTGAACAGTTCTTCCAAAGTTATAAAGCTCATGTATAGCAAAACTAAAACCTGAACCCAGATCTGTCTAAATCTAAAGTCAACTCTACCACCAGAGACTTTCATGGTGAGGTTCCTGATGACCCTTAACAAGGATCACCTGACACTACAGGACCCTCCCCAGACCCCCTCAATAATGATCTGTGGAAATGAGGACAACTAATCTTCAAAAACCTTCCAGGTGTTCTTCCCCACTAAAGTTTGGTGAATTACATACGATCACGCTGCACTTGTATTTACGACTTAAATCAGCTCTCTTGATTGGAGATATTGTATGCATGTGGTCAAATCCTCTGGGGAACATCAATTGTGACTATTATACATTATTTTGGTGAATATGCAGAAAACAAATCTAAGATGAATAGTGTGTAAAGACGTGGGGAGTGAGAGCAAAGTTGGTCTTTTACAGAGGCATGGAAGTTGACACACCACTGGGGAATTCAGGGGAAAGGGCTTTTCTCCAGGTGCTACCACCCACCTCCGTTGAAATGTTGTTTCCATATTGTCACTTTCTCCTGCTTTTGGGTTTTTGCATAATCTGGGAGCCTGGAGCAGCACTTCAGAGGAAAGCCAAGATATGATAATGGTGGTGGGGGGGGTTAGAGGGAAAGACCTTGAGTAGCCAGAGAATGAGGTATGAGTGATGAATATTTGAGGAAAGAGGACTGGGAGAAAAGGAGAGAGACAGGAAGAGGGTGGCAGAGCTCTTACGGGATGGCTCTCGTCAGAAGAATCTGGGATTTAATTTCTGCCTTGAAAAATTTCCTACTCTCTGAATCTTATTTCCTCATTTGTGTAATGGGGATTAAAACCATTGCCCTAAATAAATAAAAATTTTTTAAAAAATGGATTGGAAAGTGCTTTGAGAAGATTGGGGGAATGATGCTAATTGTGCCATTACAGCAAATAAGTGCACAGCCTGGTACTGATGACGGCAAGTACGCCATCTCACCCAGCTGCTCAGCTCAGCCAGGGGATGGAGAGGCCAGATTGAAGCTTTGTCCAAGGCCCTGAGATGTCAACTACATGGAGGCTTCCAGAACCATCCCAATGCTCAGCACCCACCACCCACATCATTTTACCTTCAGCCTGTGCTAAGGTACACATGAGAAAGGGCAGGGCATCCTGAGTTGGAGGCAGATGTCAGGGCTTGTGATGAGCCCTTTACATTGATCCACAAGATCCAATCACACAGAGCATACAACAGGTGGCATATAGCATGGACAGCATAGAAAGAGGCCTTGGGATTGTATTTTTGCAGACAAAGGAGAGGACAGGCTTTCCTAGTGGAAGAACATGTGCAAAGTTGCAAAGACCTTTGTGCAGCCTCTTGGGGGTGGGGCAGAGGAGCTGAGGAGGGGCAGGGGTGGTTGGGAGTCTGCACAGGTACACGGAGGGGTTGACAGCACATTTGAAGAAACTTGAGTGTCATGTTAAGGAGTTCACTGTATAAGTGCTGGAAAATGAAAGATTTATATGTGAAAAACGAGTCTGGAGGCAGCGTGGGGGACACACTGGAAAGTGAGGAGTGACGTGAGAGAAAACCCATTAGGTACTTTTGAAATCACATAGGCAAGAATCGATGAGGCCTGAATTAGGGCAATGGGGATGGGAATGAGGGGAAACTGGGGATTCCAGAAATATTTCAGCAGCAGAAGAAACAGGATTCAGTAAACTAAGTAAGAAAATTAAGGTTGTGTGTGTGTGTGTGTGTGTGTGTGTGTGTGTGTGTGTGTGTGTGTGTGTGTGTGTGTGTGTGTGTGTGTGGAGACTGGGATTAGATTTCTAGTTTGGGCTCTATAGGAATGTCATTGACTAAAGATGGACAATATGAACAAGGTTGCAAAGGACAGGCGAGGTGTAGAGAGAGCACAGATACTTAGTTCGCTTGGACGGTTGGAGGTGGAGGTGCCTGCAGAATGGGCAGAGTTGACCAGCAGGCTTTGAGGCTGTGTCCAGGATTCAACAGAGAAGTATGAGCTCAATATAAATGTTCCACAATCATCAGCATGAAAGTTAGAAATTAAAGTCTTAGATGTTGAGATGGTTACACGGATATGTCAACTCGACTGGGCTAAAAGACGTCCCCATAGCATTATCTCTGGGTGTGTCTGTGAAGGTGTTTCTGAAGAGATTAGCATATGAATTGGTGGACTCAGTGAAAGCAGACCTCCCTCCCCAGTGTGGGCGGCATCATCCAATCTGTTAAGGGCCTGTATAGAACAACGAGACAGAGGAAGGTGCACTTGCTCCTTGCTTGACCTGGGACATTCATCTTCCGCTGTGATCAGACGTTCGTGCTCCTGGTTCTCAGGACTTCGGGTATGGACTGCAGCTCCACCACTGGCTTTCCTGGTTTCCAGCTTGTAGATGGCAAAGTGTGGGGTTCTCAGCCTTCAGCATTGTGTGAGCTAATCCCTCATAATAAATGTCTTTCTGTATATCTCTATATATCATATTAGTTCTGTTTCTCTTGAGAACTCTAACACAGGTGTCAGTGAGAATACTGAGGAAAATTTATAGAGTTAGATTTAAAAGTACAATTGGAGGAACTGCGGACAATGGCAAATCTTAAGAAGTGGACAAATAGTGACATGATGAAAAAGCCAAAAAGAAACACCCATAGTGGAAAAAGGAAAAGCTGGAGACGTTGAGGTGACAGGTCTCTGGGGCTGTCATGCCTCCATAGCCCAAACTTGGTCCTGGGAAGGGGGAAGGTCTGGCAGTTCCAGATCCTGCATGATGCTTAGTCCAGCCCAGCACCACGAGACCCACCCAGCACAGAATGGTGACAGAGCCACAAGTCAGCAGGATTTAACCCTTTTCCTATGGAGAAATTCTGCTCGGACCCTACTAAACTAGTTGTGCCTGTACATTAGTGCATGCATTTGTGGGTACGTGTGCTTGTGCATGTGTGCATGTGTGTGCATACATGTCTGTGTAGTTTGTGAAATTGGATCTCTGATTTCAAGCCTTTTATCATCAGGGAATTGAGCAGACCTCTTCCCGGACATAATAGTCCCCCACCTGAGTGTTGGATAGTTTCATGTCTCTACCCATGTCCTCTGTTTTACAATACGTTACGTGCTGTTTGGAAAGCCAGATCTTTCTTGACAGATGTCTTTTTGTTTGTTTGTTTTTCCCAGCCACCAGATTAGATTCCACTCTGGAAGATGGCAGACACCATTTTTTTTTTCTTTTTTCTTTTTTTTTTTCTTTGTCCAAAAGAAGAGATAATAATCATCAGCTCACAGTCTCCAAGAAAGTTTAAAGATAAAAAAAAAAAAAAAAAAAAAAAAAAAACATAACTGCTCACAATCTATTTGAAATGCTAAGAATTATCAGGCTATTATAATCTGCAATTTTTTCTAAATATCTTCAATTGAATCATAATTTTGTTTTTAAGTGTGGATTTTTGAAAGCAAAATTGTGTTTAAGTCTCCATTTTTCTGTAAGCAGTGGTGATAAACCTGGGCCTAAGAGTTTTTATCTGAATAATTAAAAGGATCTAATAGAAATGCCCTCTCAGCTTCGCAGACCCAGTGAGCTTTGGGCTGATAATGGAATAGCCAAACAATCAGAGAATGAGACCATCCACTGAGCTCCTGAGCGAGGGCCAAGTGCAAGGTGGGACCAGAGATCATGTATGAGGCAGGGCAGGCCTGACTGTGGCAGGGTGGGGAAGCCAGGGGAGGGGGATGCAGACAGAGCAGGCTTGGAGGAGCAGGTGTCTAATGGGGGGAGCACATCAGGGGAGAGTTTCCTGGTGGGGGAGAACGACTTCACACTGCTCCATTTACAGCTTTTCAGGGCACAGAGTCATTTTTCATGAGAAGCAGCCTGGACAGGGATCTCTGCCTCACACTGTCTTTCCACTCTGCACAAATGGGTAACTACCCTAGTTTCCTGTTCATAACATGGGGCAATTCTCCAACAGGCTCACGGTTGTAAAGGGCTTGGTCCCTAGGGGTCAAGCACTGTCGTCTGGCTAGTTTGAGCCACAGCAGACAAAGGAGGACCTCCATCAGTTTTGGGGACAGCAGGCTTATGGGAGAAGGGGAACCAGCACACGGGGTGCTTCTCCCCTGAAGACACAGGGACGTCTGAGAGCAGGGGAGGGCATGGCACTCCTGCAATACCCCAGCGCAGCTCTGGCAGTAACACTTCTTCCAGGAGGGCAGGCAGGCAGGACACGGGCACATGTCTGCTGCAAGCCCCAGTAACGGAATAAGTGCCAGTCCACTTAAAATCATCACAACCACGATAACACCAAACAGAACCAGGCTGATCCGAGAACATGTGCCCATGCCCCTAACTGTTCCATGCTGCTGCAGAAAATAGAATTCTTCCAGTAGAGGAAAATATTGTGTGTCCCAGCTTTCAGGCATTGACACAGTTTGAGGGATGAAATGGAGATTAGGTCCATTAAAAGGACTCTGGTCTTTGCACCCTGCATTCAGTGCTGGTCATGTGCCCGATATTCTTGCAGAGAATACTTTCTGTGAACTTCTTTCTTTAGTAAATGGAATTTCTTGGCTCACACACTTTTTAATGTGGTTTATATAGAATCTTTCAGAGCAAGGGAGAGAGAGAAAAAGCAAGTGAGTCTGTGGCTGCCTCTTGAAAAATCACCGTGGCCCACACACAACTCTGAGAGTGACAGTGTGAGGTCGTTCTGGTGCTCGCCATTTCAGATGGCAGATGGGAAGCAGGTGCGTTTCTGCAGGATGGGCTGAAGAAGGGCTTAATTAAAGAACACGCTCACGACATCCAAAAGACCTTGAATTGCCACCGGGCAGGCCAGCTTTTCCCCCTTCCCCAGAATCTTTTTAACTCTTTTCACGGTGGGTCATTGTCCTCTCTCCAGCCCAAAACAATGAGGCCGGGGCTATTATTTCCCTTGTGGACAAATGGCTCAGCAGAGACGACTGTCAGGCCAGCAGACCCTTCTGGGGTGACTCCACAATTGAAATGGCTCTCAGGGATCGGCCTCAGCTGCTGCCTGCTGGGACTGTCTCTAATTGTCACTGGGACCCAGCCTTCTGGTCAGCTCCAGTCTTGCCCCGTCTACACTGCTTTTCCTCCCTGGCTCCCTCTGATGAGACTTCCTTTTGTTCCCCACAGGATCACACTTCTATGTCCCTTACAAGTGAGGTGATGGTCTCTCTGCTCATGTGAAGACTTTTGGAGCCTCTGTCCCAGTGCCCGCCACCACCGATGATGGGTTCCTCCCACTCCTCTCCTGTCTGCCCACGTGCTCTGATCCCATGCGTGGTAATTGGTATGGGAAGGAAAAAAGGAGGCCCTGGGGCCTGCCCTCTCATTTGATGGAGGGGAACCTTTGGGACTGGGAGGGAAGTGACTTGGCAGAACGAATTTGTAGCAAAGCCAGGATGTTTGCCAACAAATGCAGATTCCCAGTGCACAAAATGGGAGAGTGCCCCTGTGGCTTCCAGGAGGCGTGGGCCCTCCTCACCTCTCAACTGGGGAGCAGAGACCTGGGAATTCAAGAGACCGGTGGCCACCGTGTGGAGGACATGCTGAAGCCAGACCTGCCTCCAGGTGAGCCCGGACTTGCTGACAGGAGAGCCATGCTGCATTCAGGAACAGGATGACACCTGCCTTGCTGGCCTTTAGACTAAGCAAAATAGAGACAGAAGAAGGAACACTGCCTCCTGAGAGGAGAAGCATGTCTGGAGGGACCCGGTGCGGAGCGAGGCAGAGGGTGCTGATTCACACATGCCCCAGGACCTGAACGTCACAGAGGCCCCCGCCAATGCAGCTTCCATATTTCACTGCCTATTTCAGGATTACTTATGACACAACTCTGTTTACAGCTGAGACCCAGGGAGGTGACTGTATAAGTTTGCATAACTAATCAGTGGCATAGATAAGACACAGTTTTATTACCTCCTTATTTAAATCAGTTGCAAAATTTTGCAAACATTTCAAATAAGCACATCTCCAGCATTTTATGAACTTTTTATGTTTAATCCCAATGATGGGCTTGCTTTAAATAAATATTAAGGATATACTATACATCGATATATACACAAAAGACCAGTAATAATCCCTATCTATTTCCTGAATTGAGCATCACATATTTTAGACAGATGTTGATATTCAACTCTGTTCCCCACAAACGTGTGCAATCAATAATGTTTCGATTTTTTTTTTTTAAAGAAACCCCACAGAATCCTTTCAGTAGATTTTTTTTTTTTTTTTTTATCTTGAATCTAAGAAATGGTGGAGAAAGCATGGGAAATGTACAAACAGAATTGTCAAAGGTCACCTAACCAAGAAACCTCATGGAAGTGGTGAAGGCGTCTCTCAGTTGTGACAGGATCCTGTTCCCACCTCTGCAGTTTTCTACTAACATGTTCAAGGAGGGGCTCTTTCCTGGGGACTTGCACACGGCCTTGGTGGCCACACTGTTCGAGTTACACAACGTGGGCACACACACTCTTACCCCAGCAACTTATCAGGCTAATTCAAGCATCCGTGGAGCCTGACATCACAGACGGTGTTAGAGGGTAGGACAGGGAATAATCTGACATGCGGGGAGGAGGAACCGTGTGCGTTCTTCCTGCCTTTCTTCACTGCCCCTGTTTTCCTTGCTCTTTGGCACTCAGCACTTCCTACTTACACATACGAACCGTCAGTGGAAAACCTTCATTATCCAAAACTGTATGGTCTGAAACTCTCTATATCATCCCACGGGTGCATCTTGACTCATGATCACCCCTGAATACACACGATAGAGTGAGAACTCTGCAGTGCTAGGCCAGGGACTGGAAGCATAACATGTGTGCACGTACATGCGGGACGTCCTGTCTACAAACTGTGTTGCCCCCGGGAATAAATACCTAAGTTTCCCCATGGTGATGTGATTAGAGATAAGCCTTCCTATTGCTGTGATTACAAAAGGGGGCATGGATTTGCATCTGTTAGTGGTCACTGCTTTTTTGAACAGCTATGGCAACTCTGGGTATCTTTCACTTATTTACTTAACCTTCATGGAAAGCCAACTGTGTGCTTGTACCCACTGGATTTTTCATCATATAATCCTGCCATTGCACATTTTTGTGGGATGTATGATTCTCAGTCTCCTCTGAGGATTTTGACACTAAAAGCATCCCTCTACCGGGAAAATGTGAAAATATTCCATTTCATCCTGAGTCAGCCCATTTGGAAATAGGAGCAACGCTTCCTCAAACTCCATTTTTTCTTTCTATCAGATGTCCTTTGTGGGATAAAAGCTCTAAGGATGGAAATTAGCTGCTTCTGTCCTGTGGATCTTCCCAACCCTATTCTTTCAGAGGGATTGTCCACAACGCGCTCAGCCCACCACAATGCAGATACGCACGGCTGCTGATGGCCTCACTTCAATAGAAGGGCTTTCACAACATGTGCCCGGGGTCCTGAAAAAGACTCTCTTCTTGGGGGCTTAGGCCTGGGGATGGAAGGCCAAGGCCTGGAACTGTCAGAGCAGCATAGAAACTGTTCTGTTCCAGATTTCAGAAGACCTCAAAGCATTTCAATATGTGAAGAATTTAAAAATTACATTTGTTCAAGGGATGAGGGAAAGGAAAGGAAGAGAAAAAGGAGGCAGGGGGAGGTTATTTATTTTAAAAGTTTACCTCCATGGTTTCTCCACTCTGGGGGTATTCCTAGAAATGTCCCTCCTCCAGACATGAAGGTGGTGCCAATTGCCAATAATCCTTTATTCCCAGAAAATAAAAAAAAAAAAAAAAATGGTTAGTAAATGTCTAGATTAAAAAAGAAAATTAGCTGAATAAGCGAACAGCCAGGATGGGCTTCTGGATGGGCCGGGCATCTGCTGCAGGAGTCCCAAGTGCAATCGCCAGCTCTCTAAGTCTGCAGGGCATCATTTTTCTGCTTTGAAAAACCCCAGCCATCTCTTGGAGAGTCGAATTGATTAGAGGCCACCTTTCGTGAAAGTGATGCTATCATTGTGGTTGTAATTTATGCAAAGAAATTCTGCGGCACACGATGATCAAATTATAGTGTACAATGCAGGATTTCTATCTCATGGTCCCCTCTCTGGGTTTCTCACTTTTATCTCCATTAAGATCAGGTCTGTGAAAATTTGGTGCACATGGTTTTCCATCTGAAAAATAGAACATTTCCACATGTTTCTGTATATTTTTGAAATGGAGAGAGTGCCATCACCACTTCGAAATTTAACTGAGTTTAGGAGGCAAAGGCAATGTGATTCCTGGGGGGGGGGAATAGCCAGAAAGAAAGGGTTTGATGAGATCTATAGTTTGAAACTGGGCAGCCTACTTTATTTAAAATAAAAGCATTGTACCTTAGTTTCATGAACACCGGAGACTTTGTCATACGGGGTTACATAGGCTGAAAGGTGACTCAGAGGTTAAGATTCTCTTCTTACCTAGACAGCATCTTGCTTTGTGACTGCAACTACAGTGCAGCTCCCCCCACCCGTTTCCACATTAGCCACCATTTTAGTGCAGTATGTGGATCCCGATAAGATGGAGGCAGACAGAAAGAAACCCTGCGGGGCTCCCATCCACACGCTCAGCCACGCCTCACAGCCTGGGCGCCTCTCTCCTGGGGTCGTACACTCTTCAGTGTCCTCCCCTCACTGAATCAGGAGGGGCTGGGACAGGACGGGACTGCGCTGAAAGCCAGGATGATAACAGAGCCTGTTTTGCCAACAGTCCTGGGATGGTGCAAGGACAGTGAGCCCCTATTTAAAGCATTACAATGTGGAATTTTAATGGGCTATTTACTATCTTGAATGTTGTTCAAGTGTATACACTATCCATACGGGGTTGATTAATTCCTCTGTGAGCTGCCTTTTCTTCTCTCTGTCCAAATGTATGGCACTCGTGAAAAATCTATCCAGAGCACACAGGACCTTGCTGGTGGCCACTGGGCTGGGTGGGGGCCTGTGTGGCAGGGTGGTTTCTCTCCCCACTCCCCTGCCAGCCTGCTTGGTCAGCATGCCTGCCCACTGGAGCCTTAACAGAGAAACCTGCCTCTTTCCATGCCTGCCTGGGAGGGACAGCTGGGAGGTGGTAAGAAATGATGAGCAAGGATTCAGGCAGTTTCTGGCTCTCCTGGAGAACTGGGTGAAAGAACAGCCCTAGACTGATTCCTCAACGCAGTCTGACCTCCTGGGCATTGGGTTGTGACTGCTATCTATCACGGCGGGAAGGAGTAGGCAAGTGTGTGTGTGTGTGTCTGTGTGTTCGCAGAATATTAATTCACACTGAAATCCTAGGGAATATTTACCAGCCATAAAGTGCCTTTTCCTAACTAGAACAAACGTAGGAATAAATAAAATGCTTATATGTCTGGGTCTACTCTTCCCTTCTCTCACTCTCTAACACACACACACACACACACACACACACACACACACACACACACACACACGCGCGCGCGCCCCTGGGCACTAAAACTAACCAATGGCCCAAGGAAAAGCTGACCTTGAGAAATGTAATTTCCAATTCAATTGAAGTCCAAAGCAGGAGGCTGTGTCTTGCCCTTCCGACAGCCACCGAGGAGTCCCCCTCAAGCCTTAGATGGGCCACAGGCACGTGTCTCCCCACTTGGACTTGGGTGAGGTGCCCCCAAAACAGCAGCCTAAGAGAAATGGAGCAGCCCAGATGCACCCATGTCAGCCGGGCAGGAGCACGTAGTGCTGGCTGCAGCCCTGACAGTGAGGGTGTGCTGAGGCCTTTCTTGCCACCTGCACCTGAACCTAGACACACAGAGCCCCTGAGAGTCAAGATGAGTTTCATTCTTCACCTTTCCTCCCTCAATAAACACATGTTACCAACACTTGAAGGAAAATCCCAAGCTGTGCCTGAGTGAATTGAATCAGAGAGGGTAGGCAGGGCTTTCTAACAAAACCCAAACCACAATATTTGTAAGCAATTTCCATACTTTTCTTCTTTAATTCTTTTCGAGATCATCCTTCTCTCCCCAAAGGCACTCATGGAACACATGTGCAGTAATCTGCTGTCTTCTCTCTCTTTCCCTGATTAGGCCCTATCAGAAAGAGAGCTCTTAGGATATGGCTGAGAGTAAAGATACTGATGAAATCATTTAAACTTAAAAAATTCAGTGATGAGACAGTATGTATAGTCTGATTCAACTATAAACGTAAATGTGTATGTGTGAGGTTGTATCTGTACAAGATACAGAAAAAAATATATACCAACATGAAAGTGGTAGTTACCTCTTGGTGGTGTGATAATTGATTCATTCTACTTGATTCTTCACACTTTTAATTTTTTTCTTAAACAGATTATGAGTTATTGCCTCTACAACTAGAAAAAAATTTGAAAAACTGACAACCTGAGCACTGTATTGTGTTTGTTATTTGGCAGCTACCATACAAATTAGTGAATACTCAGTTAACACAGAGTTCTCAGTGGGCTTTTTGTCTTTCTACTTTATTTATTCCAGTTTTTATTTTAACTCAGTCCCTCTTCTGGACTACGAAGGTACCTGTGGCATAAACTTCTAGTCGATTCCTAACATCTGCACTCTCCCCATTTCTCACAGTCATGGGCCCCCAATATTTTGCTGGGCACGTGGCCATCAGTAGAAGGCTGCACTGCCCCACCTCGCTTGCAGCTGCTGTAGCCATGTGACTGCATTCCAGCCCACAGCACATGAGCAGAGATAATGTTTCAGGTTTCATACACTTGATGTCAGAAGAGGAAGGACATCCAGACCTGTCCCTTTTCTCTTTCCATTTCTGAAACCCACCTCTGCAACACTGTGGGGCCCTGCATGGAGAACTTGCCAGATAGCCCTGACTGACACTGGAGACTGTTGCTGAGATTGAAGAGGGGGGCACTGCCACCCAGGGCCATTCCCTGCCCCAATTTGGCATCCAGGTGTGTACTCAGGTTTCATTGTCAACCACTTCCGAGGTCTTGGGGCCAGATGAGTAAACCCAATCTCTTAAGAACATGAAGGGTTTCCATTCTAGTAGTTTCTCTAATTTCTTGAAATCACCCATCTTGAAAGAAATCCACAGCTTTCATATTACTACTTAGGAATCTTTTCTTTTTTTTAATCAGTGGACCATAAAATACTCAATTCTTTTTCCCCATTACCCCTCCCAAGATACCCACTACAATGCCCCACCAAATACTCACTACCAGCTCAAATACTCACTCCTGTAAATTGTGTGTGTGTAGGTGGGGATGGAGGCTGTACTTTCCAAAGCTCCTGGATCTTGCTCTGAAATGCTTTCCTGCCCTCTGTGTTTGGAGAGTATATGCGTGGATTTGGCTTGGCCTTGAGTTTACTCCCCATGTCCTGCTCTTGGGTTTGTCCTGGACCATCACAATGACTCCAGAATAAGACGTGTGCAAGTAAGCTTTCAGTGTAGGTGATCTCTCTCCCTGCAGTAACTGGCTCTCAGGGATCTGCTGAAGGCTACCACACCTGTTTCTCTAGAAGATTCCAGAGCTCTTTACTACCATTGTGGGTTCCTTCCTGCCATAGCTTATAAAACCAAGTCCAAATCCTCTGTCTGAATCTCCTGTTTTTGCTTTTGGTGCCATCATTTCCCCTTCTCCTTTCCCTGTCCTTATTATCACCACTGGCTGGAAATATTTACAGTTTAAATTCAGGTGTGCAGAGCTTGGGACGAAGATGTCCCAGCTTTGCCCTGGCCACACCCATTCTAGGGAAGTCTAAGCCACGCCTCCCAATCTCCCAAGACTCTCCCCTGGCCAGAGTCTTGATGTTGTTGTCACACTTCTGCTCTCAGAGATATGCAGAACCACCGCCCCTCCCCATGGGTATTTAGCTAGGTGACTTGCCCTGTGTGCTGACTGTCAGCATGCCCAGAAACCTGTCCTACATGATTCAGGCTTTGTTTGAGTCATAGTCATCAAGAAGAGTTTGCTCTGAGTACCCTAAATGTGAAGCCCAACAACTCTCCATCCTGTGACACCTTTCCCAGGTACTGACCGTCTGCTTCAACTTCCCAGTAGGATGTCCTAGCTAAAGCTCAAGTATCTCTGTCCTTAGCCCAGGCCTCAGAAATCCTCCCAGGCTTAGAAAATGCCTTGGATTTTGGTAAACTGATCATTTCCACTAAGGTCATGGGTTCACCACCTGGGACTGCTTTGGAGCATGTGCCTCAGGCTCCTCTGTCCCTGTCCCTTGGAATCCCGGCAACATAGACCTCGTGTGCACCCCCACTCCAGATGAAAGCTTTAGTTCTCAGAAACTCACACATGGAGATGGGCCTTTGCATTGCCTTCCGCATTCTTCCCTCTTTGAAGGAATTCATCTCACTGGAAAGTTTTAAAGTACCTTAGGATGCAACAGAAGAACGGTGGTGTGTCATTATTTCTCCCAACTGAATAAAATCTGATCCTAATTTCTGTTCAACCTGCTAGCTGAACATTCGTGTCCATCACATTTTTGCCATTCCTCTGGGACTTGAACAAAATTCCAGAAGGTTCTGTACAGTTCAAACATCCAAGGAAGAGCTCCCTGTTCTTTAGCTCCAGGTTTCCCACAGATACAGTCTCTGTCCCTTGTAGACAAGCTGAGTCTGAGCTGAGTTTGGGCACAGGGGTACTTCATCACTGTCCCCAGTGTCTAGTGTCCTCACATCTCCTATGATGTCTGTGTCTGAGTGGGGTCTTGTCCTAGGGAATCACTGAACAGCAGCCACATAGCATCAGCTACAAGAAGCCATCCCGTCCCTCCCCCTAGGAGATGTCCTCTGCATCCCTGCATCTGGCTGCTCTGTCTGTCATCATGGGAAATTCCACACCTGCACTGCTTCTTCCACTGGCAGTACCCAGCATGATCCTCTTGGCAAACCCAGGCTTTCAAAAGCAATGTCTTGGATCGTCTCCTAGCAGCTGGGACACTGTTGCTTTTGGCCCTCCGACACAAAACCATTAGCAGTCCCCAAAGGCATGAGAGTTCACACTCTTTGCCACAAAAGGAGAAAAAAACATAACAACAATACTCAGGAACTTGTTTTACAAATTACACTGTGAACATTGTTTCTATATTTAGTCAGCGGGTTCTTGGTAGAGGTCCAGACCAGGAATGGCAAACAGATCTTGTCTCTCTTTCAGCTCTGATTGCTAAGGCAAGTGTGAACGTGGAAGAGCGTGGTGTGGGTGGTACAGTCCTTCAGCAGGCTGGGAGGCATTTGTGACCGAGGGGTGACCTCTCGTCTAGCTGTTCACAAGAGAGTACTTTGCACAATCTTAGAGTGTGTTTTGGCTTCTCAGGAGCCCTCTTCCTTCTGGAGCCTCGCATTGGGTAGATTGCTGAATCAAGGAGGGATTGCTCTATAGAGCTTGCTAGCTACTGCTGAGTTGGGCTGCTCCCCTTCCTTGCACTAAGACTGAATGTCTATTATTGCAGCCAGCCTTCCCTCTCTGTTCATTCTGCATCTGTGGATTCCACCAACCAGTTGGTTGATGGACACAAAGAATGATTACATTTTGTAATATGAATATACTAATTATCCTGATATGATCACCCCCTACTGTACACAAGTATTGATATTCAATTCTATATGCCACAAATATGTATAATAGATTATGATTCAATAAAAAGTTTTAATTAAAAAATAATAATACAATAAAAAATAATGCAAATAAAATAAGCAATACAACATAACAACTATTTACATAGCATTTACGTTATACTAGGTATTATGAGTGCATCTAGAGATGATTTAAAATATACAGGAGGATGTCCATAGGTTATAGGCAAATACCACAGGGACTTGAGCATGCATGAATTTTGGTATTTGAGGGGGGTCCTGGAACCAATCCCCCGAATATCCAGAAACCAACAAAATTTAGGACATTGAGATCCCAGCATTTAATCTCAATTCTTATCATCAAATCATCTTACATCACTTATGATAATCATCCCCAATAGTGTATCTAAAATTCCTCCTGTGACTGCACCTTTCCCGCTAAGCCAAATGTTGACGTAAGCCTTAGGTTGGCAAAGGCCACCTCCGACACCCCAAGAGCATTATGAGCTGCAATAAGGACACTAAAGCATGCCACTACGGTTTGGGGTGGCAAGGGCAATGACACTGGGAAAGGCCTAGAAATCATTCCCTCCTGAGACTAGACAGCCTCAGTGGAAACCAGAGATGCATCACACGCAAAGGAGGCAGCAGCACTGTCTTCATGAATCGCAGCCTGTGGGCCTTTCTGTGTGTCAGTGCATCCCAGCCATTAACCATATTTAATTGCTATCTGCAGTAAGTTCCGTAGATCATTACCATATCAGTCGTTTTTCAAAGCTCCTTGTTAGCACAGGACTATGGAACATAATAAATGATGTCACAGGAGATGGCGAAAGGAACGCGGCACAGAGGGAGTGCGCACAAGTCGCACGCTGCTCCCGGATCCATCACAGCGTCCGCGGGGCATGCTGGGCTGAGGAAGGGCTGCTCTGTCCCTCCTGCTCACTCCTCCCCAGCAATGCACCCTGTTCCCTTACACACAAAGCTGATGTCTGCTATGCCTGGCTGGGACACAGAGATCTGGGGCAACCACAGTCCCCAACTGGAGATTCTAAAAGTCACACTTCACTGTGTACACATGGACCCTCACAATCCATCTATTCAGCAGATGCCTGTGTGCTGTACCTACCTGCCCAGTACCAGGAGCTGTGCTAGGCCACTGAGATTCAAGGTCAACTGAGACACAGTGCCCACCCCCAATGACCTCACAGACAGGGGACAAAACTCACAGAGACAGAGGATGTTCTAGCCCAATCCACTTGCTTTATTTCACTCTATTTTTAATTTTGTTAATACCTTTTTTTTTTAAAGTTCTTCTGTTAGAATTTGAGCTATGTTTTTTCCTCTCTCCCCTTAAAATGTATTTTGAATGATCAAAGTCCCTTTTTGATTTCTCCATTATCTGCAGCTTCTCAGATGTGAAATCTCCTTTTACTGAGTCTGCTCATGCTCACGGTGATGAACTTCTGCAGGCGCCATGGGCTCATCCTCCTTAGGAATTGTCCTCCCCTGCAGATTCAGAAATACCCTGCGTTGTGCAGGCATCTCACTGGGAGAAAGATTCCTTCCACTGTGCTGAGAGCCTTTAGGTTGTAGTAGATTCTAGATCAGCTTTTACATTAAATTCCTGCTTAGATTTTCCAAGCAGCACAGACAGTGGGGACTGAGGCCTCCACATGCCAGGCATGACATGTTTGTGTTCTGACTCCTCTCTGGGATGCGTTCCCTCTGCTGTGTGAGTCATGCTGAGCATGGCTCCATCCTGTCCAGAGAGAACCAGAGAGAGCTCTGTCCCAGTCCCCGGCTTTCTGAATCTGCTCACCGCACACAGCATCACAAGTTTGGTGAACACCCCCAAGCAGAAGCCGCATTCTCATCTCCCAAGATGTTTCTGATCCCAATGGTTCATGAGGTTCTTTGTTTCGATGCCCCTCAATACTCTATTGTGGTTTCCCCTCCTTCTTTAGTACCAGGATATATCTTTTTGTGTGTGATTTTTAAATATGGCTGTGGTATTTTTTTTTTTTTTTATTATCCAGCATTGCTTCTGTGCTTGGAGTGTGGGTCTGTGGGTGAGAGAGCCTGTGTCATGCACCTGTCCAACCCATCCTCTTTACATAATTCCGCCCTCCACTTTACAGCAAGGAACCTGGGCCTTAGATGAGAAATGAGGCTGACGTTTGCAGGGCCAAACTCAAAACAAATCTAGTCATTTTTATTCCGTATAGTGGTAAGGACTCACAGTGGTTCTCAATGCAAAAGGTACAATAATGTGACAAGAGCACTGGCCCTGGGGTCTGATACTCCTGTGTGAGCCCTGGTTTTGTGATTCACATGCTGTGTGACTTTTGACCCTGTATTTAACTCTTGGGGGGTTTGGCGTCCTGAGCCATCCACAGGAGCATAAGATTATCTACCACAGAGCAGGCTGGAAAGGTTTATGTGAAGTTGCTGCACAGAACACAGAGCACAATACCTAGCACTTTAGGTGCAATAAAACACTGCTGAGTTTCCTTTCTGTGGGAACAAATGCCAGAATGGTCTGTATCTTGGTGCTCCCAAAGCTAAGGCACCAAGCCTCAAAGTGCACCAACTTCAGGAAGCCAGAGCCAAGAGGTATAGGAGGAGAGATGGAAGGCCCACACAGTGCCTCCCCTCCAGATGGCACACTGCAGTGATCCCAGGCTTGGCCCTCCTGGGCTGGCAGGAGCAGAACTCGTTCAAGCTTCGGAAGATTCACCTCTCAGAAATCATGTCGTGAAGGGCGAATGCACGTACTAGGCAATAAAACCGACTGGGCATCCTACGTCACGTGCGCTGCCTATCATGTGGCCTTGCAAGAGAGCCAAACTTCCAGCATCCCCTGCCACCTTCTGCAGAAGGGGACTGGTGGTCCCTGATCTCAGAGCAGAGACACGAGGTCTGATGCATAGATTACAGCACTTACCTCAAGGTGACATTTGCATGTGAATCCCTCTTCTAAAACTATGTTAAGAAAAACTGTACTTTCTTTAGATCAACACAGACAGTTTAGGTAAATCGGGTAACCACAATTTCTCTAATGCTTTTTTTGAATTCTTATGGACTGATACATAAACCTCCCCAGTGGTAAAAATAATACCTTCTCCAAAATGCACTTCAGGAGGGTAACCTCATGAATTGTAATGCACAAAACCTGCTTGAGGTGTTTGCAAAAGAAAGGATGTCAGGCCCTGCCTCCACTCCTTCTGGTAGCACAAGCAAGCCCCTGGAGCCAGCCAAACCCTGACTCAGATTCCATTCCACACTTCCAAGACTCACCACTCAGGGTGAGCTACTGAAACACTCAGGTCTTGACATCCCTTGCACATGAAGTGAGGACAAGCAGAATGGTTTGAAGTGTCGTTACGAGGTCAGGCATGTAAAGCATGTATGAGAATATTTGGCACATAGCAGATGCTCAAAAAATTGTAGCTATTAATTTTCACATTGCTATAAAATAATATTAATAAAAACCAACAATAACAGTGTTGTGAGAACGTCATAATAATATACATCAAGGGACAATAATAAAATACCATGAATCTCTTATATGCCATTTGTATGACCACGAAGCAAGACTCAACTCCTGGCTTCCTCCCAAGATTGACTTCGCTTAGGTGCAAACTTAACTAAAAAGACTTCTTAATAGGTTTGTCACTCTAAGCAAATACTAGCTAGTATTCAAGGAATGTCCACAGCTGAATTAAACCACAGACCAGAACACCTGGCTGTGCCTTTGCAAGTGTGTGCAGTACAAGGGCTGCCTCTGTGCTGAGCCCCTGAGAGCACTTTTATGATAGATGTGGTCTTTCCTATTAGCGGGAGAACATGTGCATTTGAAGCCCAACTGGCAGGATCTATTATTACAGGCTAAATCTCATAAACAAAACATAAATGTAAGGGAGTGTTGGTATTGGTTTAATGCCATGGGGTTAGTTGTTAATAGGTGAACATCAGAGCTTGGATTAGTTAGGGAAACATTGTTAACATTGTTAACATTGATAATCACGTAATCTTAGACACCCCTGAAGAATTGTTTTCTCCCCACATTGCTTACGTCTGAGCCTTTCCCTAGACTGACTGAGTCAGAATTTCTGAGGTTAGGACCTAGTTGTGTGTATTTTGCACAAAGGATCCTGATTTGGACTCCAGGCTTAGAGCCACTAATGTGCATGAACCCATTTTGCACATAGGAAACGATGTGGGATACATAAAGGAAAATGCCAGAAGTCACCCAGCTCACTAGTGACAGAGTTAGAAGAAGAACCTACGCATTTTGACCCTAGGTTGCAAGCAGTTCCCATGACACTAGCCAATATGAAAAAAACAGAGAAAGCAAAGAACTTTTTGGTCCTGGAGCATGGAGCTCAGCAAAGTGGAGCCTTTAGGTGGGAGCGGAGGGCAGCAGGAAAGAAAGGCCTGGGGCAGGGCTCTGCTTCTCATTTTTAGGAAGGAGACTTCCACTCCCAGATGGTTCACGTGACGGTGGCCATACGAAGTGTGGCCATGGCTGAGGAGGATGAGGGCAGGTTCCCTTAGGGTGGCTGCTAAGAAGAGCATGAGGATAAGGGGATATTGCTGAAGCTACAGTGTGGTAATTTCCTGGATTCCTAGTCCCATGGGCTGTCAAGGACAGAAAGGGGCCTTCACGAATTCCAATGCCCTGATTGCACAGGTGAGGAGACGGTCGCAGGGAAGGCAGGTGATTTGTTAGTTTCAACCAGCCAGCAACTCGCAGAGCTGGACGTGGAACTCAAGTCTTAAGACCCGGTTCTGTGACTCATTCATTCCATCACACAATGAACGTGTTGCTGTGTGGCCCAGGCCCACCCTACAGTCAACGAACGTGGACAGGGACGGACTAGCACTGCCTCCAAGCCACACCATCTCATCAGCTCCTTCTGGGAGGAGTGTCCTACAGCAACTGTGGACCACCAGTGCTGGAACATCTGGGGCTGTGTCCAGATGCAGACTATGGGGCCAGCCTCAACTGTACAAACTCAGAACGCTGAATGGATGGGGTTGGGGGAACCATCTCAGCAGGGGATGGCCTGGTACCCCAACATCTGAGAAACCCTGAGATAAGATCTCAAACCTCTGGGGTGTCCTGATGCTCTGTTTAAAAACAGAAAGCGCCACATGTAAGAAAGCCCATTTTGAATTATTTCATTGAAGAATTTCCAGTTGGTTGTTCACTGTAAACCAGCCACTGTCACTATGCTGAGGACAGCAGTCATAGAGACCACCCAGTTTCTGCTCTGAGGAAACCTATCCCGACAGCTCCGGAAGCCACAGAGAGCCAGGGCACAGATGAGGGATCCCTGGTGCCTGGGGTGGGGTCAATGCCAAGGGAGAAGGGGGTGGGTGTCAGAGAAGAAGGACTCAACAGCATCCGGGAAGGGCAGCTGCTCCTGGAAGCAGTGTTCCCAGAGCCACGTTGCCATGGATACCAACAGCATTTACAGGAAAGCTGTTGTAGGATGGTTCTGAAATGCTCTGTCCTGAAGGGAGTGACCTGGCCAGACCTAATCCCCCTTGGTCGTGGTGGTTAACTCTCTACTCATAGGATCTCTTGGGATAACAGTGCGACCTCAGAAAAATATTAAACAAGGCAGAACTGTGGGGTAGTGTAAAGGTCAGTGGCTGCTGGCTGTGGGGGGTGGGGGATAAGGAGATGCACAGGCAGAGCACGAAGGGTTTCTAAGGCAGTGACACTTTTTTGTGTGATGCTACACTGGTCACACATGCCATCGTATACGTGGCCAAACCCACAGAATGCACACCACCAAGAGGGAACTCTAATGTAAACTACGGATAATGTCGTGTCAACGCAGGTTCAGTGATGATAAAAAATGGACCACTCTGGCGGGGATGTTGACCAGGGTGGAGGCTGGGGGAGGGGCAGGGAGTGTGGGGGTAATCTCCATACCTTCTGCTCAGTATTGATCTGAACCTAAAACTTCTCCTAAAAAGCCTCTTAATAAAACAAACATCACTAAACAATGTTTCTTTTTAAAGTGTGTTGTCTCACAAGATGTAAATCTACAATATTATCAGGAATCAAATTTTGAGAACTAAAGGCTTTCAGACTGATTAGAAGTTAGGAGCAGGGGCTTGGGCCTCAAGCTCATCCCTGAATGTGGTAAACCACTGGCTAAGCCTCTTCTCACCTCGGGCAGGAAGGAGACAGGTGGGCTACTAGGATCCCTCTTCAACCTCTGCTGCTCCAGGACAAGGCTAAACACTGATCAGAGAAGACATCAGAACCTCACAGAGTGCAAGAGCAGAACATCAGAGTTTCTACAAAAGCATAAAATGTTCTTTGTGGAACATAACAGCCAGACAGACGTAGCAGTGCAGGGTCCATAACTCAGCATGGGTAACATTCGTAAATTAACATAACGGGAGGCAGGCTAACATCTGGAGGGGATGTGGACATTTGAGAAGAGGCTCTGCAGATACTAAAGTCGGCCCAGGAATGTGGAGGCTGTATTTACTGGGAGGCTCTCTAACTATACACATCTGCTCCCAGATAGCTCAGGTCTGGGTGCAGACTGTGCTGAAAGCAGAGCCCCTCCCTGGGATGCTTTCTGCTAACAAACCAGAGTGAAGCCACCTGCAGTCCCGTCTGCGTGCACTCACCAGCCAGCTGCCCACCCTGCCCCTGGCATGTGCCTGCCCCACAAAGGGGCAAAGCCACTGCTAGTTACTTTTCCTGGTCAAATCTAATGGTGGACATATCTAAAGGACATTTGCTTAATTGGGGATATCAAAGCAGTAATTTCTTCTCTCCCTTTAAATAAAGAGTATCTTGGAGAGATGAAGGAAGTAATTATGAGAGATGAAGGATGTATGAGCCGTTAAGTAACTGAATATTTACCTTTTTCTTAAAATGACTTCCTGAGCTACTGTGTGGTGGTCCTTTTATCCTGTGGTTTGCTCCCAGACGGCAGCATTACTGGAAGGGAGCTATGAAAAGCACATGCTGAATTGCTGTCACATCCTGATGGCCCAGGAGAGGCCTTCAGGAGGAGGGACGGAGGGCTGAAGCGGATCTCTGACATGCCACAGAGATCAGGGACCATCTCCCCAAGCACAAGCCTGGGCTCTGGTGGCTTTTAAAAACTGGGTGTCCACCGATATCTCAAAGCAGTACTCAGTGTCCATAACTCCAAAGGCAATTTGCAGGTGCCACCTTGACATGTAAGATGGTACAGGGACAGCAAATGGAGAGGCCCACATTTCCAGGCCAAACATCAAAGCGGCTAGAAATATAGTCATTTTCTGGGGTCAGTAGAAGAGAATTATTGAAAAACTAACTAAATAAAAGACACCATTGAATATAGAGAGAAAAGCAGAAGACAAAAGTGGAAGACGAAACGTGTGGCAGCTGGCAGGTGGGGCTTGTCTAATTTTAAAGTACAAGAACAGGTGGACCCATCCTCGGGTGACTTCGTCCTTCTTTCCCAGGGCCCACTCCCCCTCATGTACCTTCTCTCCTGTGCACTGAAAGGAAGGAAGGAAGAAGGAGAGGAGAGTCCGTAGTTGACTTTGCATCGGGCACTGTGCTGGGTCCTTCCACGTATTACATCATTTAATAGTCGCAGCTCCCTGTGAGGGCCAGGTGTTATTATTATTATTAGCATTTTACCAATAAACTCTACTTGTTAAAATGTAAACCATGACGTATACCTAGAGACCCCGTGTGACTGGCTCAAGGGCGACAGCGAGTGGGCAGCAAACCCAAGACCCAAACATGCTCTGTCTAAAACCTCCTCTCTCTTCCCCACAATACACCCCACTGCTGTTTGAGCTCCGCATTTGTTCTTGTTTCGTGAGGAAATGCTTGAAATCCATGGCTTCTTCATTACCCAGGTAAGTAGCCATGAAACCAGGGTCATCACCTGGGATCTGCCAGAAGGTCAGTCGAAGGCCCGCCCAGTACAAGCTCCCTCGCAGCGGGGTCCCAGAAGTGGATGGGAGGGGACCCTCTTCTTCAATCCCACCTCTGAGCTCCCCCTATTTAAATCTTACCCCACTCTGAAGGCCCGATTCTGCTAAACACACTTATGTGAGCTTTCCTTTTTTAAAAACAAAATTAATAAACTTTATTTTTTAGAGCAGCTTTACATTTACAAAAAATAGAGCAGATAGCAGAGAGAGTCCCACCTACCTCCTTTCTGTCCCTGCACAGACAGTTTTCCTGTGATTCACATCTCTGGTCACTGTGCTTCATTTGTTAGCTGTGACAAACCAATACTGAGACATTATCTTTAACTAAAGCCCATAGTTTATATTAAGCTTCACTTTTTGAGTCTCATAGAACCATTTATACAAAACATATAATGTATAATGTACATCATAGTATCATGCAGAATAGCTCCCCTGCCCTAGAAATCCTCTGTGCTCCTCCTCCTCACCCCTGGCAATCACTGATCTTTTTACTGTCCCCATAGTTCTACTTTTTCAGGATGCCACACAGTTGGATCACAGGGTGGCCTTTAAGATCGGCTGCTCCCGCTTGGCCGTATGCCCTGAGTGTTGCCCATGTCTTTCTGTAGTTAGCTTGCTTATTTCCCTTTTCACCATAGAAAGACATGACCCCTTATCTCTGGACCCCACTGCACTCCAACACCCTTCTGGTAATAAGAAGAGATGCCTGGTCTGGTAACCACTAGAATAAATGCCTTGCTTTGCCCTTCTAAATATTTGACTCCTGGAGCTCTCTGTCTTCTTCATAAAGCCGGAAAAGTATCCTGCAATAGTATGTGACTCACAGACGGACCTCTGAGTAGGTAAGTCATACGAAAGGCTGGGTAGGAAGGTTGGAGGCTTGCGGGGGAGGGTAAGGAATACAGGCAGGCCATGCTGGGGCTCCCATCTTCTCATCACGACACCTCCCCACTAAGGTCCTGATTACTGTCACCTCTTTCCTGGTGAGCAAGTGTGCCTCAGAGTTCAGATGAGCAGGGGGCGGCACACGGCTTGTAAGCATGGATTGTCCACCAAATGCTCTGCCTTCCTGCCAGTGGGAAGGGGGACACTGGGGGCAGGAGGCCCCCAGTGGTGGTCACACCTGGGCAGTTCCTACTTTTTGCAGCTGTAGCTGCTGCAGATGAGAACTGCCTGCTGTTGTGAAGTGCCTACTGTGTGCCAGGAGATGTACAAATGTTTCTAATTTCCTACAAGCCACTCCACACCCATTTATTGAACAGCTACACAAACCTAGCTAGATAGGAACTGGTGTCCTCACTTTAACTTCTCAGATGGGAAGATCAGAACTCCAAAAAGTGAAAATACTTGCCAGAGAAATCATACCCAGAGGTGGGGGAAGGGAAGAGAAGCCACATCCATCAGACCTTACAGCTGCCAGGGTCCTCCTGGCTCCATGCATCCCCAGGGGGTCCCACACTGCGGCTGCTCACGGTTCCCACCCTGTCCTCAAGGGACAGTGCTGGTGTCTGAGGAGCCAGTCGGTCCCCGTCAGTGGGCCGTACTCAGGTCAGGTGCAGTAGTGGCCCCACCTGCTGTGCAGCCTGTGACCACGGACGGTGACACGGCTGGAGAGACAGACTCCCTGCTCGAGATGCTGACTCACGGTTCACTCACCTCCTTGTCCAACAGGTGTTTACTTTCTGCTCGTTACATGCCATGCATTGTTCTTGTCACTGCAGAGTTAGTGGTGAATAAAACAGAAAAACACACCTGCTCCGGGACAGCCTACCACCTAAACTATGGAAACAGATCATAAACAAATAAAGAGCAAAGCGTACTGTGAGCCAGATAACTGTAAGTTTCATGATAAAAATTAACAGGAAAGCACAATAGAGCTTGTAGAGAGGGACACAGGAGTCGCTATTTTCAACAAGGTGCCAGGAGGCTTATGGACACTGAGCAGAGAGGCTTTCTTGTGCCAGCAGAGGTAGAAAATGCATGCAGGCACCTGGTGATGGGTCTGCTTCTGGGAAGAGGAGCCCCCTTGACTGTGCTCAGTAACCTCAGATCAAGCCTGAAGGAAGACAGGGCACAAACCCTACCTGGAGGGCTCATTGCTCAGTCGAGAAGTTCACCAGTGAAATGACAATGCCGAATGAAGTCACCAGTACTAAAACGGGAGTCTGAGCCCAAGAGACACAGAGTCCCCGAGATGGATGGCTAGGCTGGGATGCAGCTGCTCTCATGAGCTCAGATTTGAGGCATGAGTAGAGCCAACCTGCACACCTGATTAGAGAAAGGCTATTTTGCCATCTCCTCCCTTTTCTAAAGGCTTGCTGGTGGCTCTGCTGGCCACACAAACTGTGTGGATCCCACTGTGCACACGGCTGTCCTGAAGACTCGGGTGGATAACCCGCCTCCTCTCCTCTCATGGCTGAGAAAGAGGCAAACTACTGGCCTGAGCCTGGTAAGGGCTCTTCAGCAACGACTGTGCACCTGGCTCCCCTCTCTACCCACCTTGTCCCACAGCTCCGCCCCTGGTGAGCAGGCTTTTTTCACAGGAGTGAAGGAACGAACATAATCAAGAGGAATCTGAACTCTCGGAGGCTGAACTAAGGAAACCACCTGGCAGGCAGAGCAAGACAAAGCCTGTCTGTGGAATGGGGATGTTTTAGTGTCCTTCCCATGGAAAGTGAGGCACGCTGTCGAGTGCAAGTGTTGTGTGGTGGTGGAGGGCTCTTGGGAAGAACAGGACCCATTCAGGGGATAAAGTCACCAGCACCCACCACACCATGGCAGCCAAGCTCTCACATGAGGAGAAAAATTGGTCCAGAATTGCTAGTTGGGCTCATTGACATGAAAAAGCCAGGGCCACATCCCCACCCTGTCAGATGAGAGAGGAGAGGAGGAAGATAACTGATACTAGGGGACAACCTGCTGGGCACCAGCCCCACATGGCCCTAGCATGGACATCACAGTCCACTCCCATGAAACTGCACCACAACCATCCGAGGAAAGGTTTCATGAGTGGAGAAGCTGAGACTTGGGGGATCGTACCTTTCCAACACTCTGGATCTACCTGGGCCCCTGCCCACCTGCGTGGTGGTGAAGAGGATCCAGGCAGGGGCTGTCGACAGCTCTTCCCGAGGGAGCCAGCCCACAACAACTGAAGCGCACAACCGTACAGAACAGGCAGGAGCCACTGGGGTGATGGAGAGACGTACTCAAGCAGAAAATCGCAGAGTGAATGCGTATGAGTGTCCCGATTCCACGCGAGAGGACTGCTATTCTCTGCTGCACACCCAGTGCCATCACAGATCCCAGTGACTCTATCTGTACAGAGATACTACTCCCTGTACCCTGTCTATCCACCCTACGACAGTCTATGTACAATAATCTGAGTAGTAAAAGCTTACTGAATGGATATTGGGTAATGTGTGCATGGCACAATTCACTTAAATGGTCAAGTCAGCCAGTGCACTGTGCTTGTGCCGGCCTTTAGTTTTACATTTTATAATATGTCTATTTAACTCTTGGCCTCTGATTTCTTTAGGGATCATTAATATAGCAAACTATGCTAAGTGGAACTTTTTGGAGGGATAAATGTTAGTGCCTATCACTATGGTCCTTACTCCTGATTCCTTTTTCATTGGCAATTAATTTTTTTTTTTTTTTTTAACTCTTGAAGTCTGTTAAATATCTTGTCATTGCTCAATATCTTAGAGACTGTTGGAAAACATAGATCCTAAAGAGCATTCATCAGACATAAAATCCCCCACTTGTCACTATGCCCTCAACCATTGCCTAGGGTCAAACTCTGTGTCTCTTATCTGGTTTCTCTAGCTCCAGGTCCCTTCAACCATCACCCTGACGGCCCCAGAAACCTGCCTACAAAACACATTCATTCTTCAGGTCAAGACTAAATGCTCTTCCTTCCTGGAGCCTTCCCTGATTCTATGCTCCCAGGCAGGATAAGGTGTACCTTTCTGTGCTCTCCCATAACACCTCCCAAATGTCTGTGTTTTAGTCATGGGGACATGTCTAGTATATCCCTTTGATGACAAATGCTTGAGGAGAGGGTTTATGCCTCGCTCAATGCTATATCCTACAGCCTCTGGCAGAATGCAAGAGGGAGAGGTCTTGTCTTCAAGAAGCTTTCAGTCTGTGGAGAAGACAAGGAAAGCCTACCATTGAGGAAGGCGGGGTGTCATGGGTTCATCAGACTGCCACTTAAGGGGGCCAATCAGGTCCAGTGCCATGTTAGAATTGGAGTGAGATTAGAGTTGAAAGGCAGTAAGAGCAACAAATGTGACCACAAAATTAGGAATAGGAGCTTTTCTTGTAGAGAACCATGGAGAACAATCACAAGTAGCCCACTGGAATACACAGGACTCCCCACCCCACACACCATATACCAAGTGGCTTTCTCCCCACTCCCTCTACTTATGGAAAAATAAGCCCAAAGGAGAGTTAGTACTCTGTTAGCCCTGCTTGGTGAAAGGAAAGACAAAAAAATACTTATTAAAAATTGACTTGAGCCTTGGAGGGTGACCAGGAGTCCTTTAGGCCAGCCAAGTGTTTGGTGATGACAGCAGAGCCACGAGAGGCTGCCATGTGGGGATTGTGAGTTGCTCAGCATGGCCACAGTTCCTTCATGCACTTTCAAAGATATATTTTGAGTCACCCTAAGTGTTCACTGTAGAGGGTATGGAGGAGGAAGACATAATCCCTCTCTCCTGGGATAGATGTTAGAGAAGCTAGGAGCAGGGCAGGTGGGTGGGAGGAGGAGCAGGAGACACAGGACGTGGGCATGCAAGGCAGGTCAGGGGCACGTGGGGAGGTCGCCTCTGCCATCTAAGCATCTTTGATTGTACCTCTAGGTAGCTTATGAGCGGCTAACATAGACTTTTCAATTAGAGGGTTATATAATCCAAATAAATGTGTAGAAAATTCTCATGCCAGTGCAGAGCCTGGAAGAGTGAGACTGAGTTGTTTGGACACTAGGTTTGGCTCAAGTTAATGGACACAAAGGCCACAGGTCTTTCAAAGCCAGAGGAACAGGTAATGGATACAATTTGGAATGCACTCCCCTTCACACTCACATGCATTACAGTAGGAATGTGGAATGCCTTTCAACTTATAGAAAGATAAAATAGCACAAAACATCTTCTTTTTCTCTATTACCATGTCTGAGGGGAGACGGGTATAAAGAAGAGTGAACATAGAAATACTGGTGAAAACAGAACAGGATTTGCCCCAATCTAAAGTGGGAGCCACAGGAAAATGCAGAGAGTTAACCAGAGCTGCTCTGTCCACTAGCGGGGGCTGCAGTGCTGGGTCCCAGGGGTCAGTAGGACTTGAGCTTTGCTGGGAGATGGGCTCATGTCAGAGCCTGAGCTGACACAGACGGTGTTCCTTTGGGGCTCTGAGTCTTGTATAAGTTACCTACCTCCCTGAGTGTCAGGCCCTCATCTGTTTAAAGGAATAATAAAAGCACCTACCTTATAAGGCTCTGGTGAGAATCAGGAAATTCTTGCAAAGCATAGGCATCCAGGAAGTCTACGTATTCAACAACCACTGGCTACAGTAGCTGCTACCAGGAATGCTACTGTTACTACTATCACTATTACTGCAAACATTACAACCACTGCCATTACTAACACTGCCTGCTGTCAAGTGCCAGGACTTCACCAAGAAGCCGCAGATCTGCACCCCCGCTCCACCCCAGGACCCATCTCTCTCTGAATGGCTCCCTTCATCCCCCGCAAGGAAGTCTCTCCAGAACGGGCTTTCAGCAGGAAAAAAGAAGGGTCACGTCTCACCCCTTCCTCTAAACCACTAAAACTTCTCACCCAGAATTTTCCCTCACAGTTTCCCTGTCTTCCAGCTTCCCACCTCACCTTTGGAAGGATGAGGACAGGATGAGGACAGATACTGTGTGATGAGCAGGAGAGTCACAGGGACACACCTGTTTATCATTAACAGTGGTGAAGAGCTCATAACTACATGAAGGTTTAGGTTTGCATTCAGCTTCTCAGCAGCATGATCTAATTTGATCTTTCCAGCTCTGTGACAAATTTACCAATATTATCAATATCATTATTGGACAGACAGACACCTACTGGATTTGTGCAAATGGAAATGAATTGAGAGGTGACTAAGGAAATCAGGGCAGATTCAGGAGCCTGTCTGTGGTCACTTTGCTGGGACAAGACAAGGCCAGAATCGGAACCCAGGTCTCATGCTTTTCTGCTGGTCCACATCTGAGGTGACGCTCACCCACTGGAAAGAGAGGTGGGAATTCAGGCCTGCGGACAATGGCTAGAGAAGACCACCTTCCATTCTCATCCTGTTTCTATGGTGACTGGAGCTAGAGACACGAACAGTGTGGAGATTGCAGGCAGGAAGGCACACACACACCCACAGAGGAAATGCTGAGCACTCAATCCTACCTCTCCAAAGATCAGACGATAGTCCCTGTCCATGCATGACCTCCCCTGAGAGTGGCCTGAGTGGCCACCGAGGTGCATGTTGCAAGACATTTTTGTGACATATTGGCCATTCTTTATTTCCCAGACAGACAGCCACTCTACATGGTTACTTCAGAATTAAAGTCACTGTTAACTGACTGAAATCAGTGACTTCCATGGGTCACTGTTACACTATTTGCCTGTAGACCTCAAGCCAGAGGCAGAGAAACAGGGAATGACAAAAGGGCTTGAAAGTTGAGTGACCACATGAACATTTCCTCATGCAAGATGTCGTGCATGGACTCTGGGGAGGGATGGGGTCTTGCTGAGAGCATGGGCTGGGAGTGGGCAGAGCTCACTCTGACCCTGGGCGCTTTTGCTTGCTCCATCTGTGGCCTCGTGTAACCACTTCGTCTCACTCTCCTAGTGTGCCTCTCTCTGTACATGGACAGTAACGACAGTGCACATGTCAGAACTGCACTGACGATTAAAAATACGGCTTGTGCAGGCAAATCTGCACAGTCCTAAGTGTGCAAAAAGTGCCTGTTGCTGTACTTCACTGAATCCTCAGACCTTTAGTTTAGAGGAAACTAAAGACCCCCCCAAATTGAATAATCTTTCTAAGCACACACAGCATCAATGTAGTACAATTGATAGGTAACAAGAGCCCGTATCTTTCCCTATTCCCATTTGTCTATTGTGAAAAAAAAAACATGTGCAATATCCAAGAAAACATCATATTTAATAAGGATATTCTATGAAGCACTTACTAAAGCTAGGTTAACCTCAATTTTTAGCTACACATATTTTTCTGTGATAGTTCTATGATGATCTAATTAAGCAAACTGGTTTATTACAAGCAACACTAAGGTGCTAATTCAATTCCCGCCTATAACTTTTTTCCAAGCTTGTTTACCTGGGAAGCCATGTGTAACTAAAGAAAATTCCACAGCAAGCAGAAGGAGATTGGGGGAAGTCTTCAGTGTGGTATTTCTTCAAACTTGAGTCCAAAATCTCCAGGCTCCCAGTGTTTAATTACCATGTGCAGTCTACTGACAGGGGGATGGGGGTACAGGTTCCCATCCCCCACCCACACTGTGACAGGATCCAGCAGCCCCCCCACCCCGCCCCCAGCACAAAGAGCAAAGAGGGGCAAAGCTCACATGCTGCGGGTCTGCATTCAATTTGGAACTTGAAATGGAACGTTCACCTTTTCCAGAAAATTCTGTGTATTCGAAAGATTTAACTTTCTCTCTACCCCCTCCTGGCCAAGAAGGAAGAAGAATTGTGGGCTTATTTTAGCACAGAGTATGAGCTTGAAACCCCTTCCAAACCTAGCAATTGCTTTTTGTTCTGTGACCAGTTACTGCGACAAAGGGGGGCCCACCCCCATCCCAAGTATTCAATTAACCCTGTGTGTGACAGGCAGAGGATCGAGGTTGGCTCAGGCCCCATTCATAAGATTCCAAGGGGGGCTTTTTTAAAGGATTCTTCTTAACAAAGGTTGCCAAACTAAGTCGCTTTTTTGTTGTTGTTGCTTGGCTCTAGGCCTATTGTTACTTCCAAAGCGACCTTTTCCACTTAATTGGGGCTTTAGAATTCCATCTCCATTGTATTTGTATATAAGAAACACTCTGCTAAGGAGCCCTGCAAGTTCATGCCTCCAAGCATTTCTGCATTTGTTGATTTCAGGGCTATCTAGCTATGTATTTGTGTCCATTGATGTAAGTTACACTAATAAAAATAACCATTGTGAAATAATCACCACCACATTGATGAGTTTCCATGTATTGGGTCTCTACCATGTGTCATGCACTGTAATAGATGCTTTGTCTGTTTTGTTTCTAACGTTGCAATTAACTCTGTGTGTTACAGAAGTTTGAAAAGAAGCTGATCACAGCTGAGGCTGACCACAGATGCTGGACCTTCCCACACAGTGCACCACTTTCAGGTTCTGCTTAGTTACCCGTTCTTCTGTTTCAGTGCCCTACCTAGATTGGAAACCCCACCCCTGGACAAAAAAGGGATTCAAATGTGTCTGAGCTTCCTGTGGCAGGTGCACACAGCCCTCTGTCCAGTGTACTGTCTGCTTCTTGCCTTGGCCGGTGGTATCTAATCCCCCAGCACTGAGCATGGTTCTCAGCAAGCGTTTGTGGAATGGACTGACTCTCTAGTCCTCTCTCCTGGACTCCCAGATTCCCTCTCCACTCCCTTCTCCACTCCGCACTCATCACCAGTAGCTGACAACTACATGACGGCACAAAGAGGTGATGAGGGACACATGCAGACGGAAACTGGACAAAAAGAAGCCCACTAGCCCAGTGTCCAGGCACCATCAGCTAGCATTCTCAATAGAATGCTCCTAACCAACAGCATCATCACTTATAGAATTATCTGGACACTGGGAGAGAGAGTTCTGTCTGCCACTTGTGGAGGTGGGCACACGGAGAAGTCCCCGCTGTTGTTAAAGAGGCAGGCCTGTGTCGTGATTCATTTTGTACTCACGGTTTACTCCTGGATGGCAGGATGGAATGCATTAGAAAGAATAGGGAGGAATATGCCAGGAACAGAGGGGTGAAGAGGCATGTAGGTCCGAGTCCATGCTCACTGTTGAGATGGAGTGGACACAGGCAGAATCACGACGGGGAACGCATCTCTAAGGCCTGCTCAAGATCCGTGAGGCACCGAAGCCAGGATCATTTCTACCATTTCTGAGGACTCTTCCTGGACAAATCCTCTCCACTGATACAGTCATAATGTCTGCTGTTCTTGGAAGCTATTCCCTGGCCTTGGTTCCCGCCAGAGTCTTCATGGGCCTACATGCTCCACGCTCCAGTGTCTGGTGCCAGGCTGATCAAAGGAAGCTGGCCTGGGCACAGCTTGGGCTCCTCATCCTTTATCCTCCTGGGAACAAGAATGTTCTACCCTGTAGAACCAGTGGGTTCACCCTGGGAGCACATAAGAGACACCTGGGAATGAAAAAGGACGCATTCTAGGCATATCCCAGGACAATTACATCACATCTTTGAGGAAGGGGCCCAGCATCAGTGTCTCATGGGTCATTCCCATGTGTGCACTGGGTTGAGGACTCTTGCCATCAACTCGCCAGGCCCTATGCCAGGAAAGTAGCCAGTCCTCAGGCAGACTGGAAGTCCCTCACCCTGCTTGTGACTGGGTCTCTTTTGTCCAGGAGAGGCACATGGTGGGGCTAGATCAGAGCTTCTCTAACTTCCGTGTGTATACAAGTGGGTAGGTCTGTGGGTGGGGCCTGAGGATCTGCATTTGCAACAAGCTCCAGGGATCCTGATGCTGCTGATCTGTGGACCAGGCCTCCAGCAGCAGGACAGTGGACCAGTGCAAGCTTCCCAGCAGAAGTCCCTGGTTACAGGTGTGCTCAGACAAGGGTCTCCTCGGCACCAGGGGCCAGGATGGCTATGGGGATGGGGCACCCGTGCTCATAAGCAGCCTCCTTTTTGAGCCCCACAAGCATCACTAGTTAATTTCTGTGCCAGAATGTGAAGAAGACAGGAAGTCTTGGGGTCTGTAAGACACTTCCGTGTGAGTGAAAAGTGGGAAGGACAGGAGCCTGCGGTTCTGAAGCACTGGGTGAGAGGGCGCTGCAAAGTCTCAGAGGAGGTGTGACCTGGGTGGGGGGGGTTCTCAAAGGAAGAGGGAGGGGGATCTGCTTGGGAGAAGACGGGTGAGAATGGAAAAGTGCCTATGCCAATGGCTCCGCCTGCCTTCACTGTCTCCTTTTGTGCTTATTAGTGTGCAGACCTTCCTCTGGGGTCATAAATTTTGTTGTACTGCAGAGACTTATATTTTTATTTCTAACTACCACTTTTCTGCTACCATACTATACACTTTTCTGTCCAGGCTTTTGCTGGCACAAGCTCTGCAGAATATGTCCTTCTCTTCTTTTATAGCTCAACAAACTCCTATGCACCCTTCAAAACCCTTCTTAAGTTATATCCTATCTCAATTCTGTCCCCAAACCATCTACCTCAAGCAACATTAGTTGTTTTTTTTTTTTTAATATATACTCCTGCAGCTGTCAGTCCTCAGTTCTGTGCCAGGTTCCTTACCTAGCATCATAAATACGTGTTATTCTGTATTTGTCAAAACACTTTATTCATGTGTTTTTAACTAAAAACAGACCAAAATACCAAACAAAATTATTTTTCTGTGATAGGGATGTTAAGAGATTTCAAATGTATATATAATAATAAATACATAATTTATTATAATGAACCAATACCTTGTAGCAAGATTACATATTTTGATAGCAAGTAGAAGTTATCTCTACCTAATATAGACATTTGATAATAAAAATGTACTAAGAGTTCATTAACACAAAATAAATATAAATAAAAATCACTTTAAAAATGATAAATACTGCTATAAATATATCATGTTTAAACATCATCATTCTTAAAATAAAATTTTAAAGTAAAGCATTAATTTTCCAAATCTTTTGATAATCTTGACATTAATTTCATGACAAGTATTCCAGACATGGAAAATTCCTTTCATTTTGTGTTTGTGTTGGTCAGGTTATTGGAAGTGCGTACAGAGGCATCTTCGGCTAAGACATGGCTGTAGTGTCTCTTCATATGAGCTCATGTTCTTTTTTAATTGTGGAAATATTTTGTCTGCTTGTCCTGATTTGGGTTTTACTGCTGAAATCACTATTGCCTTTGCATATTCTAATTTTAATCATTTTCTGATTTTATGATGGAGTAGTCTACAACGTTCATATCATCTCTTTGAATTTCTTCTTTTAAAATACTTACAGAGAACTGTTGCCCATCGTGGATACCCACACAGCGACAAACGCCAGCAGCAGTCCTGGCTTTATCTTACGTTTCCCACAGTAGCACAGCCAGAGCGTTTATTTTGTAAACAAGGTGCTGTGTGTTTCTTTTTGTGGTACGTGCAGATGTTTTTTTTTTTTGTTGTTGTTGTTGTTGTTGTTGTACGTAGAAAACAGAATCTCAAACTACCAGTGATATAATTGTGCTAAACGGAGGGGATGAGCAATGAACTCTGTAGAGTTCAGAGGAAGAAGAGATTTCCTTACAGCCTGGAGAGTGAACACAGCAGCTTCCCAAGGAATGCGGAGGGGCAGGCTGACTTGAAGGATGGGCAGAATTCAGGGAGCCCAGGAGGAGGTGAATACCTGAAATGTGGGCTCCTGGCAGGGAGGCCCAGCCTGGCAGAGCAAAGGCCTGGGACAGGAATGTGGCAAGCAGTACCCCAGCCTAAAGCTCACCTAGCTCAGTGCTGTAACTTCAGTGTCACCAAAACTCCCTTGTCCCTGGCATGGGACCTAGCTTAGGGGACCTCTCAGAGCCAGCCCCTCCTCCAAAATCATTGCTGGGGACAGGCCTCCCCTGGGAAAGCTGATGAAGTGTTCTGTTCTAGGTCTTGAAATTTAAAAATGACTTTTCACTGACTCATTAACTCAGGTGGAGAGCTTATTCATAAGAGCCAGCTCATCTTGTTCCTCCCGGAGCCCCTTGGTGCATTTAGCTGCCTGTTTACAGGTCATTAACTGACGGGTGGGAGGAGGCCAGGGGAATTGGGTCTGAAGGGTGAGGGAGATAACAGCGGCCCCAGCCCAAGAGCAATGAGAATGCAAGATGCAGGCACTCTGCAGTTGCAGAACGTTGTGCCTGTGCTGCAGATGAGGGCAATGGCACTCTAATCATTCTGGTGGCATAAATTCCATCCTCCACCAGCACTCGCATGCCACAGATAGCTGCGGCTGCATACCTCTCCTGAGGCTTTCTCCACCAGCTGGAGCACAGCTCAGCAGGAAAAGACGAAGCCAGGAGGTGTGGCTTCCCATTCTGGCTTCGCCCCTAATGAGCTGTGGGACCTAGTCATCATCTGTAAAATGGCAAAATCCTCTCTCTCTCTCTGTCTCTCTCTCATTGCAAAGACGACAGATAAGCAACGCACCAGGAAGCGCTTTTATGACACCCGGCCAGCTGAGTGGGTGTCGGATTATTTGAATCTGAATTTCTCCCATTTGTCCACTTTTCCCTCTGAAGAAAGTAGAAAACTGGGGGAAAACAGACAAAGTGTTAAATTTTCACGTGTGTTTAATATTACAGGGATTACCCTTCATACTTCTAATTTCCTAAACACGTCACCACTGGCCAGTCCCATCCAATCCATCTTAGCTCTAAAATGTATTCTATCCCAGCTCCTTCTCTACCCCACGCCAAGGCATCAGCATTTTCTGCCTGGACCTGCATAATAATCTCATCAGTCTTCCTCCCGCCATTCCTGCACCCATAAAATCCACTCTTCTTGAGAAGTCGGTGTGATCCTTCCAAGGCGTGAATCAGAGCATGCCACTACCGAGCTGCAAAGCTCCCCAGCACTCCCAGCACACTTTTCAGGAAACCCAAACGCCTTACCTGGCCGTGCCTCTCCCTGCCCTCAGTCTGGACTGCGTCCTCCCGTCCTCTCAGTCTTGCCACACTGGCTGCCCCCACTTCTGCTCCTCAGGCAAGCCCTGTGCAGTCTGCATCAGGGCCTTGGCACCAGCTCTCCCCACAGTTTGACCTTTTCTTATTCCTGAAGATTCTCATTCACAGTTCAGCCCAATGCTCACCTCCTAGGTAGCCTTTCTTGATGACTTTAGTCCAAAATCAACACTCCCCAGTTCTTATCAGAGCTTCCCACCTGAATTAGCATTCCTCTGCATCTGGCATTTTCCATGTTCATTTGTTTCTTTGTCTAGCTCTCTCTGCAGCATCCCCTCTCCCCGCAATAACACAGGAGCTCCCTGGGAGCCTGGTCCCGACTTTTGCACCGCTTGTCCTTAGGACTTAGGGCAGTCATTGACACAAAGTAGGCCGGATACTTGTTTAATGAGTGAAAACACCTGCTACTTTTCCCCACACATGTGGCCCTACAAAGAACATGCATTCTCAAAATATTCTCCATTCGTACAAAATTTAGCAAAAATATTAGTTTTGCTGACCCCCTTTCTCTGCCACACCGGCCCCACCTCTGAGGACACCTCTGGTGTAGAGCTTCAGGCAGCCTTGTTGATGGAGGTGCTTTCCACTCACCACAATCACACATCTCTCGTCTTTAATCACCGAGCCGTGGCGCACTTGGTAGAGTGCTGCGCTGGCAGCGCGGCGACGCTCCCGCCGCGGGTTCGGATCCTATATAGGACTGACCGGTGCACTCACTGGCTGAGTGCCGGTCACGAAAAAACGACAAAAAAAAAAAAAAAAAAAAAAAAATCACCAGTTCTCAAAGCCACCAAAGGAAGATTTAAACAAACAAACAAACAAAAAAATCTAATCCTTTTTGAATCTCTAGCAGATGTGTAAGGACAAAGACCTTAGGTAAATAATTTAACTTAGGTAAATATGAACATATAAACTAAAATCAGAGGACCCAGAATCTCATCTTAGCTCTGATGACAATTTTGGAAAATCATTTACATTTTCTGGACCTCAATTTCCTCACCTGTAAAAACAAAGAATCGATCCTAAGGGATCGACTAATGGGATTTAGATAAATGTGTACATTCCTGCTAGGGAAGGTCACGAGAGAATATTTTAAAGAAAAATTAAATGACAAATGAAAATGATTCAAGTAAAAGTCAGGATTCCAAAATATAAATATGTTTCAAATTATGTAGAAAACTTTAAACTTAGTTGGGAAATATATCAAATGATTAGAAGTAAATCTGTATATTGGGAGATATTATGTGTGGCTTTTACTTCCTTCTTTCTCTTTTCTTTATTCTCTAAATTGCAATTAATGTATGTATAGTATCTTCACAGCAGTGCCCAGTCCCAAATTAATAAACCTGAAAGGAGAGAAGTTAGCCAGATCAAGGCTCCCCCTTGCCCTGCCAGCCTACGGTTGGGAGCTCAGGGGACCCTTGTGCTTGTGCACGCATCCGCCCAGACACATGTTCTCGGTACAGGGTTCAGGGTCCGGGAGGGAGCCAGAGTGGGCTCAGCTCCTTGAGCACTGCGTCCCCTTGACCCCAGTACTGAGCGTAAAGGATGAACTTGGGAGCCGCACGGGTTGCCGTACACTGGGATTCTGTATGAACTCTGGAGAAAAGCTCCTCTTTTATCATAGAGGTTACTAATTAGAACTGTCAGACATAACACCTTTGCCACCCCATCAAGAGTGTTTTCTTGTGAGAAAATCAACTCAGAAAAAAGCAGACTAGAGAGATAAGGAAACAAACAAACAAACAAAAACACCAACTTTTGTTCACTTCATTCAACCACTAGTCCAATGGGTCGAGAAACAAAACCATGTTTTGATCTTTCTGGTTACGTGACCCCATGCATCTCCTTTCTTGCCTAAACCAGCTGTCACAGTAAAACCTTCAAAACTGTGCAGAATATCCAAGTCATAATAACAACACGCCATCATCTGAGAGCAAATTGGTGCTGGAGTAAATACTTTAAAAATGCAACTTGTTTTCACTGAGTGCTGGATGCTCACTGCCCTGCAACTCAGTCTTAGTGTCAATCTATCTCAGTTTATAGCCTCTGTCCCACCCTGTCTAGTGCAGACCAAGGCTCGTGTTATGAGGCCTCGCGGGTCTGGATGCCTTCAACCTGAGCAACTCTCTCTCACTAAGGTGGTCTAAGATCTCCAGCTGCTCCCAGACTGTAAATGGTGGCCTCCTTGAGACCCCCAGTCCTGGTATCTGAGCTCTGGGTTTCTGCTTTGGCTTTCTGGATGTCATGGTCTGCAAGGATTAGAGTCCTTTTGAGGAACGTGATCCCCCTGATCTTTTGGAAGTCCCCTGATCTTTTCCCAGGGTTAGATGCTCTTCTTTCCTCCCTACAGTTGGACAAGTTTCTCCCTCCTGGGTGCCAGGCATGGTGCTAGATTCTGGGTGTACCCAATCCAAAGCAATACAATGTTGTGTCACAGAAACAATAGCGGGTGCAGGAAGAGAGACACCCAAATAAACGGGAGGAGGCTTTTTGGAGTCTTAAACAATGAATACAGGCCATACGGGTTGCTGGAAAGGGTGTCCAGCTTAAAACAGAGGCATGAAAATGGGGAACATCAGGGAGCAAGCAGGAAAATACAAGCAAAGAGCATCACTAAAGCATGAAGCAGGTGTCTCTGGAAATAAAGCCAGAAGGAAACACAGGAGAACTGCAATGGAGAGACGGCACTCCATTACCAATTTAGGAGGATGTAGGAGGATGCTCGAGCAGGATCCTAAAGGCAGCGAGGAAGGCCCTGGGGGATTAATCAGGAAAGTAACACAGCCCTACTTGCTTTTCAAAGAGTCCAGTGAGCGGTGCAATTTGGATGAATCTGCTGGATATGGAAACAAGAATATCTGTCTGCTGTGAGTATTATTTTGCTCCTAATGCCAGAGCCTCCCAGGGGATCTAACATCTTGGAGGGTGACCCCAGCTCTGCTCAAACCCCTTACACATTTTTGACCATTGTGATAGGGCTTCATCCAGACTGTTCCCCCAAAAGCCCGGGTCTTACTTCCTGTCTCTCTCCATCTCTCAGACCTGTCATTGGCACCTTCTGTAACCCAAACCTAAGGCCACCGGGACTCTGGCACCTGCCGAAGTGCCCACTAGCCCGATAGTCACATCTGAATTAGTGTGATCAACACAACACAAAACAGCTCTCTGCTCATTTTGCAGAGGTTCTGGGTGGCTGACAGGCGTCTCTGAGATTATAACTCAGATCTCATGATCTCTCCATGTCTACACTCATATATTGTCACTTTTTTGTTCCAGAGCACTGTGAGTCGATGGGCAATTTCTAGGCATGAGGAACACCTGTCCCTGTGCCAAGAACTCAGCAAACAAAGGTAAATTGGACACAATTCAATCCCCCAAGGAGCTCGAACCTGTCGCAGCAAAGATGTAACCATCTTTTTCAATGAAGAACCAAAATACTGAGAGCTTATGTGATTTTCCCCAATACCAGGCACCTTCCTGGTAACCCTAGGACAGATTGTGAGTTAGAATTCAGTGTTACAGACCCCCTAGGATGTCCTATGGCCACCATTCCAGTACTAATCTGAAGGCACTGAGAGAAATTGCCTCTGGGACATGCTGATCAGACTCTGGTCTGCTACTGATACATCTGAGAGTCTGCGCTGGAATTCCTCATCATCTAGATCCTCTTTGAAGCCATCTCCCTGATTTTAGAGGTGGCTTTATGACCCAAATGCATGACTAGGCTGGCTCTCACTTACTAAAAAGGAATTAGAGAAATGGAGAAAGACACTCAGCAATCAATCTGTCTGACAGCAGCATCCAGCCCGGCAGACTCACTTTTTCCCATACATATGGCAGAGACGTGGACCAGACAGCCGTGCCCAAATCCCCAAGCCTCGTCTCACCTGAGCAGGGCTCCCTTTGTCAGGCGTCCGCAGGCTCCCAGCGTGAGAGTTCTGTGCTGGCAATGTGGCTTGTGCGGGAAGAACTGGCGCAGCTGATAGTTTCCTTCAGCGAGGCAGTAGGCAAAGCACCACCCGGGCTGCAGAATGAAATCCGGATTTGGGAACCCTCTGCAGGGCTGCCAGAGGTGCTTGGCATTGCCTGGCATGACCAGCCACGTCCGAGCTCCATGGAGACTGCTGACCTGGCACCAGCGCTGTGTGATACAACTCACTCGCACGGAGAAGCTTTAACTGTCTCTTCCCCAAGCTCAGAGCCCTCGAGTCTCTCTAAGATGTGTCTTCCTGTAATGCCAGTGTTCCGACACCCCAAGCCACTCTCTGCCAGGGTTCCAGACATTCGGGGGTTCTCAACCCAACCCCTGCAGAGCTTGCGAGCTGAGAATTCATCATGTTTAGCAAAGTGATTATGAATCCAAGGCTCCTGTGTGAGTCCCTCTTCTTTAGTAGGTAAGCCAATTAAAATATATTTTAACCATGAAGGTATTTATAAAGATTCTAGTGTTTTTCCATAAATACCTATCGATCGAAGTCATTTTATTATTTTTTTTAAAAAAGCAAAAATTCCCTCATTCCTGTATAACGTGTTTTTCTCATTTAATTTATATGACTTTAAAACTCCATATGGAAAGGGTACAGTTGACTGGGGAGACATGGATATTAAAAAAAAAAAAGTATCTGTGTAGGAAATTAATAATGCACATTTAATGCACATTAGAATATGGATTATGTTATTAGAAGAATGCAAAACACACACACACACACACACACACACACACACACACACACACACACACACACACACACAAGAAAAGCATAGCACTGAGACTAGGGAGACTGGGGTTCCAGTTTCAAATACTACTAACTTAACTGTACAGCTTCATGAAGTCCTATGATTCTCGGGCTTCAGTGTCCTCTCAGGCTTGCAAGCACTTGGGCCAGCTGATGGCCAGAGTTTCTTTCAGTATCACTCTCCTCCTATATAATTTTTTCTATTCCTGAGCCAAAACTCATCTACCTATAGCTTTTAGAGGCAGTGCAACAGCATTGTTAGAATCACTGAAGACTCCCAGGCTTCCCATTCTCACCCTGCTCCTTCTTAATCCCGTAACTTGGACAAAATGTGCAAACATGTAGGGGGCTCCATGTCTTTATTTTTCAAGACTGGGGAAAGTTATTTGCCTTGTGGGCTGATAGTCGCTGTGAGAATTGAATGAGTTAATATATGCAGAACCTCCTAGTACAGTACTTGGCTCGTGGTTTGTGCTCAATAAGTGTTAACTGTTATTATAACTCCATTCAATGTTCTAATTCTACTGCAAATTTCTTACTAAATGACTATCTCCCTGGTACTGGATACGCAAGTCTCTTCTGTATACATATGAGTCATTGTCTTCATGAAATGGGATCCTGCTGATGCTTGCAAAAATAAGGCCACATCTCTGTCTTTAGAAGATAGCCTGTCCCTAGCAAAAATACCCAAATCATTTACTGAGCACTTACTGTTTCGTATGGCACTGCCTAAAGCACTTTTTCTGTATCTTCTACATGTCTCAGGGCACTATATAAAGTCGTTTCCCTTCCAATAACCATGTAAAAGACCCCCAGTTATAGAATAAGGTGATACCTGTGCATAAAAGTTATATAATTTGCCCAAAATTAATGGTATGGTTAGTAGTATATCCAGGATAGGAACCCAGAAAGCCTAATTCAAAACCACCCGTCACATGAATTGTCCAAGCTAAAGGAGGATTGCAAACAAAATACAAACTGAGATGAGGCTTTATCTGAGTTGAAATCTTTATTTTCACATAAAAAGTGACTTTCAACTTTTTATTGGTGTATGAGCCTTATAAAAATTTTCTAAGTATGAACTTCCCAATATTTATTGATATGTTATATATATATATATGTATATATCTTACATTGAATAGTAATAATAATAGTAACAACTGTCTGCCACCAGTCCCTTCATGGCCACTCCCTTGATCTCCATTGACAAAGCCTACCATTCCACCAGCTGGCAAAGGAGAAATGCTTACAGGGTCCAGCTCCAGTACCACAAAGCAGGGCAAAGAAGGGTGGATTTTGCACCAGAGATAATAAGTTGATTGCTGGCACACTACCCAAAGGGAAACTCATGAGGAAAAGGGAAAATGTAGATGAAAGAAGCATCCTTACCTCATAAGAAAAGTCATGAGCCATTACCATTTTTAGCGGGTTTGTGTTTTAAGATTTTTAAAAAAACGAAAAGCCTGCCTTTTGCCACTAATCTGTCATTCATTAAATCAAAAATTTATATTGACATGTTCAGTATGGCAGCTACAGTGCTGAACATCATTTACCGATATTGAAAGATGCCTTTATGTCCATCTTGAGTGTTCATTTCCCAGTAAAAGGGATCTCAATTTCCTTTTAATCAATTCCTACTAGGTCTGAGTCTTATTAAATGCATACATTTCATTCTATGTCTTTTTCATATAACTTTTCACAAGCTGTCTCCCTTTGTGTGTATGACTTCCCACCCCCTTCCACCTCTATTTGTTCTACACATTTCTACTATTACATTGAAGTCACCTGGATATAATTACTCATTTACATATCTATTTTCCTTGTGGTTTCTTTATGGGCAAAGGCAATGTCTTATTCATCTTCGTTTCATTGAACTCCAGTCCAATGTCTCTCAACCTCTGTACTATTAAAATTTGTGACCCGATGATTCTCTGTTGGGGGAGGGGATGTCCTGCACATTGTAGGATGTTTAACAACGTCACTGGCTTCTACCCACTAGATGCCAGTAGCACCCTCCCAGCTGAGAAATGTCTCCAGATATGGCCAAGTGTCTCCTGGGGGAAAATTAGTCCTACCTGAGAATGACTATTAGTCCGATTACTGGGCCAGAGTTAATATTTGAAAAAAAGTGATTATTGGGCAAATATCAAATTGCAATAGAATTCACTAAATATAACATAAGTTGCAGTCATTTGACAATTAATATCTCAATTTATTTCTCTACGAAAGAGTAAACTACACATTTGTTCATTCATTTAACTAGTAAATTGAATGAATATACTGATTAATGTAAATATATATTTACTCTGTTTGAAGTACTTTTCTAGTCCTGAATACAGAATTGTAAGAAAAATAAATTTCTGTTCACACTGAAGTTAGCTGATAAAAAAAAAAAAAAAAAAAAAAAAAAAAAAGCCTTCTAAAAACGCCTTCACATACAAATACACATATATGCTCAGCTAACAAATCCAATCATCAACCCTTGGATGTATTAATTCATTTCACAAGTAACTGTTGTTCCTGCTCTGTGTCGAACACTATGGTGCCTAATCGTAGGGACATGAAGCTGTATAGGATACAGCTCCTGTCCTCAGGCAATCGTAGATGGAAAAAAATCTAGCGAAGAAATGAGTTCAATAAAGTATTTATTCGTGCAATAAATATTTAGCCAGAGTGCTACATACTGACAATATGATATTGAGCAAAATTATCTCATGCTGTGGCTCAGTCGGGAGAATGCGGTGCTGGTAGCGCCAAGGCTGCGGGTTCGGATCTTTTATAGGGATGGCCGGTGCGCTCACTGGTGGCACGCTGTGCGGACCACACTATGCTGAGGGTTGCGTTCCCCTTACCGGTCAAAAAAAGAAAAAAGAAAATTATCTCATGTAGCTAAGAGTCTAGGAATGAAGAGAGACAGTAAGTGAGAAATGAGGACGTCCATGATGTTCAGGATGGGTGCACCTGTCCTAGACTGGGGAAGTATTTGTGGTGATTTTAACACATGCACAGAGTTCTTTGGCACTCGTCCCATAAAAAGTGGAGTCTAACTCACCTCTTCTGAGTATGGGTTGACTTTGAGCACTCACTTCTAAAAAAATATGGCAGAAGTGTTGCTGTTACTCCTGAGGCTAGGTATGAATGGTACTATGGTTCTGCTTGACTCTCTCTATCTTGGGTCCCCATCCTTGGGACCAAGACATAATATTGTAAGGATATTCAGGCCATATGGCCAGGCCATGTGTAGGTATACAGGATGACAGTTCCAGCTAAGGTCATAGCCAATGGCCACATTAGCCACCAGACATGTGAGTGGGTAAGCTTTTCCATTATTCCAGCCTTTGAGTTGCTGAGTTGAAATGGAGCAGAGAGGAGTTATCTCCACAAAACCCTTTCCAAATTGCAGATTTGCAAGTGAAATAAACATTGTCATTGTTTTAAGCCACTAAGCCAAGGAGCGGTTTGTTATACAGCCGTAGTAACCTTAAGAGTATCATAGATTTTATAAAAATTTGCAAAGTTTTAGTGGGTGCACAAATTCTATTTTCAGTAGTTCAGAAAAGACTTCATAAGCTAGTAAATGAGTTCTCTCTTGACATGTGAATGCACGTGCCAATGAGTATTATCCAGGCAGAGGTAAAACGGCATAGCCAACAAGTTTGCACACAAGGAGGAGTTTCAGCACAGACAGGAGGAGTCAGCATACCTATTCTGTGATATCAGAGCATTTTGGTTTGGCCAGCCCACTAAGAACAGTATTGGAGTGGAAAAATCAGCAAAATAAATTAGATTCAGGTATGAAAAGCCTTTAACAACATTTTTTTTACTATTCGGGCAAAATACATATAGCATAAAATGTACCATTTTAACAGTGTGCAATTCCGTGGCATTTAGTACATTCACAATGTTGTGCAACTATCAAAAGCATCTAGCTCCAAAACATGTTCATTACTTACAAACAAAACAAAACAAAACAAAACCCCAAAACTTTCTACTCATTAAGCAGTCACTCCCCGCAATTGTCCCTGGAAACCAATAATGTTTTCTGTCTCCATGAATTTGCCTACTTTGGATATTTTATTTAAATAAAATCATACAATACGTGCCCTTCTGTGTGTGGCTTCTTTCATTTGGCACAATGTTTTCCAGTTTCATTAACACTGGAGTGTTCATCAGTACTTCATTTTTTTTTATGGCTGAATCATATTTCATTGTATGGGTATACCACCACATTTTGTTTATCCTTACATAAATTGATAGGCATTTGGGTTGTTTCCACCTTTTCATAATTGTAAATAGTTCTGCATTGAAAATTCTTGTGTAAGTTTTTGCCTGAACACCTGTTTTCAATTATTTTGAGTACGTACCTAGGAGTGGAATTGCTGGATCATGTAATATATCAATGTTTAACATGTTGAGGAAATGCCAAACTCTTTTGCACAGCTTTGGTACCATTTCACATTTCTACCAGCAATGGATGAAAATGCTAAGTCTTTCGGCTATTTACAGTTTTATTGTGCTCCTGGTTTCTTTTTGATTCAAGTATTTTAGCAACTACACTGGTGATTTCTTACATTTAGTAGTTTTTAGGAAGATTGCTGGAAGGAATTCCAGATGTCTCCATGAGAAAAGAGATGCTCCATATTTTAGGTTCCTACCTGCTGGGGGGACCCCCTAAACAAACGGAGCTGGGCCTCAATTTTCACCTGTATTGGTCAAATACCATTCAAAATTACACAACTTAAAGTGAGTTAAAATATCACAATTGAATCAAATTTAACATAGTCTACTCAGAGAAACACAGTCACTCTCTTCACAAATTATACAAAACAGTGATGGAGATGATCTCTAACATTGTATGTTCACATTTCACATTTCTCATTCTGTGCAAATAAGCCAGGAGTAATTGATTTGCCATTATTCTGGAAAAAACGGAATTTTGTCTTAGTCCTATGCTGAAGATCACAAGTAGTAGCTCATTCTCTATGTGTTATTCTTTCAAAAACCCTACGTTTTGAAACAGCTGCACTAATTTAAAACCTGTCTATGTTCACCATATCACAAAATTGTATTATTTCTTTATTGTAAATATTAAGTAATAGGGGTTTATAGAGAAATTTTTAAACATTAAAACCATTGGTAAGTCAACCAGCCAGAGATTACCACCACTAACATCTTAGTGTATTTTCTTGAAGATAAGAAGAGAGATAGGGAAAAAAAAAAAAAAAAAAAAAGAGCCAGAGATGCATAGAATTATTGGTCTAAAGGTTTTTAAATATGAAAATGTAGATATTAACCTATGTGATTTTTATGTCTCCCTCTTTATTTTCTTTTTCCTTTTTTCTTATCCAAGTGTACTTGGTTGTGTGATCACAGTGCTAGAGAACTGTTTATAACCCCACAGAGTTCCTTCCTGGATTCTCTTTCCAAATGCCCAAATCACACCAGAGGACATGAGCTATGAGACCTTAGAGTGTCTTGGCCAGAAACATGGATGAAGAATGATTTCCCCTGAACTATAAAAGAGAAGGGAAGGGCGGTGAGAAGAAGAGAGATCTGTGGGTTCTGCACCTTGCTTCGTCAGAATACCAACCCAGCACACACCCCAAGTCCTCTAGGATAAGTGGCTCCATGACTCGTCACATCACAGCACACAGGAACTCTCTTCCTGGACAGGACTCAGAAGCAGAGTCTCCACTGTGTGTGAAGGTCCCATCTCAGCACCAGCTTTTGTAGGTCAGGGGTCAAACGCTCTGCACTTACCACACCTGAGACCTTGGCAAGACATAGCAGCTGTGGACCATCCTGCAGAGAGGAGTGAGCCTGGGAGGTTGGCAGCTGTACCAGTCTTAACCGGATACGAAGTTGTGTTACAGACAGTAAAGAAATCGACAGTTTTGGTACCTCTGGGTTTGCAGCCTGAGATTCATGTGTGAAACATTAAACATAAATTGATACTATTTATGTGTATCCAGTTTGAGAGCTTTTACATTTTATCTTCCAATACAATAAATAGTATTTTAAATAATATTTGAAAGGCGGTATAACATTCCATCACATAAAAACTCCTCAAATACTATATATGTGATAGTCTCTTGGTTCTTTTAAAGAGATTGTAGAAGAATATACTTCCTTGATCTAATTACTGATGCATTAATTTGCCAACAGCAATGATTGTTCAGGCTTGATTTAGCCAAGTAAGGCTGTCTTCAGAGGATGCCCTGATAGGAGCCAGTATGTAAAGCCAGCACAGTAGATGTGCTGTGTATGAGAAGGTGTGAGTCTCTAGGCCCCACAGGTTCCTGTAAAACCCACTCACTGTTCCTGTGTGTGTTCCCAGCCTCTAGATGTAGAACATAGTCTTCTGGTGGCCAGTGAACCCAGTACCACCAGAGAACTCAGCTGAGTCTTGGGCAATCAAATGACAATCCAAAGCTCCCAAGCCTTTCTCCTTCTCTGTGCACAATCACAGTCAGGCAAGGCCACCCTGTAGAATCTGCCCAAGCATCCTGTGTTGCATTATCCCTTTACCTGGTCTACGTCTCTCTCACCTGCTCTCTTCCTGCAGTTTTCTCATGGAGCTCACTAGGAGAAACACTAAGGAAGAAGATTATATCCAAAATTAGTGCTATTGTAATATATATACACTGTGGAATACTACTTTGCCATAAAAAAGAATGAAATTCTCCCATTCACAACAACGTGGATGATCTTGGAGAAACTTATGTTGAGCGAAATAAGTAAAGCACAGAGGGATAAATACCGCATGTACTCACTCATAAGTGTGAGCTAAGAGAGAAAGGAAGAAGGAAAGAAAGACCACAGTAGTGTGTTGGACTTCAAGGGGGAGACAGCACACCTAGGGATACAAAGTGGAGTGGGAGAAAGGGGGATGGGGAGGGAGTCAGGGATAGTTGGGTGCGAGACACAGGGTATAATCACAATTTGTGGTAATGGGCATGCTGTCAGTTTGGATCTGGCCATCACATCTTGGGCATGAATGGTGACAATCAGCTTTGAACCCCATGAATATTCATAACCAATAAAAAGAAAAAGAAAATATGTTCACATATAGGTAGCAGAAAGACAAGACAATCACTTTGTGATTATCATCAACCTCAGTCAGTTCTGACAAATTATTTCCTCTTTTGGGTCAGTTGTATTCTGTTGCCCATCCTGGGAGGAGATATGTTTTCTAAGTAAACTATACTGATGTGGGGCCCAGTATCATTAAAACAAAATCACTTATGTATCTCAAAAATGTAAGTCCCAATTCTACTATAATTCAATTTTGCTGCCTTTGACATATTGTAAAAACAATGTAAACCTCAGTTTCCTCATCTATGAAATGAAAAATTATAACAGCTGGCATGTTGTGATTTGAATGTTTGTGTCCCTACAAAATTCATAGGTTGAAATCCTAACCCCAAGTCAACAGTATTAAGAGGTGGGACCTTGAAGAGGTGATTAGGTCATAGCAGTGCAGCCATCACAAATGGGATTAGTTATCTCGTGAAAGATGCCCAGAGAGCTCCCTCACCCTTTCCAATATGTGAGGACATAGCTAGAAGGTGCCTCCTATGAATCAGAAAGTCGACCCTCACCAGTACCTACTGGCACCTTCATCTTTCCAGCTTCCAGAACTATGAGAAATAATTTTTTTGATATTAATAAGTCACCCATACTATTTTTTTAATAGCACTCTAAACAGACTAAGACACCACAGGGCTGTTAAAAATATTAAGTACAAATTCTATGCAAAGCAACTGGGCCAGTGTCTAGCATGCCGTAGATGCTTTGGGCAAACAGGATGCTCTGTCCCTTACTGCTTTCCGTGAACTGAATCTGTCTCCTCACTGAAAAATGGAAAATAACTGTCCTTCCTTCTGGCAAATGCTATTTCAATTCACTCTCTCACCAATCCTCTCAAGAAGGCAACATAATGCTCTACCTTGAATGAAATGAAACAGCCCTTGTAAATGAGCTTTGCAAAATTTAAAGAGTTGTACAATACAAATTAGTACAGATATGTAGTTAGGTCACAGAGGCACAAGAGCATATTAGAGAGTCAACATGTGTGAGCTCTCAACTCCATCTCTCTCCTCCCACATCACTTCTTAGGCAAATCGACTAGTACTAGGCAGGAAGAAAATGCAAAAGCAAAGGAAAAAAAAAATCAGTCTGGTAATTACCTTTTAGAGATGCAAATGGTTTGTGCATTAATGAAGTTGTCTCTGTGACAACAGGATAAGGCCGTTTGGTGTTTCTGAGAAACTCTGGCTATCCCAGGTGCTCTTCTTTTCCAAGGGTACGTCTGAGGGTAGACTGCAGACGAAGTCCTGTGGCCCACTCCATGTGGTCCAGAGACAGGGTTCTTAGGGCAAGATGCACCCTTTACTAAAATGAAAGCAAAGCAAAGTGTTCCCCTTGGGAGAGAAGACGAGGAAAAATGCAGAATTTGGTGCTGGGCAGTGGAAGACAGACCTCTGGTGCCATGGCTCAGAAGCTGAGTTCTGCCCTTGAACTGACCTGCTTTTTCCCCAGACTCCCTCATTTTTCATTCAGTCATCGCCACTTCTTCGATCACCCACCGCCAGCATCCATGCATGTCTGTTAGCTCAGGGTAACCTTTCAAGGGATGCAGGATGTGCTTTTTCTTCCAAGTTTCCACAGCAGATACAGAAGAGAGGGACAATACACATGAATATTAATGTAGAAATTAATGTGGCAAAGCAAGAAATTTCTAGAATGTGGGAGTGAGGTCTCAACCAGATGATTTTAATTTTCTTTTTCCAATGAGGTGTTTTTCTTTCTCGCTTTCCCCAATCTGAAGTCAGATGCAAAAAAAATTCTAAACACAGGCCATCCGACCAGCACCACACGAAGCATTCTGACAGGTTGTTCAGTTATATTTCAACAGGAACCTGTGAGGTATTCATTCCTATGCATATGCTACAGATGAGTAAACCAAGATTCAAGGAGTTTAAGTAAATTGCTCAATGTCACACAGCTGATAAGTGCAAGAACTAGAACAGAAACCCGGGTCGTCTGGCTTAGACCCAGTGCTGTAAGCCTGTAAGTTTGCAGACACCTTGGGTATTCCACACTCTCTGTGTAATATGTCTTACAGTGGAATTGCTTTTACTTTGCCTCTTAATTAGTTCATAACCATTGACCTAATGTGCTTTCTCATTTCCTGCTCTGAATTAGAAATTAAAAGAAATTGAAGCAGCCAGTTGTGACTCATTTTTACTATTCTACCATGGTCCTTACAAATTTCAATCATTTCATTTTTTTAACTACACACATCAGTATCAAAATGACCTGGGTGGGTTATGGGTCTGTATATATGGCACGTTATACAACTATTACCACCCTTTACAGTTTTAGAGACTAGCTCTCAAAATGATATTGCTTCCTTAGAACTTTAAAAATGTTACTCTGGATCCTTTCTGGGCTCGGAGGTTCTTCTTGACACCCATGTCTGTGGTAGGTGCAGCTGCTCCTCTTCAGAACAGCTGTGCACATCTGGTGCTGCTGTGTGTGCGAGGTGCCCCCGCCACCAAAGAAACCCTTCCAGGGTGACCAGCTGCAACTGGCCACTGTTCCAGCTCAGATTTAAGATGTCTAGTTTTTTTTACCTTGTGTTATGATTTTTTGGTTTTATCTCTAGCCTTTTATTCTAGGATTTAAAAATCTCTTCTAAAAAAAAAAAGAAGGATGGTCCCGTTGCTGTTATCTTCCTCTCAAATTGGACGGAGGCTCCCCAGAGGTAGCATCCATCGTTCATATCCCCTAAGTGACACAGTGACCGGCATATGCCCACAGATGTTTTCTCCCTTCTCCACAATACCCCTCCCTGCTCTTTTTTTTTTTAACCCAAGGGTGTAACTGAAGTGGAGACAGATATTGTGTCTCTGGACCCACCTCTCAAGATAAGGTCAAAAGGCAACAGCCAAGCCCTACTTAACTCTTCCTTTCTGACAATTCACAAGGTCTCATTCATTCCTGAATTCATTCAGTCGTTCAATAACCACCATGTGTTTGTTCTGTGCCAGGCCAAGTGATGGTTAAAATGCATGATCATTTAATTTAACTCTGGTGAGGGGGACAGAAGTACACACAGATCCTGACAGCAGGGCACAGCAAAGCCCGTTGATACAGGAAACACCAGACCATCTTTTTTCCTTTCTTGCATTTTCCTCCTCCACCCTGTCCTGGGTAATTAACAAGTTTAAACTCTAAACTAAAGCAATGTACCAAAGTGAAGTGAACCAAAGCAAGTTTCTAATTCAATTCTGAATTATTTAAGTCAGTGCCAGGGGTCTTTTCGGGTCTGATGTATTTCCTTTTCATCCATTTTAGGCAAATTTTAGATTTGTTTGCTGAACACTCCCTCACCATATTCACTTTTCTGTCCTTTCCCACCTTGTCCCCTGGAGCTGGGCCCAAGCCTGGGTCCCTGTTCAGTTTTACCCCCTCTCAGCCCTCCCCAGCCCTCGGGCTGACTCTTCCCAAGGCCTGACTCCTCGATGCAGCCTCACTCACCCTGAGATCACATGCAGATGGCCAGCCAGCCCAGGCCCTTGCCGCGTTTTCTCTGCCTCGCCTGCCAGCCACACAGTCTGAAAGTTGATAGCTCGGTCATTTTAAGGTCTAGGGTGTTTTTTCTCTTCTGTAATTATTTTGGTCACACTGCATGTGCTTTGACTCATATTACAAATAAAGCTCTGATGACCAGATCGGTCCACAGGCGTTTTTACATACCTTAATTACCTTTGGAAACATATCAAGCCAAGTCAGGTTTTTAGAAGACGTTGTTTCAGTATACATTTCAGCTATGATTACTATGTGGTTTCAGTTTCAGCTGATGGGTTTGCAAATTAACGTGGTTCAGTTCATTTGGGGGTTCACGGTTTGGGTCAGGTCAAGACCCTTGAAGCATTCCCAGATAAGGTGGATGATATTAATTTCTTATAATAATAATGATGAAGACAGACATGAAAAAAAACCCTTTGTCTATAACTCCATGACCCTTGCAAAAGCACAAATGAAAGATCTCTGAAAGATTTTCTTAGCTCAGCGCATAGATGGAGCTTCTGTGGACATGAGCTATGATGTGTGTGTGTACCCCTTCTACAACAAGTTCATTCATGGTCACAGCCATGTATTTGGCAATGATGGACAGGCAGCTTTTCTTCAGAGAAAACTGTTGTGTTATTTTCTAATAACTTATCTCAACAGACTAACTTGGTGGAGACTTGGTCCCCCTTTCTTCATTTTTCAAATTCTTGTAATAAAAGCTCAAAAGCAAAGTGGAAACAAAACAAAACAAAATTCCCTGGCATCAGTAGTTGCAACAAGATGGGAGAGGAAAATGTATATCAAGTCACCAGTAGAAGGAGAGAAAAAGCAGGCAGATTGAGGAAAAGGACTGAAGAAACAGATCACAGAGGGCCCTCATTTAATAGGTGGGAATTAAAGAGCAAGTGCAAAGCCCAGACAACGGCTGATGGTGGGGGTGGGTTGGACAAAAGAGACTCAGTAATAGAACCCAAAAGAAGTTACCAAAGAGAAGATGACGGATGCACAGATTCATGGGGGAAAAGTCTTTCAAAGATAGTGAAATTGTATACATATATACACACACACTCTTATTCAAACACCATGGCAGGATTTATTTAAGACACTGACATCACAGAAAAAAAGTGGTAGGCAATAGCAAATAAGGGTTCCTCCTAGAAACATTACCAGGGGACAAAACCCAATGGTGTCCATTCACACTCCAGGTTACATGTCTCCTACTCTGACTTAAAAGAGGTAATAATACATAGGTTGTGGTTTGGATGTCCCCACAAGCTCGTGTTGGAATTTAATCCCAATATGGCGGTAGAAAGTGGAGCATTTGAAAGGCAATTGGATTGTGGGACTGTGCCCTCATAAATGGACTGATCCATTCATGCAGCAATGGGTTGATGGTTTAATGGGTTCTCAGGGGTGTGGACTTGTGACTTTATAAGGAGAGCACATGAAGGAGCTCTAGTCTTGCCCATGCCATTCTTGCCAGATTTTCCCCCAGGACTGTGAACTTCCAGCCTCCAAAGCTATAAGAAATAAATTTCATTTCTCTATAAATTACCCAATTTCAGATATTCTGGGTATAAGCAACAGAAATGGACTAATACAATATACATAGATATATAGAATGAGATTTTTTTTTTAATTACCACATTTCTAAATATTGTTCATCAATTAATTAGACTTTTTTTTCTTCCAAACTAATTTTGTTTGATGACCTTTCTGGAGCAAGAATCCTGTATTTTGTCTTTGCCTAATATGTAGAGGGACCAGCATATAGTAATTGCTTGATGACTGCATATTGAATAAAATAATGAGCCAGCAAGGTAGTACCAGTCAGGTTTGTGGCAGGGAGGGGGATATGGTTGGAGAAGGGCAGTGAGGGTAAAATTCCTATTTCATGAGCTGGAGTGCAGCCAGGAATAAAGGATGCTACTACAACAGTTATATCACGGTTTGTTAAGAACTGAATACAGATCTTATATTTTGTGAGAAATAAAAAATATCACTCTCAGGATTATACAATAAAGAGGAAGAAAATCAAACAGCACTCTCAATAGTACAGTGGCACAAAAATCCTCATTTTACAAACAAAAAAGTACTGATGCTCAGACTTTCAGAAATTTTCTCAAAGTACAAAGAACACAGTGAAATCTGGATTTCAGCCTAGGTCCATGCCATATCTACCCCAAAGCAAGGGTTCTGTAAAGGGCAGTCCACAATTGCTCTTCCCTTGGAAAATACAGGCCCATGAGGTTGGTTATCTGTTAGTAGCAAAACAGCCAAGAGGAAAGTTTCCACAGTTAAACATGGACTCAACATATACAAAAACACATGTTTAAATTTCTCAGAAGAATTACAAAAATAACAACTGAAACCTAAAAAATAGAGGTGAAAGCTCTATTTGAAATTTACGATGTGCCAATAGCACACTGCTGAAACCAATTATTTAACAGACGGTAAAAGAATTAAAAGTTTTTAAAAAGTTTTTAGAATGAACACTGAACAGACAACCTCTCAGTAACTGCGCTTCTCTAAAATTAACAAGGATAGGATGTGTCTCACCCAGGCCTTGGGGCTGGGGAAAATCAGTGCTGGAAGTGTCCTGGCTCTGTGCCAGGGAGCTCTGGATAAGAAAGGGAGTTGTTGGTATATATTTCCTTTCTGCAGAAAAGGACAGTGTGTTTTAAGTCTTTCCAGCCTAGATTGAAACAAGAAGTCAACATTCAGAAATGATAAGATAATAGGGCCAGGAACTGGTTTGGGCTATTCAGTAAACTAAATTAACAAATAAAGAGGGGGAAAAAAAAGGAAAGAAAAAAGTAGGATATAGGAACTCATTTTCGTGCTATCAAATGCTACCCACATGTTATCACCCAAAATAATATCTGGAACATGGTAGGCCACTTAGGTGAGGGAATGAACTAGTGTATCCAACAAGGCCATGATTAGCATGCAAAGGAGTTTGTATAATTATTTTTATAGAACAAACACACAATGTGAAATTTCACTGGATTTGGCTTTATAGTTGAAGACTTGGGGATAAGATCAGTGTTTTGGGGCTGATCAGCTCCGGAATGAATTTCATAATCAGCTGTAACACCTTATGCTTGCAGTCATCATTTATTTTTGACCTTCAGGGTTAGCACCAGGTACATTTATGTTTCTCATGTATGTGGATATCCAGCTGCCCCAGCACCATTTGTTGAAGAGTATTCTTTCCTCCTTTGAATTATTCTGGTACTTTTGTCAAAGATAAACTGACCATAAATTTAAGGATGAATTTCTGGACTTTTGGTCCTATTCCATCAATCTATATGTTCATCCTTATGCCGTTACCACATCATCTTGTTTACTATTGCTTTTTAGTATGTTTTGAAATCAAATAGTATGAGTCCTCCAACTTTGTTTCTCCTTATCAAGATTTGACTATTTTGGTTCACTTGCATTTCCATTTGAATTTTAGAACAGCTTATCAATTTATAAAAAAATATTTCCAAAAGAAAGCTGGGATTTTGATAGAAATTTGAGCAATCTGTAGATCAATTTGGGGAGTATTGTGATTTTAACAATATTAAATCTTCTGAACCATGAACATGGGATATTTTCCATTTATTTGGGTTTTCTTTATTTCAACAATGTTTTGTAGTTTCTGGTGTACAAATGTTACACTCCTTTGTTAAATTTATGCCTAAATGTTTTATTGTTTTTGATACTATTGCAAATAAATTTGCATTTTAAATTTTATTTTCAGATTTCTTATTAAAAGTGTATAAAAATACAATTGATTTTTGTATATTGATCTTGTATTCTACAACCTTCGACCTTGCTAAACTTAGTTCTGATAGTTTTTGTTTGTTTGTTTATTTGTTTGTTTTTTGTGGATTCTTTAAAACTTTTTACCTACAAGATAACATCATTTGTGAATAGGGATAATTTTTTATGTTTTTCTTTCCAATCTGGGTATTTTTTATTGCCGTTTTCCTGCCTAATTGCCTTGGTTAGTGTTTTTATCATAAAAGGATGTTCTTCAGCATTTCTGAGATATTTATATAATTTCTGTCCTTCATTATTCATATGGTGCATCATAGTGAATGATTTTCCTGTGTAAAATCACTTTCGGCCCTGTACCCTGGTATAAATCCAAATTGATCATGGTCTATAATCCTTTTTATGTATATTGTTGGATGTGTTTTGTCAGTATTTTGTTTAGGACTATTGCACCTTGGTCTGTAGTTTTTTTTGTTGTTGTTGTTGTGTTTTATTTTTTTCTTTTGATATCTTTGTCTGGTTTTAGTAACAGAGTAATGCTGATCTCAGAATGAGCTTGAAAGTACTCTTCCCCCCTTCCCCACTTTCTTTCTTTCTTTCTTTCTTTTTTTTTTCTTTTGGAAGAGTTTAAGAAGGATTGGTGTTAATTATCCATCGAATGTTTGGTAGAATTCACCAGTGAAGCCATCTGGTACTGTGTGTGTGTGTGTGTGCATGTGCGTGTGCGTGTGCGTGTGCGTGTGCGTGTGTGTGTGCGTGCGTGTGCGCGCGCACGCGCGTGTGTGTATGTATGTGTGTGTGAAGCATTTTTTGATAACTAGTCTATTTAATCGTTACATGTCTTTTCAGATTTCTCCTTATCAGGTTCACTAGCGTGTTTCTTTTTAGGAATTTTCCATTTCATCCAAATTTTCAAACTTGCTCACACAATTCTCTTATAATTTTTACTTCTTTAAGGGTGATAGCAACACACCCTCTTCCATTACTTATTTTTTGTAAATTGAGTTTTCTGTCTAATTATCTTTGTCAGTCTAGCTAAAGGCTTTTTGATTTTTCCAAATAACCAATTTTAGTCTCATTGATTTTCTCTAGTTTATTTCCATATATTTTAGTTATTTACTGTTTGCTCTTTGTTCACTCTTCTTGTTATGGTCTCTTCTGTTGGCATGTTATATTATCTATTTGAGATCTTTTTTTTCTTTTTAAATAGAACTAAGTAGTTATACCTATAATTGTTCTTGTAAATTCTGCTTTATCTGCTTCCGATTGAATTTTGGTATGTTATCTTTTGGTTTCATTTGTCTAATATTATATTTAACTTCCCTTGTGATTGCTTCTTTGAAGCAACAGTTATTTAGGAGTGTGTTGTTTAATTTTCACATAATTTTGGAGTTTTCCAAATTTCCTACTGTTATTATTTTCTACTTTCATTCCATTGAGGTTAGAAAACATACGTGGGAAGATTTCAATTTTTTAAACTTTATGGAGCTTTGTTGGCCTGAGATCTATTCTGGAGAATATGTCATCTGCTTGTAAGAAGAACATGTATTCTGTTGTGTTTTGTGGAATGTTCTGCAGTTATCTGTTAGGTTTAGTTGGTGTATAGTGTTGTTCAAATCTTCTATTTCCTAATTGATTTTCTACTTAGATGCTCTATTAATTATTGATAGTGATGAGGTATTGAAGTTTCCAACTATTACTGTTGAATTCTTTCTTCATTCAGTCAGTTTTTACTTCATGCATCTAGGGGTTCAAGTGTCAGCTGAATTTATTTATAATTGAAATGTCTTTATGATAGATTGACACTTTTGTCTTTAAAAAATGATCTTTTTGTTTCTAAAAAAAAATTTTTGCACAAAATGTACTTTGTCTGATAATAGCATAGCCTCTCCAGCTGTCTTTTGGTTACTGTTTGCATGGTGTAACTTTTTCCATCCTTTTAGTTTCAGACTATTTTTACCTTTGGATCTTAACTATGTCTTTTGTGGACATTCTAAAGTTTGTTTTTTTTTAATCTATTCTGTCAATCACTGCCTTTTGTTTGAATTGCTTAGTCATATTACATTTAATGTAATCACTGACAAGCTAAGATTTGTATCTGCCATTTGCTATTTGTTTTCTGTCTTGTTTGTTTCTCTATTCCTCCATTACTGCCTACTTTTTTGCTTAAAATATATTTTCTAGCATACTATTTAATTTGCTTGTCATTTCATTTACTATATTCATGTTTGTGTTATTTTTCTTAATTATCCTGGTGATTACAATTAACATTTTAAGTTTAAACAATCTAAATCATACTAATACAAAAAAATTCAGTAGCATACAAAAACTTCACTCTATAGCTCCATTTTTTCCCCTTGTTTGTATTATTACAGTCATACTAATTATATCCCACTGCCTCTGGGCTCCATAGTTTCTGATGAGAAGTCAATTGTTAATCTTACTGAGGATCCTTTACACAAGGGTACTTCAAGAAGTTCATGGAAAGATAGACTTAAAAGATAATATGAATCTTTCCATGAACTTTATGAAGTATCCTCATACATGACCAGTCACTTTTCTCTTGCTGCTTTTAAGGTTGTCTTTTTATCTTTGGTTTCATAATTTAATCTTGATGTGTGTAGCTGTCAATTTTTTTGACTTTATCCTACTTTGAGTTCATTGTGCCTCTTAGATGTACAGATTAATGTTTTTTGCTAAATTTTAGCCATTATGTCTTCAAGTATTATTTCTCCAACTTTGTATTCATTTTTTTTTTTTTTCTGGTGCTCTCATTATATGTATGTGATATGTTTGATTGTGTCCCACAGAACTGTGAGGCTCTGTTTGTTTTTCTTCACTATGTTTTCTTTCTGTTTCTCAGTTGGAAAATCTCAGCTGACCTACCTGATGATTTCGATGATTCTTTTTTCTGCCAGTTCCAATCTGCTATTGAGCCCCTTTAGAAAAATTTTCATATTAGTTATTGCACTTTTTACTTCCCTATTTTCTATTTAGTACTTTCTTCTGATTTCTTTCTCTTTATTGATACTCTCTCTTTGGCTCCTCACACCATTCTTTTATTTCCGTAATTCTTTAGATGCAGTTCCGTTTAGTTCTTGAATGTATTTATAACAGATGATTTGTAGTCTTTGTCCATTAATTCCATCATCTGAGCTTCCTTGAGGACAGTTGTATTGCCTTTTCTTTGTTTGTTTGTTTGTTTTTGTATCTGTAAACCATACTTTGTTTTTTATCAAGCTTCATAATTTCTTTGTTGAAAATTGGAAATATTAAATAATATAAGGCTTCAATTCTGGAAATAATACACTCTCATACGGTTTACTACTGTTGACATTTGTTGATGTTTTAGCTGCTTATGCAGTGAATTTTCTAAACAAATGCTGTAAATTCTGTATTGTTGTCATAAGTGACCACTGAATTTTCTGCTTAGTTAACATAGTGATCAGCTAATGGCTAGACATATGTTTCCTTAAAAGCCTTAAGCAGTCACTCTCTCAGCTTTTGTGAGGGACTGTGTGTGTGTGTGTGTGTGTGTGTGTGTGTGTGTGTGTGTGTGTGTGTGTGTGTGTGTTGGCATTGGCTTTCGGTGCTCCAAAAGGCACTGTATAAACCTGCCTTAGTCTTCACTTCCTGCCTATGCGGTCAGTTAGAAATGAGAGATCAGACTCTTCTTGGGTCTTTTGTGGGCACATGCACAGCCCAGCTCATGTGGTGGCCTTTGAGATTCCCATGGTTATAGGAGTTTTTCATATCCCCTATGGACTTCTCTTTCCCCACTTTTCCTTTATAATTTTTTGGTCAGCTTCTTGTTAGCCCCAACTGGGATTGACCCAGACAGTACACAATTGCCACTGATTGTTTTCAACGAATGCCCTAGGCATGGGGCTGTTTGCAAAGAGTAAGCTCTGAGTCCAGTCAAGTAATTATAAGTCATGAGAGTGGAGCTTTTCTAGTTGCTACCAAACAGGTCAAATAGTGATAGTTCTCTGTAGATGGGGCTTAGGGAAGCTTTAAATTCAACTGTGTCCCTCCTGTGTTTGCTAGGCTGCTGGTTTTTTTTTTTTTTTTTTTTTTTTACAGCTACTATGCTTTCTCACTATGCTGAAATGATGATTTGAATTTCAAGATTGTACATTTTCAAGGCTACCTCAGAGCTAGGGAAAAGGGGATGGAATTAGGGCAAATTTAAACTACCCAAACTTGTCTTTTTTTTTTTTTAACCAATGTTCAACATTTTTTTTTTCAAATAAATACTTCTCAGATTGTAGCAAGCATTCAGTTAATTTCCAGTGTTCTGAAAATATTGATCCTGGAAAAATTTTGCCAGTGTTCTCATTGTTTGTATGGAAGAAGAAATGGTCAAAGATCCTTTATGTACCATTCCTTAAATGAAGTCTTTCTTTCTCTTTAACCATGAAGAGCAATTTTTAAGAAATATTGTACTTGTCATGGTGAGGAAGACAACAGAATGAAAGTCACAAGAGCTTCAGACTAAGGGTCCAGGCTGCTGCTGGCCTGAGCTGCACTGGTCTGGCATGTTAGCAAATGGAGTGTACCACAGAGAGGTAGGAAAAGAAAGGCATTTGACATCAGATAGACTGGGTTGAAAATCTTTTTCACCAAGACAAAATGTGAATAGTAGCAAATTTCTTATCTTTGCTGGGCCTCAGGTTTATTACTGTAAGGCAGCATTATTAGGGTTAAGGTTTAAATAAAACAATGTAGCTAGGGCTCCTGACCTAGTGCCTGGCACAGAGCAGGAACTGTGCTCATTTTTTCACTACTGTATTGATGCAGCACAGAAGAGGAAGGCACTTGGTGACAATTGTTCACATCTTTCTGCATTTGAACCTCAACTGCAAGTACCACCACATATTGAGATGAATTTGAATTCACGTGAACATCTTCATACGTACACAACCCCAGATGGTATAGCCTACTACACACCTAGGCTACAAAGTACAGCCTATGGCTCCTGGGCTATAAACCTGTACATCATGTTACTGTACTGAGTACTGTAGGCAATTGTAACACTATGGCAAGTGTTTGAGTATCTAAACACATTGAAATATAGGAAAGAAATTTTTCAGATCCATTATAATCTCATGGGACCACCTTTGTGGATGCAGTCTGACGTTGACCAAAGTGGCATTATGCAACATGTGACTATACATTACCCACTTCTTTTTTCCTAGTCCTCATTCACTTTTTCCCCCAGGCCTTGCATGTCTCACTTCTGTAGGAAGGGCTCTCATGGGTTCCTTGGAAACCCTCTATCAGATGCTGAAATTTATCCTGGATTCTAAATCATTCTCCTAGCTAATTATCCATATTGATACCTGCTGGGGGCTGCCACTCCCTTGCTCAGCCCTGTCCAGAAGAATCTGTGATGCTGTGGTAGTCCATTCCTGCTGCTTATAACAAAATACGCAGAACTGGTAATGTATAAAGAAAATGAAATTTATTGCTTACAGTTTCAGAGCCTGGGAAGTCCACAGTCCAGAGAAAACATCTGCTGAGGGTCTGGTCTTCCTTGTTGGTGGCTTTACAGCAATACAGGGTCTCACATGACAGAAAATGGCAGAGCAGAGAGAAAGAGAGAGAAAGACTCTCACGTGCTCTCCTTTTAAAGCCCTCAGAACCACACCCCTGACCAGCATTATTAATCCCTTCACTATGGCATGATTCTACAGTCCAATCACCTCTTCAAGGCCCCACCTTTCAATTGCTGTAATAGGATTTCTCACCATTAATAGTGGGGATTAAGCTTCTAATATATAGACTTTGGGGGACACAATTCAATCAATCCGCAGCAGATACCAAATTAGGAGAGTTGTTAGGCTGGTCCCTATCCAGCTGCCTCAAACCCAGGCTGCTTGCCTGAAGGAAGTTATGACCAAGAAATGCCGAGAAATTCTGGAACTTGTGGTCAGTGTATGCTCCCTAATGATGGAGGGGGCAACTATCTTTGCAAAGGGCAGTGTAAGGCACATGACAATAATTTCCACAGTTGGCACCCAGATGCTGCGCATGTTAATATGACAAGAAGATTCCATATTAAAAGTCAATCAATAAAAGAACCTTTGATTTGCCTGATTTTCTTCTTTTATTCATGCCACCAGCAAAGTTCTAAGAAAAGCAGTCCACATTTGCTTCCTTCCCTCTTTAGTTTTCTGGAATCCTCACTAGGTCAGGGATACTGTCCTCATTAAACTCTTCAGAGGTTTCTTAATGTTGTTCTAGCCTTATTCCATCTAATTTTCTCCCAGATTTAATTGTCGGCTTGCTCTTCTCCAAGTTTTCTTTCCTTGGAACGTGAGGAACCATTCTCTCCTGGTTCTCATCACTCCTGCTGTTCCACTTCTCAGGTTTTGTTAGTCCTCTTCTGAGGGGAAGCAGTAAATATCTGCAGGACCATCAGCATTTCCATGGCAGCAGTTGCCGGGTTTGGCCCTGGGCTTGTGACCCCTTCTCTTTCTGGGTCACTTTCCCCAGTAGAGGGCGACCTTGAGAAGAGGGCACCTGTACAGTGTTAGTTCTGTGGACTAAGAGGCAGACGGGCAGTGTTTATGTCAATATCTGTGTGGGGCAAGGAAGCCTGGTGAAAACCCAGTGCGATTGAGATAAGGCGGGGCGGAGCAGGAGAAGAACAGATAGCAGGGAGGCAAGGCAGCCTATAGCCCCCTCCCCAGAGCCGTCTGAGGAGACATGCTATGAGTCTCACTTAGGAGTGAGGCATTAGGCAGGAAGGGAATTACAGGAGCCAAGCCTGACCTCAGGGCTTCCAGTCTTAATGATACAAATCTCTATATTTAGGAGACAGAGGCGAGACCAGCAAGGGCTGCAGTCTGAACTGTTTTCATGAGCCATGGAAAATTAGAACTTCCTTAAAACTAAGTCTATAATGAGACGATAGGCCTTCCTGCATAGAAAAAAACAAGAGTGCCCCTCTATGCAGTTACATATTCATGTAGGTAATACCCATGCAAACCACAGGAATGGTCAGAGGGAGGATTTCTGCCCTTAGCCTGGCCAGAAATTTCTCCAAGAGGACTCTGAGTCGGGTCACACGGCCCCACAGTCACTCCCTGGCTACTGAACACAGCTGTTTACAATCCACCCAATCCCCACCCCAAGCAGCCTGGAAAATCCCTGTAATTTTAAACAGGCCCTGTCTCCAAACAGTCCCTCTCCACAGCCCCCGCCGCAAGGTGGAGACTGTGACTCAGCCTGGCCCTGTTGCAGCTTATCTGCAGGCAATTCCACCAGGAAATCACTGTAATCTCAGTGGGAGTTTAGGCATGGTGGGGGGGTGCTCTTAAGGGCTGTTGGGTTCTGGGCAACAGAAGAGGGAGGATGTTCCTTGGGAGCTCTCCAGGCTAAATCAATCCTTTCCCTTTCAGCTCAGAGATAAAAACTTTAAGTGCCATTCGAGCACTCAGCACCCAGGAATGTCCCCACACACAGCTGACAGGCATTGGCTTCCATCTAGAACGTGTGAGATTGCTGGCTGCCAGACCCACCCCTGTGGTTTAGCGAATGCCAAGAAAGTCCTGGAAATGAATGAATTAAATACCCATAGTCCAAGCATGTATTCCTCACACTGAGCGTTACTCAGCATCCTAACATAGCAGATCCGGATGTGTGGGTTACTATAATCCCCTATATTTATATAGCGCTTTTTAGTGTACAAAGCACTTTCAAGTCCATTAGTGCCTGTGATCCTCCAGACAGCCCCATGAAGCATCAGGGAAGCTATTATTAGTCCCTCCCTACTCCTCCCAGAATGCTCTGCACATACCTCCTCTGCAGCACTTATCACTTGGTTCCGTGATGACTTGCTCACACTGTACAGTAGTGAAAAGAAAACGGGCTTTGGAACCAAGCAGACCTGCATGTGAAAGTTGGCTCTGTTTTTACCATCCGCCTCATCTTAGGTTAAGTTCTTCCTCTCTCTAAGTCTTAGTTTTCTCATTTGTAAAAGTGGAGATTAGAAGCTGACGATCTCACCTGGCTATTGTAAGGATTAAAGAATGGAATGTGCATGAAAGAAGCAAGCACACTGCCTGGAACACAGTCACTACTCAGTAAAGATCGGATCCGCTCGTTCCCAGTGGCAATGTGAGCAACCTGGAGGCTGTCCCCACACGATTTATTTCGTATATCCCCGGAGCTTAGTGCAGGATTTGGCAAATGGGCATTGTTTAAAATGAGAAAGAACAGCAGTGCTGTATGAATGAAGGAATTCTGTTTTGTAAGCAAGTTAACAGAAACCCAGTGATTAAGTGACCTTTCTAGGGTGAACTGGGACTTCTGAGACCGTATCTGATGATCTTCCCACTGTCTCCACGATCTGTGGTCAATCTTCCTATTGAAATTAAACTTCTACAGGGAGGAGGAAGGGAGGTTTCGGTAATGGGCCACGATAATCAACTCCATTGTATATTGACAAAATAAAATATATTTAAAAAAAATATATATATATAATAATAATAAAATTAAGCTCCTTCACCAAACACTCTCCTTAGCTGTTTAGCTACCTTCTGTCATTGCTCCTGGCTTTTTACCAATGAGCTCAACTATTCAAGAAGATTACAGTGGCTCATTTGAACAGAATGGCCAGGAAGCCCTGGCTGGCCAGCATCCTCTGGGTCTAAGCTAAAGCCATGCAAATTAGTCCAGCCATTGATAGGCAAAATAAGCACCTAGCCTGGAAGATGGTTTGAAAGTTGCCTACCAAGGGAGTGCAATTAAAAGTTGATTCAAAAACTGTTTCTGTTTGGTTGCATTTAAGTAAATGGATGCCAAATTGACCCTTTCAAATTCAAATCTAATTACCATAACCTTCAGTGCCTTCCCAGTATCACTTAGGATCGAGAGAAGAATCCTTAACTTTGGCCTGAGTCCCTAAGTGATCCAGCGTTAGCTCTCACTCCCTGCACTCAAGACACCTCCATCACCTCTCCTCTTCACAATTTCTCCTCTGGCCTGCTGGTCTTCTTTTAGATTTTATGTTGCAATCTTCCCCTGGGCCTGGCTGCTTCCTCTCTTCAGAAACCCACGTCCCACCTTCTCCTGGTTAACGCCTCCTATTCTTAACATTGTGGCTCAAATATCACTTCATGCAGAAATTCTTCCCTGACTGTCCAATCAAAATTGGTTTCCTGTATTACATGGTACATAGAATCATGTCCTTTTCCTTCAGACCTCTTATATCATTTTTAAGTACACACGTTTTACTGCGAATATCGAGAAATGTCTGCACCCCCCTCGAAAATGTAAACCCTGTAGTAACACAGATTATGTTGGTTTTGCTCACTTTCATATCCTCAGTGCTGGGCATGTAGTAGGTACTCATACTAGGTATTTGTTGGGTGGAAATTTGTTAACTAGAGAGCGTTGATCTAACTTACTCAGAGGACTGTTTCCTACCAGATCACTATATGGGTAGCAGCACGAAGTTCAACCAGATCATTAGTGTTTGTTAGACTTTTTGTGCTCAGGGACCCCTCACAGAATAACAGTCTCAAAGCTGAAAGAGATTTTAGACATCATCCAACTCAAAACTCCCTCTCTTCCCAAACCTCCCGGGGCATGCCTTCCATTTGATAAATGATTTTCCAGGCTTTGCTTGGGCTCTTTTTGTTCAAGAGATCTACATTAATAGATAATAGAATCACATCACCCAAAAGAGTCCTTAAGAACTGTGTAAAAACAAGTAAAGGGTAAAAACACCCAGAAGAAATACATCATCTACGTTTTAGAACAAGATAGTTCAAATTAATAAACTAGCAAAAAAGTATGTAAGAAATCATAGAAATAAACAAATTTAACTGCTGTTTTGGTACTAACTTCTAGTTACTCCTACTGGGAAAAAAGCATACCCTTGTACCAGGGTCAGCAGCACAAATGTCTCCTCTGTTTTTCTTCTGACGTTTTTGTTGTCCAGGATCTATTCCAGATATCCATTGCCCATTATGCATGGTGAAGTGTGCTTTTGGTTTAGATATCCTAACCACCAAGGCTCTCAGCATCTCTCTCATTTGCTCAAAATTCAGTACCTAAAATATAAAATCTTTTTGCTTAAGTTATAGTGTTCTACATGTGCATTTTTATTATTTTTGAAGAACTCCTGTGTTTTATTAATTTCCACATGTCCAGGATCTGGTGCTGCGGTACTATTGAATTGCATTGTATAATTGCTGTTTCTGTGTCTAATTCTTGCACTTAGACCCAGGAATAGGGTAAATCTGTGTATCACAGGCACAGTGAAGCAGAAGGAGCACCCCTCTTCTGACATTTTCCTCAAGTATTTATGAATGTCCACTACGGCCAGCATAGAAGGTTTGTAGTCTTCACAAACACAATTATTTGGAGGCTAATTGTAGCCTGAAACATAACTCTTCTACTTTTCATAAGCTCTTTCCTTTGTTTTTGTTTTTTTTTTTCCTTATTCATTGCTACAAAAGTCCCTTGACAGTGTCCCCATGTTACAAATACACATTTGCCCCAGGCTTTGACTGAATTTGCTGTCTGTTTAATACCTACTCCATATGGGATAGATTAACACAAAAAGCTTTAGCCTTGTACAACACTCAGATGCTTTCATGTAATGGCCATGAGGTTGGGGGGTGGGATGTGAACACAAGTGGGTGCATGTACCAAGAACAGAAATCCATTGAGTTCCCCCAGACCAGACGTCTACATTCTAGAGGGCTCTCAGCAGCCAATAAATTTGACTTGAACTTTTTTATTTCACGCATTCTGCTGTTAAAGCAAACCCTTCTTTCGAAACCAAGTATAATTGCAAGATACTATTCTGAGTGCCAAAAACGTCAACTGTAAGTTGCAAACATGGACACATTTAAACAGAACCATATGTTACACTGAAAGGAGAAATCAGAAAAGAACCAATGATTCTGCCTGTTGCTGGAGAGATAAATGGCAATGAAGCAATCATGTCAGAAAAGAATTATGAAACCAACAATGGTATGCAATTGTGTGTTAATGTATTTTCATTAGGAAACAATGTTATTAGTGCTCTGTGAACATCACAGGCAAGACTGAGCTTTATAAAAACTCAATACATTGAAGACAGAGGCATGATACTAGTGAAGTTCACTCAACATCTAATTAACTTATTATGTTCTGCACCAAGGTCACCAGACTAAGATGGAAGTTTGGTTTTGTCTGTGTTCTTTCAGTAATTCCCCTTGTGACCTTGGATGATGACTTCCTAATTCCACACAGAATAAAACCCATGGTCTTCACAAGGACCTATGTACTCTGCCACCATCACCACCCTGTTGTAATCCCTTTCTTCTTGGTCTCCTTTGGTGTTCAGGGAAATCTTCTGAGCTAGATGGTTGCTTAAATTCCAATTCTACATGAAAGGAAACTGAGGTTCAGGGATTTTCAGTAGCTTAACCAAAGGGTAGAGGTAGGAAACTGCAGAGTATGGATTCTAAGATTTGTTTTTTTAGGTTTGTGATTTTTCCATTGGACCATAAAATACTTTAATATGCTCATTCTGCTTTAATTGGCCCATGGTACCAGGAGAATTTTGGCTTGTATCTCTATGCCTCAAACTGCAGTACAGACGCATGCTGCATGACGATGGTTCAGTCAATGATGGACTGCACATGAGACAGTGGTCTCATAATATTACACTACCATATTTTTACTGTACCTTCTCTATGTTTAAATATGTTTAGATACACAAATACTTACATTGTGTGACAATTGCCTCCAGTATTCAGTACAGTAACATGCTGTACAGTTTCGTATCTAGGAGTAACAGGCTATCGACATAGCCTAGGTGTGTAGTAGGCTATGCTATCTAGGTTTGTGTAAGTATTATGTTTGCACAATTAAAAAAATCACCTCATGTATCCCTGTCGTTTAGAGACATAAGACTTCATTAGAGAGGTACATGAACATCTTTTTAGGTTTTTAGGTAGTTATAGGCAATCTTTAGCAAAATAAGGGAGTGTGTCTGTGGGGAGGGGATAGTGTGTCTGAGTATGTATGTTTTGAAAGCGTAAAACTAGCTTACTAAATCCAGAATTTACTGGATTGTATTGCTTGAGATGAGACTAAATTTATTTAACATAAAAAATTGAACCGATTTAAAAAACATGTAGAAATAATTGTACTATGTATGGAGAATGAAGACATGGGGAAAATATCTGAAAATGATACTCCAAAATCCTGAAAATTGTAAAACAGTGAGATGGATAATCCCAAATAGTTTTTCCAATTCTTATAGTTTAGGAATCAGTGATTTTTTTCTTATTCCGAAAGAAACCTTTTAAAAAAATAAGCCCCAATATAAAATAGCTTAAAGATGGAAATGTAGAAAACCACTAATACATAATAACATAATTGTTAATACAATGGGAATTTATGCTTAGCTTTAGAGGATTTCTAACAATTTATTTTTATTTTTTTTATTTTTTGTCTTTTTAGAACAGATTCATCTTGTCACTGAGACCATCTCTTTCCACTGAGTGGAATTAGAAAGGATTAAAATGTTCTGGAAAAACCCACTTATGGATGGTGTATCTAGTTGCACCTCCAGCTCTTGCAGAGGAGATCTTCAGACCAGGCATGTGTGTAACCAACACAGTCACTGTGTGACTCCAGCTAGAGGTCAATGGGCTGTATGTTTTGAAACAATTTGACTCTAGGTGAGGTTTGAGGTAGCAGCATTTGAGAAATATTTTTCACTAAGGATTTGCTGGTTACTAGGCATGAAGTAATGATACCGAGAAGTGGAGAGAAGGTTATTGATGAATGTACTATCTTTCCTGGAAAAAGTAGCTTTCTAATTTGTTTTAAAGTACCCACATAAATAATATTAACAACTCCATTTAATGAAGCGTGCTAGATAATCTTAGTGCAACTCATAAAAAGTTGGTGCTTTAGAGCATTTAAATTCTCTATGAATAACTACATTGAAACTTTGTCTCCAGATAAGATATGAATAAAGCAGAAGAGGAGTAAGTTTGCAAAAAACGTAGTGGTTCGGCTATTCAGTAAATGGTAGAAAGGCTCTTCTTCATCCCCAAGATTTGTTTGCTTCACTCAGATCTAGGTCTCTATCACCACCACCACCACCACCATCATCATCATGACCTACCTACCTACCTACCTATCCACCTATCTATCCACCCATCCATCCGTCATCTATTACCTATCCACACAAACATATAAGACCAGTCGCATAAATATTAGGTTCTTTGTTCAAAACTCAAGAATTTCATGATGGAGACTGCAGAGCATTAAATCCCCTGCTGAGCACACAACCGCATAGGTTCCATACCTATGAAGCTGGTTCTATATATGTAAGCGTGTCTTTCATTTTTTTGTTCCTGAAAAATGCCAGAAGCTCAAAAACCTTAGCTTCATACCTTAGTTAGCATTTTATCCCACCTGTGTGAATAAAAGACTGGGTCATGCCACATTGTGAGAGAAGCAGCCAGAGGAACTTAACACATGTCAAGCCTTTCTTTATGTCCAAATTATAGTGGGCAACATATTTTTTACATCCAAAGGTCCATATGGCATTTTTATTTTGCCACAGAACTACGAAAATTGCTTACAATATATAATAGTTAATGCATTTCTCCTGATTATATGTCAGAGGGCCTTAATATTGGTCAGTCTGAGCTTCTAATGAGTCCATTTACCTCTAAACTGTTATATGCAACTTGGGATTTTCAAGTTTCTCTTAAACTTAAAGGACGGGGCTTAAGTGGTGATCACCACAGAAAGTAGTTAAGAAGACAAGCCCACAGAGCCACAGCAAGGCAGCCCTGCTAGTTCCATTGGGTACTTAGGGAACTTTGGGAATTTTCTTGGCCCAACTCAGCTCACGTTGAGTTCAGCCTCCCAAACCTTCCCTGCTCTGGCCAGCCCACACGGGGATGACCCACCCTAGACCTCTGGCTTCTGCTGCAGCCTGCTCGTAAGGGCTTCTACTTCCCTTCTCTACACGAGGTCCCCCAGCTCTGGCTGTGCCCTGGTGTCTTGCTGAGGTCTGCCTGCCCTCTGTGAAGAACTACTCCCCAGAGTAGCAGCCTGCCTCTCTCCAGCAAAGTGTGTTTAGATCTTCTCAGTTTACTATCTTATATGTTTATAAAGTCCTGAGTTAAAGGATCTTCTTCAAGTTTGTTAGGAAAGGGAGCTAAAGTGGGTAGGCCAAGTTGATAATTGCTGTTGTGTATTACAGTGGGCTCAAATGGGACAGATCTAATGAAGAGAATCTTTTCCAAAGTGAAGTCTACATGGGGTAAGCCAGCTTTGTCTGAAATCACAGATTGTAAATCATCAAGGGACCTTAGAAGTCGCCCAGGGATCTAACCTCTTGACTTTATATGTAAGCAAGTTGAGGCTCAGGAAGATTATATCTGCATATCATATATGCAAGGTAGAACTGCCTGCAGAATATATTCTTAAAAATCTTAGCTTGGTCCACAAAATATATTTGTAAAGTCTTAGCTTGACTTCAAAACTTTTTATAATTTCCTTTTGACCTTGTTTGTAACATTCCTTGGCCACACTGGACCAGTTCTTAATCACAGAAAGCATATTACCACCTTTTCACTCTTATCCATGCTGTCTTTTTCTAATGAAGACAATTCATCTTCTCTCTACTGCCTCCTATTTCTGGTCAACCCATTTACTACTTACCATACACATTTCTGTGAATCCTCTTATGTTTTGTTGTTTTTTTTTAAGTCTCTCATTATTTAAAGCTTTTGTTAATACATTTTCCTAAGCTTACTTTTCATACATTGACTGAGATTTCTATAATATTGTGCATTAGGCTGGTCCTTGGGGAAGCAAAGAGGACTATGGAACACTCTGCCTTCAAGGAGCTCAAAATGCAGAAGAAGAATCATAAAGACAGAGTGGAGGGGCATATCTGATGTGTGCCTGGAGGCCCAGAGAAGTTGCGTCTAACCAAGGCTAAGGGTGCCAGGGAAGAGGTAGAGTTTGAGTGGAGACTTCACAAGGCACTGGAAATTCTCAACATTAGAAAGTTTGAGTTAAAGTATCAGAAATAGGGAAAAGAACCCCTAACACAGTAACACATTTCAAAATGTATCAGTATTCCAAGAGCTTATTCTAATGCATGTACCGTTCTTTGTGATGGAGGGGTAATGACAGCTCTGCTTCTTCTTGGGCACGATTACATTTCTTGCTTTCCACCACAAGAAAGAGACCTCCAGAAGAACATAATGCCCCAGTTATCAACTGAGCAAAATAATTTGCAAGAAAAAATGTTGTATTGGCAAATACCAACAGAAAATTCAGTGTGTTCTCCAAGTGCAGTTCACTGTGTTTCATGTGCATTAACTAGCATACTACTCTCTCAAAGAGAAGCAATACAGAATCAGAAAATATTAATACTATCATAATCCCTGTAGACTGTCTATACCAATTATTTTTCTTTTACAAGCCTGTGAGGACAAGGAAAGAGGAATGATTTTTTTTTTTTTCTAAAGACATAGAACCCATGAGCCCAGAATAAGAGGTAATCTATTGTCCTAGCATTCACCATGTACCATTCCTCTTGTTGGTATGACACTTTTAAGGTAAAATTCAAGAACAATGTTACCTAAAGGTATAAAGCACTACTAAAGCCAGGCAATGCCAGATGTGCCTGCAATTTCTGGAAAGCCAGAAGCAGCATGTAGAGCCTTTAGTTACCAGGGAACTCTGTCTGAGGCAAGAAATGATCGATCGAGGCTATGGTATTTGGTCGTTCTTTCCATTTAAGGTGGGAAAGGGATTATTGTGAAAATTGTGATAAGAGGAAAAAAAATTATATATATATATATATATATATATATATATGGTCAGTGGTAGTGAACTCACTATGCATAGATTTGCCAGGCAACCAGAGTAAAAAGGTGATGAATTTGGTCTATTGATTAGATGCACATTGGGTCCATGGGAGAGCTTTTTGCTCAGTATGGGTGCAAGTGAGGGATTCTGCAGACCTTTGAAGGCTAATGAAAGCACTCATGCTGTCGGGACAGCTAATTGGCTGGTATTTTTCAATCCTGGCAGGGGTGGATTTTCTGAAAAGAAGTAGAAATACTGTAATAATTCAGCTGATAGCATTTTTACAAGGCTCTGGAAGGCACTCTCAGGAATCGCTATTTTTTTCTCTTCCAAAATCTCTTAAAGGTTATCTTTTTATCAATAGGACACGCATACTTTACTTTTCAAAGGTCTCCAGTGCCCATGGAAGGATTGAAGCAATATAACCCCGGAAAAATATGCTTTAAAAGCAAGGGTGACATTTCTTGGCAAACAATTGACGATTTCCTACATTTGGTTTTCTTTTGATGGTAATTAGTTAACAGCGTTCAGCTGGGTTCACCTTTGAGGAAGTTGTCAAGATAATGTAGCTCTATTGCCTTTTAATTATTTTAATCATTAAAACATTGCACTGATACATGCTGTTATCATTCTGTGGGAGTTGATGCTTGTAAACTCAGAGATGGAAACCTATTGGAATCTAACACAGAAAGAGCAGTAAACTTGTTAGTTAATTGAACAAACCCTCATTGAGCACTTACCATGTGCCAGGCACTGTGCTTAAAGCTACAGAGAAGTTAGGAGGAATTAGCCATGGTTAATACCCTCCTGAGGCTTACAGACTCATGTAACTAACCATAAACCAGTTGATAAGTGATCTAATAGTGCTATAAAAAGAGCATTTTGAGAATGCAGAGAAGGGAGCAATCTATTCTGCCTGGCAGGGTTGGCAAAGCATATCAGTTAATATTCTTTCAATGGGAAATGGCCAAAACCACAACCCAAACTGGCTTAAAGAATAAGAGAATATTTTTTCAAGAGGCACGCTAATACCAAGGTGTAGGGTTGGGTGCAGGCACTCAGTGGATTTTACCAGACTTTACTTTTCTCATCTGCTCTCTTGGTCTGCTCTCTAGATGTGAGGCTTGGTTTCATTCTCAGACCATGTGTTGGGACAAGATGGCAGCATCTGCTCCAACATCACATTTCTTCCAAGTTCAGGTGCAGCAGGAATAATACCTACATGTTTCACAAAGACCCAGCAATAGTCTTTTTGTATCTCGTTGGCTCCATGCCAATTAAGGACAATGCATTATTTTGATTGGCCCAATTAGAGTCTACCACAGGGGCTGGAGGTGAAGTCAACTCCATCCAAACCATGGGTAAGAGCATTGAAATAGTGACCCTCCCTGCACATAAAATCACAGTACTGTTTTTAGAAGAAATTTGAATAGATAGATGTGGGTGGAGCAGCAAAAATAAATAATATACGTGCTGGGTCTAGAAGCATAAAGATAGAAAATAAGGTCAGGTGTGCACAGAGTTCCAGGCAAATAGCATGCACAGAGGAGACAGACATAAAAGTGTAAAGTGTTAATATACATGTATGTGCAATTTTTTTTATTTGCCTCCTGTAAATGAGTAAACAGTCTCAGAGATGTGGAATACTGGTAATAGCTTATGAAGACAGACACAAAAGTGTGAAGACGAGGGGTTTTCAGTAAGCAGTGAACATTCTGTAGGAGTGAGCACTGAGTAGTGAAGCTTGGAGGATGACCCAAATGCCAGGCCACAGGATTAACGACTATGTTCCTTTCTATCTAGCAAAGTTACTTATTTATAACAGTTAATTGTTAGTGTATATATACATTGTCTCTTAAGGGAAAGAGACTTGAGAGGGTGATCTGTATCTGCAGAGCACCTCCTAGAGAACATGTTTCCATGGGATCTGGAGAGGAAGGTAGGAAAATAGGGAGAAAATAAGATAGCCCTGAAGATTTCTGCCTTCATGTATATAAATAGATAGTTCCCAAAGCATCCTATAAGCCATGCTCTGTTCATCTTTCTCTCTGTCCATTCATCTCAGATGAGGGTACTGAAGACTTAAAAAGGGTTGCATTCATATATGTTTACTATTACTGCATTGCGAATAAAGAATTGTTTTCATTTCCACAAATTTTGTTCCACTTGCAGACTTCATGACCCCCAAATCACGGAAAAATTATGATTGCATAGCCAGTCTCCATGGTTAGGACTCATTGAATAAATTACCTTGACTCATTTTATACTTTTGAGATCTAGTCTAATCTGCCACAGCAATACTTATTATTTTCTCCTTATTTGAAGGCAAATTTGGTTTTGGGAATTTTGATATAAACTGTGTTTAATTACAACATAGTTTTATGAAAAGAGAAAATAAATGCATATGGAGAAAGATAGACCTAGGTTCTGAGTATGACTGCTATTTTCCAGGACAGGACAAATTATTTTGCTCTCCTGAGACTTGGCATTCACACAGAGAGAACAGGGATGGTTACTAGGGATAAGGGTTGTCTTTGGCAGGTGAAGCATCCTCATAGTATTGTTGAAAAATCAGATCAGATAAGATGACTGGTCCGTTACTCTTCACGTGTACCAATTGTTCTGCCAGGAATATCATTTTTTCCTCCCCAAACCATCATGCTTCAACTTTGCCTTGCTAATTCTTGGTCAGCAATGAGGACTAAAGTTAGAAATACCTCCTGGGGTTTCTTGAACTTCTCTAGGTTATGTTTGGTGCCTCTCCCAAGAGCACACACAGCTCACTGTCCTTCTCACAGCACATCATACTTCCTACACCGGTTTCTACTTCCCAGACCATTGCTAGATCCTTGCCTCCCAGACCCTGGGATGGGGCATCAGACCAACATTTGCACTAGTGTAGTATTCGAGGGACCACCATGGAGGCTCACATGTCCTAGGCAATCATAAGTATTTGTTGAATGAATGAATAAATGAGTGAATGAATTAGCAGGACATCTAAATCACATGCTTAATGATTTAGCCTGTAGCTTAACAGTGTGGGGAGAAGCAGATCTACAGACAGTTTCAAGTTAACCTGATCAACACAAACAAAAGAGTCTACATGATCTAGGTGCCTTAACATGTATCTTGGTGTAGTTATATCTTCTGTCAGTCAACAACTCAGTTAATTGAATGGCAATTTTGGCATAAAGAAAAGAGCAGTATACTTAGAAAAGGCAGGCTGACATTCCAACTCTGCTATTTATAAGCTATTTGATAGCATGATTCCACCTCTTTGAGACTCTTTACTAATTTACGGATGCAGAATAATAAAAATTACACATATCTTGACATAATTGTATTTTATCCTATTTAACTAATTTTTATATTTTAATTACATAATATAACTCATAGTTAATAATATGTAACTCTATATAGTGAGTGTACACACAATGGATCTTCCAAAAGTTCATGGAAATATTTTTCCACAAATTTTTGAAAGGACCCTCATATATATATGCCTGATAGAATTGTTATAGAAATCAAATAAGAAAATAAACAAACACTTTGTAAAATGGAAAGGTTACTAAACATAAAGTGCTATTATAAAATCAGATCTGCACTTGATGCAACCTATGGGCACAGTCCAGACCCACCCAGGAGAGTTTGAGTCAACCTTGGTAGAGCGATGCTCCAGGACTCTCTCTCTTTCTCCCCTGTCATTCCTCAATGACCAGGGAATTTTGGTTGGCGAAACAAACTACCTGTGCATAGTTTTCTTTCCATCAGGTGGACAAAGTGACCTGTCATGGGTGGTGGCTCCCAAGAAAATTAATTTAGTAGTGAAAACAGAGACACATCTTACCATGGCTTTGTACCTTCTTTTGTCAACCTATACATAGCTTAAGGAAAATTCATTCAATGGCTTCTGATTCATTAATCTTTAATCACCAAACTATTGTTTTGCAGAAGTAATTTCACGTCTAGCAATCTTACAATATTATTTTGTAGGTCTTTTGAAGTTTTTGTTCCAGAAGCAGAGGAAATAGAACCACATTCTGTCACAACCCCAGCCCTGCATACACTTAGGCACCTGCAGGCCTGAGATTGGTTTGACATTTAGATTTTAGCATACATGCTGATTCTAAATGTAGTCCAAAGCACCCTTCTCCCTTTCTGTAAATGAATTTTCAATTTACAAATAAGAAAATCACAGTATTGGACTGTGCTAAACCTGACTCAACTTTGCATTTGTTGTATAATTAACATTAATTGAAAATGTATTGATTTTGCTCTTTGGACTAATGGAGTAATTTGAAACAAAAAGCCTGTTTCAGTAATTAAGCAGATTAAAATAGATAACATATTTCTTGCTTAATCAGTCCAATAATTGAGTTCTACTAGTTTAAAATCATATCCACTTCCTATTTAATCAATGTTAAATTCTGTTTGTACTAAAAGTAAATAATGTATGGACCGCACATTTAACCCACAGAATCACATTTCAAAAATCACCATTAGTATAGATGTGCATTCTTACTTAACATTCATGAGGAATAGGTTTTCTTTTAGAGCGGTCTATATATTGAGGTTATTTCTGAAACTCCGCTAACAAAAACATTTCTACATCCCTGAGATGACACCAGCATATCAAATCGCAGCCCTTAAAGTTCTGGGGGTGCTAACATGTAAATAAAGTGCTCACAGCAGTGTAAACATGGGCACAATCACAGGCATATATTTGCAAATGTCAAAAGGACCTCATTACGGTGCTGTTTATCAAAACAACAGAGCAGCTGGGACAGCAACCTGATTCTGTAACTTTCACTCTTAGGAATCTAAAAGGGTTTTAAAAGTCATAGACTAAGGGAATGAGAGAGATTCTGTGAGCTTCCAGAGTCAAGTTCTTCTGTGCACAGAGAAAACTATGAACACAATGTTGATGTAGAGGCAGACAACCCACCTCTGCTTCTGAGGATGTATCCTCAGGCTGCTTATTTAACTCTCAGCACACTTTTATTTCCCTTTAAATGGGACAATCAAAAGCTAACTGTTTTCTGTTCTAAAATTCTAGATATGTTGAAATAGTAACTTGCCCTTAATTCCCCTGAAAAAATATGTGTGTAAGTGGTTTGATGCAAATCACAAACCAGTAAATAAGGAGAAGATTTTGAAATAAGATTTGTCCCAACTCCTTCTTCTTTTGGAAACACGAAATTTACGGTGGTCTAGAGAAAACAATGTGGTCAATTACCAGATGATCAAGTTGTATCTGTTCCCATGACGGTCTGGTGTTAATAATGATTTTACCTTTGAACAACCAGGTTACTGAGTTCAAAAAGATTTTCATCAGAATTGCAAGGAAGACTCCAATTCTTTACATAATTATTAATAAAGCAACCAACATTTATTGAGTACAGTATGCCAGGCACTGAAGTACTTTAACTACATTGTTTTATGTATTTCGCTAATCCTAAACACCTTGTCATGGATACTGTTATCATCCTAATTTTGCAAAAGAGAATACAGGAGAGAAAATTTTGGCAACTAACTTAGGGAAAGATTTCCAAAGAGGCAGTGTGTCAGCTAAACATTGAACGGTAAGTAAACAGCAAAAGAAAAAGAACGTATCAGAGAGAGAAATAGCTTAACCAAAGGCAGGCAAATGTGGAAAAAAAAAATAAGATGTCACCTGCCACCAACTGCATGGAGTTCAGTATAGTCACAGCACAGGAAGCATGAGGAGCAGAGGTTAGAGAAAGTGCTCGAAATCTAAGCTGAACCAGACCACAGAAGGCATGGCAGTTCCCAGGACATTATGGTAATGTGGGTGACTCTGTGCTGTCCCCTCAATGTTCATCTAATATGAGTATTATGAAGGGTTCTATTGCAATAAATTAAAAATAAATATGCAAACTGGAAATAAACTAAAATGAGCATAGCTTTGTCAATGTAGTGGGATTATGGGTGATTATTTTGCTTCACAACTTTCCACATTAATACAATAATGTCCTATTAATAAAAGGTGATAACTTCCAAAACTGCCATTTACACATAAATCCTACAACAACAGCAAAAAGACATCAAGCACTTCTGGTTCACTGTAACATTTTCACTGAGTCCAAGCCAAACCTCTCCGCCTTCCCTGAATACAGACTCCAAAACTATTAGCCAAGCGCATCCCCACGGCTTTATATCTGCTGGACCTGCTCCCATCTACTGAATGCGAGAATGGAGGGAGGCATTCTGTGCAGCGTTGGAAGTGGCTCGATAAGCATCATTTTCTTCTCTCTTTCTTCCACTGAAGTGCTAGGGCCCGTAGACTGTATCATCTATACTTACTTTATCATCTGAAACTCATTTTCACCCTAAGAGAGAAAGACTCCACATTAGTGAAGAGGACAAGTTGCTGCTTAATATTATCTAACCAGGACTGGCAACAGGTTGGGGTTAAAAAACTGGGGGGAGCAGAATGAAAATGGAAGTAAAAAGGGGAAGACGAGAAAACCACTAAGGAAGAGAGAGACTAGCAGAGCCATTTGCACAAATCTTACCAAATCACACGGGATATAGAATTTAAAGGAAAACACAAGATCAGGAGCAGGCGTTTTGGGAGAGTTCGCCTGGGTTAAACTCTGGCTGTGCCGCTTAACGGTGTGACTCGAAGGAAGTTACTGAAAGTCTGTGCCTCAGTTTCCTCATCTACAAAATGGAGAAAGAACGATACATAGCTCACTGGGTTTGGTGATGATTAAATAAGTAAATATATGTGAATCGTTCCCAGAACAGAACAGGTATCATGTACGTTTTTGCCATTATTTTGTTTTCCTTGTTTTCCTTTTTCCCTTACCTGGATTCAGGCTTTGAGCAATTGAGAGACTAACTCCAAAGGCAGGAGCCGTGGCCTCTGTTTCTCTGCAGAAGACTGCCTCACCCAGAAAGGACACTTAACAAATATGGAGAGGAGGTTGTTTCACACATGTGAGTTTCTCCCTTCACATGTGTCTTTTTGGGAGCAGGACGGTCCACTATTCCTCCTTGTACCTCTGCAGCTGAACGTGGAAGCTAGCTCACAGCAGGTCATCTGCAAATGCTGATGAAGATGAATGTTGTTTTGTTCTGTCTTAGTCCAGTGATCCCTGGAACCCATTTGACATACATAAAAAAAAAAAAAATGAATATGAATAACTCTATCATTCATTTGGTACAATCTGTGTCTTTATTTTGTCTTACGATGTACATGTAATTGCCCTTTCCTTGTTCATTATTTTATAGTAAAGAAAAAAAATGCATTGTGCTCATAGATATATTTCTAGTAAAAACAAATATAATTTACTTTTTCTTTCATTTCCAAAGTTGTGTATTAAAACTTAATAAATTGTACATTTCTTGCTGGAAAAACAGCCTTATTGTATCTAGATTTCATAAGAGAAAACAACACTTGCTGTTTGTTTTCAACAACAATGGCAAATTGAAAGAAAAAAAAATAAAGTCCATTCGTACTTTAGAACCTAATTCAAAACTACACTAATTCCTACTGTTTCTTAACTCAATTAGAGTTAAGAAGGTGTTTTAGGATATTTGATTTAAACTTGGACATGAAGAGGTCATGAAAATGTCAAAATTCAATAAGTAACTATCAGAAAATATTTTATATATATATATACATATACACACACACACACATATATATGGATACATATATATATATGGATACACATATATTGATAGAGAGAGAGAGAGAGAGAGAGAGAGAGAGAGAGAGAGATCAATAGAAATGCAAAAATTCACTGAAAAGCCTAGCTGTAAAGATTGAGTGGCAGAGGCTGTGGGTATTTCGGGATGGAGTCCATCTGTCACTGAGTTCAAGACATTGGTCTAGAAGGAGAGCTCTGCTTTCTTTCTCCGACTAAATCCTGATAATATTTTTTTAAAACAGAAAATAGTTCTCACTGCTTCTAGCCAAACGGCCAAGAGCATGAGTGGGCTGTAAAACTTCAGGGATTCCCACAGGTTGGTATCTCTACATGGACTAACACATTCTTTAAGGAACACACCAAAGCCAAGTCTAAACACAGAGAAAGACCCAGAAAGTTCATCTCCCAGTGTCATTCTATGCCAGAGAACCCAAAATAGGTGGCCTGAGAGCAGAGTACAGATCACAGTCCTGTTTCATTCAGACCACACTGTTTTTAGACCAGCAACAGTAGTGACGTGTGTGTCTCCAGGTAGAGGACATCCTCCACTTCACTGACGTGCATTGTTCTCTCCTGTGAAACCAGGATGTCCCGCCTTCTACATATCACTTGTTTTGCTCCTCAAACCTTTTAATTTGTGATCTGCAAAAAAAGTTTTGTGTATGTATTAAAAAAAAAAAAAGTCAGAGAAACAGAACCAAAAGGGTGTGTGTGTGCGTGTGTGTGTGTGCGTGTGTGTGTGTGCGTGTGTGTGTGAAGAGAATTATTAGAAGGAACTAACTCATGCAATTATGGAGGCTAAGTCCAGACCTAGGAGAGCTGAATCTGTGAGTTTAGTCTGAATCCCTGTCCAAAGGCAGAAGGAGATTTGTGTTCCAGCTCGAAGACAAAAGGGCAGAGGGAGTGAATTTTCTCCTACTCAACCTTTTGTTCTTGAGGCATTCAATGGATTGGGTGAGACCAGTCCACATTAGGGAGAACAATCTCCTTTACTCAGTCCACTTAATCAACTACAAATTTCATCTGGAAACACCCTTGCAGACACACTCAGAATAATGTTCTACCAGATATCTGGGCACCCCAAAGCCCAGTCAAGTTGACACATAAAATTAACCATCACAAAATAGGCAAAGAGAAACTCAGAAAAAGTCAGCCTCAACCCCCACAGACCCTGCACTACAGGAGTTCAGGGAGTGAGTGTGTGCTGGCTAATGCTGCTTCCAGAGCGTTGAGAGGAGGGCCTGGAAAACAGGAGGTGTGCAGAAAATATTTGAGGTGATGAGCACATTTCTGGTTCTGAAATTTAGTAACCTAGGGCAAAATACCAAATCTCAGCCTTCACCCCCATTTCTCAAGGTCATTATGACCAATCAATGTGTTAACCATTCAAATTCTTGTGTCTGGTAGCAAACAATATCTGCTATTACTATTATCATCGGGTGTATTCTTCATGTTTTTCTATGCCATTTTGTGAAAACCCATTGTAGTAAAGCAATTTTTATTTTCATGACACGAGGTATAATTTTAAAAAAGCAAAACAAAACATGATGCAGATGTCCATGAGGTGACCATTTTTATGAGGCTTCACCTAGTAAAGTTTTTGGGTTTTGGTTTTTTGAACTCCAGTAAGAATATCATAATATTGCATCTGAGATTACTGTACTCATTCTCCTTCACCAAAGGATACTGTTTATTAAAAGTGTTATTAACATTTCAAAATTATGGGAGAATAACTTTTTAAGCATTTTATGTGACAGATGAAAGACGTTCATACGGCTGTTTAATACTACAATATTGGCTTAAAATATTCATTCAGTGTACTAGTCTGTTTTCTGTTGCTTACAACAGAATGTCTGAAACTGGGTAATTTATAAGAAAACAAAACATATTCCCTGCAGGTTTGGAGGCTGAGAAGTCCAAGGTCCAGGGACTGCCTATGATGAGGGACTTCTTGGTGAGAACTCTCTACAAAGTACCATGGCAATGCAGGATGTCACATAATAAGTGTTGGACAAGAATAAGAGTGCTTGTATGTGCTTACCTGCTCTTCTTATAAAACCATGTCCACACCCATGATAACCCATTAATCCATTAACCCATCACTCCATGAATGGATTAGTCTGTTCATGAGAGCACACTGCTCACAATCCAATCACCTTTTAGAGGCTTCACCTTTCGACACTGTCACATTGGGGATCGAGCTCCCACAGGAGCTTTGGAAGAGACAAACATTCAGATTACAGCATTCAATAAAAGGCTCAATTCAGTGTGGTCAATCCTCTGTGATGACCAGAGGACTGGACAAAATATCAGTCACCTGGCTTGCCATTACTAATTCACTCTTCAATGTTAGACACGTCACCTTGCTAGGCTTAGGATTTTTACTTGCAAGCAAATATCTAACTATGTGATCTTTCAGATAAACTCTAAAAAGAAACAATGATTAGATAAAAATTAGAGAAATTTAGAAAGAAAAAAAAAGAAGGTATAAAAAGTGTGATAAAAGTCACATAAAAGCCCAATAAAAGCCAGGTGTGAAATGAAGACGCATGTAGCATTTAGGAAACAGACTGATATTGGGGTAGGTAAGGATGGCCACAAATTACTTGACTGTCTTCCTTCAAGAGCTGGAGAGTCTGTGTGTCCTCCCCAAATCTTGGAAGGCTTTGTGACTTCTTCACCAGTAGGACATGACAGAGGTGGTACTTGCCAGTTTTAGGAACCCAGTCTTAGCAGGCTGGCAGATTCCACATCCTGCTTCAGCAGTTCTTTCTTTTCAAATGCAGCTGCCATGCTGTGAGCAAGGCAGAGGAAAGATCTGTCTCAAGAGGCAATGAGGTCCCCAGGTGACAGCCCTGACCAGCTCCTGGAACAGCCTGCTCTGTGAGGGGATATCTTGGAAGAGATTCTCCCCTACAGAAAGCCACCACAGCTGACCCTGCAAGATACAGGTGTGAGCTACCCAGGCCAGCCCAAGCTGTAGTTTATAAAAAACATAAGTGATCACAGTTGTTTTAAGCCACTGAATTTTGGTGTGGTTTGCAATGCAGCAACAGATACTGGGAACAAGGAGTCAAGACATGAGGACTCTTATTCCGAATTGCCACTAATTATTATAAAATCTTAAAAATTATTTAACTGCCTCAACTTTCAGCTAAATTTTGCACTGAGCCACAGACTCCTCTGGCCCTTACATCACCTAAGTAAATAACTGCAAGAGTTTTTCTTTCAAATACAAACCTGCAGTTCAGCGATGCTCCTGCCTAAAATATTTTCCTCTTCTCCTTGGATATATATATGAAGTACAGACATAAATAAAGAAATACAGGAACAGATTTCTTATCCAGGAAACCTGGAGCTTTACATAGTAGTAAACATCTTGCTTCCTTCTTAAAATGCCCTCTGGGGAACTCATGGAGATAGTACATATGCACATTCAGCTCAATTGTTCTTAAACTCATTCATTGTGCAGGAGTGACAGATTGACATCCAGCATCACCTTCCTGTGGGAGCCTCCATGCTCCTGCAGAGTTACATATGTGCAAAGTCTGGCTGGGCATGCCCAAAGTCTCGAGTCATCTGGGGAAACCCAAAGCTCTTTCCCCAAGGCTTGGTCCCATCTCAGCAGTCCTGGTGCTTGTCCTAAGGAACTCAGCTCTGCTGATGCAGCAGGGCAGCTGCAATAGCAACTTATAGGGAGAGGGTGTTGAGATACACAGGGTGAGAGGTTAATCCCCTGATGTGGTCAGTGAAAAGGTGCAATGTCTACCTTCATGATGACATTCAAGGACAGAATTTCTTTTTTTACTATTTAAAAAAGAATTTTATCAGTATGCAATGTAGTTGATTTTTGAATCCCTCTGGCAATTCTTCCCTCCCCCTACCTCTCCCCCCTCCCACCCATCAACATCATATCTATTCACTTGTCTTAACAAGTTCAAGGAACTGTGATTATTTTTTCTTTCCCACACCTCATCCCCCATTTGTTGTGTATTTATTTATTTATTTTTAGCTCCCACAAATAAGTGAGAACATGTGGTGTTTCTCTTTCTGTGTCTGACTTGTTTCACTTAATGTATTTTTTTTCTAATTCCATCCATGTTGTTGCAAATGGTAGTATCTCATTCTTTTTTATAGCAGAGTAATACTCCATTGTGTAGATATACCACATTTTCCATATCCATTCATCTGATAATGGACATTTGGGCTGGTTCCAACTCTTGGCTATTGTTAATAGAGCTGCAATAAACATGGGAGTACAGGTATCCCTTCGACCTGATGATTTCCATTCCTCTGGGTATATTCCCAGCGGTGGAATAGCTGGGTCATATGGTAGATCTATCCGTAATTGTTTGAGGAAACTCCAAACCATTTTCCATAGAGACTGCACCATTTTGCAGCTCCACCAACAGTGTAGGAGGGTTTCTTTTTCTCTGCAACCTCATCAGCATTTATTTATCATTCACAGTCTTTTGGATCTTAGCCATCCTAACTGGGGTGAGATGGTATCTCAGTGTGGTCTTGATTTGCATTTCCCAAATGCTGAGTGATGTTGAGCATTTTTTCATATGTCTGTTGGCCATTTGTATGTCTTCCTTTGAGAAATGCCTATTCAGCTCCTTTGCCCATTTTTTAATTGGGTTCCTTGTTTTTTTGCTGTAAAGTTGTTTGAGTTCCTTGTATATTCTGGATGTTAATCCTTTGTCAGATGTATATTTAGCAAATATTTTCTCCCAATCTTTTGGTTGTCTTTTAACTCTGTTGATTGTTTCTTTTGCTGTGCAGAAGCTTTTTAGTTTGATATAATCTCATTTGTTTATTTTTCCTTTTGTTCCCTGTGCTTTTGGGGTCATATTCATGAAGTCTATGCCCACTACTACTTCCTGGAGTGTCTCCCCTATGTTTTTTTTAAGGAGTTTTATTGTTTCCAGATGTATATTTAAATTTAATCCATTTTGAGTTGATTTTGGTATATGGTGAGAGGTATGGGTCTAGTTTCATTCTCCTACATATCGATATTCAGCTTTCCCAGTACCATTTGCTGAAGAGGCAGTCTCTTACAAGTTAGGTATAGATAGAAAGTATCTCAACATAAGTAAAGCCATATATGATAAGCGCACAGTCAATATCATCCTTAAGAACAGGAGCCAGACAAGGATGCCCACTCTCACCACTCCTGTTTGACATAGTGTTGGAAGTACCAGCCAGAGCAATCAGAGAAGATAAGGAAATAAAGGGCATCCAGACTGGAAAGGATGAAGTCAAACTGTGTGGGGGCACACCTGGGGTCCTCCTGCAGACCCAGAAGGAGAAGGAGCTGACAGGATTACCTCTGGTGTTGGGACTGAAGGATCCTGGGGAAAAGTGAGCCTGCTGCCCTCCGACCCGGCCCCGTGAAAGAGACACTCAGACGTGGCAGGGGTTCTGTCAGGGCAGTTCCACTTTATTGCTGTTACACTGCAATTTATATAAGCAAGCAAGTAGGGGCTTTCCATGAACTAACCAATCAATTAAAGGATCACACGGGCATGCATTTTGTACTAACATGTTGAGCATAGCGATCATGCAGGGTTCATAAGTGCAGAAATACTGGAGGACCAATAAAAACCTTTGGAGCTATCTTGGGTTATACCTGCCCTACTTCCCATGGGCGCCATCTTCATCCTCCACCCATAGGCACCATGTGGCTCACAGATAGTGTTTGCTCCTAAAAATGGGCCCAACAAAACTGTCCCTGTTTGCAGATGACATGATCTTGTATATCAAATAGCCTAAAGCCTCTACAAAAAGAAATCTTAGAGCTGATAAATGATTTCAGCAAAATTGCAGGATACAAAATCAACACACAAAAATCAGTAGCATTTCTATACTTCAACAATGAACATGCAGAAATAGGAATCAAGAAAGCTAGCCCATTTACAATAGCCACCAAAAAAATAAAATACATAGGAATAACATTAACCAAGGATGTGACAAATCTCTACAATGAGAATTACAAACCACTGTTGAGAGAAACTAAAGAGGACACAGGAAGATGGAAAAATATCCCATGCTCTTGGATTGGAAGAATTTACATTTTGAAAATGTCCATACTACCCAAAATGATCTATAAATTCAATGCAATCCCCATCAAAATCCCAATGACATTTTTCTCTGAAATGGAAAATCCTATCCAAACTTTTATATAGAATAAAAATAAATAAATAAAAACAATGAATAGCCAAAGCAATCCTGAGGAAAAAAGTAAACATGGAGGCATAACATTACCTGACTTTAAACTATACTACAAAGCTATAATAACCAAAACAGCATGGTACTGGCATAAAAACAGACACACAGATCAATGGAATGGAATAGAGAATCCAGAAATCAACCCATACACCTACAGCCATCTGATCTTTGATGAAGGCACCATGTCAAGGACAGAATTTCTATCCTTTGCTCCCTTGGATAATCAATTTTATGCATTTACTGTAAAGTTGAGTCCTCTTTACATTTTTCTCCCATGGGCAGTTTCTCCTGCCACTAACCTTGAAAGGTCATGCCACTTAGGTACATTTAGAAATCTGCACAATGGGAGCTATATCCCTAGATGCTCAGGTGCCTTCCACTAGACACACATAATTTTGTAAAACTGTGCCTTTTGAATATTGTGCTATTGAAATTATCTTCAACACTGATGATTCAGAGACCAATTCCAAAGACAATTGTCCTGTTCATTTCCCCAAAATAAAGACAATGGTCAGATTCCAGTAGTGTTGTGTCATCATACTGAAATATGACCACACTGCAGCATCAGGTGCATGCCTACTCATTTAGCGTAGGCAGAAGCAACACCTACCTCTCCAACTATTTAGTCACACCCTCTGATGTACCTGTGTTAGTAGAAAATTGCCTGATGCATGTGAGGCTAGTTATATAACAAGAAATCTCCCCAAATGGAATAAACCCAGAGCCTCCTGTGAGCTCGATCTCTACCATCTAGCAGCCCACTGAGTGGCTGCCTGTATGATTCTCCATTCTCTAATTCACTCTGCACCCAGCTCAAGATTAATCGTGCTGAAACAGCACTAACCAGTCCTTCTCCCATTGAAAATGTGTCCTTTCATCCTGGTTGTCCCTGATTCAACCCCTATCCATCTCTGCAGTGTTACTTTCCAGCTGCCAGCATCACCAGCACTTGCTTCCACACAGCAGTTGTTTACAGAGTCTGGCACCTATTTCTATAATTTCCCGTCTTTGTCACTCAGCTTTCATTACTCTCTCTGTCTGGATGGCATTTCTCTCTATCCACTTATTCAGAATTTTTAAGATGAGATCAAATGTCACTTTCCTCCATGGTGCTATGCCTGACCCTCCCCAAATAAAAGCAATCTATAGCTCTTCTGAATTTACTAGAACACTTTATCTGCAACTTTTCTTGTACCAAGCAGTACTGCCTGGCATTGGGAATATTGACGGCCACATTTTGCATCTGCCTCTGGACCAGAAGCCACTCAAGAGCACGATTATATTTGTATCAAACAACTATGGTGAAGGCCAGAATAAATCTGTCTTTCTCACTCAGCCTGCAGGTACACGTTGGAGTTTGGGACTCAGTAGAGTAAAACTTCTATTAATAGCAATTGGACCAATTGAGATTTAAATTTTATATAATCTTCACAAAACCCTTTGAGAAAAAAATACCTGGGTGTGAGATTACCGGATCCTGTGGTGTTATGGGTTGAATGTAACCCCTAAAAAACCCGCAAGTCCTAACACTCAGTACACATGAATGTGACTTCATTTGGAAATAAGGTTTTTGCAGATGATGGTGTTTAGATGAGTTCATCAGGGTGAGCTCTGCTTCATTATGACTATTATCCTTATAAAAAGGGGAAATCTGGACATAGAGACAGACACACCAGGTGAGGATGAAGGCAAAGATTGGGGTGGTGCATTTACAAACCACAGGACACCATAGAGGGCAACAAGCCACCAGAAGCTGGGAGAGCAGCCTGGGACAGATCCGTCTACATAGCTCTGGGAAGGAAACAACTCTGCCAACCCGTTTATGTGGGACTTTTAGACTGCAGAACTGTGAGGTGACATATTTCTGTTGTTTGAACCACCCTGTTTGGGGTACTTTGTTCCAAAAGCCCTAGGAAACTGGTATGTATGGTATGTGTATTTTAACTTCAAAAAAACTGTCAAGCAGTCGCCAAGCAGACTCTGCCATTCTGCATCAACAGCAGCAAGACCCAAGTGTTCCAGCTGCTCTTCAATCATGTCAGCACTTGGTGCTGTCTATCTTTTAAATTTTATTCCTCCCAACACGTAGGTCATGAAATCCAACCTTGTTTTTAATTTCCATTTCCTCAGTGGGTATCCATCAGTACACATGCAAGACGAGAGCATCTTTCCATGTGCTTATTTACCATCTTTCTATATTCTTTGGTGGAGTATCTGTTCCCATATTCTCTCCATTTTATTGATGTGGTGGTTTATCTTATTATTGAGTTGTAAGATATATTTTGGAAATGACTTCTTTATCAAGTGTGTGCTTTGCGAATGTTTACTCTCAGTCCGTGCATTGCTTGTCCTTTCACTTAATTGTTAATCCTTTTTGAACAACACAAAGTTTTCAATTTTGATGAGTCCAAATAGATAAACATTTTTCTTTCATTGTTCATTCTTTTCATGCAGTATCAAAGAAATACTTGCTAAGTGAAAAGGACAAGTATTTTCTCCATTTTTTTCTAAAAGTTTTATAGTTTTATCTTTCACATTTTATACGATATTATATACTGGTTTCTGGTTCCCCCTGTTTCCAGCAAGAAACTGGCTGTTCTTTTTGTCTGTATTCCTCTGCATGTAAAGTATCTTTGTAATCTGGATTTTTTTTTTTTTTTTAATTTTCTGTTGATCACTGGTTTAAAGCATTTTAACTATGATGCAATACTCTACATGTTTCTTGTGTTTGGGGTTTATTGACCTTTTTGGATTTGTGAGTTTATAGTTCTCACCAAATTTGGAAAAGTTTCATCCATTCTTTATTTCTTTAAATATTTTTCTCTGCTAGTTCCCCCATTTTTGGAACTCCAGTTTTATGTATGTTAGGCTATTTTGTTTTGTCCTAAACCTCACTCAGCACTGTTCATCTTTTAATTTTTTTTCAGTCTTTTCTCTGTGTTTCATTTTGGTTATCTTCTATTGCTATGTCTTCAAGGTACTAATTTTTTCAGAATCTCAACTTCTGTTAATCCTACTCAATGCATTTTTTAAAAATCTCAGGAAATATAGTTTTCAACCCTAGAAATTCAATATGGACCATACTTATATCGTCTGTGTCTCTTCTTAATATGCTATATCTTTCCTCTACTTTTTGAGATACTACCTCAGTGTATAAAATTTCGTTCACTCAAATTTCTAGTCTCTAAAAATGATAAGCTCAGACATTTTTACAAAGGACTGCAATTCTCAAAGTCTTTTCTTATACGTTCTCCAGTGCTATCACTGACAGTGTTACATTGTGTAAATATTGTGCCACAGCCTAGGTGGGACCGATAACTCTGCCAAAGACATGTGCCAGGTAAATGAAAAAGTAAAAACTGGCACTCTGGTTCTCAAACTCCTAGTTAATGTTGAAAGTAAACTTTTCAGTTGAAAGTAAACACCAGCATGCATCAGAATTACCTCTAAAGCTTTTCAAAAACTTTGTGGTCAGATCCTACCCCAGATCCACTCTGTCAACATCTCCACAAGTGAGACTCGGGCATATCAATTTTTCAAAAGTTCTAATGTGTAGCAGAGCTGATATTCCACTTCGATTTTTACATTGGAAAGCCCTATGATCTTTTTATGACAGCAGCTGTATTTAATTCAGGTATCACCCTTAATAATAACAAATAGTATTACGAAGCCATATTTAGAAAAATAGCTTTTTTCTCTCCTACTCTCTGTTCTGCTGGTTGCAGTCTATAGATTAATCTGGGTAACTTATGCCATGCCTCTATGGCAGAGGACACTTTCTTTATGTATGGAACACAATCAAAACTCCGAAAATGTACAACACCTACCCATTATTAACGTAAAGTACTGATACCGTTTGCAATAATATGTTGTTGGAGAATTTTGAATTTTATATCAACTCAAAGAACTTTTAAAGAGACCCAGTCTTAACTGTCCATGTGGCTATCTTTTACTTTTGGACATGTATGAAATGCTACCTGATTTGTTAGCCACATGGCAAAGAAGTTATTCAAAGAAAACCTCATGGATTCATAGAAACTAGGTACAGAAAACAGTAAAAGTTGGGGACAGTATAAAAGGCACGCAGCTTTATTAATTTTTAAGAACATTTAAAATGAAACAAAACTTCGATGACAACATTCTCATAGTGGCTAAAAGTCCACACGTCTAAAAGGGTCCAGAGGAAACTCACTTAAATGCATAGATCAGAGTGATTTAAAACAAGCGTATACAGTGTTTGTATGCAAATGAATGCTACACACAGTGTTTAAAATCTGTTAAATACCTTAAAAATTTCCCCTGAAATTATGTTTGCTTTATTATAATAAAAGAAGAATTTCAAACTAGTTTCTACAAGCAATATTGTAAATTCCAACTTAGTAAAGTACGATTCATGGAGGTTTATTTCTATGGCAAAGTCCTTTTATAAACATTTACATTTACAAAGGTCCTGAGACAGTAGATGGGCTGGCACACTGCTGGATGTAATCATGTGATGTGTGCCTCTTCCAGTGAGTGTTTATTTTAGGAGCAAGTAATTGCCTTTGCAGACGAGCTGCACAATGTTTTGAAATGTACGTTATCCGCAAAGTAGACACTACCGTGTTGTACTGACACTGCATGGCAGAGTGTCCAACACTGTTACTCATCTATAAGATGCTAACTTAACTCTTAGGCTGTACCACCACCTCCGTAATTTTCCAAACGAAGCGTACAATTTGACAATCAAGCAATTTATTTGGTCATGTCTTAACAGTCCAACTGTAACATTCTGCAGCAAACATTTGTTTTTCTGGCAAGAACTTTCAAGCAGAAGCTTTATTTTGAGAACTGCAGTGAGGTAAATATTTGATTTTAGAGTGTTAAGATGGTCCAAGGATTTTCAAATGTCTCCTCAGGTCAGCTAACATTTATTTTGGACACTAAAAAAAAAAAAAGGAGGTTTTAACACATTTTCCTATTTTGCATTTATGTGCACACAGAACACAACATTAGGGTTGGTAGGGCACACAGAGCCTTTCACCGCAGGGCTTTGCCCTTGCTGCCCTGCTTCCCTCCTCTCTGTAAATGTGCGACCTTTTGGGCTCTCGGGACAGGGTCCCTACCGCTTTTCTCTGCTAAGACTTCCCACACTGCTCCAGTGGTGGCATGGGCTCCCTCATCTGGAGGCCCATTCTTCCTTCGCTGTGTTCATGCATTTGCAAGTCACATGCTGCCTGGAGCTGTCACTTGCCAAGCCTCGTTTTGTCTTCACGCAGTGGCATACTTGTTGCTTTGGGCTCTACACTGGGTGTTAAGTTTACCTCGAGCAGAGCTCATGCCTTTTACTGCCCTGTGTTCCCTCTCATGATATAACCCAACACTGTGACCTGTACCAAACAGCATTTCAATCAACATATGTCAATTCTAAAGGCATAACAGTGTTGCTTAATTCAAAGGTGGCATGGTGAGATATTATCTATCCCATATAAACAAGGACATGTAGAAAGAAGTCTACCTCCACGTATTTCTCTTCAAACCTCTCAAAAAGAAATTGTTCTAGCCTTTGCTGCTTCTCCGGTTGTTTTCCCTCCTACTCTCCTTTTCATTCTCCATCAAAAACCCAGAAACGCGAGGGGCAGGCAGACGTCCTCAGAGGAGTGAAGGGAAACGTCTGAGTGGACCAGGCCACAGTCCTCTGACATCGTCAGGGGGCTGAGAAGGCCGTGAGCCCCACACTCATAGTAAATGTGTCTACGTAATGGGCACTGGCATGGAGCTCTCTGAAACGTGCTGTGCTAAGCGACCATCTCACCTGGCCTCGGGCAAAGCTCTTTCTTTCACCTCCAGCTGTATTTTGTAGCCAAAAATGGCAGAGCAGGATCCAAAGTGGGCTATTTCATGTCAACATTTGCTTGTCAAGTCTACATGGCCTGTTCCCTAGCAGTCTTTCCAACGAGTGGATTTTAAAACAGATTTTGCAAGCTATACTGCGTATCCTCCTCTTTCACACCATCATCTCGGTCCTTTGACAATAAACATGACTCTGCCAATGGCTTTACTTTCATTGACTATGAAAACCTAGCAAACACGAAAAAGATCGGAAGACAAATTGGAAACACCTGCAGCAACCCGGCCTTCTTGCTGAACTCTGAAAACGCACCTGAGCGCTTGTGAACTGCCTGCTTGAGCCCCATTTTTCCATGTCTTGAGAATCATCAACATTTTGAAGGTAATTCAGCAGACTTTGATAATCACTCTATTTTAGAGTGTGGATTAAACTGCTTTTACAGGAAAACTGCCACCTTTGCAATATTAGCCTCTAAATTCCATCTCAATGAGCTTTAGCCGGCACATTCTCAGGTCCTTTCAGACTTGTTTAAATTGGGCAACTGAAAGCTACTTGAAATTCCATGTAGATATTAAACCCTGTCCCTTATTTCGTTTTGAAGGGGTTGTCAAAGACAAAGTTTCTTTATAGCCTATCACATGACGGCTACCATTTACCAAGTACATGCCCTGTGGCAGCCTCTGAGTTAGTCTCTTCATTTCAATTAAATCTTCATAACAACAACATTACAGATGAAGAAACTGAGGTTTCTATTACTTAAATGTCTTGCCTCAAGGCATCCATCCACTAAAGTTGCATTCCAGATCCAAACTTGAGTCTGCCGTATTCAAAAGTCTGGGTTATTTCAGCCTAGCTCTACCCCTTATGAAGATTTTTATGTACAACACATTTTTTTAACACTTGTGTTGTTATCATAGTTATTTTTTTTAAATAGTATCTGCTTTTTTAAAGTACAAATGCTTTTTTTATAACAGCTACTTAAGTTGACCTAATACCCACAGATATGTTAGTTTTTATATAGCTTTAAGCTGAAATGAAACTGCATGTTAAAAATGTATTTTGCCAATTTTCCGTAAGGAGCATGTATTATTTTTAAAATCAGAGAACAAAAGCATTGCTTTAAAATATCATATTTGGATTTAATAAACATGCAAAAGATATCAGTAGTATTCTAGGTACTGGGCTAATAATGTGTGTTTATCGATTCTAATTTATTTTAAACTGAGGTAGATGGCATTTGCCAGTTCTAAGAGGCTGTGCTGGGAAGGGTAAGAAACTTGTTCAAACAAGCACCTTGCTGTATGCTGGAGCTGGGACTTAACCCAGCCCTTCTCTCTAAGTGCAGCCCCCTACCCACTGTATCCTGTTTCTCAAACCTGCATGTGCACAGGGAGGATGTTGTTGAAATGCGGATTCTGATTCAGTTGATCTGGCTGAGACCTTCGATTTTGCATGTCTATCAAGTTCACAGGCAATGCAGCTGGTCTCAAACCACACTTCAAGTAGCAAGGTACCATGCATGCACATTGCTCAATCAACTTTTCAGATACTTTAGTGTCTCTTAATTCTTATTTTTATGATAGTACTTTCTGTTCCTCCAGAATATTTCCTGTAGTTTCAGGGAACAAGTATGGACTTATTTTTATTGATTAGGCAACTGAGACTCCTTCAGTAAAAATTGCAACAAGTAGGAGATGATAAAATGGAGGTAACCAAATGAACTCTGCATTCCCTAGGTTTAAGCTACTTGCTTCAAATCACCACTGGTCTACCTGACAGAGATACTAAGAGAATTAATTGATATAATGCAAATAAACCATATAAAAGTCTGAGAACTATTCCTAGCATGTTATAGTAAGCTGTAAATAAATGTCAGCATTTACTATTGATAATATTATGAGCAAGAAGCAATAGAATAAAGATAATAGAGTCACACTGTCCAAGTCGTACAGAATGACAGAGCATCACCTGTGCAAAGAAGTCAATATTTTATTGACAAGTAACTGTCCTGAGTCAATGGTGTAATCTGGCAGCCCAGACACTGAAGTAACCTTGAGTTTCATTTAAAGAAGCACAATGTCACTCTGGACACTGGTCAGGAGACAATTCAGGGCTTCCGTTTAAGAGATGGAGAGTCGAACTTGTATGTTTTCACAGGAAATTAATCATTTTGATAAAGGAACATAAAATCAGGTCATTGATTTATTGTGGTAACATTAGCTGGGCTCCAGACTGAATATATGTTCAATGCTGGATAAGTTGCTGGGATATACACAGAAGTAGGCACAGTCCTTTACTTCAGGGATCTTGGAAATATCACTGAAGGACCTGAAATATCTAATATGGAGAAGAGGAGCCATCATAGAACAGTGACACCTGACTGGTGCCTTTGAAGTTTGCAAAAGCAGTTAAGTGAAAGACACATGAAACTTATTCTCTATGTCTCAAGAAGTTGATTTAGGGTCTTTTATATTTGCTTTCCAAATATTAGAAAAGCAGTATTGGCACTTTTCCAGTTAAGTGAGTTATGAAAATAAACACCTATTGGAATAAATTCAGTCAATACAGAGGAGTTTAAAGAGCACACTGTTACAACTAGTGCTAAAAATTTTAACTTTTGTTTATCAACAAATTTGATACACTCATATTAAGGAAGAGTTTTAACAGCATAGATTGTCTGACCGCGAGTGTTTTTGAAGGGAAGTATTTCTTTTCATTGATATAGGCATTGAATTGGATATTGGAAATAAATTTACATAAACAATCTTTTTAGCTCTCAGGCTCTTAAACACCCTTTTTATTAGAGCTAACAGCAAAAGGTAATTTTACATATCTTAAAAATACACAGATCTACCAAAGAAATGTCCAAGGCATTTGAAAAGGAATGGACAGGTTTGTGAAGGTCTTTTGGAGCAGGTGGCATTGGGCAGAGATTCTGAGGATGAAAAGTAGTAAAAATATATAGAAAGGGTTTAATAGTAATTCTTAATAACTCAAACCCTAAATTTGAAAATCTGCTTTTAGATGATGTCCCCATTGTCATAATTGGATTCTGAAAGAAAACAGAAATTGCAGCTATTTGGAATTGCATTTTAAAGTAGAATAACTGGTGTCAGGATTTTCACATAAAATTGCTCCATTCTTGCATATTTTGCTGTACTCTTTTAAATCTTCTGTGTGTAATAGGAAAGAGAGGAAAATAGATCTAGCTTTTAATCTTACAAAATACCGGGGAGAAAATTTCCTCTTAATAATTAAGAGTCGAGTGTTTTATTGTAGAAATCTTTTGCATCGACTTTTGTTTTGAATGAATATTTGTGGTGTACTTAAGGGCACATGTTAGTTTAGAAATGGTTGTTAAAGTTTGCACTCTTTTCAACTAAAAAAAGAACAAAGAAAATAAATGTGATTGCTACTGCATTTCATGTTCATTAGTACTAAACAGCTTTAATAAGAATGTGTACTAAAAAAATTCCCTTCCTTAAGTTTGTGAAGTCAATACCTTAACTTATAAACCAAAGGCTTTTTAAGTATTATAAAGCTATTTAGTATTCACAGCAAGGTTTTCTTTTTTTGCAAGGACAAAATAAGTGACTATATTTAAGTCTACATGCTGGAATACCTTTCATATGTTCCTACATGCAGTTCTCTCAAATTTATATGTTCTATCCCATCAAACATTGAACTTTATACTGTGCAATTTAATGCAATACAGACACTTGAAGTTGGTTCATTCTGATAACGTTTTAGAATTGGGCATTCAAAAATAAATTATGGGTAAAACATAATTTTCATCTTGTATTATAGAATTATGAAAAAAGGCAAGGGTTTTTGTTTGTTTGCTTTTAGAAGTTACAATTCTTTTAACACTGGGTGAAACATTTTGGGATCTGTTATACATTCCTTTTAGGAAGATGGTTTTCTTTTTTAACAATTCTTTTTTTTTTTTTTTTTGGAAGTTTAATGTATTTTTTATTGGTTGTGAATATGCATGGGGTACAAAGCTCACTGTCACCACTTGTGCCCAAGACATGATGACCACATCCATACTAGTACTATGCCCATTACCACAATTCTTAAGTAGTGTACTTTGTCCATTTACACATGTGAAATGCATGCAAATCCCTTTACCTGGAGTTCACAATATTCTTTTGGTGAGGAGAACCTTCATTACTTGCAGTCCACATTCATAGCTTAGTACTTTCAGAGATCACTTAGCATGTGGTTAAGATTTAAAACCCACTGTTACAAAGTCATCTACTGCACTTTTACTGACTTGAAACATACAACTGGGACTTTAATGCTGTTAAATTGCAAAACGTGACTATTAATGACTTGATCAGGGCCAGCTCATCCCTCCCCCTGTCCTATTGTCCTCCAGCTGCACTAAGCATTCCCTGGCCTTTCTCACTCTTGCCTCTTGTCCCTGCCAGTCTTTCTCTCTCTCTTCTTATGTCTCTTCTTTCCAACCTCAATTCCAGAGTCAATATATCCAGGAAGTCCAGAAACCACCTTCCTTAATAAATGACCTCTCTCCTGATGGGAAATGCCCTGCGTCTCCTCCCACAGCGTTTGTGTGTCCTGTGACCTCATTGTATGAACACACACTGCCATCGTCGACTTACTGGCCTTTCTCCAGTACTGGTCTGTAAGCCAGAGGCGAGTCTAGTCCACACAGACAGTGACTGCTAATTACACAGTTCTTGTATTCGTTTTAAAATAAGAAGGAAGAGAAGCTTTCTGGCTATGTTCCCTCATTTACAAAATTATCAGTTAGACCAGTGTTCTACTGGGATGTTGTAAGGAGAAATTAGGTGACATTTGTATGGTACTCTTATTCAAAGCTTTCTTTAATAAGTCTCAGTGTTTTCACAGGCTCTTCGATGTGAATCAAAGACGTTTCTTCTAATGTCATATTGTTCATAATTCACAATTTCTTTTTTAAATTTTAGCATTTACTTGTACGTATTTGTGGGGTACAGTGTGCTGTTTCAATACATGCATATACTGCATATATATATAGGGTAGATAGTGTAGTGTTCTGCCCATTAGTTCAGTATTTCACCTCTGCCCAGCTCTCTTCCCCTCCCAGCCTCTGGTACAATTATGCTACTCTCCACTTCCATGAGAATCACATTTTTTTAGGATTCCACATATGAATGGGATCATGTGGCATTTGTCTTTCTGTGCCTGGCTTACTTCAGTCAACATGATGGTCGCCAGTTCCATCCATGTTGCTGTGAATGATAGGATATCATTTCTCTTTGTAGCTGAATAGTATTCCATTGTGCATATATACCATAGGTTTTTATCCATTCATCCATTGATAGGAATTTAGGTTGTGAATAGCTTTATGATGAAAATAGGAGGGCAGATGTCTTTGTTTTCTTTCTTTCTTTTCTGTCTTTTTTTTTTTTTTTTTTTTTTTTTTTGGCAGCTGGCCATTACAGGGATACAAACCCTTGACCTTGGTGTTATAACATTGTGCTCCAACCAACTGAGCAAACCAGCCAGCCCTCCTTTTTGATATATTGATTTCATTTCCTTTGGTATACATGCAGTGGTAGGCTAGTTGGGTCATATGGTAGACCTAGTTTTAGTTCTCTGAGGAACCTCCATACTATTGTCCACAGTGGATGTACCAATTTACACTACAATCACTTGATCATGGTGAATGATCTTTCTAATGTGTTGTTGGGTTCTGTTTGTTAGTATTTTATTGAGGATCTTTGCATCTGTGTTTGTTAAGGATAGTATGTAGTTTTCTTTTTTTGTTGTGTCTTTTTCCAGATTTGGTATGAGATTAACATTCACCTCACAGAATGAGTTTGGAAGTATCCCCTCCTCTTCAGTTTCTTGGAAGAGTTTGAGAAGAATTGGTATTACTTCTTCCTTAAATGTTTGGTAGAGTTTGGCAGTAAAGCCATCTGGTCCTGGAGTTTTCTTTGGTGGGAGAATTTTTATTACTGCTTCGATTTCATTACTTGTTAGTGGTCTCTTTAAGTTTTTTAGTTCTTCATGATTCAACCTTGGTAAGTTCATGTGTCCAGGAATTTATCCATTTCTTCTAGGTTTTCCAGTTTGTTTGCATATAGTTATTGGTGGTAGTCTCTTATGATCCTTTGTATTTCTGTGGCTTCGTTTGTAATATCTCCTTTTTCATTTCTGATTTTATTTGAGTCTTCTCTCCTTGTTTCTTCTTGATTCTGCTTATCTTTTGGAAAAACCAACTCTTTGTTTCATCAACCTTTGTATTTTTAAAAAATCTCTAATTCATTTATTTCTGCTCTGATCATTGTTATTTCTCTTTCTCTACTGACTTTGGGTTTGGCTTTTCTTATTTTTCCAGCTCCTTGAGGTGTAATGTTAGGTTGTTGTTTATTTGAAGTCTTCGTTTTTGACATAGGCATTTACTGCTATAAACTTCCCTTGTAGAACTACTTTTGCTGTATCCTGTAGGTTTGTATTCGATGTTGTGTTTGCATTTCATTTGTCTCCAGGAATTTTTTAATTTTCTTTTTTATTTCTTCTTCAACCCATTTCTTGTTTAGGAGCATGCTGTTTAATTTCCATGTATTTGTATGGTTTCTAGTGTCCCTTTTGTTGTTGATTTCTAGTTTTATTCCATTGTGGTCAGACAAGGTAGTTGATATGATTTTAATTTTAAAAATTTGTTGTGACTTGTTTTGTGAATTAACATATGGTCTATTCTGGAAAATGTTCTATCTGTTTCTGAGAAGAACATGTGTTCTGTACCTGTTGGATAAAATGTTCTATAAATGTCTGTTTGGTCCAATTGTCCTAGAGTAGAGATTAATTCTGATGTTTTCTGGTTAGCTTTCTGTCCGGACAATCTGCCCTTTGCTGAAAGTTGGGTGATGAAGTCCCCAACCATTATTGTATTGAAGTCTGTTTCTCCTATTATGTCTACTAGTAATTGCTTTATATAACTGGGTGTTCTGAAATTGGGGGTGTATATTTAGAATTTTCACATTCTCTTTATCATTATATAATGACTGTTTTTATCATTTTGTACGTTCCTTGGCTTGAAGTCTATTTTATCTCATAGAAGTATAGCTATTCCTGCTCATTTTTAGTTTCTATATGCATGAAATATCTCTTTCCATCCCTCCACTTTCAAACAATATGAGTCTTTACAGGTAAAGGGAGTTTTTTTTGCAGGCAGCATGCTTTTTTGGTTCTTGTTTTATAATCTATTCAGCCAGTCTGTGTCTTTTAATTGGGGCATTTAATCCATTTACATTTAGATTTATTATTGATATATAAGGACTTGTTACTGCCATTTTGTTACTTTTTTTTCTGGTTATTTTGTTGATCCCTTTTTCCTTTCTTTCAATCTTACTGTCTTCCTTTGTGGTTGAGTGGCTTTCTCTAATGGTGTGTTTTGATTTCTTACTATTCATATTTAGTATATCTCATAATTTTTTGTTACCATGAGGCTTACAAGAAACACATTATAGTTATCACAAATTATTTTAGATTAATAACAGCCTAACTTTGATATCTTGAGAAAAACATGAAAACCAAAACCATCACTATGCTTTGGTGTCATTCCCTGCTACCTGTGACAGCTTGTTGTTTCAAGTTCCATCTTTTAATATTGCCTATCCCTTATGTGGTTGTTGTATCTGTTTGTTTCTCATTAGATTTGTCCTTTAGTCTTCATTGTAAGGATGTAAGCAGTTTATTCCATTCTCACAACATTGGAGAATTCTGAGTTTTTCTATAAACTTACTTTACTAATGAATTATGCACCTTCAAGTATTTTCATGCTGCCATTTAGTGTCATCTTCTTTCGGACTGAAGAACTCCTTTTAGCATTTTTCATAATGCTGATCTAGTGTTAGTGAATTCCCTAAGCTTTTGTTTGTCTGGGAAAGACTTTATTTGTCCTTCATTAATTTTGCTGGATAGAGAATTATTGGCTGACAGTCCTTTTCCTTCAGAACTCTGAACATATCATTCCATTCTCTTCTGGCCAGCAGGGTTTCTACAGAGCAGTCTTCTGAGAGACATACTGGGGCTCTGCTGAATGTTATGTGTTTTTTTTCTCTAGCTGCTTTCAGTATTCTCTTTTTGTCTTTGGTTTTTGATAATTTGTTTCTGATGTGCACTGGGCTGTTCCTCCTTGGGTTGAATTTGATAGGCGACCTCTCAGCTCCCTATACCTGGATTCTCTCATGTTTCCCCATACATGAGAAATTTTCAGCCATTATTTTTTTGAATATGCATTCTACATTTCTTACTTTTTCCTCTCCTTCAGGTATGACAATCATGCAGAGGTTATTTTGCTTGAGAAAGTTCCATATTGGCTGTATTTCTGTTTCATTTTTTCAATTCTTTTTGCTCCTCTGATTTGATAATTTCATTTGTTCTATCTTCAAGCTCACTGATGTTTTCCCTTCTGTTTGATTAAGTCTGCTGCTGAAGCTCTCTGTAGAGTTTCTCAGTTCAGGTCGTGCATTCTTTATTTCTAGAATTTCTTTTTTTTTAATCAATTCAATTCCTTTCTCAAGTTTCTCATTCTGCTCCTGGACTGTTTTCCATATATCATTTAATTTTTTATTACATTTTCTTGTGACTCCCTGAACATCCTTAAGAGGGTCATTCTGAATTCTCTGTCAAACATTTCAGAAATCGGCTGTTCCCCTGTGTCCATTGCTTGTGCTTGGTTTGCTTCCTTCGTTGTTGTTATATTTCTCTGTTTTTTCTTGATCTTCGTGTCTTTACCTTGATATCTGGACATTTGAGGGGACTCTGCTACCTCTCCTAGGTTTCATAGGTATTCTCTGGTGGTGTTATACCTTCACTGGTTCATTTCAGTGCTTTGTCTCTGGTCTGTGGTTTTGGTTAATTCCAAAATTGGGGGAACTTCCTCTGGGGACCAGTACTTGAGCCCTGTGGTTGTGCTAAGTTGCTGCTTTGCTGCTGATTCTCTGGGGGAGACTTTTTGTGCTGACATATATTAATTGTTGACCTTTTAATCACTTCTGGTTCTTGTGAGGTAAGGTACACCTCGGTTGTGTGGAAATTCTGGCCCAGGACTGAATCTTTCCAACAAAGTACACCCCCTGCAGGTCTGTCACCCTGACCAGTCTCCACTGAGTGGGCCTGTGGTGATCAGAAGGCAGATCAGCTGTCCATGCGATGTCTGATGTTCTCCTTGCAGGCCAGCCTCCCTTCTCACTCCAGATGTTTCCCATTGGATGTGTCATGCACAGGTCCCTCATGGTGACTCACTGGCCTCTGGGTGGTTCCTTTCTTCAGCCAGCTTCAGCCTCTTGCTCCTATATGTGTCCACAGGAGTCCTGTCAGTGGTCTTTCTGGCCACCAGGCTGGTATGGTATGCTCCAAGTCCCTCTTCTCCACTGCAGACTCCAGGCATCTTCACACAAAAGGCCCAGCTGTGGCTTTTGCTGGCTCCTGCTCCATGTACTGCAACTTCTTCCTGCCTCTCATAGGCCAACCCTGAAGCTGCCAGGGCTCAAAACTGTTGGAGCAGTTTCTTCTTCCCCTCATCATGGCTTCTCCCACCTTCCCAAACTCTGTGGATCTCTCCTCTTCTTCCCTCCAGCTCCAGCAGTCCCAGGTTGACAGTCTTTGTTTTTAAAAGTTGTAAATTAGTCAAATGTGGGGAAGAGTGATGCTGGGGACTGCCTATTCTGCCATCTTGATGAAGTTTTTCTCCTTAATTCACAATTTTTTAACCACTGGGATAAATATAGCATTCTTTAAAGCACAATTTATTTAGTCTTGACATATATAGGACACTTTTGTATGAAAGATTCCATAGGTATAGATAGGTAGATGTAGATATAGATATATTCCCATTCATTCACTTACTGAATCTCTACTAGGTGCCAGGAAATGAGTGGCGTGTTCTGTTGGTCATGTTCTTGCAGAAGAGAAAATTAGGAAGCCCCACCCATGCCCTTCCTCACCAAACATTTGACTTGTTTCTTCTCCAGTCTATGCAGCTGTTCATGAATGATACAGCATGCTAACTCCACAGTCCTCTTTTTCCATGCTTATTCATTGTTCAACTGGATCAATAAGGTTAGGTGAACAAGGTTTGGTGACAAGATGGCAGGGTACAATTTTTGCTATTCCTATAGGTTACTTTGGGAGGTGGCATCTGCTCTTCCTGCAGAATGAGTTGCTCTTTGTAAAGGAAATATATGTAATAAAATAAGTTGATATGCATGAATGTGTGTGTATGTGTATGTGTGTGTAGAATTAAAAAAAGGAACTTCTGTAAGAAAAAATGGATCTTCTGCTATGCTATCATAGTAAGTTTTGCTGTGCATGTTAAAGCTATTTTTTTTCCCCTTTCTGTTTATTTCTTGTTCTCAGAATGAAAAGGACTGCATTGTTGTTCAACAGCTTCAGGCAGAAAATAAACCAGTTGTGAAGATGTTTGAAGATCCAGAAACTATAAGACAGATGAAGCCAATCACAAGCACCAGATGCTGGAGACTAACTGGTTCACAGGCACGATTTTGGGCAGCGCATTTCCACATACTATAAGCAAGTGCAATTTCAGTATAAATGTGACAATTACATGCAAGTAGAGAAATAGCTCTAAGCGAATTCTAAGATAATCTGGTCTCTGGAATTTGATTTTTGCATTTTATTTTATTTTGTTTTATTTTTTGTGGAAGGGCCCTGTTAAAAAATACCAGTCAACTTTATTGAGCTGCAATTCATATACAACAAGATGCAAACATATTCAGTGTACAGTTCGATGAGTTTTGACAAGTGCATGCATTTGCATTAATGGTCACAACAAACAAGATATAGAACATTTTCATCACCTAAGAAAGTCTCCTCTTGCCCTTCTGCAATCAACTTTTCCCTGCTCCTTACAGCCAAAGACCATATTTCTGTCACTATCACTATTAACTACAGATCAGTTTGGCCTATTGTAGAACTTCATGTTAATGAAATCATAATATATGTACTCTTTTGTGTCTGGCTTCTTTCACTGAATATAATGTTTTCTAGATTACTTAGTTTGCAGTATAAATTGTCCATTCCTTTTTGTATTGCTGAGTTTTAAAACTGTACCACAGTTTCCTTGTCTGTTCACCTCTTGGTGGATTTGGTTACTTCAGATTTTTTGTTATAATGAATGAAGTTAGTATGAACATTTGTGTATTCATCTTTTTATGAACATATGTTTTATTTACATTTTATAAATACTTGGTTGTGGAATTATTGGGTCATATGGTAAGCACAGTAGTCAGAATTATTAAGACTGTCCCTTAAGATCCCCTGCCTCCTAGTACACATGCCCAGTAGACTCCTTTCCTCTTGAGTGCAGGCAGAATCTGCTAATGTTACTCTTATGATTATGCTATGAAGATGCAGGGATTTTCAGGTGTAATTAAAATTCCTAATCCGTTGGCTTTAAGTTAGTCAACAGGGAGATCAGCTTGGGTGGGCCTCACCTAATCTGGTGAACCTTTTTAAAAGAGCTCTAGAGGTGAGAGACCCTCAAGGAAATGAATTCCTTGCAACAAACACATGAGCTTGGAAGAGGACCCTGAGCCTTAGATGAGACCTCATCCCCCGTTCAGCACCGCCTTGACTCCTAATCCATGAAAACTGTGAGATAATAAACATGGGTGATTTTAACCTGCTGCACATGTAGCAATTTGTTACATGTCAGTAAAAAAACTGATGTAATGAGGGTATGCATATAACTTTATAAAATACTTCCAATGTTTTTTTTTCAAGTGTGGTTTACCATTCTTCGTTCCCAAGTTCAGTATATCTGAATTCCGGTTGTTCCATATGCTCTGCAACACTCAATGAATATGCCTTTTCACTTTTCCCACCCGAGTGAGTGTGTACTAGCATCCCCTGTGGTTTTAATTTGTGTTTTCCTGATAAATAATGATGTAGGATAGTCTTTCATAGGCTTCTTGGGCATTGTATACCTTCCTTCTTTCATGAAGTATCTACTTAAGTCTTATTCCCATTTATGTCGAGCTTTATTTTTCTTAATATTGAGTTGTACACATTTTATGTAATTTGGATAATGAACCCTTTTTCAGTTATATAGATTGAGACTGTTTTCTCCCAGCCACTGGCTTTTCTTTTTGGTATTTTTAACTGTGTCTTTGAAAAAGTAAAGATTTTAACTTTGAGGAAGATAAATTTATATATTTTTAACAATTTGTACTATTTTTGTCTGTCTAAAAAATGTTTTGCCTACTTCAAAATTGCAAAATGTTTCTTTTGTTTTATACTAGAATTTTTAGAGTGTCATTTTCTCCACTTAAGTCCATGATCCAAGTAAGTCTTCAAATCAGACAGTGTGAGTCTTCCAACTTTTCCAACTCTTCAAGTTATTTTGGATATTCTACAAACTATTCATTTACCTATAAACTTTAAAACCAGATTACCAATTACTTTGAAAAAGCCTGCTGGAATTTTGATTAGGACCACTTCAGATCTATAGATCAATTTGTAGAAATGAACTTCTTAACAGCATTCCATATTTTAAAGACTTGGTCTACCTCTTTATTTAGATCTTTTCTGTTCTGTTTTATAGAAGTTTTGAACATTGTTCATAATTTTTTTTTCCTAAGTATTATTGAGTGTTCATTTTCTACTGTTTGAGTTTTGGATATTAACCATTATCATATAGCCTTGCTAAATTCTTTTTTCTTTTCTTTTTTTTTTTTTTTTGGTTTATTTCTTAGAATGTTTTCCATAGACAATCATGCCATCAGTGAAACCAAGAGCTTTTACTTCTTTTTTCTTACTTATAATGTTCCTACTTATCTTTCTTTCATTATCACACTAGCTGTGACCTCCCATACAGTATTAAATGGAAGTGGTGGGAGCTGACACCCATGTCTTCTTCCCATTCTCAGGATAAAAACATCCAGTCTTTTATGATTAAGTGTTATATTAGCTGTAGGTTTATTGGTGTCCTTTTTTAGTCTGATGAAGTTTTCTTCTCTTCTTACGTTGTTGAGAGGTTGTTCTTTTTTTTTTCTCATACATGGAGAGACTCTAGAATTTTAATGGTGTGTTTAGATACATATGGAGAGCTTTCACAATTAAGTAAGATCAAAAATAGTAATCTGTTGTTTTTCCATGCCAGTCTCTTCAGCAAGCTGTGGTTTATTCACAAAACAATTCCAGCTGTTATGATAGCTACACTGATCTCTTCCTTTACCACTGTATTCGTCTGCTCGAGCTGCCCCAGCAAAATACCATAGACCAGGTGGCTTAAACAAGAGAAATTCATTTCTCATAGTTCTGGAGGCTGGAAGTCCAAGATCGAGGTGTCGGCAGGATTGGTTTCTGGTGAGGTCTTTCCTGTTGGTTTGCAGAAGGCCACCTTCTTGCTGTGTTATCACGTGGCCTCTTCTCTGTGCACTCCTGGTGTCTCTTCCTTTTCTTATAAGGAAAGAAGTCCTGTTAGATTAGGACCCTCCTCTTATGACTTCATTTAACCTTAATTATCTCCATTAAGGTTCTATCTCCAAATATAGCCACATTGAAGGTTAGTGCTTCAACATATGAATTTTTGGGGAACAAAATTCAGTCTATAACAACCACTTGCAATATCTTGATGCAATTCAGAGATTATGTTCATTGACATCCTCAATTATGTATATACAAAGAGAGAATTGAGGGGAAATATTCTATAAACATTAGTCTTATACGCGTGTGACAAGACTATTATAATGGATAAATCGCTGATGGAAAGATGCATTCCATTTTCTGAAATAATAAAATGAGGTAGGTGATATTTTGGAATCAATGACTTTGTGCAAGTGGTTTCCAGATTTGAGATTTATACAGATCCATAAATTAAAACAAAGCAAAACAAAAATATATAATCATCATAAATTCACACGAGTAAGCATTAAACAATAGGAAAGACCACTTTCAAAATAAATAGTAGTCCTTCCAAGTGAAGAACATACATGTGCCTAAATTTGTTTAAGTTTATGGAACAGTGCCAGCTGAGAGAACAGAATCTGGGAATTCCTGCTATAGAAAATGAAGGACCGAGGTTGAATACTCAGGAGCACTGGAAAAAAGAGAGAAAAAAATGTGAACTGCAATGAAACAGACTCGATCATCTGACTGCTTTATGACTGGAGAAGAATACGATGATAATGCATAAAATTAGCTGGGCGGGGCACTTCTAACTTCCTGTCACTTCTCTAATCAAAGTCCATGGTGACAAGAAAGCAAGACCCACACCATCCGAAAGAAGAAATTAAGGTTCTGCTGAGATGTAGCTGAGTAAGAATGTTTAGCCACTTCCACGATTCAGCATGGAGAGTAGATTCTGGGCAAAGCTGAAGGGCTGGACTTGAGCAGGTGTATTTTTAAGGAAAACAAAGAAAATGTAAATGACTGAAGGTCACTCGGGAGTTTTTATTTATGTAGGCACTATCCTAATTGCTGCTTCATATATATGAAAAATATATTTATATATATATATATATTTTTTTTTCACACAGTGATTCCGTTAATTAAATAGAGTGTTGGTTCAATAAACATTTTAAATATTGCAGGTAATGGGGATACAAGCTAGGCAACACCGTACCATTCAAACCATTACTTGGAGGAATTCATAAAAAATAGAAAAAAGTACTTCACTTATTAAAGAATTCTACTATTTATTGTGTCAACTGATTCTCATCATAGCAAGTTGAATCTACACTCGTTAATTTGGTTCATTGCTGGAAGTGATGGTCTTGGCCCCTTTCAAGCTCAGGGAGCACATGAGTTCTCACCAGTCCAGAGAAACCACGTCTTGGAAGAAGCGCAGCCAGCAGGGGGGGCTGCGCCCCGGCAGGACACAGCTCAGGATGTGCCTTGGACCGAAATCCTTTCTCCCAGGCACCCACACTTGTGTGCTCAGTGTAACAGAATTAGAGCTGCACATATTTTATCCTTGATCTCGAGAAATCCTAACAGCAGAACTGGAAACAACTGGTCATAGAAAGCATCCTCAGCTGGTTGCCTGGACACCTGGAAGGCAGAAAACCGAAGAGCATGATAATCCTCACTCCAAGAGGCTAGAGCTCTGAGCAAAGAGGCAAAGACACCTTCTTCACCAGGAATGTTGATGGAACCTTCTCAGCTCCGTTCGTTCCAACTCTGGCTGAGCACGCACGGGGGGCTACATGATACGTCAGGCCCTACAGGTGGGTAACGGTGAGCAGACTCAGACCCAGACTGCAGTATTCTCTCTGCTACCTTGGGCAAGTTACTTAACTTCTCTGTGCCTCAGGTCATTCACGTGTAAAACAGAGATGATAATAGTCACCCACCTGATATATTTGAGGGTGAAATGTGTTGAATATTTCACACGCAGTATGTATCCACAAATATTAAATATAAATAATATAGTTAATATAAATATTATTATTACTGTTGACATCATCACCCTTAATCATTTAATCCTCACAACGCTGTGATCACTATACTGTTATCATATCTGTCTTTCTAATGAGAAAGTTTGGCAGCTTATTGAGCATCTCCAGGGTTGCTATGGGGTCGAGCCAGGTTTTCTGTTCTCAGGTTCTTTCTTCCACAGCCCACTGGGGTGGCGGGGAGGAGTTAGGAAGGGAAAGCGAGGCTAGCAGCGAGCTAGCCAGCACTGAACTTCACGTCGGTGCCAGGCACCTTACATGTGTGGTTCTATCTTATTTGCACAGTATGCACCTTGTCACACAGTGGCTGTATTTTAAGTTTTCAGAACTTGAGAGTAGGCAAGGTTACATATCTTGTCATAGCTACAGAACTACATCAAATGACTGAACTCAGATGTGTCTATTAATAAAGATCATACCGTTGTATAAGGCAGAAACAGAATGAAGTCAAGAAGTGACTGCTTAAGGGCAGAATTGGAGGGAAGGGTCAGAGCTGTCCTGCAAAGAATACGGCCGGCTTTGCGTCAATGGTCAGTTATGCTGCGAGACCTGCTGAGAGCACCGACTCACACTCCAGCCTTGAGTCCAAGAGTTGTGGACCTTTCCCTGAACTCGGCCTGACGCTGAGAAGGTCTTGAGCAGGAATGAGAAACTCTAACTTTCCAGGTCACCTGCCTTTCATAAATTATCTAGCGTGTTGGAGCGAGACGTTCCATAGCTTCCCACCTGTGGGGTAGGTATAAAGCTCTCTCCTTGGGCCCCAGTTGATCTCAGTACACCTATGACAAAGCTATTGCATTTACACAATTTTGCAAAAACAAAACAAAACAAAACAAAAATAGAGGAAGAAAAAGGAAACTCTAACCTAAGTCATAGGTATTTAAAATGTGATAGAATTCTTGCCTGTAAGATGTTGGGGGGGCTGGGCGGCTTCCACAGGAACAGCCATGCCCGGAAGGGAACTGTACTTACAGTCTCACCCGCACAGCTGTCAAGGGCTGTGCTTAAGAATGTGAGCCTGTGGGGGCGGTGTGTCATGTGGCTCACTTTCAGCAGATCTAAGGAAAAGCAGCTCTCAAGTATAAGTAAAAGTCTTCACTCTGCCAGCTGGGCGGATTGGGGCCCAAACACCTTACTCCCCCCAGTACTTATCTTCGATAGAGGAAATGGAAATGACTTGGGAGAGGATGCAATGTTAGAGCCCATGTGACTGTTAGAACTTGAAGCCCAACCTCCCTTTGGTAAAGAGGAAGAAACAGCCTAAGTGTGAGAGAGGATGGCTGTCCTGGGATTAGCAGGCACATAAGCAGAGGTGATTTTACAGCTCAGATCTCCAAAGCCAGGGGTGTTGTTTTGCTTTGGTGTGCTTTACAGCACCACTGAAAATCTGAACCTATGGGTCTTACTGAATAGGTAGATGGATACGCAAATAGGTAATCCAGCTGCCCTGTAGGTGGATGAAGGTGCAATACCGGGAAGGGATGGGCTTTAGTGAGGAAAGGGGTGGGAAAAAAATGATTCCTCCTGAACTGAGAATTTTAGAGGCTCTGGGCTTTTGTTTTGTTAACTTGGAGAAAGCATTCACGCTCTCTGATCCTCAATTCTCAAAGCTTTAAAATGCAGCGAGGCAGAGGGAATGACAGCTGTGTGGTCTCTAATCTCCCTAACATTTTAAAAACTCTTCTGCCTCTTTAAGCAGGTAAAAGAAAATATGCAAAAAGACCAAGAAAAGTGAAAATGTGCAAAGGAGAAAGATAGAAAGAGTGTGTTCAGCAGCCAGCAGTTTCGTGTTTCCATTTTTTTCTGAAAGCCAAGAGACCTTCAAATGCTTGCCTATTCCAGGGTAAGACATCCCCAGAGGTGACCACACCCGGGGATTTTCCAGGGATCACGAGCAATTAAAGGACACATACTTTTCCATTTCCAGCAGACAGCTTTTAGGGCAATCCCCGGAAGGCCTGGGGAGGACACCTCTGCAAGAATGTGGCTGCACCCTTCCTAGAAGGAAGTGTCAGGGCCCGTGGTGGCAGCTGTGTGCTGGGTCCATCCTTTTTTAGTTCTCTACATAGTCTGTGGCCTTGGGACCTGTTGGGCATTCTTGGGTGTGGACACAGATGCCTCTGACCACAACCCGGCAAGAAGTCTCTGGAATATTGCCCTACCATATTTATAGCTGCCCCTCAGTTACTTTATTTTCTCATGGGCTGGACAAAAAGCTTCAATCCTAAGGTATTCCAAGTTGCCCAGTATTTCTGCCTGAGCCTCAAGTGGAAACAGGATAGGAAACTCTGTGCACCAGCTGTACCTTGCTGTCACTGCGGGTGCCAATGTCCCCACCTCCTTCCCCAGTGGCTGTTTGGGCAGGTGAAAAGACACCATGAGGTCCCTCAGACCCCTCAAAGGGTTGTCCCCTGCCCAACATCCACACATATCCATGATGTAGTGAAGACAGGTCATCTCTGTAGCTGGGGGCCTTCAGGGTAACCACGCTCCTGCTCTGTTTCCCCATCTCCGTACATCCCATGCTGTTTGCTGTGTAGCCCCCTGACAGAGACAGAGCCAGGAGAGCCAGGACATGACACCTTTCTCATAAATGGACAAGCTAGACTCCCCCATTTTCAGAAATGTATGGTACCAGGTCTGACTTCAGCAATATCTCTGCAATGATTTAAATTAGAAGGAGTTGGGGCTGGGTTTCAAAGCAAGTTTTCCACAGTGAATGACACATCCTGCCAAACTACACTGTTGCAGAAAGGTCTAGACCACAGTGCCGAATGCTGAACCTGATTGACAGCTTCCAGAGCTAGGGCAAAACATGTTTTGTGCTTAGTTTCTGCGGATATAAATTGAAAGGAGTTCTAACTACATGATTCTAAGGACCCTTCTAGCATAAAGAAAAACTGACCCGATAAAATCAACTACACCAAGAACTTGTGAGTGTCACACACAGGTGTTTAAACGATAGTGGGGAATGTTGGTTTTCATAACGGAGAGGATGTAATGATGGTGTCTGTGTCCTGGAATCTAAACTGACCGTCTTTGGAACCTTAGTGATGTAAGTTTTAAGACTCTTAGCAGGGTCATTGATAGAGTTTGGATGTTATTGTCCCTCCAAAACTCATGTGGAAATCTGATCCCCAATGTGGCAGTGTTGGGAGTTCTTTGGGTCATGGGAGCAGATCCCATATGAAAGGATTAATGCTCTCCCTGGGGTGGGGTTTGTGAATGAGTTCTTGCCACAAGATCTGGTTGTTTAATAGACCCTGGCACCTCCTCTCTCTCTCTCTTGCTTCCTCTCGCCATGTGATCTGCTTGTACCCCCTGGCTGCCTGCCACTTTCTGCCATGAGTAGAAGCAGCCTGAAGCCCATGCCAGATGCAGCTGTCCAAGAATTGTGAGCCAAATAAACCTCTGTTCTTTATAAATTACCCAGTCTCTGGTATTCTGTTATAGCAACACAAAACAGACTAATACATGCATACAATGTGTCCTTGAATCTGGAGTCACCCTGAATAGTGACCATTCTGGTGTTTTTGTAAGTTAGGGACTGAGAAAACCTTTTGGAAGAATTTCCAGAGTTGGGTAGTTATGTCAAAAGAAAGGTTCTTGGAATCGTGTGTTTTGAGGCAGATCTGGAAGAAATAATAAGCCTGGCTTTAGGCACTGAGGGAAGTAGGCACTTGTATTACAAGCCTTGCCTTGTCAGATGCCCCTGACTGTTTGTGGTCAACTCTTCTAGTGGCATCACCCAGAGTGTCAAAGGCAAAGAAGCCTCATGCAGCTTGGTGCTGAGGAACCAGAACATACGCTGAGTGTCTGGGGAAACTGGCTTTACGGCCAGCCTTAGCAAAAACGACTCAATCTATCTAGAAAGACCTATGTATAGTGAGATTGGATTCTAGCTCCCCCACTCCACCAGCTGTCTGACACTGGGGATGCCAGTCCCACCATGTGGGCCCGCACGTCTTTGTCCGTGAGGTGGGGAGTGGAGTTCACGTGGTCTCAGCACTCTCCTCAGCTTCCCCTTGCTGCTCTTCTCTGGTGTGGACTCTTCCAGGAGCTGAATAGAGGCTGGGAAGGAGCAGAGCTCACAGGATCCTTGCTGGGCACAGCAAGGTAGAGGTGGGTCTCCCCACTGTGCTCCCAGCATGCCCTGCCATGCCATGTCCCGGGTACCGACACATTATAGTTGTGTGTCCTCTAATCAGACTGCAAGCTTCTGGAGTGCCTTGTTGTGTATCCTAAGGAGTAAACCCAATGCCTGACACATAGTAGGTACCCAGGAAATATGGTGAAATGATTCGATGAACTACAAAAAAATGTTGAATTTCTTCTTGAGTGTCCAGGCTCTCAGGGAGACATAGGCAGGAATCCATCACTAGGTTTTTTACTATGGTCCAGTTGGTGAATCCAGAGCCAGGCCCCCAAGGGAAAAAAGTTATTGAAAGTAATTCTTGAGTCCAAAAAGAAGTTACATGAGGGATGTTACATAAATATGTGCACATAGTTGGAAATGCAAATAACCTCAATCTATAAAGTGCCAAAGTTGGTATTTCCTCAGTCTCATTCTTGTTAACACAAAACAGACCAAGATCCATAAAACGCAATACAGTTGTTCTTCCATATAAAGGGGATTGGTTCCAAGATGTTTCTGCATACCAAAATCTGCGGATGTTCAAGTCCCTTAGATAAAATGGTGTAGTATTGCAGATAATCTGCACACATATTTCATATACTTTAAATCATGTCTAAACTACTTATAATACCTAATAAAATGTAAATGCTGTGTAGATAGTTGTTACACTCCATTGTCTAGGAAATAATGATAAGAAAAAAAAGTCTATACACATCAGTACAGACACAGCCATCCATTTTTTATCCAAATCATTTCATTCTCAGTTGGCAAATCCACGGATGCAGAGCCCATGGACATGGAAGAATTACAGCTGAGTAGGAAGAGATGCAGACATGAATAAACAATGGATGAGACACAGAGACCGGTTGAAGAGGTGCAGAAAGGGGCGACGTTTGCTGGCTGTGATGCAGCCAGCTTTGAGGGCTCCAGTGCAGCATGGAGGCTTGTCTGTGGGGGGGACCTAACAATCCCCTGCCTCTCAGAGAAATCAGCACCAAGAACCAGAAATGTTCAATGTTCAGAGAACATATGTTTCTCACTTTTCTATTTTCAGATGTAGTGAACACCAGGTAACCATACTGGCTTGGAGAACACTGGCTTTGCATTCCGCAGAATTCCTACAGAAGAGCAAGAGTTGAGTCGGACAGCACATGTTCAGGTGGGAGCCTCTTTTCCTGACCCTGGGCTTTGTAGGGGAGAAGATAAAGGCATGTTACAGTGTAGGATGGTAGGATGCATCCTTCTGGCAAGACTCTTATCGGGGAGCACACAGAGCCTGACAGGCCTTCCCAGGGCCTGGAAACCTTTGCCTGTGCATGGCTGGCAGTGAACACAACTCAGTGTGTGGATTCTTATACAATACTGGCATTGCCAAGTAGTATCGCCTTAGAAAATATCAGTGATCACGGAGACAGTGGTAGAAAATGTACAAGGAGGACCATAAAGCCAAATGATGTCCTGCTAAATGTCTGCTACTACTACTGGTCTTCTCGCGTTAACCAAAGCCACCTGACCTGCCTGGTTGATCAAGTTCCTGAGCTGGGGAAGCAGGAACCTTCATGATTGTGTCCCATCTCCCGCTCTCTTCTCTCCACCGCTGGCCTTCCTGTCTTCTGCACCAATCCCAGAGCTTTCTCTATAATCTTCCCTTCCCAAGTAACTCTAAGTTCTCATTCCAAGGCAAGCTCCATGGTAGAGAAACTGGGTGTCCTCCCACTTCACCCACTTGCACTTTTTTGGTCACCTCCTCAATGTTAGCCATTTGCACTTGTTGTCTAGGGCTACCTTAACAAAGCACCACAGGCTGGATGACTTAAAGAACAGAAATTTATCATCTCACAGTTCTGGAAGTTAGAAGCCGAAAATCAAAGGGTCAGCAAGGCCGTGCTCTCTCTGACAGTTCTGGGGAGAACCCTTCCTCTCCACTGCAGCTTCTGGTGGCCCCAGTGTTCCTGGGAGCTCTTTGAGTTGCAGATGCATCGCTCTTGTCTCATGACCGTCTTTTTTCTGTGTCCTCATATTGTCTCCCCTCTGTGTATATCTGTGCCTGTGTCCAGATTCCCCCTTTTTAAGGACACCAGTCATTCTGGATTAGAATCCACACCAATGACCCATTTTCACTTGATTTCTTCTGTAAAACCTCTGTTTCCAAACAAGGTCATATTTTGATGTACTGGGGGCTAGGACTTCAACATAGCATTTTGAGGGAACTTAATTCAGTGTATAACACTATTACTCATGTACTTTTCATGAATGATTCCCTTCAAATTATACCACAACCCTGAGTTTAATGTTATTGCCCCACTGCACACAGAGGAAATTGAACTTCAAGAAGGTTCAACAATTCTGTCGAACACAGCTTTTAGAAAATGGTGAAGGGGAACATTGAATCTGGTCATTCTATTCTAAATGCACATAATTTTCCCATTATTTCACACTGGTAAATTCCTATCAATCTTCGAGACTCAATTCATATACCATATCCTGTACAAGCTGTGCCATGAATTTTCTGATTAATAACTGACTTGTGTATATTAGTGAAACTTTGTTGCCAGTTACCTCTAATACTGTCCTTACCGCACTGCGGGCTAGTTATTTACTTACATGTTTCTCATCTTCATGTATGAGCAACCTTAGAGTGGGACCCTCACCTTGCTTACCTGTATGTCTCTTCTGGCACAAAACACGTACTTTGGCAGATGCCAGAGCCCATGATATTATAATCAGTATGAGCTTGTTTAGCTTGTCCATTACAGAAAAGAATCTGGATTTTCTACGTGAAACAAACTTCAGTGAAATATGTCTTTTCCTAAGTGCAATAGCATTCTATTTCCAAACCAGTTTGATTTCTTCCTGTTGCTGCTATGTAAACACAATACTTTCGGTGAGAGAAAGTGTAATAAATATTAATATAAAAATTGGAGCGATGTCACAACGTGAATTCTGTTCCTCAGACTCCTTATCAACAATTGATTCTGCCCCTCACCATAATTTAGAAACACAAACTGTGTTTATATTTAGGGGCTCCAGAACATAACTATTTATAGTCAACCAGTATGACTTTCCACAATGAAATTTCATGGTACCTAGAAGGAAATAATCATTCAACAAACATTTTGGTGTCATATACTATTTATCGACATTATGTAGGCTTGGGGTCAATGATGGGTGAGTCATAGTTTTGACTGTCAGGGTACTATGATCCACAGAAGGTGACGCACAGAGGATGAGTGTGATAGATGCAGACAGAGGCTAAGCATGTCACAGACGGGGCACAGCAAGGGGCACGGAGCACTAATGGTTCACTCTGCTGTGGGCGCTGGGAGGGACGTGATCAAGACCAGCTCCACAGAAAGGGAATCTTAAGCAGAAATTGGATGGAAGGATGAGTAAGAGACATCCTACAGAAATACTATCACTGAACAGAAATGCAAATAAAGGCATTTTAGATAAATGTTGTTTTGGGGACCTAGACAGAAGACGCATATCACTTGAATGAGCAGGATATAGGAAATGTCCACCCCATAACTGCCTCAGGTCACCGTAGGCATAGTAAACAGCTGCAAAAGTTTACTGCATGTCTGAATTCAAATTACATCTATGTTTTTGCTGCAGAGTCAGATTCACGGAGTGCAAACCTTATGAAGAAAAGGCCTAGAGCTTACTGTTTAGTGCCCAACTAAATGAAGTTCAAAAACAGTATCATAGCTCATATCTCCTGGCATCAATTGGCCCTGATCCCTTGGCATAATAGCTAAAAGTGAAACGGTATTAGAAAACTGGAAAATAGACTGTGTTCACTGCAATATTAGTAATGTGCTCAACAGCCCATATAACAAGGCCTCTTTGTTTCCAGGTCTGGAAAAGTTGGCATCCAGTTTTGAGTACGTATTTAGAAAAATTATTAAGGCCAACAAATGTTCCTTAATATCAGTTTATTGCCACATACCATTACTTTATTGCCATCCTACCTTCAACTCTAGGAGGATGGGGTTACAGAGTCAAGAGCAAAAGGAGATGAAAGGAGACAGTGGGCCTGTGGTGTCGGGTTGAAAGACAGCAGCAGGAGTAAAAGCATCAGTAATAAAACTGGAATGGGGCAGACGGTCTCTCACTGCGGCCAGTGTTTCTTTCCTGCGTTGTGCACTGTTTGTTACTGCTCTTGACTCTCCGTTCTCACAGGGACATCAGCCATGTGGGGCAGAGTTTTCTTCCACTTGGATGAGAACCCTTGCTTGGGAAGGCGAAGCAAGGAAGTGTGGAGTCTGGTGGAACAGAGGATTTAGATAAGCTTAATTCCAGGGTTCAGAGAGTGGGTTTCTATTGTTTGTTTTGGGGGGGCTTGTCATTTGTGTTTTTGTTGTCGTTGTTTGTTTGGTTTGTTTGTTTGTTTGTTTTGGTTTGACTTGGATTGCCAGATGGCCAGGGATCCCAACGCTTGACGTTGATGTTAGCAACACCACGCTCCAACCAACTGAGTCATCTGGACTTATGGAAATCAGGACAGGAACCATAGCCTGGGGGAAATCGGCTTTTATTTAAATTTTCGTTTTTCAACAGGGTTTCTACAAACTTCCTACATCAGAATCACCTGGGATGATTGCTAGAAATGCAGATTCCTGATTCCCTGACTTGAAATCTGTAATATGTTCTCTGAATAGCTTTTATGCCCCTCAAGTTGAGCGCCTCTGTTCAAGCCTTTCTTATAACAAGACGCACAACAGTAACAGGATGGGTCTTATTCTCCCCCCGAAGCATCTAGAACACTGGACAAAGAACATGAAACAGTGGGTACCAGACACTGAGTAACAGACCATGCAGGACTGTGGCCCCTGAGAGAAATGACACAAGCCAGGTGAGTGCCACAGAGCAGCAGCCCACTGCCTGGTCAGTGCCCAGGCTTGGTGCAGGGGCCCAAACAGAGCTCGGAGCCCTGTTTAGCTGAGAGGGTGGAGATCAGAGTTTGGGGAGGCTAAAGAAGCCAGAATGTGTGGAGCAGAAATACTGCAGAGGAGAGCACACAGAAAAAGAGGCCCAGACATCTGCAGAGAGGGCCCTTGACTGTGCATGTGTGCTGACCTGTGCATGTGTAGCAGAAAGCTCCCTCAGGCTTGGGAAAGAACCACCAAAAAGTAGGAGGTGGCTCCCAGGCCAGTGGCAACTCTACCCTTCAGAGTGGAAGGATGGAGTAACATGTGGGACATCTGGGAAATCTCAGAGAGTATCTCGTCTAAGAGTTGCACTGGCCCCACGCTAACAGATCTCAAAAGTGAGCCTTGAAGGGATCCAACTGACATGAAGTAATTTATCTGTGTACCAGAACAAAACCCGACACTATTTAAGGAATACAGTAGAACCCAGGGATTGACAGTGTAAAATTCACTATGTCTAGCAACCAATAAAAAATGATTAGGGGGCCGAGCCCGTGGCGCACTTGGTAGAGTGCGGCGCTGGGAGCGCTGCGACGCTCCCGCCGCGGGTTCGGATCCTATATAGAACTGGCCGGTGCACTCACTGGCTGAGTGCCAGTCATGAAAAGGACCAAAAAAAAAAAAAAAAAAAAATGATTAGGAATATAAAGAAGCAAGAAATAAAACTCATAACCAAGAGAAAAAACAATCAATAGAAAGAGATCCAGAATTGCCAAGGTGATGGAGTCGAAGCAAAATAACTTCCAAGCAGTAAAGATGTAATAAAACATCCCATAGCTAATATGTAGTATTAGAACACATGGCAGCCCCATTCTTAACTGGTCTGAAACAGACAATATCTGTCACCTTTAATTTCTGTAAGGAAATCAATGTCTACATAGATTATGTCCTAATCCTGATCCTCCTGTTCAGAATTTGTGCTGTAATTATTTTGGTCTTATGATTGATGTACTCTGTTATCTCAGACATTTATTGTTGCAGTGGTGAGGACTTACATTAGTTGATTTTTGTTCTTTTTTGTGGGAAACTCAGAGAATATTACCACTGCAATAATAGTAAAATAATAATAATAAAAAAAGCTAGGTGTAGCTAATTTTGTGAATATTGTCTAAGATATAATAAACCTAATTAATCTACACATTGAGATAAGTTTATTTTATTCTTATACAGGAACATTTTTTTCCAATAGTGTCTTTGATTATTTATTCTGTACTGATGTTTCCAGTTTAATTTGAATAACACTGTAATTTTAAGGTTAAACAACTAGTCTCTTTTTTTCCCTTAATAGGATTTCAGTTCTCTTCATTTACTTCCCTTGGTTTTTTTCCTAGTCATTCTGCTTTTTATGTTAAAAACAGAGTGTTAGGGAGGAAGAGCAAAAATAAAGGCAGTTATAAGGTTATTATAACAACCCAAGCAACAGGTAATGTAGGCTTAGATGACAGCAGAATATACAAGGTGATAAGAAATTTTGGACATGTCTTGAAGGTAGAAGTCAATAGGATTTGGTGATGGGCTGGACATGAAGTAACAGAGAAGAGAAGAGTCAAAAATGACTGGATAAATGAGTTGAAAGTTATTAGTATGTTGATAATATTTAAAACCCTGAGAATGAATGAGATCAAGAAGAGAAGGAGTAGAAGGAGGATAAAGAGGTATGAAGTTTGAGTCCTTGAGTATTCCTGCTCTTATAGGTCAGAGGAATAAGGAAAAGCCACTCAAGAAGACAGAGAAGGAGTGGGCGATGAGGTAGGAGGCGTCTGTGATGCCCACAAGGCGAGGGCATGAACCTTCGTGCTGGACGCTGCCGACAGCATGAGTGGGTGAGGACACCAAGTGGCCTCTGCTGTCTCTGTCTCAGCACATTGCATCCACGTGTTGTTTTGCTCTTTATGAAGAGCATATCTTCTTGTGTCCACCTACATATGCTTAGCAGAGTTCTCAAATTTAGTCATATTTTCTTCCTGTATGTGTTTAAGATAATGTCCTCTTTTCCTGGATTTTTGGTTTTCATCAAAAAGTGGAAGCTGTCCTTTCCCCTTACTGACACTGAAAGATGAGCTATCACTTAAATTTCATCTAAAGTCTTGGTTGATGATTCCTTACTTTTGTCAGGTATATAGCTGCAGTGTGAGTTAATAGACAACATCTGGCCCAATTTCAAGGTCTAGTAAGATGTCCCCTGGTAAACTTCTGTTCTGCTCAGGCTACATCTTCTAACTCTCATTGCCTGGATAGCAAATGAAAAGTAATCTCTCTGGACTATTCTGTTTTTTGGTAATTGTCGCTTGGAGCACACATTGAGTAAAAACGTGAGGCAGTGAGTAGAAATGTAAAAGGCAATACTGCGCAGGAAGAGATGGTGCAGGGAGCAGCCAGAAGCACGACCTGCCATGCTATGAGGTGTGCTGGCCATGCCATGACTCAGTGGAGGCCATGAGGAAATGCCAGCCATAGGACGCACCACCCCACGTTCCTCTTGCTGAAGCCTCTACCTAGGGCATGCACCTCCACTCAGGCAGCCACCTTCTGCATTCTATCCATGTGTATTCTCAGAGGTGCAGTTGCTGTACGGAGGTATAAAGGAGATCCTGAAAGATGTGGGAGAGAGAGCTCTCTGCTTCCATTGGAGTACTTACCTGTGATTTTTCAGGTGGACACAGAGCTGGCTTTTCTGAAAGGCGTAGGAGATGAGCACGGTGAAGATCTTTCCTACATTTAAGTGTGGCAGATTTCCTGTTGCAGGACACAGTATACACAGACTAGCAGACACATTTCTTCATCCACTTCCATTGGAACTTTGGTCTTGGAAAATTTCAACACAATTTGGTAGCATCGGTCTTAGTTTTTAGTGTACTAATGAGTTCTCATCATGTTTTACATTTCATTAGGGATTATTTTATCTTCTTCTCTTCTCCACCCCACTCACATCTAATCTACCAACAACTCCTGTCTATGTAATCAACAAGACATACTCAGTTCTTTCTCCATCAACAGCTACTATGCCATGTGTATCATGCCACCACCATCTCTAACCTGCTCTAACATGATACCCTCCTGGCTGGTCTCTTAGCTTCCTCTCTTTCACCCACCAAGTTGTTTGCAGAGAGCTGTCAGGGTAATCTTTTAAAAACATAAAATGAATAATTGTGCCTCCCTCCCCCCGGCACACTGTATTTGTCAGGGTGCTACAGAGAAAGAACCAAAAGAATATAGAGAGATATAAGAAGAGATTTATTATGGAAACTGGCTCATGTGATTATAGAGGCTTAGAAGTCCTACTACCTGCCATCTGCAAGCTTAAGAACCAGGAAAGCCAGGGTGTAATTTAGTCCAAGTCCACAGGCCTGAGAACCAGGGCAGCCAATGGTGTGTAACCCAGATCAAGTTCAAAGGACCGAAAACCAGGAGCACCAATGTCTGAGGGCAGGAGAAGATGATGTCCCAGCTCAGAGAGTGGATCCGCCCTTCCTCTGCCTTTTTTTTTTTTTTTTTTCTGTTCAGGCCCTCAGTTGATCTAATGATGCTTACCCAGTTGATCTTCTTTACTCAGTCTACCAATTCAAATGCTAAACTTTTCTGGAAACACACTCATCCACCCAGAACTTATGTTTTACTATGTGGGCATCCTTTAACCCGGTATAGTTAACACATAAAATAAACCATCATACATGCATACTCTGCTTAAAATCTTAAGCCTTTTATTTCTCCCAAATCTACATAAAATAATATCCAAATTCCTTAGCCTATAGTGCAAAACCACTCCTCCTCCAGGTAGGGCTTGGTCTAGCCCTCTGAGTTCATCAGGACCACTCTCCCTTTCCAACCCTCTCGCTCCAGGCTTGCCAGCTTTTTTTTCCTTTTCCTTTTCTTGAAAGCACCAAGCTCATTCCCTCTTCAAGACGTTTGAACTGGCTTTTTGCTTTGCCTTAGAGGATAAGTCCCTGATCACTGTATGCTTTATCCTTGTCCTTCTTATCTCAGGTTAAATGTTACATCCTCAAAGTGCCTTTCCTCACCTACCAGTGTAAAGGAGTCACCTAGTCAACAGCAATAAATACCTTATTTGTATTACATGCCTAGTGGTTATCATTATTGGCTGGAGTTTTTTTCTGGTTTATTTATGTGTTTTTTACTTCCTATCTTACCCCACTAGATTTTTTGTTTATTAGAACATGCATTTTATCTCTTTGTTATTACTCCATCTCCAGTATCTAGGACATTGTCAGATATAAAATAAGTTCTCAATAGATATTTGCTGAATGACTGAGTCGATGGGTGGATGGATGGATGGATAAATGGTAATGGATAGATGGATAATGGAGGGATGGATGGATGAATGATGAATGGGAGGATAAATAGATGGATGGATAGATGGATAAATTGTTGGATAGATGACTGAATGGATAAATGGATGGATGAAGGATGGGTGGATGGCTCTATGAATGAATGATCATAAACAGATAAATGGAGAATGGATGAATGGATGGATGAAGGATGAATGCATGGATGGTGAAGGATGGATAATGGCTGGGTGAATGATGGATGAATGAACAAATAGAGAATGGATGAATGGGTGGATAAATGCATAGATGGATGGATGGATAAATTTGGGAATGGCTACCTTGCGGCAGGTCAGTCAGATGCCATTTCAAGGCAAGTCTACTTAGCTGTACTTTCCTCTGCAAACAATTGCAAATTTTCAGTTGTGATTGATTGAATACTGTAAATTTACATTTTAATTTTCATTGTCAGGAATATAACTAGTGTCCAAATTTATGTATTAATTAAGTTTGAAACAAAGATTTTTTTTTTTTCCCCATAGAAGTCTGCCATTCAGAAATTATCAGAAAGGTGGGACAACTGGTGCTTGCAGGGGGGTGACTAAGGATTATAATCAACTAGCCTATATTAGTTTCCTTTCTACTATGAACTTAATACTATTGCTTAGGTTATGGAAAATAGCGAAAATCAAAAGTTAAATACACACATACATAAATCTCTAACCTTGTAGAAATTACAAGCTGGATGAGAAGGCAGAACATAAACTATCAAAGGAAAGATAAATACTAAATTCAATATTAAAATGAGAGCAATTTTCAGAGGCAGAAAATATTGGTGTGAACTAAGTTTGTGCAGAAAGGAGTCATTGTTACTGAAATTAAAGGATGAAGAGTAGTTAGTGAGATAGAGGGAAGATATTACAAATGGGGAAAGTTTATGGACAAAGACAAATATGTCTTCTCCCCAACACTCCATTATCTGTGCTACAGATAATTAATAAAATATAACTTTGTTTTTCAATTAATTTTATTTACTATAGATTTTCCACAGGCCAAGGGACTTGGTTACTGAGAGTTAAAAAGCCTTCGCCACATATATACACAATGGAATACTGCTCAGCCATAGGAAAGAATGAAATTCTGCCATTCACAGAAACATGGATGAGCTTGGAGAATATTATTTTAGGTGAAACAGGCCAGGCACAGAAAGAGAAATATTGAATGTTCTCACTCATAAGTGGAGCTCGAAAAATAAATAGTAAGCAAATAAGAAAGAAAGATCACAATAACACACTGAACTTTCAGAAGAGAACAGAACCGTGGTTACCAGAAGTGGGAAAAGCGGAGGGAAAGGGGGTTGGAGATACTGTTTAATGGACACAGAATGATTACGTATTGTAATGATTCATAAGCTAACTGTCCTGATTTGACCATCACGTATCATGTACAAATATTGATAGTCCACTTCATACTTCACAAATATGTGTAACCAATTATGTTTCAGTTAAAAAAAAAAAAAAAGCCTCCACCACCATTGTGTCCTTTGTCTAGCTTCTAGCGTGTTATTCCTTAAAAGCAGGCCAGGGCACTGTCCTCATTTTGCAATTGTGCAAGTTTCAGGCATAAGGTGACAGCTACTTGGTTTTTAATCTTGGCCTCTCAGGGTTGCCATGACCAGGCCAAACCAGTGAGGCGCATTGGACCAGAATGTTTCACTGTCACGTTGAGTGGCAGTGCTTGCTTGGGGTGTCCCAGGAGACTGATGGGCCTGAGTCCCTGCCAAGGTCAGCTCTGGGGACTGGTGCTGGACTGGACCTTCAGCTTGGGGAAAAGTCTCGTGTCCCATGGCACAGCACAAACAGTTCAGGGCAAAAACTCACACACCCCTGGATTTAAATGCTCTCTCTAGCACTTTCTCGCTGTACGCCATAGGCAGGTCACTTTTCCTGTTTTAGCCTCAGTTCCTCCTCCACTCGCCCCAGCCTCTGGTACCCACTATTCTACTCCGTTCTACCAAGATCAGATGTGAGCTTTCTCTTCCTTGGGCACCACTGGAGTGCCCACATGGTTTTATTTTATATTTAACAGCAACTCAAAAATTCTACATTGGGAAAAGGAAGGGATGAAGTCCATTTCCAAAACAATTAATGTCTCAGAGATGTGATGTTATTCAGATGACATTTTGCTCAGAGTCAATCTTCACTCTTATTCAAGGATAAGAATTATAGCATTTAGCTTGTTCTACTGTAGGGATGCAGATTCTTAATAAAGTGTGCCTGTGAGATGGGGGCTTTTTATCTGCTTTTTATTTGTAACTGGTGCTCATGCAGTGTCTCTAGCGAGAAATTCAAACACATATTATAATCAGAGCACAGAATAGTATTTCTGTCCATTTCTCCGTTTGCTCAAAGTCAATCTAGTGTCCTGCTTATATCATCTAAAAGCATTATTTTTTTAATTTAATTTTTAAATTTAATTTAATTTTCTGAGCTGACCTAATTAGAAGTGTTTGTTCCCCTTCAATGAAATCCTTTGCCACGTGTACATGCTTGCCTTTGGAAGACTGGGCCTATCTGTTTCTCTGTACTGTTTCCTTGGAGATGTGTAGGGCACAGTTGCACCTTAATAATAGTATAGTGCATATTCTAGGCATCTGAAGACACATGCCAGACATACCAGGGAAATAAATCATATGTTGCTCTTCATTTGCAAAAAGCCTACTGCAGCAGCACCAAGGACATAGAAAATACCTAGAGAGGACTTATTAGAGCTCCACAGGCAGAATGCTTCCAGTGGATAGGTCCAGCTGCATGGCAGCTGACCTGCCTATGCTAATCAGAGGTGGAAACTAAAGTGACTAGCAAGTGGCTTCACTTTAAAAAGTCGTGGAGTTTAGGAGCGTGGCTAGTTAACCTGGTTAAGTACATGCAAGCTTTATTAATAATATGAGAGTGGACAACGCAATTACGTATACACGGGGTTTAGTATGTATTGTGGTGGTTTGGAGATACAAAGTGTTTACTCTCACATATGATTTTGTGATTCTGAGCCTAATAACAATCCTGTAAAGGTATTTTTCTCACAGAATTGCTATTAGGCAAGAAAGGATTTGGAATGTTCTTGCCACAAAGAAATGATAAATGTATGAGGTGATGTGTGTATTAATTGCTATGATTTGATTTTTATACAATGTATACATGTAATGTCACACTGTACCCCACAAGTATGTATAATTACTATGTTTCAATTGAAAACAAGATATTTTAAAAAAGAAAAAAAAAATACTGCAGATTCTCCAGAATGCTAGACAAGTAAAAGACACCATCACAGACAGGGACAGAGATAAGAACCAATGGAAAAGTCTCATTGTAAAAGCATTAATATAATTATCTATATTTTGAAAGTCTAACATCAGGCAATACTGGCAAGCAGAGATGCCTAATTTAGTGCAGTTAAATTTCAACAATCTATATTTGCATATAAGCCATATGGCAAGGCCAAACTATTGCCCATTCCCTCCTAAGTGCCACCCCCAACACACACACAAAGACACAAAGACCCATGTGCACACAGATACACACAAATATGCACCGAGATATGTATACTTTTCTGTTTCACTTCTGAGTCACTTATTTCTGGCTCATTGAATAAAAAGAAAAAAAGTGACATTTAGCATAGTCTGAACATCATAAAAATCAGACTGGATTAAATATACTCACAAATAAAAGATTATTTTAAAGAAATACAATCTAATTCCAGAGAAATTTCTAAGAAAACGTAGGTGTCCCAGTGAATTCAGAGAAAACAGTCTGTACCTTGGGCTTTTCTGAGAACTTTGCATGAGCGATCTTGCCCAGTACTCAAATCTCTCTCTGGGAGAGAGATACACCAATCACCTTCAGAAATGGCTACAGAATTTATCAACATCCTGAGAAGCCAAACCATGTCTACATTACTATTAACCTCTCATTAAATTATCATGTAACCGTCTGGATTAAGCAGCCCCTTGAAGGGATCTCTGAGTATTCACCAGTGTTTCATGAGTCTTATGCTGCAAGGTAGATCTTTATTAAAATAAGCAAGCTTGTAGCACACCTGTCCATGTGTCCCTTCCTCGTAAAAACTGCTTCTGTGAGAGTCTCAGTTGATGAACAGGATGGGTTTACTGTCTTCCAGCGACAGATTTACAGAACATCTTGGTACAATAACTGATCCCTGTAGCACTGTTCACAAGCTCATTCTCAGAAGTTCCTGCACCAGTATCCTTCCCTACGAAGTAAAGCTGAAACGTGTTGAATTCCACAAGAAGATTCAAGAATCCAGGGCACGAGGCAGGTTCGCTGCTTCAGGATACAGAGTGGGCTTCCTTGCCTATACTCCTTCATGAGTTTTGAGGTATTTTTACATTATTATCCATGAAGAAAATACTTGACACAATACCCAATTACTAAAAAGTACATGAACTTAAAAAAAAATCATCTCTTTAGAGGACCTCTTGTCTTGTGTGTCTTCTGAGCATGTGGCTTGGTGCTTGGTGCTGGGGAGCTGAGAGAAGTACGAGGTTCTAATCATGCCCCATTTCACTTTCCTCCTAAAAGCCTTGTCTACCACAATGGTTATCATTTGGGGGGGTGCACATTAGAATCCTCTTAAAGATTTTACTACTGTGAATGCCCATGTGACACCGAGGCAAATGACATTAGGAAGCTCCGACATGGGAAGTAGGTGTCTATGATTTTGAAAGCACTGACAATTGACAGTCACTGCTGTACAGCACAGTGTACACAGTTTAAAGAAATAAACAGGCTTACAATAATACTTACTTATTTTTCCAGATTACAAAAGAGAAACAGACTTCATTTGGCCCAAATACCTTTTTGGGGGGATCAGAAATCGGATAACACAGCTCACATTGAACTCAGAACCTCTGTCCAAATCCTGTGATGTTTCCACTTTACCACAGTTTTCAAATATCAGTTATTCATATACCACATTCATCATTTTGTGTACCTCCAGTATTATAAATTGCTTAATGTCTGTTATGATTGATTTATAGTCATGATGGAGTACATTTTGTACTCCCTAAAACTATCTCAGATCCTACATGGGGCATGTGTCAGTCAGTTTGAGAGATACTGCCCTCTACCATTTTATTGTTATACAGTCCTTGTAGTGAGAGCCAAAGATTTATGGTTGGAGATGTTAGGACATCCTCAAGAGAAGTTCCATCCTTACCACTTAAGAGTTTAGAGGATGGTGATTAGCTCAGGTGTAGGAAAGAAAAATTACCTAATAGAGAAGCCAATATCAATTTCTATCTTAAAGAGTAAGTATAAAGTTTGTCATATAAAAAGAACTAGGCAGTATAATGTGTTGAGCTGTAGTGGGAAACAGGGCAAGCGATTGTTGTTATCTGAGGTGGCAGAGGACAACAGGTGTAATGAGAAACACTGGAGCTTGAGGACAGTTGGAGTCAGGATTGGAAAGGGCTTTGAATGTCATGCTAAGAAGTTTCAGCCTTCAACAAATATTTTGTCTCAGGTACTGGTTTTTAAATTCATAGAATCATCTTTTTACAACAAGAAGAAGCTCTATTGTAGTTAGATCATTTGTAAAGAAACTGAGAGTCAGAGAGGGGGATTGATTTGCCCATGGTAACCCAGGATCTTGGTAACATAGACCAATCTAGAAAGCAGGGCTGATTCTTAGCCTGGTCCTCTTGGTGCTAGCTTGAGCAATCTTTGACATTTGCTCTGCAGCAGACTGTTGCTGATGGAGGGACTGTGATGGATTAGAGGTGGAGCTCACTAGAAGGGGCTGGGTGCAGCTGCTGTGGGCACACAGAAGGAAGAACACCTTCCCACTGGGAAGGGGAAGAAGCTTCTAGAAAAGATGACAGCAGTGCTGGGTCTGGCAGTTGGAGGTGTTGTGCTCCAGCAAGCAGGAAGATGCAGATAAGCAGGGCTGAGTGAGAACAGAGACTCGAGGGAGAAGACAGGAAACTTCACAGTGCTCAGAGCAGATGACCCACTGCGGGCCAGCAGGCATGTGCGGATAGAGGATTTGGGCTTTACCTTCTTAGCCATTTTTAACTGGGACACGTAAGCCTGCTTTTCAGATGCTGCTGTCAAAGTCACTGATGATAAAAATGCCAGCCAATATACAAAATGATCAGAATTTGCAAGGTTTTCTTAACCTACCTGTGGTCAGTCGGGACTTCCATGGTGAAGTGGTCATTTCCTCCAACATTACTTTTTCCCTGTACATAAATACTAAGACCAGCCTATGGACTTTCATACACAATCACCAGGAGAGCTTCCTGATGGAATATTTTGACGATGTCATCCCCTGCTTAAAACATTTCAGTGGCTTTCTGTTGCTCCCAGGAAAAATGTACAAACTGAATAGCATGCTCTAAAGGCAGCCCTGCCCCAGGATTTAATCCCTGCCCCATTTCATTTTCTAGCTTATCCTGCCGGAGGACTTTTTTCTCCACCCATCATAAATTAACCTTCTTTCTTTTACTCTCCTCTTTCACTTGAGAATCCACCCTCCTTGAATCTCATGCTTATGGTTCCTTTAGAAATAGCTTCAGGGATGTGACGTGACTCAGGTGTGGTCATCAGAGCCGACACCCATGGTCATTCTGGTCCAACGGCCTCTACCAGCCTTTAGCCCTCACAATTCTCTGCTTCAACTACTCAGAACTTCTCAAACGTCTCTGAACATTCAGGGGGTTCAAGTGTTTCATGATTTCATATGCACTGTTCCTTCTAAGAATGATCTTCTTCCTTTATTCTTTCGGGAAAACTCCCACGTATTGCTCAAAACCAGCTCCCATCTCTGTGAAGGTCCACTTTGCCAGCTTGTGTCTTAGTGCTTAGTTATCACACGTGGAGACTCTTTGGGTTTATATGTCTATGTCTCCCCTGAGTTCTTCAGGTCCCTAGGAGAAGGGACTGGAACTGTCTTTGCTCCTTCCATGCCTCACACAATGTCTGTGCTGACAATATAGACAGAAAGTGTCTCTTGAGTAAGCAAAGGGTCCCTGCCCATCAGATACTAGAATCAATGCCCCATGTATTGGACAAAATAAGTACCCAGGACATGTCATCAATGATGTACCTTGAGATAGTAGCAAAGTGATCACCCCCAAAATGTTTTCCAACATGATTAATGTAGATAAAATGCTTAAAGGAGGAACCTGCTGCAGCCTGATGTTCCTTGGTCACGTAGGAGGAGCTCGGGCAGAAATTGGGCCTTGTCTTGAGGGCGCAGGTGGAGGAGGATCAGACACATGCTGACAGCCTCATACGGCCAGCTCTGCATTCCATTCTCCAATTTATTTCCAAAGAACTTAAATGTTGGCGAAAGTGAAGTATGTTTTAGAAAATTAATATGCATCTGTGGGATAAACGAGATAATCCCAAAACAAGGTGAGTCAATACTATTCCAGAAACTCAGACCTCAATAATAAGGCAATAAGATATCTTCAAAATTAATGAGCACTTGGATAGAGGATTTAAAATATGGTGATACTGTTACCATGTTTTCTATAAAAAAATAATCAGTGAGAAGGAAATACAATAATTCTTTGTTTCAGATAGAAACACTACAGTATCTATATGATATGTAGTAATATTTCCCGTTGTATTGATGATGAAACTAAAGTTCCTGGAAGAAAAATAATTTCCCAAAATCTGCACAGTGGTGGGGCTGGGATTCCACCTTCAATCAGTCTGGTGCTAAATCCTCTGATCGTTCGCACTCTTCCTGCTGGACATTAACAGGGATTTGACTACAAAGGAAACTCTAATTCTAGAAAAAGGAGTTTAATCACAATTCAACGTCTAAATTATAAAGCAAACTATTATTAGAATAGTTTGCATGTACTTTTCCACTTGTTTGCTCAGGAGAGCCTCCAGAGCTGAGGAATATTAGAAAGTTAGTGAGATGGTGGCCCTGATTCTCCACTGTCTCGTTCTGTCTTTGCAGCCCAGCACTTGTACATGAGAGCGCCTCCTCTTTGTTTCCTTCATGCCATGTGGAATCTTCCTCTGTTCTCGCTCTCAGGCCTCAAGCGTCCCAGCTCACCTGTCAGTGACGAGCCCTAATCCCAACTTTTCCCTTAACAACATACCCCCCACCGGCAGCTGCCTCTGTGCAGTTCAGTCATGTGCGGTGTGTGTTGTGCTGGAGGCAGCTATGGGTGCTGGAAGTAACTTTGACCAGAGAGTCAGGGTGGCTGGGCTGTAGCCCAGAACCTGGCACGACTGTGGACTTTGCACAGGTGACCCCACCTCACTGAGCCTCAGCAGGTGCCTCACCTAGAGAAGGCAGAAGGTGATGTGGATCCCACAGTCTCTGAGGACTCGTTCTGGCTCTAAAATTCTGACCACACATCTGCCTGCTTGTCCCCAGCTTCCTCATTCTCACCAGAGTGGTTTCCCCATTGGCCACTCACTGATCGTCATCTCAGCTTGGGGCTGCGGGCAGCATGCGCCTTCCCTCGGGAGGAGCAGGACCAGCCTCCCAGCTGCCCAGGCCCGCATGTAGAGTGACAGCATCTTCAAGCCTAAAATAAAAACCATTTCTTGACCCTAATTAAGCCATTGGTTAGGTGTTTCTCGTAGAGGATCACACACAAATGCCAGGTATAGAGGAATGGAAAAGTCCAGCCTTACCAGGTACACAACGCCAGTGACCTGGAGTCCCCAATGCACGGAGCTTCTTCACTCATCTAACTAAGCCGTAACATGGCACAGGGCACACTCAGCACAGTGAAACGCCATCACAGTGATGCTGTCATTATTTTCTGCATACGTGAAGATGGAGACAGAGAATGAAAATTTCCCCCGCCCCCTTTTCTTGTCCCCCAACCTCCTCCACCCGGGACCCTGTCCTCCTATCTCACCTCTATTCTCTGCCTCGGTTCCTACCTCACCTCCTTCCTTTCACTGCTCTTCAGTGACGTTCTCCGTCTCTTCCAACTGACATGCTCATGCTTGAGAAAACCACTGCCTCTGCCAAGTGTCTGTCACGCAAGGCCCATCTCGAGTGTAGGTTTTCCTCAAAGCCCACGTTGACACGTCTGGCTGCCTCTCTTCATCTGTTCCTTCCAGAGCCCGTATTGCCTGGACCAGAGGGTGCCTCGCCCTGTGCCTTCCTTTCAGCACCTGCCTCTGAGTTTATGGAATTACGGAAGGATGGAGCAGCAGGCTTTCGTCCAGCTGAAGGAGGAACTTGCAGCCACAGAAGAAAGGAACACATGGACTCGATTTGCTAAACAAAAGGGATTTACTATGCACTTGTTGAATGAATTTGTGAAAAGGAGAAACAAACGTTGGAGCTGCTCTGCACAGTGATGATAAGTCAGCAGTCGTGCCAACCCCTGCCCCTTTCTGGCCTTTCATGTCTGTAGAAATACAGCAACATGCAAAGAAAGGATCTCTCATTTCAGAAGCATTACCCTGAGCAGCAAGTATTGGCTAGTTTAGGGGGAGAAACAAAGATGAACTGGGGAAATGCTGATTACACACACACACACACACACACACACACACACACACACACACACACTCAAAACCAGATCTGGAAGAGGAAGGATGTTCTCTTCTATGACTTCCGTCTCCCTGGCTGCAGAGACACAGGCCATCATCTATGACCAGAGAAAGCAGCAGTGGGGCAAATGCACTTGCGGGAAAAGAGCGTTTTTCTGAAGCAGCCAGAGCCATGTCCCCATGCCCCTGCTTCCCCCATTCCTGCATGAAGTCCGGGATGGAGGTGCTAGAGTGTTCTTCCCCATTGCTAGAATGTCACTCACCATTGCTTGGAGCCTTGCCATTTCCTGCGGGAAGTCAGTAGCAGGGCAAAGAGAGTGTTTGGTGGACTCCTGCTTCTTGAGTGCCTTGGTCTGAAGGTGCTCGTCAGCTGCACTTGGAATGGAAATCCAGACCCTGCTCTACACGGACTCAGGCTCAGCAAGCAGTCTTAGTCGCAGGCTGTGGTCTGGCCATCAAACACCACACGTGTAATGTGTCTGCCCCTCCCCAGTGGAAGCAAGTGAGAGCTGCCTCCTGTCCCTGCGGCCAGCTCCAAGGGGAGCATCTCTGGGTGACACTCAGCTGTCTCCAGCAGGCCCAGATATATGAGAAAGAAAAAATGTCATTGCCACTCCCCACACCCAGTGTACAAAAGTTGACTAGAATTAAATAAAACAATGCCCAGGAGTATGCTTTTAAAAGTGGAAATCACTTTACAATGTTCAGTATTCTGCTGTGAAAAATAAGGGCTACAGGTTTCAGAAATCCTGAGTGGATTGTGTCAAGACAATTTCCAATTTAAATCATGCTTCACCATTTATAAAGCATCTTCTTATTTTGTTTTCTCATTTATTGAGTGTGTTGGGGGCAAATTTCTCTGTAAATTCTCAAATCTGGGCATGTGTGACTTCCTAAGCTTTCAGAAGATATCCCAGCATCCTGATCATCGTACTGAGATCACGGACAGGACAAGGGGCAGTAAATCTGTGACAGCAGAATACGAGGGAGAGAAGGAGGGGATGAAAGAAGGAAAAAGGGAGAAAATGTGTAATTACAAAACCTTAGAACCCATGGGGACCAGAGAGGTGTGCCGCTGAGAGGTTTCTGTGAATTGGCATTCCTATAGAAACCACACATTAGCTGTTAGGATTTTAAACACGGAAGCCCTGACAAAATGTCATTTTTATTCTTTACAAATAGGGAAAGGTTGTTTAGCGTCTCTGTAAGTGGTATAAGTAGCAGGAGGGACATAGGAGAAAAATCAGCTGTAAATGGACGGCCCCATGAATGGAGGGAAAGCAGCTCCCCACCAGCCTGTTTCCGAGGCAACGGCGGGGTGGACAAGCAGCGTCGCATCTCTCTTCCCTGTCACGGGATTGTCTCCACCTCCCAGAAAAGGAGGCAAGGATGATCATAAACCCTCTGGCCTGATGTTGCCAGCCCAGTTCACAGACACAAGGATGGAGCTGGGGTCACAGGCACAGTGCTGCCCCAGAGGACGCCAGCCAGCCCAGCCTGCGACCCACACTGCCCTGGGCACTGGTCCGACTGGAGAGGGTAAAAATCACATGCAGAGCTGGACGCTTTCAAAAGCTGCGATAGGAAAGAGGCTCAGGACTTTCAGATAGAAAGGGACGTTTTTCTCATCACTTAGGAATCCTGCAATGACAGAATTTTTTGTGTTTGCGAACGACCTTTTCAACCTTTCCATGGACATCAAAGCTAAGGGATGGGGAGGGTCATATCTTAGGTCACTCTGGGAGTTTGTGGCTGAACTGGTCTGAGAATGCAGACGTCTAGACTATGGGTCTCGTGCCCTTTTTAAGACTGGCATTTAGAGAAGAGATATAAAGAAACAGACAAACTAAAAGTCCATTGCCAGATAGCAGGAGCTTGGAGTTCAAGGGGCAAGTTCTGTGGAGTACTTGCAGGATACAGGAAGGCCACGGTAGCAACCAGGTCTTAAGATGCTTCCAGGAGGCAGAGGGCCTAGAGACAAGATGGCTGATTAAAAGACAGTAGCAAAATTGTCAAGAAAAGATGCACCAGGAATAGAAAATAGAGTGGTGTCCTCAGGAATGCAAGGGTGGGCAAAAATGAAGTATAATGGACCAGACAGATTTACCATCCCTTCTGTGCCCATTGAGAAATGTACTTTTTTGTTTGTTTGTTTTTATGTAGGTTAAAACTAATCATCAAAAGCCTGATTGCAGAAGTAATGTGATGTGACTAATGATTTTGTATAATGAATGACCTTGGATCAAACAGCAGGAAGCCAGCTTTGGGGAAAATAATCTTTGAGTCCTCAGATACATGGGGCCCTGACTCCTGATTTCCACCCCCAACTCCCAAATGCCTTCTGCAGTAGCATCTCAAAGAGGCCAGGAGGCTCAGAGAACGTTCCACAGAAGTGGCCATAGATCCCATAGTCGTATGAAGCTTACCTGACTTGTTATCAGGTCTTCCCACCTGGCACAATTTTGTAAAATTTCAACCCAAATATTGTCTTTATTTTTCTTTTTCAACATGTCTTGAGATTTTTTTTCCCAGCAGTTGCAACCTGCTGAAATGCAATCACAGATTTGCTCTCTAAAAACAGAAAAAAATCCTAATTATACAGAAAAATCAAGGCCTTGACATTCAAAGAATTTTCAAAGTTCTTAAAAAAGAGAGAAGAATGGATGCAAAAAAAGCATGGATTGAATTTCTATGACTCCTGTTTGCTCTGTCTATTGGGTTTGCTGTAACTACTTGGAAATTTTCAGTCATTTCAGAGAAATAATTAAATGAGTTGCTCATAGTTGCTGGACTATTTGCTTGAACTATATAACCCAACATAACAAGAATGGGAGGGATTAGCTAGGCTGCCCTACATGTGGTATGATCATTGTGAAAAGTTAAATATTATAATCGTATTAAGGTTTCTAGTTCTAGTAAGAGTTAGCCCCATAACCTGGGAAAATCTAATAATTCTTCGAAACAGTGGGACCTCTGTTCCAGCTGAAGCTCAAATATTTTCAAAATCTTCTCTTGTTTCTAAACTTTATTGTCTCTCTTTCAGCCTAACTTTATTGCACATTTTCTTTCCTAAACCAACCAAAATGTTGCTTTCTTCCTGTATGAACACTTCCTTTGACCCCTTTGTGAAAACTTGCTGATGCATATTTAAATCTACTATGCCCCAGGTACTGTGTTAAGCTATATGTATTATTGCTGTTTTAATTCTCACAACAGTGCCCTACTTGACCTCCCCGTCCCCTTTGTGGTTTCAGAAAAAGCAAATTACCTTGTATTAAAAAAAATAATAAAATAAATTTTATCAGCTTATTTGGGGGGAGGGGACCCGAGCACCTCTATTTTTTTATGGTCATTTTTGGTTATCCTTTCTTGATATTGACATCGAATACATACTAAATATTGTTAATTAAAACTTACAATATTTTTCAATTAAAAAACGAGTAAGAGAGACAGAAGAAGCTTTTTATCTTTGGTCAGCGCACATGGTCGAAATGTACTTCATTTTTGACACAATCAGTGCTAAGCACATGGTCTTGCTGCCTGAGGTCCTGCTTTCTTCAGCCACATGAAGAATCAGCTCTGAATAAAAACAAAGGAATGTGCTCTTCCAGTCATATGAAAAGGAAGACTGACATTTGAAATGGCTGCTCCAACATTAATGTTGTGAAACTCCCTTCCTTTATATGTGACCTGTTTGAAGGCGGGGGCTGTCAGTCTGTTTCATCTCCCTTGCAGACATTTATCTTGTCAGAGCTCATATAAGTTGGCAGGATTGACACAGTGTGGGACAGGTGATTGAGAACTGAGGGACAGAGCTTTCTTGGAGAAACAGCGTGTCTGCACTGAGACCAGCCTGGCCCCAGCAGTGGCCTGTGAATTCTACTGCACAAACTCTGCCTTATCCACAGGCCTCTATAGAGTAGTCAATGCCTGAGAAAATTCAGAAATCATGGCATCCAACATTTTTACGACTCCAGTCCAGCCCCTCTATGCAAAGTAAGCTTAGACTTTGTTTTCCAATGCAGTGCTAATTTTATGATATTGTTTAGTAAATGTAACATTTAATGCCCTTTAATTTTTCACCTCATTTGTGCCTTTATTTCTAAGTGCTTATTATATTTCCTATTACAAAATACCCATTATAATAAACTTGGAAAATAAAGGAAAGCAGAAAGAAGAAATTCTTAAATCACTGCAAGTTGCACTCTTTAAAAATAGTAACTGTTAACATTTTTGTGTACTACCTTTCAGAGGTTTACGCATAGATTTACTCCTGCTTAATATGAATATCATCAAACTATAATTTTGCTTCCTGTTTTCTTATTTTTTATTATAATATAAGTTCTTCCATATTATTATTGCAAACTCATTATAAACATTACCTTAATGACTGCATAATTATGTCCCATAATTTACTTAGCTCTTCACCTACTGTTGCACATTTAAACTCTTTCAAATTTTCATTATTACATGCAATGTTGCAATATACTTATTCATAAAGCATATTCAGTATTTTGGAGTCAGATAGCATCCCAGCAGTAAAATTGCTAAATCAAAGTGTTTAAAATTTTCGGTAGATCTTGGTACACATTGCCAAATTGCTTCCCACAAAGATCTCATGATGCAATTTGTGTATATTTGAAGAATTTCTACATTTGAAAATAAATTATTTGAAATATATATTTTGTGTTAAATGTGTATCTGATGATTGTCTTGGAAAATATTACCACTATAACCATTTCACTGACTGATCCTACCTTGTGCCTTTTCTAAAGAAACAATATCAATTTAGGTAGAAAAACGTTAATTAAAAAAATGGGTAGCTGGATTTTATTGGTTTTGCTAAAAGCATAACTCTGTACCTGACCTAATTATTTCTAGTGGATCCTATTATAGAAAACATCCCACTTCCTGAAAATTATCCATTTATGGGTCATAGATTCGTCTCTTTTTTACTGAGCAAACACTTATGACATAATGGTGCTCAGACACCGTGCAGGGTGCAAGGAGAAACGAGCTATGGCCATCTCTTCCATCCACTGGGGAAGCCCATCACACAGACAGAAAAGCCCCTCCAGGATGGGAGCTTCATAGATGTCTGTGGAATAAAGTAATTACCACATATAGATATTCTATATGAGAATGACAGCTTCCACAAAGAGGGGTCCTGTCCAGCAGGTGCAGACTGCTTAATTCTGGATGCAGGATTGCAGAAAGCTTGAAAGGGTAAGCTATGGAGGTTTTCTCTTTCCCTGAGATAAAGGATAAAAGGTCAATGGTTCCCTTCCTAGACCAGTTTTCCACTTCCCGACACTGAGGGATCTACTTCTAGAAATCTGAGGAAGATCTGCATTACTCAGCACCTTCCACAGTTTCTCCATCGTTCTGCTATAAGTAGTCAAGCATCCCTGTGTTAATCATTCCTCTGCTCTGAAATCACATGTTAGTGACAATTTAGTAGCAATGATGGAAATAGCACTCTTCAATCTCCTATAAATGTCAGCTTTTTAAATTTTCTTCCTGAGACATAAGCTTGCTCCCACGGTGGTGGGACATGGAAACAGCCACCCCTAGTAACGTTCATGTCTTGTTCCCAAGATGGCATCAAGGGCCAGATTCTTTTTAGGTCCAGGAGAAGTTCTTTATTAGAGCCTTGTAATGACGCTAGCCAGGTGCTCATTGTTGTGGATTGAATTGTGTCCCCACCAAAGATATGTTGAAGTCATAACCCCTTTAAAAAAAATCCTTACCTGGGAATGTGACCTTGTTTGGAGATAAGGTCTTGGAAGATGTAATCACGTTAAGATAAAGTCATGAGGGTGGGCCCTAATGAGAGACTGGTGTCCTTATAAGAAAAGAAGAAGAGACACAGAGACACAGAGACACAGAAACCCAGAGAAAAGATAGCCATGTGGTGATGGAGACAGAGACTGGAGAGATGCATCTGTAAGTCAAAGAATGCTGGGGTTGCCAGCCATCACAAGAAGCTAAAAGAAAACCACAGGACAGATTCTCCCCTACAGCCTCTGAAGGGCATGCAACCTGAAGACACCTTGATTTCAGACCGCTAAACTCCAGCACTGTGAGAGAATAGATTCCGGTTGTGTTAAGCCACACAGCTTGTGGTACTTTGCTATGGCAGCCTTTAGAGTACTCATGTTCTCACCAATCCAATTTACTCTTCCTGGGCAGACAGAAAGAACGAAACTATTTCCCAGCCTCTCTTGCAGTTTAGCAGGGATTTTGTCTGAGTTCTGGTCAATGGAATATGGGACAAAAGGTTGTATGCCACATACTCTTCTGAGGTCTCTCTGTGACGACAACATAGGTGTGCTCCCACCATGGTGGGACATGGAAACAGCCGTCCCTACTAAAGTTCATGTACTGTTCCCAAGTTGATATCAAGCTCCAGATCCCTTGTAGGTGGAGGAGGGATTTTCCTGGAGCCTTGTGATGAAACTAGCCAGGTGCAAAGACAGCAGCAGTTCTACGAGCTGGAAGGAACCCAGATCCTTGAGACGTGAGTTTGAAAGGTAGTCACAGAAAAGCAATTCAGATGACTTGCACTGACATGATCCAGCAACAACCTCTGCTGAGTTAAGACATCGTGATTTCCAGGTTTTCCCCTTTCTTTTCACTTTTTAATTTTTCCCATGGCATTGATTAGCTGCTAGAATTTGATAATATGGAAAGCAGTGCTATTATAATGAAAAAGTAATATATGTGCTGTTGGATAACCATTCTAGCAGTAGAAGAAAGGAAGGTTGATATCAGAGACAGGAAAGATGGACACTTGAGCCATGCAGTAGCAAATTGTTCAGTAAACAGTCACCTGTAGTGACTTGGAAGGCAAGCCACACACAGACTCAGCCTGCAGCTCCACGCAAAACAGAAGTATCAAAGCATTAGTGTGGCTGGCAATTATCGGCTGTGTTTACAGGATAGGACAAGAAAGATGTAAGTTAAGGAAAGAGCTAGTCAAGACAGATAGATATGTGATGTAGCAAATATGATATACTTGGTGGTAGAAATCTAGATGCTGGATAGATGGAGTTTCACTGTACAATTCTCTCAAATTTGCTACATGTTGGAAAGATTGTATAACAAAAATATTATTAAAAAGAAAGAAGAAACTATCCAATTTACAAAAAGAGGTGAAAGGGACTTCAGGTAATCCAGAAATTCAGGGGTTGGAGGTTGGAAAAGCTAAATGCTTCCATGCCCTAAAATGTAGACGATGGAATTTAGAGAAGGCTTTGAGCAATAAAGTCCCAGGAAAACTTTTAAGTTGAGTACAGTGACTCAGAAAACAGAACGGATAAAAAATCTGTCTTAATCTATTGTTGCAGTTTGTCTCAGAGTAGATTTACTAAATTAAAGAGAAAGACACGGGGGTAAAGGTGAAACAATGGAGCAGATTTGGGATCCATAGGCACAGTTACTGACAAATGAACTCACAAGTAAATAAATGAGAAAGAAGCCAACTACATTTCTGAGATCATTTATTGCCAAAGAAACCATAAGTTAAAAAGAAAAAAAAAATCCTTGGTCCCTTGTTTTAGACACTTCACATACCGCAAAGATGCAGCTGCCTCCACACCACGTGAGGTGTGGGCCCAGAGAACTGGGAGGGGGAAGGGCTTCCCAGAAGGCAGAGCCAGGACCATGGAGAATGACGGAGAATGGAATTCCTGCCCGGGAACACACAGGCCCTCACCAGGAATCCTCTGCCCCCCTCAATGTGGGTGGGGTCCACAACGTCTCCTCGGTAGGATTTCAGTGTTGTCACGAAGCGGTGGTGACTATGTGTCTCATTCCTCCCCTTGAGATGGTAGCATGTATTGTGGTCACCGTTTCTCTTCCACCATTGTGTATAGTGTATGTTGGGTCAGGAGGCAGACAATTTGTGTTTTTAGTTTATCTTTTGCCAAAACAAGAAGAGCCCATCTGGGCATGATGGAAAGGACTGAGCATGCTCAGTGAGTGGAAAGTGGGGTTGTCTCCACTGGGGAGGGACTCAGTGTGTTCCACAAGTGACAGCAAGACTGAAGTGCTGGCCAGAGGGAATGAGTATGGCAGAGACTGGGTTGGGTCTCTCCATTCCCACGTCCTCCCTAGGAGCAGAGGGTGATGTCATTTCCAAGCCTCCTCCACACTGACTGGGCTTTGACCAATGGGATGTGACCAGACATAATGTGCATTATTTCTAGGTCCAGCCAGAAAGCGTCTTGCTGAACCCTCCATGCTCTTTCTTTGCCATTGTTGTGGTCACAGGAAGCACATAATAAAGGAAGCTGTGTCACAAAAAATGAAAGACCCCTGGGTCCCTGAGTTACTGGTTGGAGGAGAGCTGCCCAGTTCATCCACCTGCCCTGCATCCAACTGTGCTGTGTGCAAACATGGAACCTTTTCTGCAGTGAGGCACAGTGTTTATTGATGACCCCAGCATAGCCTTGCCTGTATTACACAAGCCAAGTAGTCTTTCCTTGATGCTTGCTTGTGTTAGCTCCTTAACTCTTCTGACATGCTCCTACAGGTCGGAATCCATCACAGACAGGATTCATGCCACACCCCCGGCTGCTGTGCAAATCAGTTCCGGTCCAACTTCATCCAGCAATCATGTGCCAAGATAAGCTCAGCAACAAAGATGTGATCTCAGAAGCACCCGACGAGGTCACTGTCATTACTGCCACTTCGTAGACATGGTGCTGAGTCCTCAGAGAATTGTATTACTTTTAATACTTACTTTGTGTAAGAGTCACAGATCTGAGAGGTAGAACCTGGATTAAGTTTCAAGCATACCTCCCTGCAAATGCTGCTTTCTTTCCATCATTCTGCAAGAGGAATCAGTCTCTGGATAATCTTGAGCTAATAATGCCCTTCTGACCTCCGTTTGAGCCCCAGTTCCCTGACCCTCTACATACGTGGTGATGACTTAAGATTATTCGTGGTCTATTACTCTAGTCATATGATAGAGCAAAAGTACATATACTGCTTGAAGTACCTCAAATGTTACTTGTTATATACATTTTAACTATTTTTAACATTTCTCTTGGGCTCTGAGCCAATTTCCTAAAAAGCATAATATTAAACATTTAAAAAGCTGAGTGAGAATTCTTAGAAAGGAAAATTTCCAGGCTTTAGAAGGACAGGAAATATGTATAGTAACCTGGAAGCAGCCAGCTGCTGTGTCGTATTTGACTGATTGAATCCATAATGTTCTCAAACAAGGCCTGACCCTTACAGAAACTTACTGGATAACAGAGGAGGGAGGCAGGGAGAGTATTTTTCAATAAAGAAAAGAGAAAAATAATGAACTTGAAATTACCATAAGTATTTTTATTTATTTATTTATTTTAGCAGTCTGATCATTTCAGGCCAAATGTCCCAAGTCCTTGCACAATACAGATTTTGATCCTGATTTTGTCATCATCTGTCTGTATTGTCTTGCACAAGATTTTAGGTCAACACTTTCCCTTTTGAAAATGATGATGTGGAGCAGACGTTGGAGTCATCTCCTTCCCGACTCCAGTATTTTACATGTAACTCAGTCTGCTGGGCTGCCATAGACTTGGAGGCTTAAGCAATAGACATTTATTTCTCATAGCTCTGGAGTCTGAGAGATCAAGGTGTGGGGCCATTTGGTTCCTGGTGAGTGTTCTCTTCCTGGCTCACAGACAGATGCCTTTCCTCTATATCCTCACATAGCAAAGAGACAGAGAGTGAGCTCTAGTCTCTTCCCCTCTTCCTATAAGGGCACTAATCTCACCTTGGGGGCCCACCCTCATAACCTCATCTAACCCTAATCACCTCCCAAAGGCCCCACCTCCTAATATTAGTATATTGGGGGTTAGAGCTTCCACACACAGATTTGGAGGGACACATTCAGTCCATAACGATGTCTAATCTGACCAGAGCTCTTCTCTGAATGAACAATTTCACAGTCATATTTTTTACATTCATCAGATCACACAAATAGAGGTGCATACTGAACTCTTCATGAAAAGTTTCATGAACTGCCTTATTCTACACAGGAAATCACCAAGTCCCATCTATACCTTAAATGATCTTAATCTGTACATATATCCCTCTGAAGTTCATGTAGAAGAAAAAAGCATAATATGTGGCTAATGTTGCCTGGCCATCCCAGCAGAGACTGTATTCTTTGCAGCATGAGCTTTTATCATTGGGCTTTTAAAAAAATAACTAAAAATGTATTTGAGATCGTTTACACTCAAAGGTCCTTAAAGGCTCTGCCTGTGTTATTTGAGTTAGTAGGTCCCTGTGGCCTAAAATTCCATCAGTTGACTTTGTGTTGTATATGCAAGGGTCACACATTAATACTTTGGAATCGACTGCTCATTAATATCATGAAGCATCCACAGGCAAAAAGAGGAGAGTGACTCCTTGTCTCTCTCATCTCAGATGCAGTCTAACCCTCTCGTGGACAGTGACTCTTACTAGTTAAAGGCAGCTGAGAGGTGCCAACCTATGGATTTCCCGGAGTGTGGGGCAGACTCATGTGGATCATGCCTCTGAGAAGTCAGAGACCTCTGTTGTTGACCCACTCCTGTCTCTCTAAATCCACTTCTTTACTTCCAAACTGCACCCACTTACTGATAATTCGTAAGGTGCTAGAATGTGCAGTGTCTAACACAGGTGTGGTGAGGACCCCAGCTGATGAAGGAAAGGAAGAATCTGCTCAGGACATTCACCTTTTGCCCAAGGATGTGATTCGGTGGCCCAATAGGATGGGCTGTTTGAAGGAAAAGGGGGAGAAATGGAAAAATCACACACAAAAAAATCTAAGTGATTTGGACAAAAGCAACAGCAACAGAAAGCAAATTCCAGAGGCTCCCCAGGGCTCAGCACATTCTGGGCCCTGAATTCTACCTTCGACACCATCAACTTAGTTCAGGACAGCCATTGCCAAGGCAAAAGAGCGACTCAGAGGCCCTGAATAGTTCCCAATAACTCACAGATGGTGGTTGAAAATATCAACGTTGGTCCCAGACCCACCCACTGGCCACGTCTCTATACTCCAGCCTATTCACATAGAATCTGTAAAACCTCTCCTGTATACCAGGGCTCCACTGAACATGACTTTTAACAGTGCACTAAATGAGGCATACTTGGGCCAGAAAGTGGACATGTGAATTTGAAATGTATTTTCAAAATTAAAGAGCTGAAATTAACAGTAAATAACGGAAATAATGACCAAATTTCCTTTACCGGAAATTTTATTATTCGTAATCCATCCTAACCTGAATATGACAGAGCCTTTGCCATATTTTTCAGATAGAAGCATAACCATGTATGATTCATTTTCAAACACTCTGCCCCAGCCTTTGGGGTAAGCAGAGGGCTCTTTTTTGGAATATTTGATCCTCTCTTGGTCTCACTCTGGGTCTTGGGGAAGTGGAAACTCTTTTACAGGGACTACTCTTACAGCATTCTCTGCCACAGAGAAATTACTGAGCACCTACTGTATGTTAGGGCATATGAAGTACTGTAGACCAAAATGAACCATCTGCAGTCCTCGAGGAGGTCACAAATAATTCTAGCAAGAGGACTGTGCCCACACTGCTCTTGGGCCATGTACAGGGAGAGGTCAGGGAAGGCTCTGGAGTACAGCAGAGTACATGGACTGAAAAAGAAAAACGAAAACACTGTGGTTAGCTGTAAATTGAGTAGAATTGTTGGGTGATTTGTAGTAATAATAACAATTATAATAAACAAAACTATCATTTGAATAGTATACAGTGGTAATATTTTTCCAAAGATTTATTTTATTTATTCACAAAACACAAAACATCTGTTTATAAGACCAAGTCTTAAAGAGGACGACTTACACAGGGTCACATAGTAACAAACAGAACCAGAATTTGAACTGAGATCTGTTTAGCTTCACAATCAGTCCTTGCCCTACTGAACCATTCTGTTTCTGAAAGCTTTCCTCTACAGTCGATTAATTTATTTCTTCAATCAACAATCATGAAACATTTACACCATGCCAGGTGCTGAAATTTATTGCAAAAGGATAAAGATACTCAAGAGGAAAAGTGTATAGAAGGTTTTTCTGCTTAAAGAGAATACAGAAGAAACACAGAAGTTATTGCAACCACTCTGATGAGAAATTTGATGATATTTAATAAAGTGGAAAATAAGCATGCCCTGTGACACAGAAATTTTACTTACAGGTATATATTTAGATTACTTCTATGGACCACAGGCATAGAAAAAATATTCAATGAATTCATTATCTTTAATAGAAGAAAATTAGAAATCACCTAAAGTTCCATCAATAGAGGAAGAGATACATAAGTTTTGGTATATTTATATAAACTTGATGTAGAGTTATCAACATGCATGAATCTCAAAAAAGTCAATTGAAATAAAAATTAAGTTGCAGAATGTGTTTATTATGATCATGTAAATTTGAAAATACACTATACTGCATGCTGATCACAAACACATATATGTGTAGAAACATTTTTAAAAAGGATTCAATACCTTCAATACAAATTCGAGAGAACTGGTGATTCTCAGATGAAAGGAAAGAGGGAGAGAAAGGAGACTCAAGAGAAATAGAACTACTTTCACTTTCATCTGTAAGGTTGAATATTTTTACTAATAAAATCTGAAATTAAATAATTAATACGTGAACAGACAGGTTTTGTTCAAATGGCACCAGTGGACATATGCATTTACCCTCAGTCCTTCCTGAAGGGAAGCCCCATAAAAATACCCAGAAAGATAATAAAAGGATGGAAGGACGACGACCCGCTGAGAAAAAGGAGAATTGGGGGAACCCAAGGGTGACACATTTTGGTGAAAAATGGAAGCTGGAAAATGAATGGACAAGAGGTAATGGCTACAGAGGATCCGAGACAGCCGAGACAGCAGAAATCAAGTCCAGAAGTAGGAGAATCCTCAAGGCAGGTCCCCAGGAAAACTTCAGGAGTTGGAAATGCAACAGCCTTGGGAAGTGAGAGTGCAGTCAAGACCAAAACAAGACAGGCTGAAAGGCGATCAGAAGACATTCCATGGACCAGTCCTTCCCTAGCCCGCATGGTTCTCTTCCACCTTAGCAGAAAGCAAAGGCTAAGCCAGACAAACTCTGGGTACAGGAACGTAAAGAACAGCTAAGGACAGGGGCAGTATTAAAAGGAGGATGATTCAATGAAAATGGAAATACTAACCAATGAAATGTCCAATCCCTGACTTCTTAGTGCTGAGAAACTACTGTTAGATAGTGTTATATCTCATTTAAGTTATAATATTCCTTATGGAGAAATTGGTCCACCTTAAAGAAAAATACAAAGACCCTGATTATTGGTCAGTGTCATGGCCTCACCACAACAGGAGGCAGTCTGAAGTCCATCACCCAGCAATTCCAGCTATGCAAACAGAGCTTCTAGGCACCGTTTTAGTGCCTTGTTCTTAAGCGTAATTTACAGCTAACATTTTACCCAACATTTGAAGATAACAAATCCTTTGCAAAGCATCATAAATTAGAAGGACACTGGGCTTTCTTGAAAACAACACAGGAAGCTAGAAGACAATTGATGAATACCTACAGCCAACTGGTTTTTGACAAAGGTGCTAAGAATACACATTAGGGAAAGGAGAGCCTCTTCTATAAATAGCGTTGGGAAAATTTTATATGCATGTGCAGAAGAAGGAGATTAGACCCCTACTTCTCACTGGATACAAAAATCAACTCAAAATGGATTAAGGTCTTAAATATAAAAATCAAAACTGTGAAACTACTGTAAGAAAACATAGGGAAAATGCTTCATGACATGGGGATGGGAAATAATTTTTTAAAGACCTCAAATCACAGGCAACAAAAGCAAAAATTGATAAATAGGATGACATCAAACTAAAAAGCTTTTCCACAGCAAAGAGAACTATTAACAGAATGAAGAGACGACTTATAGAATGGAATAAAATATTTGCAAACTATACATGTCAAGGGGTTAATATTCAGAATATATAAGCAACTTAATTCAACACTAAAACAAAAATAAAAGAGCCCCCAAATAACCTAATTTAAAAACGGGCAAAAGAACTAAATAGACATTTCCCAAAGAAGACATGAATGGTCAACAGGTATATGAGCAAAACTCAACATCACTAATTATCAGGGAAATGCAAATCATAACCACAATGAGATACCGCCTCACTCCAGTTAGAATGGTTATTATGAAAAAGACAACAGAAAACAAATTTTGGCGAGGATGTGGAGAAAGGAGAAATCTTATACGTAGTTGGTACAATTGTAAACTAGTACAGCCATTATGGAAAACAGTACGGAGGCTCATCCAAAAACTAAAAATAAAACTACCATATTATCCAGCAAGCCCTCTACTGAGTATATATTCAAAGGAAATGGAATCAGTATGTTGAAAAAATACCTGCACTCTCATGTTTATTGAAGCACTGTTTATGATAGCCAAGATGTGGGATCAACCTAAGTAGCCAATAACAGATGAATGGATAAAGTAAATGTGATATATATACACAAAGGAATACTACTCAGCCATAAAAAATGAAATCCTGTCATTTGTGGTAACACGTATAGAACTGAAGGACATTATGTTACATAAAATAAGCCAGACACAGAAAGATAAATACCACATAATCAACTCATATGTGGAATTAAAAAAAAAAAAAAAAAAAGGTGATTTCATAGAGGCAGAGAATAGAACAGTGGCTCCCAGAGACTGGGGAAGGGAGGGGAGGAGAGAGGGTACAGAGAGTTCAGTCACCCAAGGGGTACAAAATTGCAACTAAATAGTATGAGTAAGTTTGCTTGTTCTATTGCACAGGAGGGTGACTACGGTCAACAGTATAGTCTTTTATACTACAAAATAGCTAGAAGAGAGGTTCTTGAATGTTCTCACCACAAAGAAATGACGAATGCATGAGGTGATGGGTGTACTAACAACCCTGACTGGATCATTCTACAACATATATATGTATTGACACATCAGATTATACCCCATAAATACGTACAATTAAAATGTGTCAATTAAAAAATGTTTTTTTTTTAAATTGGGGGGAAATAATTTTCAACACTGAACTAAATTCAACATTGAAAAACAAACTATCATAAATTCTGAGTCTCAAAAAATGTACTCCCATGCACCCTTTAAAAGTTATTTGAGGATAAGCTTTGTAAAATGAGAAAGTAAACCAATGAAGGGGACAACGCAGGATCAAATAGGTGATCCGGGAGGGTGGAGAGGTGAAGGGCACTTCATGGCACTCACAGAGCCCAGCTGAGCAGCTGTCCTCGGGTGCTACCATGTCCAGGGAAGTCAAGAAGCAGAAGGTTCCACCTAAAAGATAAAGATGGTAGAACACCTAGTGTAGTTCAATGGGTTGAGAGATTCTTATTCTGAAACTGGAGGCAGAAGCTGATTTAGTAGCTGATACATAGACAACAAAGCAAAAGAATAAAATGCATATATTAATTTGGGGGCAAACATAAAAAATGTGGTCAGTATATTGCATAATTCAGCTATGAAGAGAATAGACATACAAATACAAGCACTGAATATTTATTTAAGTAAAATTTAATATTTTAAGAACACTGGAGGTTGGAGAAATGGAGCTTTCTTCTCCTGTTCCTTAATAGCAGGTCACTAACAGAAAAAAAAAATGAAAAAACAAAGAAATAGTGAAAAAGTCTATGTAAGCATGGTATTTCAAAAATAGAGAATGTAAATACTAAAATAAGAAATTTAAAATGTGAAATCTTTGGGAAAATGAAATCAGAATTTGGGTAAGACTGACAATGGCATTTATTTTAATTGTATTTGCACAACTTTGAGAAAACAAAATTCACCACTAACCTAATAAAATAAATAAGTAAAATGAGAAATTTAGACTAAGAAAGAGAATAGAAGAGCATAGAGCAAAATATCTATGGATTTTAGTTCTGATCCTGAATATGTAACAAAGCGGGCTAGCTTGCTAAGAGGACCTAGGCAGATAATCAGATGGAAATATTAATTTGCACGTCCCTCTGCTTGAAATTTCCTGTTTGATGGTTTCTCTGAAATGAGCTTTGTGTTATGAGATACCACAATTGCAACCTGGTTTTACTGCTCCATAATCTTCCCTGCAGAAGTACAAGAAGTGGACTGTTCAGTGCAAAGTTAAACAGGAGGATCTCAAAGGCTGCAAAAAGGAATTACACAAAGGAACATTTCTTGGTATTTTGTTTTAAAGAGTAAAATGCTAGGTAATCAAATGATGGAGATAACCTACCAGGCACCTTAAGAGCCCTCATAAAAGACTATTTATAGAATCGTAATTCTGAAGGGGGCTTCCTCCTTCTAGGAGTGAGAAAGCAAGCCCCAGCAGGCTGAGGTCATTTACCAAGGACACAGCACTAGTGAGTAGTGCAGCCAGGAGAGAGAACCCAGACTTTCAGAGTCCCGGTCTGGCTGCTATAAAGAGTTTTGACCTTCTCTTTAACAGAATTGATAAATAGATAAAAAGACTAAGAAAGAAAATATAGGTATTTACAAAGCAGTGAAAAATGAACAGAATAATCAAATGTGAGGGAGAGAAATAAGGGGACTCATGCAGGATTATTTAAAGGCATTCTAATTAAACAAAGACCTGCCATCTTAGAAATACTATTGACTATGCTCTGGAAACCTCATGATCACACCCATCTCTGGGGACCATAAGATTATCCTTATATAGGGTTTCTATGCGAAAGAAAGCAGATCAAATATGACCTGTCGGAAAATGTTCTAGGTTGAATGAATGATATAGGAAAAAAACCTGACATTTGGGGGAAATATTTTTTGTGAGTTAGGCAATATCTTCTTAAAATGAAATACAGCATGATTTTTAAAAATTTAGGCTAAAAGTGTTTTTAATAGCATTAATGAATGTCATTCAAGCTTAAGTAAGAACAAAGATTTTGGCAGAAAAGTTTACCAGATTTTCTCCATAGGATCAAGCATCAGGGTCTCTCTAACCAAGGCCACCACTTACCTCTCCATCTACCTGTTAATTCCAGACATCCTTTGTCAAGGAAAAGATTTTGTGGTCTTAATATTGTACCTGGACATACACTCCTACAGTTTATTTGTGGTTCATTCATATTTTCAACATATAATTTTTGAGCACTTTTGATACGCGAAGCAATTTTTTAAGCTCTTAGATAAATTGGCGATTAAACAGCCAAATTGGATTCATTAAAGCTACATCATACACAAAGGATTTGGAGATAAAGAAGTCAGCACATTGGAATGAGGGCATACAAGAGAATATATAAAATTCAGAATACCTTCAAACTTTCACCTCTCCTACTCATTTGAGGAAACTATTACTGCCTGGATTAAATATTCTGGAGAAACCTCACCCAAGGAAGGTTCTTTGTGAGTGGAAGCCATGGTGTCTCATGTCTTATTATCAATAATACTCATTGTCTGCAAATCTATAACAGGAGTCAGACCCCAACATATTTCCGGGCAGGATTGCTATAAATGCAAACTCTAAAAGGGAATTTTCAGAACTAACATAATCTCAAGTGTTTTCTAATTTTCTTTGGTAATAAGTAAAACTTGGTAGAATACCATCTGAGGGGTTTAGCCTATAGGCCAGCAAATACTGTCAACAGACCAAGACTGACCTGCTGCCTCTTTGTGTAAATAAAGTTTTACTGGAACACTGCCAAGTCCATTTGTTTATTTATTGTCTGTGGCTACTTTCATACTGCAATGGCAGAGCTAAGTGTTCGTGACAGAGATCACATGGCCTGCAGAAGCTAAAATATTTACTATCTACCCTTTTCAGAAAGTTTACCAACTCCTGGCTTAAACCAGAGAGAGAAGAATATAATTTTATACTAGACTGTGTTTATCACGTGCTGTAATAAGAGTTCTAGTTTCAACATGCCATCTGGAGCAACTGGAGATAGTTCTGATTGTTTGATCAGTTGTTTTATTAAACTCAGATGTAATTGCATTGCAGCCCATCTCAAATAAAGCCAAGAAGCCAGAAATTTCTTAGGAAATTGTAGAATAAGAAATCAAAGATGCAGGGTGGCAGGATTGTTAGCAAGAATGTGTTATATGCAGCCTACCCATCCACCACCTAAATATGACATTTTGGAAGGCCTAAAACTGTTTTCTCCACCAAGGCTTTGAAAAAGTCATCCGTTAGGGTAATGCCAGCATCGTTAAAAATCACCCCTGTGGTTGTACTCTGTAGGTCTGCCTTACCCTTGGAAAGGAGTTACTGTGGAATGAATGTTCCCCCAAAACTTATTGAGGCTTTACCCCCATTGCAACAGTGCTAAGAGGATGGGAAATCCTATTACGGTATTTGAAAGGTGGGGCCTTTAAGAGGTGATTAGATCGAGAGGACTGTTCCCTTATAGATGGATTTATCCATTCATGGAGTATTGGGTGTGGTTCTGAAGGCTTTATAAGGAGGTCAAGTGAGAAGGTTAGCTCTCTTGCTCAGCCCATTCTCACATGTGACACCTGATTGCTACAGGATCCTGTAGAGGGTTGCCACCCAGAAGAAGTTCATTTCTAGATGCACCCCTAAACCATGGACTTCCTAGTCTCCAAAACTATAAGAAATAAATGTTATTCCTTTATAAATTACCCAGTTTTGGTTATTCTGATACAGGCAACAGAAACAGAATAATATGGGGGACCAGACTGTGTCTTATCTAGATGACCACCAAAATCTTCCATTGTATATGAGGATTTTAATGATCTTGGGAACAATATGATGTTCTCTATAAATATGAGGCAACTTACTTTTCTAGTCACCCAGTGATGGCTCAGGGGGCTGAAGGAGAAGGTCATGCACACGGCAATGTGAGCATCTGTTGACTAAAGCTGGCTTGACTACTATTACTTTTGATGCCTTATTTGCAAAGAGCAAAGATGAGCCATGAGCTCCTAACACAGCACATGCTGGGGGGCCAGTGAGGGAGAGGCTGCTTACACTGGGCTCTTCCTTACTGAAAGGGCGGCGATTTGTCTTTACCTAATAGCTGCTTCATCTGGATAAGCAAGTGCTTGCCTTTCATGTCAATGTCCATAGATGCCTGAACCTTCAGTACATCATAAAAGTCTATAGGGGTTTCTTTCTCAATTACTTCTAGCCACTTGTAAGAATTATTATTTCATTACTTTTACATTTTCTGAAGTTCTTCCCAAGGACAAAGAAAAAATGTACTGATTTTTAAAAGATGGAATAAAACTCATTCTACATTGCAGTTACCACATCATCCAGTGGATCCTTCAATATACCCATAATATAATATAGGGAGCTGGCCAGTTAGCTCAGTTGGTTAGAGCACAGCCTTTTAATATCAGTCTCACAGGTTCAGATCCCTGTGCTGGCTGGCTGCCAAAAATAAATAAATAAATTAAGTTAAATTAAATATAGGATCTTAGTCATTTTATTTTTCTTACATCATGAAACATTTTGGTGTTTAATCAGTCTAGGAATTATTTCATTACTCATCAGTAATTCCCCACTATGCCAAAAAAAATACTAAAATGATGATTCAGCTGAATGACGACATCACCTAGAAGGATGATAAATGTTGAAATAAACTCTCATCCTTCGGATTTTGTTTCTGTTCTTGTTGTCATTGCATTTCTCAAAGAATTACACCACCTTTCAAGAAGAACTAAAATAACACTGGAGACACCACCTTTGTAGTCTGCTTACGCTTTCATCGAATGCAGTCAATAATTCAGAACTGTTCATTTTTGCCACTAGTGACTCAAGAATTGTGAAGGGTCTGAGATTTCACCACATTTCCAAGCTACCATGTTTGCATATCACTGATTCATGGCTGCTGGAAGAAGACTAAAGACCCCTACATCTGAGTCAAAAGACTGTTACTCAAAGCACAGAAAGCAACATAAGCTTTATAATTGTTGGGTTCTCTCATCCCCCACATCCCGTAGGGGTATTGGAAGGACCCCACGTGTAAACTTACCAAGCAATCCATTTGTACCACAGCTTAGCAACCCCAAACTGTGGGAAATCAAATGTTTTATAATGGGCTACAAGCAAGCCCATGCTTGGCCCCAAAGAGAAACATCCCTTTTATTATACTGGACAAAGAAGAAACCTGCCCTTTTTGGAGAGAGAACTCTTTCTGGTTTCCAAGTTTGTACACTATAAAAACATCCTTGGAAAGATAGACAGACAACGTCTTTGTTCACAAATTTTGAAGAAATCCAATAGACCCATGGAGAATTTCTCCAACCATTTTTTTTCTTGGCAAAGAAAAAATTTTAAAAAATGGACAGAGGAAGACATTTCACAGTTTTTAAGTAATTAAGAGAAGGCATGCAGAGACTAGTAGCAGCACTCTACACAAACACTCCCAACAATCTTATTTTTTACTTTCTGTACTGTATTGTAGTGGGAATACTTAACATGAGGTCTACCCTCTTAACAAATGTGTTTAAGTGTGCAATACATTATTGCTGACTATGTGTAGGGCTGAAGGGGAAATCTGTAGAACTTATCCATCTTCCTAACTGGAACTGTGTGCCCATTGATTAGTAGTGCCCCACTCCTCCTCCCCGAAGCCCTTGGCAACCACCATTCCACTCTCTGATTCCATGAGCCTATTTTAGATACCTCACGTAGGTAAGATAATGCAACATTTATCTTCCTGTGCCTGTCTTATTTCACTGGTGTAATGTCCTCAAGAATTATTCATGTTGTTGCATATTTATTCATAACAGCCAAAATGTGGAAACAAACTAAATCTCTATCAAAAGATGAACGGATAATTAAATGTGGTATGTACATACAATAGAATACTATTCATCCTTAAAGAGGAGGTAAATTTGCCAGTACTTCTGTTCTGAGGGAACTATATCTGCAGTGTCCATAAAGTACCCATTGGCCACCTAGGGCTGGTGGACACATCAAAAGTGTCTACTGTACAGAGAAACTGAATTGTAAATTGTGTTTACTGTCAAATAATTTAAATTTAAGTAGCCATCTACAGCTGGTGGCACAGCTTTAGTCTCTAATGTTTGTGGAGTATGCATAAAGCAAATGTACTTCACAGGGCCTGGTTTTCCAAAGCCTTGCAGTTTCAAATATTGACCTTGCAAAGGACAAGACACTTTCCCCAGGCTATAGTCTCTGTTGTAAGATAAAGAATTGTAACACAGCAAGGTTGCTGGTTCAAAGACAGACAGGTTACTGATTGATATGTAAAAATACTGGGAAATTCCTGTAAGAAGAGAATGTTTGCTAAGATCAAGCTTTTGTTGGTGGAGCAACTTAACTTCTTGAAAAATTGCATTATGTAAGGTCACCTTGCTTTTCTTACTGAATGTTACTAGCTTCTATTGTTAAACTTGTTAAACTGTACTTAGAAAAGACCCCACCTACATTCCCTTCCTGTAACTTCCTGGTCTGGAGAATAAATGTGGAAAGAGAACCCCAATTTGGGGCTAATTTCCCAAATGGAAGGAATGCCTCTATCTTGAGGGTTCTGGGAGATTAACCCCTTTTCCAGGCTTCTCACTGCTCAGAAGAGATGGGCTTTGAGTAATCTTTGGTGGCTTCGTCACCCAGGGGAAAAGAGGTGACAAATCCGTGGGAGGCAAAGCAACAAATGTTGATTGTGGAGTTGATTATACAAGTGAAAATGAAATCTCATGCTACAGACCTTCAAATGGAGAGATGGTATCATCATCATGTTACTTATTGACGAGAAGGACTTCATCATTCTAGATTTTGTGACAAGCACCTGAACCATCTCCTGTAGTTAAAAGGCCATCAGCCAATCATTCTTTTTTTTTGTGATGTCAAAAGTTCACTTGAAACCAAAAGACAGGCCATGTTTAAATTCTTATTAAAATTTCTTGTAAATTTTTCATCTTTTTTTAAAGTTCTAACTTCTGTAAATTCTTCCTTCTGATTTAAAAATAAGTATTAAATAAAAAATTCCACTAGGCTCCAATGGCAAATGGTAATGGCTGTTTTTCCAGGAATATAGAGGACTTAACACCTTCCTGGTAAACCATACAACATTTCTTCAATCAAATAACTTACTCTATAGTAAAATATAGAAAGCACTGCGTTAATGCCCCTGGGATTCACCCACTGCTAGGGGCAGTTGGCTTTATAAAACTGGAATGAATTACTGAAGTTGAAAACCATGTGAGGTTGAGAGGGTCTCTCCTACACAAACAATGTAGTGTTTCTCACACATTCAGGACACATGGCTCTAAAAATCAGGAATGGGACCTTCGTTATTACACTCAAGAACACACACAAATATGATGCCTCTTTCTGTGACTCTAGGTTCTGCAGATTTCAAGATTTTGGTCCCCAAGGCAGGAATGTTTTTACAAGGAACAGCAATAATATTACTAATGAGTTCTTAGTGAGGCCTTTTAGAGCTCCTAGTAAAACTGGATGAACCAGGTAAAAATGAGGTTACTGTGTTGGTTGAGTTCAATGTTCTCTCAATACATTCCTTTATATCAGTTGACGTTGTTTTCCATTGCTTCTAACTAAGAACCGTGACTGATACAATATTCTAAAATCAAACTCAGGTCCTTCCACTACCCAATGCTGCCTGTCCAACCACCAGCCACTAAGAAATGGCAATTAAAATATTGACGCTTTCACAAATTGTTATACTGTACATGTCTGTTAAAGGCATGTTCTTTTAAAAACATGAGCTCAACTCTCGATTTTGCATTTTCCATATTTATTTTAAGCCAAATATTCTAGTTCACATTTATTTCTTTCTTCACCAAAATATATGAAATATTTTTCCTGCTTTACTTTAACCCTTTCTTCTTTCTTGTGTCTTTCAAATCAATTTCCCTAATGAATCGATTACATAAACAGTTTTAAATTCTCCCCATATCAATATTTTTTTTCAGTCTTCAACCTATTGATCAAATCATTTGATCAATTGAATAAAGGAACAGTGTCACCCCCCATATTCCACACTTGGGCACTTTTGCTTGAAAGAGAAGAATGCAGATGTTTATTTTTATTTTCTGGATGATTACAACCTTAAATGCCACATTGGATATGTACATGGGTAAACCTTACAAAATCATGTCTACCTCTGTTTTCCAGGCTGTCTCCAGGGCACCAAGGCCCAACCAGGCTGAAAACTAAATGAAAATAATTTGCTATTTACACAGAGCCTTTCATTTTCTAAATAGCAAACTCAGTCTTTAACCTTCTATCTACCTCCATTGTAACACTTATCACACTGTACTATGAGCTTGCCTTCCTAACCCATTGTACCATGAGCTCTTTAAGATGCTCAGTATGTTATAGAGTGAATGATATACAAGAAAGAGAGAGAGAGAGAGAGAGAAAGCAATGGGAAGGGAAAGGAAAAAATTATCATAAGAAAATGCATGGCATCAGTCCTGGTCCATTTACATTTAAGAGCATGTAAGAATGCTTAAATGCTCTTAAACATGAGCTCGTACACTATTTTATTCTAATACTTTCATGAATACTATTGTGTTCTTCTTTGAAACAGCAGTCCTCTAAAAAATATTGGATAAATATTAAGAGAATATTCGTTGAAGGGTATTCATATCATTAGCACGTGTCTCCTTCTAGTCCTGGGCCTGCTTTCTCTAAAGAATCTGTGTCAAGAATTAGGCAGAGATGGCCACTATTACTGTGTAATAATTTTTTTTATCCTGCAAAAGGCATAGTTGTTTGAAATGAACACAGGGGCCTGTTCATTGTGTGCTCAGGTGTGTATTCTTCCAGCAGGACAGCTCTTAAATCCCAAGCCACTGCTATCTTACCTGGAAATTCTTGGATTGATTCACAAGTGCCCATTGTGTAGTAAATATCTAAGAGTCAACAGCTGCTATTCCAAAAAAATATTGGAATATTATTTTTTGAAATATTGGAATATTAGAATACTATTTAAAATATTAATTTCTTCCTTCCTTCCTTCATCCAACAAATATTAACTAAGTAACTAGTGTATGCCGGGTACTATGGAGTAGTGAATAAAAGATACAAAAATTCCGCTTTCTCAAAGCTTCGTAAAAACTTACACCCTGTGAGTTTACAGCCAATAAGCAAAATAATATGTAAAATATACATAATATTAGATGTTGATCTTTTATATAGAGAAAAATAAATCAGGGAAGGGAGTAAGGAAGTAATGCTGTGTATGTGGCATGGGGAAATGTAGTGCTTCAAACACGGTAGGGAGACAGGACACCCCTTTCATGTTGTATTCAAGTCAAACACACAATAAATAAATGTCATATATGTATAATATATGTATGATGATGGTATATATGATATTTATACATCTATAATATATAATATATTATAAATATCACATGTGAGGGGATTTCAAAAAGTTTGGGACAAATGGGATTAAAAAATAAAAATAAGAAATATAGACTTTATTTCTCAACATAAGCTTCATCAAGTTCAAGACACTTTTGTAGGAGGTAGTACCAGACATCAATTCCATCCCTAAAGAACTGAGGGTCCTGGAAATTTAACCATGTCAATGAAGAAAAATAGGTTTCCTTTAAAGATGTTTTAAGATTAGGAAACAAAAAAGAAATCAGAAGGGGCCAAATCGGGACGGTAACTTGGATCCCTGATGAAATCCCACTGAAATTCTCGCAAAATTGCCCTTGTATGATGAAGAGAATGAGCAGGAACATTGTCTTGGAGGAGGAGAGGAGCTCTCTGGTGAGTGTTTTCTGAATGTTTTTCTGCTAAAGCTTTGGTCCATTTTCTTAAAACACTTATAGTAAGCAGATGTTATCATTCTTTGGCTCTCCAAGAAGTAAATAAGCAAAATGCCTTGAGCATCCCCCAAAAACTGTTGCTATGACCTTTGCTCTTGACCAGTCTGCTTTTTGCTTTGACTGGACCACTTCCACCTCTTGGTAGCCATGGCTTTGATTGTGCTTTGTCATCAGGATTGTACTGGTAAAGTCATATTTCATCTCTTGTTAAAATTCTTAGAAAAAATGTTTCAGGATCTTGATCCCACTTGTTCAAAATTTCCACTGAAAGCTCTGCTCTTGTCTACAGCTGATCTTGGTGTAACAGAGTTGGCACCATCAAGAAGAAAGTTTGCTCAACTGTAATTTTTCAGTCAGAATTGTGTAAGCTGAACCAGTTGAGATGTCTATGGTGTTGCCTATTGTCTCTGCTGTTAATGGTCAGTTCTTTTCAATTAGGACATGAATATGATTAATTTTTTCCTCTCAAATTGATGTGGATGGTTTGCCGCTGTGGGGTTAATCTTCAACATCATCTTGTTCCTTCTTAAAATGAGTTATCCATTTGGAACTGCTGCTGGTGTGGGTGGGCATTGTCTTCATGAACTTTCTGTAAAGCATTAATGATTTCACCTTTCTTCCACTTGAGCTTCACCATTGCTCCAATTTTAGCAAAATTCATGTTGCTCTGACAGGGGATCTTTTCAAACTTACATCTTATTCTTCTTAGTGCCTCAAACAAGATCCTGTTCAGACATGTTATAACAAGTTTATATGTGTTTACTTTGGTGTATCTTTTTAAATCCATGCATAGTTTATCATAATATGCATTTTTCATAAATCTTTTGAAAACCCCTTGTATATGATGACATATGTCAGATATATGATGGTATATTCATGTATATACCAACCATGGATCAAAAATATAGGTATGACGACATATCTTCTACATGAATACAACGTGAGAGGAGATTATATATATATATATATATAATATATATGTAAAATACCACCCTTATACATGCACAATATGTTAGCCTGGAGGGGAGGACTGTCATTCATTCAGCAAAGATGTGTTGTGCTCCTATTATGTTGCACAGCTGGGCTAGGTGTGGGATTTAGTAGATAATAAGATCCAGTCTCTGTTCTCAAGGATTCATAGTCTAACAGGGGAAAGGACATGTAAAGACGAGCATGTCCAGATGCACAATCTGCACAGCAGGCTCAGCAGGGAGTGAGGGATGTAAGCAGTGGGTCTCTAATAACACCTGCAGGGTCTGTGTTCTTAAGGACAGACAGAGAATTTTCTAGACCACATGTGGGGACTAAGGGGTTTCTGAGTTATTCTAGAAAAATGTTTTTGTTTTTTTTTTCAAACTTCAGGCCCTGATTCAGAAGGTCAAGAAATCAATTTACTGAATTATGACCAGAATTCCTTAATAATAATAAAATAGAAAGAATACAATAGTAGAGAAAAGAAAAAAAAGGTAAAATAATAGTGTGCATCGCCAAGATGTGTGTTTGTGCATAAAACATTTGTTTGTATTTGTATACAGTGGGTAGAAACATAAGTTTTCCTAGACTGGATCTCTGTCAAAATGAGCTTATAATCCAGTGTTCTGGAGGTCATGGTGGCTGACTCTGCATTTAAAAAATTGCAGTGAGGCAGTCAGAACCTGAAGACCCACATACTCTCCTATGACGGTTATTGCTGAAGCTTCAGAACTGAGCAAAAGTAGCAGCTCCAGCTGGAGCAAGCTTGGAAAGCTCCCTCTCTACCCGCTTCTTCCTTCTCGACAGCTTCTCCAGCTCCATTCCAGGAGCCATGTGGACAGTACACATAGCTCATAGCTTCATGACCTGGGATCTTCAAAGGCTGGGAGAAGGGGGAACTTCCCTTTGCCACTAGCAACAATGCATTCAGGACGATGCTCACCTATCATCATAACATTAGGGTTTTCCAGCTAGAAACAGCTTAAAAAGCAAAAACAAAAACAAACAAACAAAAAAAAACAATCATCTGTTCTGGCATCCAGGAGAATAGCAGCAATTAAACTGTTAAATCTTTCAATCCTCTCTGAAGTCTGGAGACCCTATTTACAGTGGAGAAAACACTGGGTATTAGTTACTTAGCCTGGATTTGAATCTCTGTTCTTAACATTTGTGGAGCAATTACTTTAGGCACATTACTGAGACTCTGGGCTGCAACTGTTTGACTTTGTAATGTGAGTAGTAATAAGTACTTCACAGGATCTTTATGAACATTTCTTAAAAACAGTGTCTACAAAAGTCTTGGTACAGTGTCTGGCAAACACTAGAAATACTAATTTAAGTTTCCATTGAGTTATTTAAGGTGTGTTATCTTACCAACAGAGTAATCGTTCAGGTCTTGCAAGAACTTAGATTCAAGGTTAAAAAGGAACCAGGAACACCAACTGTTCAGGACAAAAACTCTCAATATTATTTAACTTGAAGGTGACATTGGAACAAGAACTTCTCAGCTGGAGTTAATTGATTTGAACAATTCAAGTCCACCAGGAAAATGAGCCCAGGAGAGCTTATCATGCTGGCAGAGTTAATTTTTTTAAACGTAGTTTTTGAATGACCATGATGTTAAGAGGAGAGGGAAGACTCTGAGGTGAGCAAAACCTACCTGATCTCACTGCGAATATTCTGTGCTGGGGTAATTGCCTTTGTTGTTACTAGGCTTTAAGCAGCATGAGGTATTTAGGTCACATTCACGCAGCTGCATTTTCCCTGCTGTGGTCATTGTCATGAAAAGTTGGCATATGCACATCTCAGCAAGAACTGTCCCTATCATCCTAACCTGCTATTAAAATATTCATCCCTGCATTTTGTACTGACAAAATACTTCTGTGTCTGTTATCCCACTGAAACTTTACAACTCATCTTCCTCTGGGCCAGATTCTGTCCTAGGTGCCCAGAGAGGCATTGGAGCTGGGTGTTTTTACCTCATTTTGCAGATGAGGAAAATGAAATCCGGCAAATGTCAGGGGACTTGCCCAGGGACACACAGCATGTGGGTGGCAGCAGAGGCTGTGAAACTATCTATGACCTCATTTCTGATCAATAGCTCTTAAGTGTGACTCTTAGATGCTCAGACACAAAATAAAAGCTAGAAATTTTTCTGGAGTTCTCTCTTTTGTTTCCATAATTTGACAAAAATAATGCACTCGCCAACAAAATCATATTTGCAATATCCCTGATGTGTTAAGCTGTGCTCCTGCTCCGTTTATGTGTGTGTATGTGATCCAGTCCCTTTTTCTGAAACACCTTGCCACCCATCTCCTCCTAGCGAGTTGCTCCTCCCTTTTTCAAGACCCAGATCAATTCCCATTTGGACGAGGTGCTCATTCTTTGTGCTCACAGAGAATGTGACATTTCTTTATTTTCATTTACCAAATTGCGCTGTTATGTTTCTGTTTTGTAGCCTGCCTTCCCCACTACCCAGTAATCTCCTTAAAGACTGGAATCAAATCTTATTTCTCTTGGTTTCCTTATTGCTTAACAGCCATGCCAAGCACATAGTAGGTATTGAGAAAATTATTGCTGATTAAATGAAGTTACCATACATTCATCAGTCTATGAACATACTTAATGGAGAAATCAGTGAGATCAGATCATTACAGATGCATCAAAGTAGCAGAAAGAAGAAAAAGAGAGTTTGTCAGTCCAAGACTTCATGTCAGATTGACCAAGATGAACTCTAAGATTTGTCCTGAATCAGAGTCTATAGTTCCATGATTTTCCTCATCGGTGGGGGGAGTGTTTTTTATCGTTTTACAATGTGATGAAATCAGATTTCTGGTCATTTGCACTAGAACCAAAGACTTTTCTTATTAGCCTATGGATACAGTCAGAACAATATAAATTATGGAAAAGCAAGGTCAGACAATTTATACCTCTGTGGCATTAAAAAATGCAACATTGTCTATAGCTTATACTTCTGAAATTACAAGACATTTTTGCAGTTTTGTGATTTTTATTTTTAATATCAAATACTGTATGTACAAAACGTTTATATAATGTATACTATTTCAAAATAACAGTAAAAGAAACACTTGAGCTTGAGAAATGTCCAACACAAAACTTGCAAAATTAAACACGACCACTAATTCTGAAGCATCCCGCTGCCACTCTTCATTGCCAACTCCACCTTCCCCTCTGAGAACAGACGACACCTCATCAACTGTAAAGTTAAATGTAAATTCCTCGCTTCCCTTCAACATTTTATCATCTATCATTCTTCTGTCTCCGCAATTGATATATTGTTTAATTTTGCATTTTCTTCAATGGATTATACTATTTGTACTATTCTGCAACTTACCTTTTTTCAGTCCACATGATATTTTGAATCTCATCCCTGTGGATGTTCTTAGATGAGATTCATTCAGTTTTACGTATGCTTTGCATTTCTAATTGGTGACTATATCACCACGTATGAGGGCACTTCCAAACGTTTGTGGAAAACCAGAATTAAAGGTAATGCAAATCTTTTCATGAACGTCTTGAAGACCCGTCGTATTTATGCAATATTCTACCAGGTGCTTCTGTGAACATTTTTGTCCATGTTCATTCAGCACATGTGTGAGAGTTTCCTCATCGCAGAGGCTCTTAGATGAGGAATTGCTTAGTTCAAACTTGCGAGACAGTTTCATAAAAGTCTTCCAGTGTAACTCACCACAGTGCACCCACAGCAGGTAGGAGAGTTTCCACAGCACTACAGCCTCCCAATGTTTGGTTTTGTTAGAATTGTTTTATTTTTCCACTCTGGTGGTTTCACTGTGGTTTTAGTTTGCACGGCATTTGTTCACATGACGGTGAGTGCCCTGGGTGTGGATGGAACAGGACTGGAACCCACGAACATCAGCAGCCATGGGCCTAAGGCCTCCCACTTAGAAGTGGGGAGATAAGTATTTGCATGGTGTGGACGTGGGTTTGTACACAGCTCTGTCTCCTACTGGCAAAGTCTCATATTCTTCCTAAACTGGGAAACTATCAAATGAGAATAAGAATCCCTACTTTATGAGGTTATTACGAGGAGCAAATGAGATACCATATGTGAAGCACATAGAATACAGTAGGTGCTCAAAACGTAGTAGTCATTATTTCTGGTTGTCATAATACTATGTTATTTCCCTCACATTTTACCTCATTCTCCTAACTCAGAAGCAGCCTTACCTGATGTCAGTGGTTAGACATCTAGGACACATGTTTAAAATGTTTTAGCATTTACCCACCAATGCTGGAAATGTCACCATTTAGAGCTTCAACAGCTCAGCCACAGCTGGGGACTCTTTTAAGAGTCACCCTCCTTAGCAGAGGAACTGTTAGGCAGTGCTCAGAATGCAGATCAGAGATAAATGGCCAGAAGGGAAATGTTAGTAACACAAGAGGAGGAGGTGGTGCCCGGTGGCTCGTCTCACCCAGTTACAGGTAACGTCACCACATACACTGAGCCCAGAGAAGATAAACACAGGGCTGGATCGAGGCCAAGCAACGTGGAGCATGTGGAGAGGTTGTTAAGATCTGGTTTGCTAAAGTGAGGAGAAGGTGCAGGTGGACAGGTCAGATACTGAGTCCACCACACACTAGGGATCATTAAATCCATTCAGGGTCAAGCTTGAGAATCTGACTCCATTGGATATTGCCAAAGTCAGCAGGGACTGGCAGCAGTAAGGCTGAAAGTCTGTCAGGAAATATCCTCTGAATCCCAAATATGTGTCAAGTACTTTCCCAGGCCCTGGGGATATAAAAACAGTCTCAGTCCCTAGCTCTTGGACTTAGAATCTAGCAGTGAAATTAAACACTAAGCAAACAATGGCAAATGACATGACATTTGTTGACAACCACATAAAGTGATGAAAGAAACATAGAGGATTCTATGTGGATAAGAGACGAGAAGAGAGGTACTCAGCCTTGTGAAGGCCTTTCTGAGAATGAGCTGGAAGAAGACAAGTGTCGCAGAACATTCCAGAAAGCTTCCAGTAGACAGTAGGCGTGGTTGAGGAAATGAAAACGGTCACATAGGATTAGAGAGAAGACAGACAAAGGAGCATGGTGTTCCATGAGGCTGAGAGGTAGCAGAGACCAGATCAAACAGAGCCTTGTTGGCCGGTCAGCACATTCTGGACGTCATTCCGGGAGAAAAGCATCAGTGATTTTGAGGTAAAGAAGTCTCATGGCGTGGCTTTTGTAATTAGGACAAACCCTCAGCTGAAGTGTGGAGAACAGATTAGTGAGAGGCAAGAGTGGGTGAGAGAGAGCCTGTGAAAGTCTTCTGTGGTCGTTCAAGTGACTCCTGACGGAAGCCTGGAAAATGGTGAAAACGTGGTAAAAAGTACGGTAAAATTTCAGAGTCCAGAAAATTTCTAAGTGTGGATTGTACTATGCTGCTACTTAAGCATTGATTTATTCTTGTAATACAGACTGGTAAGGTGAAAAGACTTAAATCACTAATGTTTATGTGTTTTAACCACATCTTCTCTGTGTACATATATAAGCAAAAGTTGAGGAAAATCAAGATAGAGGAGAAGAGGACATTGGTGTGGCATTGATGAGGAATGGTTTTCAATGGTGATTGTCCTTCATGTTCCATGTGACTTTAAATACTTAACATGCTGTGTCCCCAGTTCTTCTTGTATAAAATGATGGAATTTTGTTTCATTTTTCAGGTTCCTTTCAAATATAAAATTAAATAGAATTTAGAAATACTAATTTTGTTCGCTTCTGTGTAATATTGCATTGAGGGCAGTGCTTTCATCTCCTATTCAAAATTATTCACTACTGTTTTAAGATCACAATGGCAATAAAATCAAGGATTTATGAATTTTTTTAATTGTAGAACTTAGGTAAAATGCAAAGAAGATATTACAGTTTTAGGCAGTGTTGGAGAACATTTCAAGCAGTGAATTGTACTACTAACAAGAGAGGCCATGATCAAAATATTTCTCCATATTCAGGACCACTGTACATAATGAGTGCCCACAATTGCTTTAATCCCAGACCTCAATAGTCTCAGCACCCAGTTTCATGGATATAGGATGTTATAGTTTTCAGTGGGATTTCACCTGTATACCTGATCCCCTTTCACCTGTAACAGCCTCCTGAAAGAGGTGGAACAGACACTACTGCTCCTGTTTTGTGAAGAAGCCAACTGAGGGTCAGGAAGACAAGAGGTCACTGTACCTGCCCAAGGCTGGGATGATTACAAGTGGTAGACAAGGGCATGGGAACTGGGTCCAGGACTCTTTGCACATATCATCTGGCCTTAGTGTTTGAGTTGGTAGAGGAGGTATTCAGATCCATTCTCGAAAGAATGAACCTTAATCGTGCATATACACACACCCCCAAAATTTGACAATAAATGAAGGCAATGACTAGTTTTCTTTCAATTACCCTTTAGTTTGGAAAATCAGAATGGTTAGGTGGTTCCAGGGCATGAGTCCCTGTGGACATGGTTCTCTGGACATTGACTTGTGCTGATAACGTCTTCCCATTGTCTCTGTCACTGGTATGAGCTCCTGAGGCACCTCTGCATCCAGAAGGCACCACGTAAACATCAATTGTTCCAGACTCTAGACATGTGGCCTCTCTTGAAAGCTAGTAGTAACATTCCACATGCCTGGAACGCTGGCAGGAAAGCCTAAGTACTGGATACTTATTGGCAGGGGGCAAGGCAGAGAGAGGAAGACAGACAAGGTCCTGTGTGATCGACTGCAGCAGAGATGAGGAAGGAGCAGGAAACATGAGAACGGACGGTGGGGGGACAACCTTTGCAGTGGCAGAATGGCATTAAATAAGGAGGTGTTGATTGGAAAGAGCTGTAACTGGAGTAACAGATGAGCAATGAGGGAAGAATGTGAGCTGCAGGTGGGAAAAGATGGGCTCTTGTGGAAATTAAAAAAATAGGAGTTTACATGAATAATGTACAATGAAGACAGAAGAATATAGATCGGAAAGTATCATACTAACTGAATCTGACCAACTCTAAGTAAAATATCTGTGTATCCTGCTTTCCTCTTGAAGCGGCTCAGAGGATAAAATGATGTAATTTATATAAATTGGCTTTGCATGCTATAGGACATGATGTAACTGTAAGGTATTATGCTTGAATTTCCCTTGGACAAACTACTTTCTCTATTTCTTCCCCATGCATTAAATTATACCAGTAGTGAAGGTGTCATGGACATCTAGATTTTCAGTAGAAACTCAATTCAGTCACAGCTGGCTATATCAGAACGGCACCATTTGATGAAGGACCGCTGCCCAGGAAAGAGCTCATGCCAAGGGAAGAGTGAGCTGAGTTGCCTATGCTTGGTGTGAGGAAAGTGCATGGGAGAGAATAGGGTCCTGAGTACAGCTCTTTGTCTTCCACTCATTGTTTTCAGGTCTGTTTTTATGAATTCACATTTGAGTGCTCAGAAAAGAAACTGTGTTAAAAACTAAAAGATCTATCTGAGTAAAACCCCTGTGATTTGAGATTGAGACAGGGAGGACAAGAGGCAAGCCTGCTTGGTGGACTGAGGAACAGGGCAAGAAAAGGTGGTACCCAGAGCTGAGGTTAGCTGGAGAGCCTCATGGTGTCTGAGCATGGGCCATCCCAAATCTGGAGGGAGAGGAAGGGGCAGCATCAGAGGTCAGAAGCGGTAAGTATGGAGGCAGCATTGATTGCTTCAGCAGTGACATCCACTGCCTGGAATGGTGGCCCCATGCTTTGAAGACTGAGCAACCAGGGCCAGCAGGTGCAGGAGAGACACTCTGGGACTCTCAGGATCTGCCGAGGGTGATTCATATTGGGAACTGGAATCACAACCATTCTCAGAGGGTGCAGGAGAAATCTGATTTTTAACTCTTGTTTTGGCTCTCTATGGTGAAATGGGTATTAAATCCTTATGCTTATTTGGCTCTGGGTTTTTCTGTCTTGATTTCACAGGCTTGAGGCCTATCCTTCACATGCCCATTCACATTTTAGCCATTCAGACTAGTCATTTTGGCTCAGATACAATTGCCCCGGTCATTCCAGTACTGGTCTTAGCTCTTTCCTCAGCTCACTTTAAGCTTTCTTTTTATCAGACACCCAGGAGCTCATGCAGTCTTACAGAAGTGTGTAATCCATGCCTGATGCAAAGAGGAAATTGCTGGTGCCTGTTTTCTTTCTGACTCATCCTTGCTGTTGTCAGATCTTCTCATAGGGGATTATTTTGCATTTCTTCTAGGTCCTCTTTGGAGTAGGCTAGTAGACACCAGCCCCTTTCTCATATCCTACTTCCTAAACAGGCTAAATACTTTGGATTTCCCCCATAGCACCAGGCCCCTCCTTTCTTTGTTCATGCTGCTCCGTTCACCAGGCTAATAAACTGTGATCCTCTTTAGCTTAGTTATCACCACCCCTGGGAAGACATCCTCCCCGCTCCTCTCACTGGGTTGAATACTCTTGTAGTTGTCTCCACCTCACCTTTAGCAGAGCATTTCAGTCACTTTTTCAACCTTTTACTCATTTATCCCTTGAAGAACATATTTATTGAGCACTTAACGGTGCTAGACTACAGATATAACAAAGGAAGCAAGGTCAGCTTTACATCGCATGGGTTTCACAGTTCAGTCATTTGTTCTGTAAATATTTGTGCAGCACCATGTGTGAGGCATTCACTGTTCAAGCCTCCAAGACACAGTAGTGAATAGAACATTTTGTCTTCATTGAATGGCAAAAGAGGTGAATTAAATAATTACAATAAGACGTATGTGATTATCCCTCAAACATATTAGTGCTCTGAAGAAAAATAAATTTTCTACGAGGATACATTTCAAGCACGGTAGGAAGTCAAGGAAGTTTTTTCTGAGAAAAAGATACTTGAGCTGCTGTCTGAAGAAATAGAGTTAATTAGACGACATAGTTGGACAAGAGTTTCTCAAAAAATGTTCAAAGATCCTATGGTGACAAGGAACCAGCATCTTTGTACAGTAGGAAGAAGACCAGAGTGGCCTGGTCATGGCAAAAAGGAAAAAAGGTAGAGAATGAGACTTGTAAAGAGGGGTGGGCACCAGATTTGGCAAGGGTATAGTGGCCATTAAGAAATTTTATTTTTATTTAAAGAGCAGTGAAGAGACATTGAAAAGTTTTCTTGCTGCAATATAGAAAATGAATTAGAGGATACCATGAGAAGAAGCTGGAAACATAATAGAAATACCAGTGAGAATTGACTGAAGCTTATTCACGGTGTTGACAATAGAGAAGAAATAGCAATGAGTAGATTTTAGTAAGATTTGGAGTTAAATTTAGAACAGCTGTCTACGGATTAAATGTAGGAGAATAATAAATAGGAATATTATAAGGATTGTTCCTACTTATACAACTTGTAGATAGTGCCTCTACCATGAAATGGGAAACGTATAAGAGGACCTGGTTTAGAAGAGATTAGAAGTACCATATTGAATGTGTTCAGTTTGAGATGTGCTTGAGATAATCAAATATGAGTAGGAAGTATAATATATAGATCTGGAGATTAGAGGAAAGATTTGGGCAGAGTACATAAATGTGGCAGTCAGTGGTGCATGGATAGTGTTTTAAGCCGTCAGTACAGATGTTTCACAGGGTAGACTGTTAGAATCACCTAGTTCTACCCCATTTCCTCCAATACCCTCTGAGCTCCTTGAAATTAGAAATCAAATCTTATTCATCCGTGACTACTCAGCTTCTAGCATACTGCCTATCATATGCTGAATAAAAAATTACTACAATAATGAACGTAAATAACAACATGGTAAAGCCAGATACCACCCCAAGTACTTCACAAATACCTTAGTCCTCAAAGCAACCCAATGTGTAAAATAATGTTAACTTTACTATTTTTTTCAGATGAGAAAATTGATTATGAGAAGGTAAGTAACTTGCCCAAAATTAATACCTAGGAAATGGCCAAAATAAGTTCTATCCAAAGGCAGACATCACACTATAATTCCTGTACTTTATCTCTATCCTACATGAAAGGAAGGCCGGAAACCAAAGATGAAACCAGCGGCAGGTCTTCCGTGGACTGAACTACCTTTGTTAACATTCAGCAGAGGAAGCCTAAGTTGAACACTGTGACTGAATCAGTCCAAGTAGTGGTCTTGTAGGACACAGTCAACTAAACATAAATTTTGTTTATATTGCTTAGTGATGAAGTAATCAGCAAGTGCTGAATACAACAGGTTTTATGGATTTTTTCTTTAAATTGTATCTGCCACCAAAGAACTTTAATACAATGTTGCTTTAAAGATCAGTTTAATATAAGAAAAATGTGGAGAGAAATCACAGATGTAAGAAACCATCACCTTTTTCCTCATTCTGATCATGAGGAATTTGCTTCATATGAGTTATCAATAAATTTTCGATTTGATTTTATCTCTCTCTCATCCCTTCTATGAATACACTCTTTTATTTAGTTATCTGTAAGATGCATTCATTATCAAATAGAAAAGTCAGATGAAACACGAGAAAAAGTCTGAATCTGGTTCTGGATATCAAGCAAACTCTTTTCTTACCAACTTAATGTCCTCGATGAATTTCCTGAACCTCTCTTCCCCACTGTTCCTTCATCTGCAATGGAAAAATAAATAGATAACTGAGCCAGCAGAGGGCTGAATACTGTATATGTAAATCAGCCAAGATAGCATTTAACCTATAGGGGAAATTCAATAACTGATAGCTGTTTTTATGATGCTATTCAAGGATTAAGCTTCCTGGAAATTGTTATGGTGGGGAATATTATTTTTCTCCCCCAAAACCTTCACAGCTGAAGATGTTTCATGCAGATGTTATTATTGCTTTTGGAATAAGAATCTAGATTAAAAAAAAAATTTTAAAAAGATCACTGCGTGTAAGTAAAGATAGTGGATCGAATGTATGGATATCTGTTTTTGTTCCCTCTCATCTCTCCTATAAAACTGCATTTAAAAGATTATTTTAAAATCCATAAGCCTACATAAATGAGGTCAATAGGAGAGAAGACAACTCTACGTTTCGGTAGCTGAAAAGCAAATGGATGAGAAACAACTGACTTAGCAGACCTGAGAAAGTCAAATTTTAAACCCACACGGGAAAAGCCAAGGGCTAACTTAATTGACACCAAGAATCCTCACAAGGCTCAATAATTCTCAGCGCCAGGTGTCTCTCTCCCCTCTGTGCCTCTGGACAAATGTCCTTCCTAGGTAGGATGGACTACTTCCTCACCACAGAATACTGTGGTCCACACGGTGGGAGATAATATGATTTGTTTATGATTATCCTTTCTCTTCTCGTTCATTGTGGGCAGAGAATCTTCATTACTCCTCTGATGTTGGGCTTGGCCATGTGACTTGCACTGGGAAATGGAATATAACCACATTTATATATCCCACATCTGACAAGAGGGTTTTTTTTAAAAGGTAATTTATTGTACATACATGTGGGGTATGCCAGAGGTTTTAGGTGTGCTTATGCTGTTTGGCTCGACTTTATACACTCCTGCCTTGTGCCCTGAGAAGACCATGTAGGTAGCTGATGGTCCGTCATCCTGCATCCCAAAATGAAAAATGCAACACTTGAATTTGACCCATAAATGCACACAGAGCCATGGGTAGTTGACCTGTAAACCCATAAGTTGGAAAAAACACAGGTATTTGGGGGTCATTTGTTACGTAGCGTTATTACAATAACAATGGTCTAATATATTCACTGAGAGGCATTAATATGAAATTTCATAACACTAGGGGCAAAGAGAAGATCCTAAAAGAGTTCACAGAATAAAAGCACTTCATACACAAAAAACAAAAACTCAGAATTTCAAATTTCTCCAAAGGAACCCAGGAACTAACCTAAAAAACAATGAATAATGCCTTTAAATTTCCGAAGAAAAAAAAAATTTCAAACAAGATTTTAGACAATGAAAGATTTTATACAATTTTATACATTTTCTGACATGCTAGGTCTCCAAAAATTTACCTTTCATACTCACTTCCTCAAGAAGTTGCCTAAAAAAAGTTAAAAAGGGAATAAAACAAGAAGGATGGCATGGGATTCTGAGAAGAGGCAGTCCATCATGAGGAAAGAGAAATGATTCTCTAGGATAGTGAGAAAGGATGCACACCTGGAAGCTGGGAGACTTATGAGACAGACACACTGAGGGCGTTGTCACCATGGCTGTCATGTGATGGCCTGGAAAATATGCTCTGACAGAATAGAGGAAACAGCAAAGAAAAGATGTAAGATTCAGAAAGCAGGAATCTGATTCAAGAGAAGGGGACTTCCCAGGATGACCGCGATGGACAGTCCCATAATGAGAGTTATGCACTGGCCTAGAGAGCAGCCAATCCCAAAAAAGAGAAACTGGAATCTCCTGGAGTGCATACCAAGAAGGAAAATATGAACCTGATGCAATAGACCTTGCACAAAAATGGTATAAAGACAAAGATGTGGAAAGCCTGAGCAAAGGGTACCAAAATCTAAAGTAATGATAAGCAAGACAATTGCTACCTTCAGGAAAAAATAAAGGAAATGTAAACATCATACACTAGAATGCTCAGCTATGTATAATATTTGCATAACCTAATAATAACACTGCTTATTAATTTAATCATAAATTTCAAAAGTACTATTTAGGAGGATTGGGGAAAGAAAGCGAGTAAATGGTAGTATAAGAGAATTCAATTTTCATCTGACACATAGGAATGAGATAGATAATATCTAAAATTGATTCATCAAAATATAATAGGCATATAAATATTTGTTAAAGACACAGAAAAAGCCAAAAAAAATTGAAAATGGCCTCGTCTGATGGAGACGAGGTAAAACAAGCAGCAATGAAACAAGAAACTGCTATATTTTATCATAAAACTTTCAGTAATATTTAGTAAAATATAGTAAAATGTTATTTTCAATCATAAAAGTTAAAAAAGGTCTCAAAGATCTCAGTTTAATTCAAAGATACATATGATGTAGTATAAATCAAAATTTCATCTAAGTTGTGAAAGCTGGGTTGTTTTGTTTGTGTTTTATTTGCTTACAGTCTCACAGCTAGGTAAATGGTGAAATCGGTACTAGAATTTGCTTCTCATTTTTCACAGCACATGTGGAGTCCCAGCAGTTTGACTGACTTGATTGAAATGGATACATAGGACAGGGTCCCCTCCTGAGACTGGTATATTCAGTGTTGGTTTGGGAATGGTTAACACAAGGACACGAGGTCATGGTTTTCACCTACAGATTGAGCCCTTCGTGGGGCCCCAGAAATTCCCACTAATCCCAAACAGCTGCTTTGCAAATGTATCATGAGTTCTTTACTAATTCTCTCATGCAACTAGCAGTTATGTAACACCTGCTACTTTTCAGGCACTTTGCTACATATTGGGAATGTTTAAAGGAGAAATTATTTGATTCCTGAGAAAAGAGCATTTTTGAGAATGTCTATGAGATGCGGGGAAAATATCTTGAAATCGATATATACTCCATTAACAAAATGTTTTATATTTATTATTTCATATGATTACCACCAAACAAAAACAAAAACCTGTGCCATGTATATTTTGCTACTCTGCTTTGACAGATGAGAGAACTGAATCTCAGGAAGAGATTTCTTTATTAAGTTCACAGAGCTCATATAAGATTGATCTGAGGCTTTGAGTTCATATTTTCTGAGTCCAAGTCCAGGATTTTTTAAATGACACCAAGCTGCCTTTGAGAATGACTCATCCACCCCCCTCCTTCGATAGGTCAGGAAACAGAAGTGATGTAGCTTGGCCACCCAATCAGCACAAGAATCTGAGCATAGCTGTTGAATGACCACAGCACCAGCTCCCTTGATTGCCATCAGCTATGTCCATTGGTATCTTCAGTAACTTCCCAAGATTAGCTGTAAATGTCATCACAGTGCCTTGCGGCCAGCTCCTACCATCTTCCCCTAAGATAAGTTGATGACGACAGTATTGGTTTTCTAGTTTCCCATTCTTCCCGGAAGAACCTAACATGACTGAATGGGCATATCTGTGACCCAAACTGGTAAACTGCTGTTGTGATCAGATACATGTCTGTACTATGGATGGTTGAGCATACTTATTTCAATATTATCTTAAAGGTTTAAGTTTAGATTAAGTTGGGCAGCTGTCTGTGCCAGGCACCTATAAGACTTACGAATTTAAAGATGGATACTTACCCTTGTCTTTATCCTCCAGGAGCTCGAGATCGAGAACATACAGGTGATTTCCACATAGTGTGATAGGTTCTATGCTAGAGTGCTAGAGACTCAAAAGGGGTCTCGTGTGTACATAAAGATTGACAGCAAAGAGAAGATAGAGTTTAAAAAAAAGGATATTCCTTTTACCCAGTTATTTCTTATATATTTGAATTCTATAACTGGAGACTTTAACATTCGTTTTTAGAGTATACCATCCCAAGTGCATATACTTTACCTCCATAGCACTGGTCATAAATTACATTCATATATTTATTCATGTTTATTTATTGAATGTCTTTCTTTTACACTAAGTAGCAAGCTATCCAAGGCAAGAATTGTGCCTGTTTTATTATCCATTTTATGTGACATAAAGGCTTACTCAGTTCCTGGCACATAAGTGATACTCAGTAAGTATTTGTTGAATGAATTAATGATTAAGAATGATTCTGTCTGTTTATCCTTTCTTCTGAAAAATATTTTTTCCAGCCTCTGGATTTTCAATCTAATTATGAGGATTATGAATTAAATTTTTCAATCACATTTAGTTATTTTGTTACAAGATAATTATTATATATGTGGTTCTTAATGAAGCCACTAACTTTGCAAGCCTCAAAACTTAATTTTCAATTAATTGGAAGTCTAACGTGGTCTCTGAATGCTGGAGATCATTGCCTACATAGCTACATGTCAATCAACACTGAATCTGTGTACAATGCTGAAGTCCTTCCAGGCCAATGTTGAATTACAAAATGTGGTGAAAACAGTAAAAGAGCATCTCCAAGACGATAACTTTATTCACCTTTCCTGCACACAGGCTGGTCTGATCACTCATTTAATTCTCTTGACTGTTCCAAAAGAATACATCACTTCCCCAGAGCCAGGAAAGCAGCCAGCTGAGAACGTGAAGCTCCCATGCCTCCACTCACCTGTCTCCAGCAATCAATGAGAAGATGACGTGAGACCAGCCACAGCTAAATCCTGATTTTTGGAGTTCTGGTCAAGATGGTGGAATAGACAGTCCCCAGTGTCACTCTCTCCCAGACATCGATTTACAACTATAAAAATGTAACATCATCCCTGGGGCTGCTGGAGCTCAGGGGAAGAGGAGGAGAGTCCTATGGAGTGATGAAGGCAGGAGAAGCCATGATGAGAGAAAGAAAAAACTGCTCTGACAATTTTGTGCCACAACCACTTTAAGGCTGGAGCTGCTGAGCACATGGAGCAGGAGCTGGCAAAACATGCAGCTGTGCCCTTCTGATGGAGGTGCTTGGAAGTGACAGGGGAGAAGAGAGTTTTGGTGGCTCCCAGGACAGCAAGACCACTAATGGGGTTCCTGTGGACCCACATAGGAGTGAAGAACCAGAACAACTGACAAAAGGAGCCACTCAGAGGCTGGTGAGTCATCGCAAGGGACCAGTGCAGGGCCCATCCCATGGACAGTGGGGGAGACGCACCCACTGGGGAAACACTGGGGCACAGCAAGGACAGCTGATCTGCCTCCCAATCAGTGCAGGACCACTCAGAGGAGTCTGGTCAGAAATACAGAATTGAAGGGGGTGCAGTTTGATGAAAAGACTCAGGCCCAGATCAGAGTTTCTACAGAACCCATGTGCCTCAGGAGAGCTGGAAGTATCTATAAAGTCAATCATAATAACCTGTGCTGCACAAAAAGCCTTCCCTAGGGAAGCAGCAGCAAAGCAGCAATTTAGCTCAACCACAGAGCTCAAGTAATGGTCCCAACAGGAAGTTTCCTCACTTTAGAAGTAAGCAAAGGACAAAAAAAATAGTTCCAGCTCATGCACACCACCAGTGCCTCAGGTCCTCCTGGAGACATGAGGTGTGGAGTCAGAGACCAGAGCCACTTTCCACAAACTGGCACACTGTGCCAGCACCTCGGGGCCCACCCAGGGACCTGAGGCATGGATAAGGGGACTGCACTCCCCTCCCCTCAACCAGGCATACCGCCAGTGCCTCAGGGCCCACCTGGGGACCGAAGATATGGTGTGGGGGACCAGACCCTCCTCCCACAACCTGGCACACCACTCCAGCACCTCAGGGCCCACCCTGGTACCCTAGGCATGGAGAAGGGTACTGGACTCCCCTCCCCTCAACCAGGCACACTGTGCCAGCACCTTGGGGCCCGCCTGGGCACCTGAGGAATGGAGCCAGGGACTGAACCCCCCCCCAACAACCAGGCACACTGCCAACACCAAGGAGCATGCCAAAAACATTTCCATGTGGGTGGCCCACCACAGCCACCACAATAACCATGGCTGCCACAAAAGCAGCTAGATACCACAACCACCATGCAGATGGTCCACCAGCCACTGGAGTGCATTGACACAAGGAGAGTCACCAGAAGAGACCAAAGAAGAAAAGAAGAGGATGTCTCTCTCCACAAAACCCATTTCAGAGTGACAGAAGAAGCATCTGCTCTATGATAATATCGGGGGACCTGAACACACCTCTCAGCATTGGACAGATCATCTAGGAAACAAATCAACAGAGTAACCATTATTCCTTCAGAAGGAGAGAAGAAATCTAGGGTAATTAGAGGGGGGAGGGGGGGAAGGAAGGGCATGGGGAGAGATTGGACTAGGGGCATAAAGAATAATTATGATTTGTGACAATATATATGTTAGTAATATTGATTTGATCAACATATCTCAACGTTGAACCCCCAAAATATGTGTAATCAATTTTGATTCAATAAAAATAAATAAATAAATAAATAAAATTAAAAATATGTAAATCCCAATTTTCACAAAATAGCAACTGAAGCAATGCCTCAGGAGGCTCTAGTGAACCCAATCAGATTCCACCTTGATATCTCAGAGTAAAATCTAAGCTGCTGTAAGGTGGACAATTCCTCTTTGGAGGGAACACGGTGTGGCTCTGGGAATTCCCCCAGGCCCTGCCCCTGGAATGCCTGTCTGCAGGCCACACCTCTGTATCTGGACTGAACTGACAGCAAGGTAGTGACAGTGATGAGTGATGAGATGTGCTCAGTAACATAACCCTGGGCCACCTTTGGCCCAAAGCTTCTGCCCGGGGACAATTCAACACATCCCCAGCATGGGCTGTTGGTTTTTGTGGGACCTTGGCCCGGCCCAAGTGGGGCCTGCAATAGGAATGTTATTGAGGATAAACCATGGAAAAACCAGAAGAGAAAGATGCTAAAAAAAGAAAAAGGTTTTCAAGGGGATGGAACCTAATTTTGATTCTGAAAGACCATCTATCTAACTCAAGCCTGCAGATTTTCAGCTCACCTAAATTCAGCAAATACTTAGGGATACCAACTATGAAGTCAGCTGCTGGAAGAAGGGAAAACAGACTCCAGCAAGATGCAGACTTGCTTCCCAGGAGTGGCAGACCAGCAGAGGACACAGGACAAGTGCCCACAAAAACCACAGGATCACAGAGGAGCCATGGTCAACCAGATTTTGCATCAGGGAAGGATGGTCAGAGAAAGCAGCCCCAAGAAAGCTCTGTTCATTTCTTATTCACACTGGAATAGTTGTTAAGCACCCTTCCCGTACCCAGACTAAGATAATGCAGAGAGAAAGAATAGGAAAAAGGGGCAGCAGTTACTGCCCATAATGAGGGCGTTAGTAGTCAAATGCTGAATGAAGTGGAAAGAAAAACTTTTAAAACCCCCAAAGACAAGAAATGGCACAGATGTGGGCTCTTAGAAAGGTCATAAGGCATGTAGTGTGTCTGTCTCCTGCTCCCCCAGGGTTCTCACCGCAAGGGATGAGATAAGATATAGGATGTTCTCCATGCCTGAAATAAAAGTACCTGATTTGTCAAAAGCCTGGAAAAGTCTGTGACCGTTCCCTGTGTCCAGGTGCACCTGTGGACGGAGGCTGACCCAGGGGCTGCTCTGTCTGTGGCTCTCTGCACCTCACCCCACACAGCCTCCAGTCTCTGCACCTGTGGCACCAAAAGCACAGAGCCGCAGAAACTCACAAGCTCTACCACATCTCAACAGTATCCACCCTCTTGAACATGTTCCTAAACTCATCTTTCAAGTGAGGAAATTGAATCTCAGAGCCAGTAAGTAAGAGTTCCAATGCCATACACATATTTAGAGGCAGAAGCAGAATTCAAATACAGTATTGCATGATTACGAATCTTATGTTTTCAGTTGATTTGTTTTCCACTAAGACCATGTAGCTTACAGCTACTCCCACATGAGTCTTTGAAATTTTAGTAGCCCTAAAGATTATTAAAATACATTTTCTCTCCTTTTCAGTCATTGGATTTTTGTTCTCTTATATTATTACTATTTTAAATTCTGGGTAAGCAAAGATGAACATAGGATTAAAACAATACACTGTGGTAGCTATAGTACTGCAGTTATTTAAAATCTAAAACTAAGTTATAGGTTGTTTTGTACATAGTGAAGCTGAGTACTTTGAAGTCAATGAAAGTTGAGTATTTTAAATCAAGGAAACAGACTTTGAGGTAAAAGAAAAAATTTTAATAGAAAAATCAGGTTTTACCACTTTCGAGCATCTAGAGTCTGAAAATTAGGTAGGCTCCCTGTGGTTGTGAGATGCTTGGCTGGTACGTCTCTCTTTGAACAGTCTTTATTTTCCTTACAACTTACTTTTACTAAGGAAAATAGGACACTATTAACTGGAAATTCTTAGTCAACCAAAAGAGAAAACATTTTTATTTATGCTGGTTCACTTCAAAGGTGAACTACAAAAATTGCTAGCATTGTTCATTTTAATTTTTTAAAAAAAATATTCCCAAGGCTTGAAAATCTCCAATTTCCTTCATTACGTAATAGTCCATAATGTATTCTAAGGGATTAAGCATTTCTGTTAAGGATCGTGACACAGCATTTGGCAAGTTACCCTTCAGAAGAAGCTTGCACTCTCTGGTTGTGCTCAGTCTCTGGTCTTCTCCACTGCCTTACCCCTGGCCTACTTTTTTCATTTATTTCACCTGTGTGGTCCTGGGAACTACCAGTGTTTGTCAGCTTTGACAGAGAGGCAGCAGAGGTCAAGGAGGTTGTGCAAGTCTATGAGCAAGGACCCGCCCCTAAGTATATCCTACAATACTTGTTTAAGGACAAGGGATCATGGGATAAGTTGCATGGGCAAAGGGCACTGAATGAACAGGTGGGAGGCAAAAATCCAGAGTGTAGATCACACAAATATTCTGAGTGCCTCTCATGTGACCAGCACTGTGCTAGATATGACCTGAAAAGGAATGATCTATCCTTTGTTTGAACACCACCAGGAATAAGGAACTCACCACATGTCAAAGCACTTTTTCCCAGAATACAGGGAGAAGTTGGCCAATGGGTACAAAATTCAATTAGATAGGAGGAATAAGTTCTGATGCTCTATTGTACTGTTGGATGACTATGGTTAACAATTAAGTTTTGCATATGGCATAATAGCTATAGGTGAGGCTTTTGAAGGTTTTCACCACAAACAAATGATAAATGCATTAGGTGATTGATATATTAATTACCTTAACCCAATTATTATAAAACGTATGTATGTATCAAAATATCAGAATGTACTCCATAAGTATGTATAATTACAATGTGTCAATTAAAATCTAGGGAAAAAAAAGCACCTTTTCCCATTTATGGGCATTTAACTTTGTAAAAAATGAAAAATGGATACCACTACTGAGTATGTACTACATGTTCTTCAATGCTAAGAACATACACATTTTATCTAATTTGAATATTCACAGTCTCCATATGAGGTCAATGTGTTTTTCTTCTTCTTATAGGGAGAGGCTGAGAAAGACTGAGTGATTTGTCCACGAAGGCACCAGATCAGGGCAGGAACGAACACTCCAGACTCGTCTAACTCCAAAGCCTCGATGCTGTTGGTATGAAACCCACAGCCCTGCGATTACCTCACAGATTTACTAGGCTAGCAGTGTGTTAATCCTTCACAGACCAAGTCACATTACAATGATAACAACTGGAAACGGTTTATTGGGTTACTCACGGAGGTATCGACATTTAAAAGAGAACTCCTAGGTTCACTGGACTTTAAACACAAACGACGGTGTCTCTAACAGCAGGGGTTTTAGGTGTGGGGAAGAGTCTGCAACTGCTAGAGTCAGTCAAATCACTTGCCATGGAATCCCGCTCTCTAGACCCCTGGAAATGATAGCTGAGATTGCAGATGGTTAGAGGCATAAACGAACGATTGGGTGAACTAGTGAACATCGGGTGGCTGAGAAGGTCCAGTTGGTAGATCTCAGATGTGGACAAATAAGTCTGTCCCATGGCATACATTTTCAAACTTGTCTGAAAGGATCAGTGTCTCCACAAAACCACCTTTCCACCCTGGAAACATCATCTTTAAGATTCTCAGTCTGAGGAAGAGTAATCACCTCAAAATCAAAAAGATACTTTCGTCTGAAATAAAGAATACACTATTGTTAGCTATAGTCTAGGAAGAAGAGGGGGTTTTGAATGTCCTCATCACAAACAGCCATAAATGTTTAAGGTCACGGGTGTCATAATCACCATTATTTGATCATTACACAATGTATATATGCATGCAAACATCACATTTGTACCCCACAATTATGTACAATTACTATGTGTCAATAAAAATATTTAAAAAATTAAAAATACAAATGTACTGCCTTAACGATAAGAGTAAACAGTGTTTTGGAAAGAGTGGGCTTTGATGAAAGACAGGCAGAGTTGGGCTGAAATACTAGTCTTGCATTTACAAACCTCATAATTGGGCACAACTTTTCAACCACTCCGAGCCTTTTTATCATGGAATAATGACAAACTTTTTGGAGTTGTCATGATGCTTAGGGATAATATATTAAGAAGTCTTGTTCTGCCTTGTAAATAATGGAAACTTAGTAAATGATAAATGTGTTAGACTATAGAATGTGCCATCCTGAGCATTGTTTAATGAAACTCAAATAGTCACATTTGAATGAAAAAAAGACAATTACACAAGCCAAATAACACTGTTTTGTGATATATATATATATATATATAAGTATTCATGTATGTATATATATATAAGTATTCATGTATATATATATAAGTATTCATTATATATATAAAGTACTTATTATATATATCTATGAATGATTATATTTTACGTAACCACTAAATGTTAAGTGAGACTTGTATGTCCTTGCATTATAAATCTATTCTACTAGTGATTACCCTTACATTTACAGCATACACACTCAATATTTACTTTTTTCAGAAGGTATTCAGTTAACAAATGCTCATTTTTCTCCAAAACAAGACAAAGATCTTAGAAAACTGTGTTTACCTCCTCCTGTCTTCCACATTGCTGTAGTCCAGTCTTTCTATTTAATCTTACCATTAACAATTTCAGAATAAGTCTGTTAAGCTAAAAGCTATTTACATATCCACACTTCACAGCTCTCATTCTGACCCTGCTCCACGTTCCCCTCCTTCCCTTCTGCTCGTATTTCTTCTTGCTGAAGTACATCTTTTAACAGTTATTTTGCCAAACTTTTGTGAACAGTAAGTCCCCTTAGATTTGAATTTTTTAAACTAAATTGCATTCATGTCACTCTCAGCTGAGAGTTTGGCTCACTATAAAATTTTAGCTTGGCTTTTTTATTTTATTTTTTACTATCACAACCTGGAATCTGTTATGTAATTTTCTTCTCTTATCTGTTGGTGTTGATAAAAATTCTGTTATTGCTTTGAGGTGAGTCTGTCTTATCTCTCTTACGTTCTTTGTATAAAGATCTTTCTCTTAATTATGATTTGTTTTTATGTTTTACAATGGTGGACTAGGTATAGTTTTTTTTGTTTGTTTTTTGTTTGTTTGTTTTTATCATACTTGGGATTAGTGATACTTTTTTCAGTCTGAGGGATCTCTGTTTAATTGAGGAAAATTTTTAGCTTTTTTTAAATGATTTTTTTTTCACAACCACCTTCATTTTTATTGATTCATTCATTCATTCATTGGCAGCTGACCAGTTCAGGGATCCAAACCCTTGACCTTGGCATTACCAATACCGCACCCTAACCACATAAGCTAACTCACTAGCCCTCTTAACCTTCATCTTTATTAGGATCATCCTAAAAATCTCTCTGATCTTTCCTTCCATTAGATGAATGTAATTTCTTCTCATTCCTTCCAACACATCCTAAAATGCACCTTTTATATTTTCTGTCTCTTTGCCTCCCACTGCTGCTTTTGTTTACTTTTTTCCCAATTTACTAAGTCTTTCTTCAGGTGTGTTTAGTCTCCTGTTTATCTCATTTTTGAATGTTTCAATTTTAATTTCATTTCAACAACTTTTTTTAATTGGCAAAGTATCTGTTTATTTTTTAAATCTGCATTTTTATAATACCCTCTCCTTTTTAAAATAAATTATTTGTTTCCTTTATCCTTTAAAATTTTTAAACCTTCTTGTAAGTATTTTAAATTATTAAAAAGTTTAGATCACTAGTAATAGTTAATAAGGTGAAAATTCTGCCTTTTATTATTCTACAGAATTTCTTTGTACTTTTGGTCCATGAGCCAAGCTTCAGTGGGAGTTATCTTCCACTGGAGTCCACATGTGCACTTGGTTGCAGAGTCAGCCATATGCAGCAATGTAGACTTTGCTTCTGCCAGACTCCTGTGGGATTTCCTGATTCCATACCTTTTTACATATTAGCTTCTTAGCTGGTTTTCACATAAGTGAATAGCACAAATTCAGGACCTATGTGCCCAGGAGACACAGGTTTAGTGTTTTGATATATTTCATGTGACAGTATCTTCCCATTTTCTTGCTGGAGGGCCGAGGGCCTGGGAAAAGAGCTGAACAAAGAGGGTGGATTTTCACATCCCATTTCACTTAAAGTGATAGCATCTTTCTGGGAGCTTTATGCAAAGTCCAGTTCTAGTTTTTCACCATGACCAAGGTTTTAGCCTCAACTCTCTGTGCACTGACATTAATACCCTACTAAGGCCTCTGTCTCTCTTGGTAACCCTTCTTTAGTGAATTAAAGATTCTCATGAATTCTTTGTGAATTCTACCAAAAAGGGATGGAGTTTAGTCCCCCTTCTTTTGAATCCTAATTGGCCCTGTGACTCAATTTAACCAATAGAATGCCAGAAATGACAATGGCCAGTTCCTGGCCTTAAAAGTCCCAGAAGATTTCAGTTGTGCTCTCTTGGAAGCTAGCTGATCTGGCTTAAAGATGCTGTAGCTAGACAGCACAACCTGCGTGACAGAAGACCTTGGAGAGGGTGGTCCTGCGAGATGAGAGGACATCTGGATGTCCCAGTCCCTACTGGCCTCCCAGATAGATGTAGCCACATGCGTGAATTCAGTAATACTGGTGGAGCAGAGACCCACCCAGCTGAGTCAGTGAACCCATAGCATTATAAATAGTAAATTATTACTTTAAGTGGCTGTGTTTCAGGGTAGTTTGTTACAAAGTAATATGTGACCAAGATACCTCTGAACCCTAGGGCTTGGACTTCTACTCATTGCTGTAGTTTTGAGTTCTTACAGCTTTCTCCTTCTGCCTAAGTGTTTATTAAGCTGTTTTACAATATGACTGCTATGTGATTGGTGTGTGTTTGTCAGGGGACCAGACTACGGTGCTTACACTTGTTGAATTCCCAATTTTGAGGAAATTTGAACACTCATTACACTTAGAACACAATCTAAACACCACGCCTTGGCATGCAAATGCCTCTGTGGTGTGACTTTTCCCTGATTCTTGACCCTCACTACTTACCATTGCCTCCACCACCTAAACCTTTTTAGCTCATCCAATATGCCTGGTCTTTTTGGCTGTAGAGCCTCTGTGCAACCCATTCCCCTACCAAAGTGGTCTCCTCCCAGCAAATAACATGTTAGTTCCTTTTCTTCCCTCAGCTTAATTGCCATCTTCTTAATAAGGCTTGCCCAATCTTCCTATTAAATAGGTTCCAGCTTTTATTTCTCAGGAACCTACTAGATTCCTTCATAGCACTTTGCAATTTAATTATCATTACTATTTTTTATTTTCGCTACCTTCCTTGCTAGACTGTAAGCTTCTTGACAGAAAAGCTTTTGTTTCCTGCTCTGTCCCCAGTGCCTTATAGGTGGAGAATAGGTGCTCAGTCAAGAGTTGTTTCATGAACTGAAGATGCATAACAACTAACTATAATTCAAGGCAGAAGTACATAAGACATAGAGAGATCATAGAATAATAATTCATAGGAGTTCATAGAATATTGGTAGCAAGGTGGTCTGGAAAGCCTGTCAGAGAAAGCAGACAAATTTGGACTCTGGAGGAAGGAAGAATGTAAACAAAGAAGAGTGGAAGGGGGATAACACGTATGTGTCAGAGACGTGAGCGTGTGGGCTCGCACCATGGCTAGCACACAGTCAGTGGGAGCAGAGAGAAGTACATGTAAAAACGTTAGTATGGGATGAAAGAAGCAGCCAGAAATATGGGTTTGGGCTGGAGAACCAAAGGTCTCTTCCAAGTCAAGTTTTATTCCCAACACCTGTTTTTTCTGGCTCTCAAATGAGAAATCCATCCTCATTTTCATCCCCGAAGTACAATACGCACACATATTCTTACCTGTCATTTCTGTCGTTTTGGTGTATATTAGTCGGTAGCATCTGAGCAGAGTGCAGATATGCTGTGCTCGATGGAATAAATACCCAGGGAAAAATGCACACACACTACACAAACTCCAGCCCATATCTCAATATCCACAACGTCGTTTATCGGGATTTTTACAGAGTAAGCAGGGGAGATGGCAGAGTCTATACTAATGATTATGCACAGAAATAACTGGGACAAGAGCTGGCTGTCAGGCAGCTAAACGTGTTGCTTAGCTAGTTCTGCCTGCCCAGGAGCTGCCCGGTGGACACATTTTTCTCCAATACCCTTGCTACACGGCCAGTTAGGACATCAACAGAGAGCTACCGCTGCTCAGACCCAGGAATTTTAGAAAATGTTAGAACCTGATACTCCCCAATGTCCTGCTGGTGCTGGTGGTCAAAACGTGCTGTCAGACTGGGAGGGGTGGTTGCAAATACTCGGGAGCCTAGCCTGACTTCCTAAGGACACTCTGAACAGTGATGACCTTTAACCCAACAGCCTGGCCTGGGAAGTACTGGTTCAAGTCTGACCAAGGGTCAGTTTCTTAGTATGCTAATTGTACTGTAATTATGTAAGACACTAACCTTAGGGGGCTCGGGGGAAGGGCCTGCAGGACTATTTCTGCCCCATCTCTGTAGCACGTCTCTAAGCCCGGAATGATCTCCCTATCAAGAGTCAAACCAACCAACAAAACTATTCTTTGTCAGCTGATGCATCATCTTTGAGTTTTCGGAGAGCTGTGGACAGGGCAGCCCATGGGGTTTGCCCTTGTGGGAGAAGTGGGTTCTCTTCTTGGCTTCCTCGCTGAAGCATGTGAGACCTCATGGACGTCTTCAGATACACAGTGGGAACTCCAGCGCTGGCCTCTCAGGGTTGCATGTGGATTAAGTGAGGGAGTGTGTTCTGCACAGGGGCTGCACGTGCACAGCTCCTATAAATGTCTGTCTCGTTCCCCACCCATGTCCTCTTGTATCTACATTCAAGCAAGTCGATAATTAACCACACTTCACCTTCACCGTTAAGACAAAAGAGGATGAATAGGTAAGCCAAACTTGATTAGACCCCAGTAAAGCTTTAAGACAGAACAATGACTTCAACAAAACAAGTAATAGACATGCCAGAAGAACTAGGAGGCATTGTGCTGGTGACTTCCAGGTGACCCTCTCCACCTGCTCTGATCTCTCAGACCTGCCGCCCCTGCCCTTGGGCGTCAGTGGAGCTCAACCAAAGTGAGAGCAGGCAGAAGACTAAAGGGTGCCGAAGAGAAAAATCGGGTGCTTTTCTCTCGCCCTCGTGGGGCAGCTCCTCCTGCAGCTGCCAGCGGGGCCCCGGGACCCATGTGCTCCCCATCCCCATCTCCTAATGATGAGGGCTGGGCCCGGCTACACCGGGGCCTCCCAGGCCTTGCTCCGCACCTTACCACTGCCTGGAAAGTGGTTCCTTCAGGGACAGTCCTCAAGACCCCCTGGGGCGTGCTCTTTCCTGCCAGAGCCTCCATACATGAGAAGCTCGTCAGCCTAAGACAAGTCTTGCTGAAGAGCTTATTTTACCCTGACTTAGTACTTTGTTTTCAGCAATTTCCCCCAATTCCCAATTAATTTTTCTCCTCCTGGTGAACTTCACAGTTGAGTGGAATTCAAGGCAAAAAATAAAAAGGAGCCCATTAGAATTGCTTGGCAGCAACCTTAAATGTCTGTGATTTTGCTATTCCTATGTTGGAAACAGTGAGGAAGAGAGAACCGAGAGAACCGGCAAGCGGTGGTGGAGAGGAGGGTTTGGGGGAAGAATTCTGTGTCAGGTCCGCTGTCAGTTGGTTCAGATGTCCAACCAGGTGACCACAAAGGACAAGCTAGCGATTCCATCAGCTGGGAGGCCGGTTGTTCCCTATGGATTCTGTCCTCAGGTAGCACCTTTTAAAAGTGTTGTTCATCTTGTTCAAAGATGGTTCCAGTGGAAGAAGAGGCATCTGCACCTCCCCAGCTGTGGAACACGCTCTGCAGGACACGCGGTTTACCTACCCGTTACTGAACGCAGATTTTGTGTCAGGAGAGGAAGAGGCTTTATGGACATTATGCCCTCCACCACCGCCCAGGAAAGTAGAGATGCATGCATTCCTTTGATTCTAAGACATACTTTTATTGAACATTTCTGAATTTGGGTTACATTTTGTAATATAAATGATTACAGATACATAATAATTCTAAACAGAATCTGTCATCATGTAGAGTGATAAAATACATCGTAATCATAGATGTCATTGCTTTCACATATGGATTTTGCCAAGTTTAAAAGAGAATTTTTCAGCCAATTGTTATTTCAGTTCTGATATTTCCATTGATGGAAATACACCCAATTTTAACTTAAATTTGAATCTTTAAATGCCACTTAAAAAGGCATCACAATATTAGACCTTGTTCTAGTGTTGGCATTAAAAAGGCATCGCATACCTGGAAGATTGCATGTCACTTCTTAGGCAAAAATGATAGAAATGGTCAAATATCTCACAATAAATCACAGAATTTTCTGTTCTAGGAGAACTTAAAGCAACTCTCAGGCACTAGATATCTATGTTTGGAAAGGTTCCTTATAACTATTTAATTTCCAGATTGGAAGGAATAAAGACATATTTATCTTCAAAATGCTTAATATCTTTTTTTTTTTTGGGGGGGGGGAATTTGCTAAGATATCATTAGTGGGCTCATTATTGGTAACTTTTTTGTATATATCCCATTTGTGTTTTGAAAAATAAATATACTATTTGCAGTATTCATTTCTCCATCTTTTATCCATATCTTTCTCTATCCACAAAAAATACTAGATTCACATTCATATATAAAACATCTTAAAAATATATATTTAACCATATATGATTCATATGTATATATATACACATATACATGATTCAAAATATTGATTTAACATGGATTAAAAAGTCAAGTTTATTAATTGTGTAATTAAATTTCCCATAGCAACATTGAATTATTACTTTCTTTTTGGTTTCTGAACCAAACTGTATCTCTAGCAATTTGCTTTCTATATTTTGAAATTAAATTGTTGGTAATATGAAGTCCATTATCTATTTTAACGTTTCAGATAAATATTCTTCTTTATTTCCTTTAATAATTTTTGCATTGAATTCTCTTTTGACTACACTGCCTACATTGGCAGTATTTTTATTATCATTTGCCTAATGCATCTGCCTATTCTCTAATTTTCTGCTTTTTGGAAGCATTGTTTTGTATATTTCTCTTTGACATTTTTTTGATGACTTTAATCCGTTCATATTTATCGTCGTTCTGCTGTATTAGAAAACATTTCTGACAACTTAGTGTTTTCTATTTGCCATGCTTATTTTTATTTTCTTTTTCCCTATCTTTTTGGTCTGTTCAAGTTTTCCTTTTTCCAATTTTTTCTTCTTTTACGAGTTTGAGTGTAATATTCTCTATTTCTCTTTTTTTCCGGTTGTTAGTTTTAAATGTTTGCCATGCATAAGTAAGCCGATATTTTTCTAAATCTATTTAGTGACAGCTATCCCCAGCCCACCACTACCATCAACAAAGCAGCATCGTTTTTATAAAAAAAAAAAGTGTGATTTATTCCCCTCCATTTTTCCCTTTCTGCACACTTTAGCCTATTTGTTGAGCACTTTCCTTCCAAATTTATTTATTTATTTATTTATTCATTCGTTCGTTTGTTTGTTTGTTTATTTATTTATTTATTTGTTTGTTTATTTATTTATTTATCTTTCTATCTATTTATCTCCAAGTTGTCTATCTCCATTTCCTAGTTCTTTAATGTAAGTATTTTCTCATAGTGCCTCTTCTGTTTTTCTTCTTTCATGGATATTTTGTCATTTCTCCAATGATCTCAAATTTACTTACTTTTAGATTTTTCTTTTGTGTTCTTTCATTCATTAAGTGTATTTTCTCTTTAAGGATGTTGGCTTCCTCATGAAAACAAACAAACAAAAAACAAATCTTCTGTGGGTTTCCTGCTTAAGAGAAAACTTCCAGCTTGTGCTCATTCTACCATCTTGAGACCAGAAGTCTTCTCTTGCTGACTTCCAAAAAAAGCTGTTCAACTGTCAGTAGTATATCATTTCATTAAAAGGAAAATTTAAAGTGTGAGCTTAAAAGAAGTGTGGACAAAATTATGGTATTCTTTATTTAAACTGAAATTGTCAACACAAAGGTGTTAAGGAAAGGATTACGAGCATGTATTATGAAAATTTATTAAAATGCGATGTGCAACTTCCTGTGGTGAAAATAATTTTGAAGAATTTTGTCATTCTGAGTGAGAAGAAAGTTTGGATTGATATATTGATTCTGATGCTGTAGGAGAAAGAGGTAAGGAATGTTATGAATATGTTACCGTTGGTTGATGTGTTTTCGTGTATGCATTATAAAGTATTTCTTTATTCTGGCAAGCTATTATTAAATCCATGCTGTCTCTTACAATTAATGGCTTTTTATAATTAAGAAAATGTGGTTGTGTCCCAATTTTACAGATGCAGATACTGAAACACATAAAGTTAGCTGGGCTGAGGTCACAGGAAGAGCCAGAATTTGAAGTTAAGATGTGTGACTACAAAGTCCTTTTACTTTTCTTCACATGGGAGATCACTCAATCTTTGCTTAGAAGCTTACATGCCTAATTTCTTTGCAGAGGATAAGAAAATATCTTTGGATATGAATGTAATTTTCACTTCACTTTCTGCATCACGTCAAGATTGGGCTCGCCATTCCTCCTAAAGCTTTTATAATATCCCACTTTCTGCTATTGTGGCCCTTCTTAAAAAACAAACAAACAAAAAACAAAAAACAAAAACAAAAAAAAAAACAAATAAAAGAAAAAAACTATATCATTGATTGTCTTTGATGTTGTTTGCCATCTCACTGGGGGTTAGGGCTGATTTAATTGCTGTATTCTCCGTATCTAGTACAGTGGCTGATACCTAACAGAATAAATAATTATGGAATGAATTAATACCACAATTAACACAATGCAAAGTACACGTATTAACAAAAGGAGTTTGAAAATGAAATGAACAAAATTATGGGTACCTTTTTTCTCTAGTTTCCAAAAATTCTTAAGATTAGATTTTAGTATATTGCCGTGGTATGAGTTACAAAAGGAAAAATACAAAGATCGTCAGAGTTGGTGCACCTGAGTTTTCGTACTAGCTCTCTACACATTCTGCAGACCTACCATTTTTGGCCATAAGGAAAATGTAAATTTAGGAGATTGGATTAGATTTTCTTGAAGATTTCTTCCAGCTACAACAATAAGTAATAGTAAGTATCAGATTTCTTTTTATTCATAAATTAGAAATTTCTTCTTCTATCCAAGCATATCACTTAATATCTGTTACATGGAAAACAGATGCCAGAAAGACATTCAATTACACATTTCATAATCATCTACTTTGTTTCCTTCATGAACATTAATAAAACTAAAGATGAAATTGAAACCACTATTGGGCATAATCATGTCAGTAAAATACCACAAAAATTACTGCCAGAGTATGTCTAAGAGCACACTTAGCACAAGCTTGGCAAATCATTTGACTTTCAAGGGCCAGAATCAGGTGTGAAACCGACTGAATTCACAACAGTGTGAACAGAATTCACAGTAGTTCTGCCACTGAAAGTACGTACAAGCACTAAAACAGATACAGGTTACCTTCCTGATTATCTTTTGACACATCCACTGAAAGGACCTTCTGAGGTCATTCAACCAATTTACTGGCTTCTGGCGCTATTTCAGAGGATTATTACTTCTCTGTGGAAGTATTTACAGGAATCTCCCTTTTGCTCTGACTAACCCACTTAATTACTTTACAGAACATAATATGCCTCTTAGGGGCTAACACACTATAGGAAAAGTGCTTACGTACTCAAATTTCAGACCTTTTTAATGGCTGGAAAGATTAAAAGGGGAAAATGGAGTCACATACAATAAAAAAAGACACTCAAGGAATGCTCAGACTGTCCCTACACAAAAAATTATCCAAATGCTTGAAATGGGATCCATTTAGCTGTTGCAGTTTGGTAATACTCAGGTTGGAATCTGGTGTGTGTCACTTTGCCTGCAAGGTAAAATTTACAGAACAGGAAAATCTTGCTTAACCAGAAATGTAGCTAATTAGAAACCCCAAATAAGCTATTAGGGAAAGGGTCTTTGCTTAAGAAGGAAGAAAAGTCATAAGAAAAAGACAACACATGCACAGCTGCTTGGCTGGGTAGAGCAGAGATCAGAGCCCGTCACCCCCCATTCCACATGCACAGGCTAATATCCTGACACTACTCTTTGTAAGAGTACTCTCAGACTTCTCAAAATTCTCCATCTTGGTCCAAAGACGTAGCTGTCATTTTAGATCCAACTTACCCAAGAGAAACATGGACTTTGTAGAAAACTTTTCTTCCAGGGTTAAAGCATTTTTCTGGCAAATCTTCAATTAACCAGAAAATTCAGCATCCCAGAAGATTCTTCTTTCCCAAACCACCTTTACTTTAACCCTGGATGTACTAAGAAGTGAGAAGAAATGAGGATTAAAGCAGGAGCCAACAGGAATACGGAAATGATGCTTTAATTATGGAGCTGTGTGAAGACTCTCTTCATACTGAGTTGATCTTCGGTGCCTGGACTAAATGAGAAGATATGTGAACTGTAGAATTCTGTTCAAACTCAGATGGGTCTACGAAGGAGAATCTGTGAGCCTCAATTTCCTCACTTATAATATAGGGGTAATGATACTTGTGCAATCTATTTCAGATAATTGTTTGAATCAAAATGGTATTACAGTAGTTTTTGTTTAACATAAGTTGATAAATGCTATATGGATGCTGAAAATCATCATAATTAGAGACAAACGAGACTCTTTTCAATACCAAAGTGTAACAATGGGCTTTGTTTAAGTCCTTCTGATTCCTGTGTCACTCACACCCAGAAAGGGTTTATTTTCAATGTCGGGGTCAAGCGTAGACATCCAGAACCCCCAGCTGCAAGCTCACAACTTTGAAGACTGTGACCCAACATAAAATGATGAACTGTAGTCATAGAAAAGGACTAAGACACTATTCTCAAGTCAAGTGACTCTCAAACTGAGCTCTACAGCATCTCTACTCAAAATGGGGTCAATGGACCAGCAGTGGGTCATCCCCCAGGAGTCCCTTAGAAATGCAGAATCTCTGGTCCCAACTCAGACCTGCTGAATTAGAATTTGGAGGGTAGGGTCCAACAATCTGTGGATTCTCCAGAAGTTTCTTATGCATGGTCAACTTTGAAAAACTCTGCCCCATAAAAATTCAAGGATTCTGACAAGTAGCAGGACAGGCACCTGGGACCGGAGGCAGGGGGTGCTGCCCTGGGCTCCGAGAGCAGCCCTGCCCTGCCCACTTGAGGAAGAGCAGCTCCACTTTCTTTGAAACTAAGAGAACCCTCTAGAAAAGTGTGAAGCACAGATAAGAAAATGAAGAGTCAGAGAGATATGTAACTTCCCCTAAACCACGCCCTACTCAATAACAGAGACAAGAGCAGGACCCCAACTTCCTGATTCCCACTTCTCGGTATTTTTTAATAGATGGAACAAAACAAGCTCAAAAAGGACATCAAAATACCTGTTAGAGGCATCCCGGGGAAGGGCATTGACATGCAAGACCTGATTCTGAATTTGAGCTCTTCCACCAAACAGCTGTGACTCTTAAGCCTCCGTGTCCCTGACAGCTTGTCGTTCTCACCTCTAACTGGGGGATAATAATACTGACAGCATACAGATCAAATAAAATAACGCAGGTGAACGTTCTTCAATTCTTTATTGTGTTCTATGTGTTTTTTAAATAAATGCAGGGTTTTACCACGGAAAGAGTAAGAGGTGAATCAGCAAAGACAGGTTTGAGCAAAGGCACCATGAGTTCACTGTGCTGGTCATGTGTCCTTTTGGAGCCTCAGTTTCCTCCTTCACAAAATAATTCATGCCCTGCTTTTTTCAGGGATGATAAAAGAACAACATGTATACAACATTAAGATTAAATAAACACATATATAAAAAGAGTTTAGCAAACAGTGAGGTGGCACTCAAATTCCAATTGTTGCAATTTTATTGATAGTTTTGGAAAATGCAAAAAAGGACAGGGAAGGAAAAGGTATTCAGTCCCACACCACAGAAGACTCTAATAGGAAAAGTAAATGATTAAATGGGATTGAAATGAGAAGACAGAGCAGCTAACCATTAAGCCAATCTAATGCTAAATAAAAGATGATCATTTGGAGACTCTGGAGACAGAGTGCTAATGAAGCCAAGGCCGGCTCCATCCCGTTACCCTGAGGGCTACTGAGACAGCACTGCTGGGAAGAACTATTTCTCATCCAGAAAACTGAGGAAGGGGCTGAAACAGAGGGAGGCTGCTGACCCTGGTCGGAAGAGCCCGTGTCAGGACGCTTCCTCTTTTGGAGGATCACTCCTGGGGTTCACCTCGAGCACTGACCTCCTAGACCTCCGGGAAGGAAGCAGGAGGTGGTGCAGGCAGCATGACAGCACAACCTCTCTCTCAAACCCTTTCCACTCTGTTGCCACGCGGTCCCACTATGGGTTACAAGCAGCGTGGGGCCGTGATGGGGACACTCTGTGGTGGTTCTTCCATTCTTTGAGAATCAGGGAGAAACTATGGGCCTCTCCCTAGATAAAAAATAGGGATACGACATTGTTACCTACAACTTCAGAGGGTACACGTTGGCCAGCTGAGAAAGTCTGACTCAAGCAGATGCTTTGCTCAAAGGGCCCCTCATCTTCTCTGCGGCCTCCAGGGTGTGAGGCTCATTGCCTCCTCTCTTTGAATCTCAGTAGCTGGTTTTGTAAGATCAGACCGTATTTGCCAAATATGTATGAAATTTCTAAAGTCCTTATCACCTTCAAATTTGCGTCCATTTGGAAAGTTAATTGTATATTTACTGTGGTCGAAAAGTCAAACGTAATCTATTTCAATTAAGTAATGATAACGTGAGAATTATAATAGACTCTTTACAGGCAAAAGACCCTCACAAATTTCTAAATATGTTCATATGACTTTAGAATATTATTTCTTCCATAAAATGCGGTACACCATATGGCTTTCTGTCTGTGGATGCTGGTGAGGAAGCATCATTAGAGTCTCTTCCCACCGCTGTCATTTCTAAGTCAGAGTCTCCTAAAGAGCCCGAACAGCTGCAGAAGCTCTTCATAGGAGGGCTGAGCTTTGAAACAACTGGTGGGAGTGTCAGGAGCCGTTCTGAGCAATGATGAGATCTCACAGACCGTGTGGAATGGAAAGATCCAAAGGCCAAGTGCTCCAGGGGCTTTGAGTTTGTCACCTATGGCACCGTGGAGGAAGTAGATGCAGCCATGAATGCAAGGCCACACAAGGTGCACAGAAGAGTCATGGAACCGAAGAGGGCTGTCTCAAGAGAGGATTCTCAGAGACCAGGTGCCCACTTAACTGTGAGAAAGGTCTTTGTTGGTGGCTTTAAAGGAGACAGTGAAGAAGATCACCTGAGAGATCACTTGGAACAGTGTGGGAAAATTGAAGTGATTGAAAACATGACTGACCAAGGCAGTGAAAAGAAATGGGGCTTTGCTTTTCTAACCCTTGGCCACCTTGATTCTGTGCATAAGACTGTCATTCAAAAATGCCATCCTATGTGTGGCCATGACTGTGCAGTGAGGAGAGCCCTGTCCAGCAGGAGATTTGCTGCTTCAGCCAGCCAAAGAAGTGAGGTGGTTCTGGAAACATCAGTGGTGGTCATGCAGGTGGCTTTGGTGGCAGCTGTGGTGGTGGCGGATATGGTGGCAGTGGGGATAGCTATAATGGATTTGGTAATGATGGAAGCGATTTTATAGGTGGTGGGAGATATGATGATTTTGAAAATTACCACAATAAATCTTCAAATTTTGGACTCATGAAGGGAGGAATTTTTAGAGGAAGAAGCTCTGGCCGTATGGTGGTAGAGGTCAGTACTTTGTCAAACCACAAAACCAAGGTGGCTTTGGCAGTTCCAGCAGCAGCAGTAGCTATGGCAGTGGCAGGAAGTTTTAATTAACTTCCATGAAGAAAAGCTTAGCAGGAGAGGAGAGCCAGAAGTGACAGGGAATCTACATGTTACACCAGATGTGTGAACTCAGCCAGGCACAGGGTGGTAGGGTCCAGCTGCTGCAAAGAAGACATGCTTTACAAAATACATGTGTGTATGGGCAAAAAACCCAAGGACTGTATTTGTGACTAATTGCATAACAGGTTATTTCAGTTTCTGTTCTGTGGAAAGTGTAAAGCAATCCAACAAAGGGTTTTAATGTAGATTTGAGGTTTTTTGTGCCAATGCCATTGATTGATAAATGTAATGCAATAGTCTGATCATCAGGCTGCATAAATGTGTCTTTTTAAAAAATGCAATACACTATATAGAAAGAAAATTAGGTTACCTCTTCAAATGTTTAATGATTCTTTTAGGATAAGTTTGTAAGGCTATTCTAACGAATTGTGCCATGTCTATAAACTCTACATTATATTATCTTAAAAATGCAGCCCACATGCTTAGCTAAAATGTAAAGGAGACAGAGAGAGAGAGAGAGAGAGAGAGAGAGAGAGAGAGAGAGAGATGGAAAGGCTTGCATAGGACCCAAGGGCGTTTAAGAGGCTGCGAATGCCCAGGTGTGTGTGATTCCTGCTGCTCGGTGCACTGGCTCCACACATCACCATGGAGTGGAGCTGCACCTGCTTTGTCCACCATCATCTCTGGCACTTTCATCTCCTCTCTGGGGTGGGATTTTCGGAGAATATCTTCCCCCAATAAAGGGCTGATCCTATGTTCCACCTCCTCAGTCAGCCACCCAGCCTGGGCGACAATGAGTTTATGGCAACAAGGGCAGCTTGTACCACCTCTCCTAACTGCACATTTTTGAAGACAAAAATCTTACAATGATACAACCAACCTTGTCTCCAGGTGCATGGAAGTGCAGGGGCTGCCCGTGCCTGCCTCGTGCTGTTTTCAGGATCGCAGCTTCATTTCTGTCCACAGTGACATGCATAAAATCACTTTCTCTCTCCATGAGCTAATCATACTTTTAACTTTCACTACAGGTTTATCTCCCGTGGATAGCAATTATTGTACCAATTGGGACACATAAGAATTTTGAAAGAACTTCAAAAATGGCTTTTTCTTATTTCACATAGTGCATAGGGTGAACTTGTTTATGTTATAGGCCTGGTAGACTCACCAACTTTGACATTCCACACTCAATATATCTAAAGTTTCTATTTTTAAAATTAAAAACTGTCATTTCTCAGATCATCACTCCTCTCTCCCTTTATTTCTATTATCAAGACAGGTGCTTAACTTGCTTCTGTGCTGTTTTGATCACTTCCCAGGGTTTTAATTGACATGTTCAAGTGCAGATACTCAGGAGGCAGCGAGCCTCATTCATTCACAAAGAAGCTTTTTTTCCTGAAACTAGATTTCTAAAGCAATATTCAAATTTATGTATCAGAAAAACTTAGTATTCACTAGTTGAAGAAATAATGACTAAGTACCTACTATGTGCTGGAAAAAGTAAAATGACATGTGAAGAACTATTGGCATTTCTTAAATAACCTATACTGAAAACTAATCATCTTACTTTTGCAAAGCACTTTAACTTTTCAAATTGCTTTTCCAACTATCATTTCATCTGAAAAGAGATATTTTCTTTGATCCAAGGAGAGACTAAATGGTTTGCCCCGCTGTCAAAATAGGGTTGAAATATCAATTTTTAACCTTCATATCTGTGTCTTTCTACAATATTACAGATAAACATTACTAAATGCATGCTGTGTGCTCTTGTCTCCTGATGAATAGACACTCTGTTTTTTAATTCCAGTCTAATTGCCCTTGTCACCCTCTTCCACTCCCATGCTGTGGGCTTGTCCCAGTGCCCGGCTACTCAACAAGGAAAGAGAGATTGTGGGAGAGTCACGGGAACTGGATTCAATAAAATGTAGGATTAGATCCCAGTTCTCCAGGGGCCTTGCATCTCTGAGTCTTGCTTTCCCTAAAACATAAAATGAGGCTAAAAATAATCCTTATAGGGCCATTTCCAGAATGGCATTAGCTGTTGTCTAGATTTACACTGTTCCTGGTATAATGCCAGCACTCTGTACGTGTTAGTTTCTCACACCCTGTTTGAGCCTCAGAATGTTTCGCAGGTGTGGAGTTCTCTGTCTAACTGATGTCAGAATCACATTGCTCAGCACACTCTGGGCACCAGGTGACTGCAGCAAGCCTGAGTACAGCTGTGGTGGCAAAGTCTGAGGTCTTCACTCAGATTACACCACTCCTAGGTGAAACAAAATAAGTTAAAATTTACATCATTTGAATCAGCCAACAAGCTCCTTGAGATGTCCTCTAGCTTTTGTAGGGAAAGGACTGTGCAAGAGAAAATTGGAATATTCCTCATGGAGGAATTCCAGCAATGGAGCTACCCTAAAAGACGAAGCCCAAGCCCACCTGTCCTCAAATATGGTTGGAGAAAGAAAAACACATAGCAACATTCTACTATTAGATTTATGCGAAATATGTCAGTAGTAGAAAGAAGGAATTATATTATTATTGTCAACTAGCGGTGGAAGTGTTGCCCCATGAAAAGGGGAATCTAAATGTGTTTTGGGAAAATGTGTTCCAGGGAATAGAAAGTAGACCAAGGGTCCACAATTAGACTAAGGAAGGCATATGTTAGCTTGATATAAAGACTGTCAAATGTATCTAATCGTAGATTGCACCACTTTGAGAAAAACTGGGATCCCAGCTTAGAGAGCTTATAGAAGGAGGTAATGATGACTTCCTATCGAGGATGTTACAGAAGAGATTCCCACAACTAGTGATAAGATCCAGTTTCTACAAATATTTGAAATAATGGCATACAACATTCATTATCTCTTAAGCTTATTATCATAAGAAGTGAAAATTTGGATTGATGTACGTTTTACTATTATTATTATTATTATTATATTGTTTTGTTTGACAATAATTCTGGAAATAATTCCAGTTCTCTGGCCTTGAGAGAACAGGTGAAAGGAGCTCAGGTATGTGCAGCTGTGGGAAGAGTCTGTGACCTCTAGTTACCTTCCTAATTCCTGGTTGAGAATAAGCACCTACGTTTCCTTCTCTGGAAAACTGCAGAGGACATGTTGTTGGTTCAAATGAAGCTGAAATAAAATAGGGAAAAAGAAACAGTCCTTTCTCCTTTTCATTAGCTATAATAATTCTCACCCACATTTTTTTCTCTTTCTGGGTTTTTTGGGGTTTTTTGTTTGTTTATTTGATTGTTTGGCAGCTGGCTGGTACAGAGATCGGAACCCTTGACCTTGATGCTATAAGCCAGTTCTCTAACCAACTGAGCTAACCAGCCAGCCCCACCTATGTATTTTCTAAAGAAAAAGGTATTTTCTTATCACACTTTTACCCTTTTTTCCCTCACTTCCCCTCTGAATGACTTTTTTTAATTGAGTTATAAAACAAACCGAGTCTAGCAGAGGCTTTTGCAGGTAGCACATGCATTGCTATTCCCACGATAAACAAACAGGGCCACTTGAAGGCGCTTGTCACAAGCGAGGGAAGCCGGTCACGTTTTGGCCTAATCTCTGGTCCCTGTGAGGCCCATGATTTCCGTACTCCAATGTGCCCGCCTTCCCCATCCCCCCACATCTTGCCAGAAACCCTCCAAGTTTACAGATGAGCCGGGCCGCTCTGCTTGCTCATTAGCTCCTCTGCATCTGCTGTGTATCCTGCGTTTCTGTTGCTTATAACAGAACACCTGGAACTGGGTAACTTATAAGAAATGGTATTTACTGCTTACTGTTCAGAGGCAAGCAGGTAAGTGCAAGTCCAGGGACGTATGTATGGTGAGGGCTTTTTCCCGGTGGTGACTACAGAGACACAGGGTTTCCCACAGCGAAATGGCAGAAGCCAAGAGAGAACGAGCTAACTCTTCGCTCCTCTTTTTAAAGTCCTCAGAAGCACACCCGTGACCACCATTAAACCAGCAATGGATTAATCCATTTACTAGGGCAGGGTCCTCACAATGTAATCTCCTCTTCAAGGCCCCACCTTTCAATTACTGTAATAGGACTGCCCACCCTCTTAACGCTGTCACAGTGGGGGTTAAGTTTCTAACACGTGGACTTTGGGGGACACAATTCAATCCATGGCACACTGCTTCTCACATGAATTCGCCAGCAGTGCCAGTGCCCCCGACTTCTCACCCTTATCACTGCTGTTATGGACACTGTGGACCCTTCTTCTGGAACCCCTTCCCTCTGCCTTGGCAGCGGCATGACACCGGAGCTTCTTTCCTCTGTTACTTCCATAGTAGCTTCTGCAGGTTCACATCCACACACTTCTCTTTTCATCCTGCACCCTCTCCTCACACATTCTTGACGTCAACATTATTTAAATATTTGTGGGTTTTTGCCAACCCCACTACCACTGCTAACCTCACTCACTTGAGCCCACATGTCACTCATCATTTCCGCGTGCATACCCCAGGGCACCTCAAGCCCCATCCCTGCTGGCCTCTCTTCCTGCTCTTCCCTCTGTTTGGGAGGACTTTGCTCCTGTATTCCCAGGCCTACCTGGCAAGTTTTCACTTTCCTCCCAAGGTCCAACTCTGTCTCTGCTCTGATATGACGCTTTCCCTACTAGGCATCCCCAAGGCAACCTGAAGCATTTTATATGCACCTTCACTTAGTTTATTAATTACCTACTCTGATAGGTGGTGAGTGAGCTCCCAGAGGACAGGGGATGAATTTTTCTAATTGTAGCACATCCTGCACCAGCACAGGGCTTGGCAAGCTTGCATCTGAGAAACATTTCAGAAAGCAGATAAGGGAAGTCTCAAATGTACAGGTCATGTGGGGTTTGACAAGTAGCTCTTGTTAAAGCTCTTGCCAAATTCTTCTTCAATCTCCATAAGAACCACAAGGGGGAAACGGGGGATAAAACTACCAGTAAAAAAAAAAAAAAAAAAAAAAAACAACTGAATGGCAAACGTTCTGCAAAAATGTATGACCTTCCTTCCAACTGTAAAACAAATAGAACTTGAAAAGGAAAAAGAGAGAGAGACAGAGATGCATTACTCTCATTTCATGAAACAGATCAGCCCTGCTCATCCAAAACAATTAGGAAAACACTTTATTGTTTCTCCAAATTTTGCTTGTTGGGACAAACACTTTAACCAAGGAAAAATTTTGCAGCCCTTCCTTGACTGAATATAAATAGTCTAAACACAGCCAATAGCACAAGCACATGCCATCAATAACATAACTTTTTTCTTTTTTGCTGTTTACTCTGAAACTTACTCCCAAAGCCTCAAGGTGGAGAGAAGCTGGGATGTTATATCACAGCTTAGAAGGTACAGTACCAACATGCAAAGGTTGACCTTACATTTGTAGGTGCAAAATGTAAAGGAAGAAAAACAGAAGACACCAAGATGTTAACGCTGGTTCTCTGTGAGCAGCGAGATTATTTTTCTCTTTACTAATGGTGTTTTTAGAACATTTTTCACTGAGATTTGTATTACTTTAAAATCTGAAAAAAAAAGAATTTTTAAATTTTTATGAATAAACAAAAAGCCTCTGAAAAGACAAAAAAAGATGCTGCTAATATGTAAACCTGAAATTTGAAAACCAAACTCTCTTAATTATGATTAGGAATCGGAGACACATGAAAACCTTCCTCCTGCCCCAAATCTTCATTCTGCTTCCTACAAATGAGTGTCCCCTGCCCATGGCTGCCTGTCTCTCCAAGTAGATAAGATTTGCTGGGGCGGCGGCAGGGGGCGGGTGACAGGGAAGGGAAAATGTTAGGAGTTATTGATTGCAATTAACTTTGCCACTGATTGCTGTGTGACTCCAGGTGAGCCGCTGTGATTTAGTAAATGGGGTGAGACTCCCAAAGATTAATGGAGGTTGTCAATACAATGGCAGGCCCAGGCCCAGAGGGTCACATAACTCCACTTTTCCAACTTTGAAAGTAAAATTATCAGGGAAACAGGGAGAGACATTATGAGAATGAAGAGACTGATCAATGCCACTGATCATATTCCCATCCCTAAGCACCTTGGCTGAGCCCAGAAAACAAAACAGAGCTCTGTTTATTGATGTTCTAAAGTGCATGGCCTGAATGACTTCTGCAATTAAATATAAGTGCAAGATGCTGTTTGCTTCCTGCTTGATGCTCTTACTTCTGGCTCCCGTTGATGGAGGTCTGGACTGTCCTCCCTCATTGCCCTTCCTTCACTCGGTGCATTTGTGTAGGTTTCATGGAGCTGCAGAAAGCACTGCCGCACTCACTGAGAAGGGCGCTCCACTGTGTCTGTGCATGTGGCGAGGAATATAAGTTGGTCACGTTGGTATCGATTGGACAGAAATCACTTCTCCTGGGAGTCAGACAGAATCAGGAGGTAGAAGATCACCTTGTGTACCTCTGCCTCAGGGTCTTTTCATCACTCTTAATAACACACATCTCCCTGTTGTTTAGCTCAGGTGAAAGGCTACCAAGGTAAATGTAATTCTTTGAGCGGATTAAAGAATGGGAGAAATCAGCATGGTGATACTAGTGATGAAATAAAAAGTTGGGATCCCAAAGGTGGAACTCCTGCAAAGCGATGTAGCAGCACGAAATCTCAGGAAGTAAAGAGTTTTTGGCAGGTTGATGAATTCAACTTTATGTTAGTCTGACCGTCCAAGTTCCCCATAACAGGCCTTTGTAGCAGGGACTTAAATCAATATGTTTTCTCAGGGACTATGGTGCTCTCATAAATCATCATTTGCATGACATATTTGTGCTAGTAAATCTACCCTGAAGAGAAGGAGAGAAAGGAAACTGGTTAACAATAAACCACAGTTCTAAGCCATAGGGAGAATAACACAAAACCTGGGTTTCTATGGACACACAAGTTTGTAGGGCTGCAGTCAGATGACATGTGTTTTCTCCCCTGGATGGCTGCTGACACAGGTCAGACCAGAAAGAATCTGATAGAATGCAGCTTCCCTTTGGGGTGAGGGGACTGTGAGCTGCTCATGCGAGGGAAACCAGCTAGAAAGCCTGGTGGTGAGAGAGCCCGTTGTGCGTTCGTTTTTCTTGGATTCTTCTCAATTACTGTTCCTAAAAGGACAAAAATGGGGCATGTTTATTTAGTGGTTTGGATAGAAAAGGAAGAAAGGGATTACTCAACAAACTCAAAATTTCCTTTTGAACCTCAAATGAAGGCTCAATAACCAGGAACATTCCTAACGAGTCCACAATAAGTTTAGAAGCCAACAGGACCAATGAGTTTGCGATGGCTTTAAAAGAATCTTCACAGTTCCCTAACCTTATTTGCTGTTTTGTAGAATAATGTTTTTACCCTTTCCTGCAAAGCATTTCACATCAAATGTAAAGAATTACTGAAGATGATAATGATAAAAATGTGGGCTGTGAAGCTAGACAGACCCGGTTTGAAATTCTTATTCCAATATTTATAACTTTCATGCCCATAATGTGAGCATTAATTTCCCAGCCTCTGTAACAGGCATGGGTGTAATCACTGTGCAGGGTTATTATGAGGATGAGTTGAAATAACATGTGTGGCAGTTAATTTTAGGTGTCAATTTGACTAGACTAAGGGATGCCCAGATAGCTGGTAAAGCATCATTTCTGGGGGTGTCTGTGAGGATGTTTCCAGAAGATATTGGCATTTGAATCAATGGACTGAGTAAGGAAGACCCACTCTCAATGTGGGTGGGCACCATCTGACTGGCTGAGAGGCCTGGATAGAACAAAAAGTCTCTCTCTCTCTGTCTGTCTGTCTGTCTGTCTGTCTGTCTGTCGCTAGGACACCAGTCTTTTCTATGCTTAGACATCATGACTTCATGTTCCCCTACCCTTGGACTCTGGGACTTGTACCAGTAGCCCCCCATGTTCTCAGACCTTTACCCTTAGACTGTAAGTTACACCATCAGCTTTACTGATTCAGAAGCCTTTGGACTCAGACTGAGCAGTGCTACCAGCTTTCCTGGTTCTCCAGCTTGCAGACTGCCTATCATAGGACTTCTCAGCCTCCATAATCACATGAACCAACTCCCGTAAAAAAAAACCCTCTCATTTACTTATCTATGTATCCTATTGGTTCTGTTTCTCTGTAAGTATCTGACTAATAGAATATGTTTTTTTTTTTTTTTTTTAGTGACTGGTAAGGGGATTGCAACCCTTGGCGTGGTGTCGTCCGCACTGTGCTCAGCCAGTGAGTGCACCGGCCATTCCTATATAGGATCCGAACCCACGCAGGAGCATCGCTGCGCTCCCAGTGCCGCACTCTCCTGAGTGCACCATGGGCCTGGCCCAGAATATGGTATTTTTAAAAAATGCACGACAATAACAATTCATAGCTGAGAACCAGACACAGGCCATGTGCTCAATAATAATGTTCTTTTTTTTTTTCATTTGTAAATTCTAAAAAAATCAGAGTGCTGAAAGGGATCTGAGAAATCACCTACTCCATCACCTCTCATTTTACATACGGTTAAAAGACATACTCAGGCTTTAGAGAATTGCTTAAAGTAACAAGACAAGATATAGCACAGAGGGGCAAGGATAAAAAATCTGAATTTTTTCTTTAAGCTTTGCCCACACCAAACCTTTCTTTTAAAGAGGGTTTTTGTGTGTATGTTTACACAATTGAAACTTGCTTATAGTGGAATATTTGAAAAATTCAAAATTAAAAGCAAATAAAATAGCCAAAATCACCATAACATCTGCATCCAGAGATAAATACAGTTTATGCTTTGGTATGGGAGATGTAGCAACATGCTGCATGAGTTTCCAACAGTGTATATGGAAAATAAATGGCCTTCCATGCACGCAATGAAAGAACCAAACAAAAATCCTTTTTCCTTTTCAGATGATGGGTAGCCTGTCTTATATCTCACTTTTTTTTTTCTGACAAGGCGTCTTCTAAATACCATCACCTTTTTTTCATGTGTGAAGGCAAAAGCAGCTTTTCCCACTGTCTTTCTTCCAGACAGACAGAGAGCAAAGGCCAATGTTGGTTGAACACTCCACAAAGTTATACTCTGTACTAAATTTGGAATTAATAAAGTTTTCAACTGAACTATTATTTTATTACATGTTGGAAAATATGCAATGATACGATTGCCCAAATGTTTAAATTGTTTGGCCCTATGAAAAGCCAAGTTTAAAATAAAAATATTTGGCAAGAAGGAATCTCCTGATAAAAAGCATGTGTTGAAAAGAAAACAAAACTAGAGTGGGAGTACATGTTGTCACTCTGGGTTTGTGGACTAATGATTTATCTTGATCTATCTTATAAATCAAGCTCCTGCATTGCCATGTTTACCTAAAGAGGATCTGGCTCGATTTTCAAAAATTATAGGATTAGATCATATAATTACACATAATCATGTCTTTTTTATTTGTATGCATGCATTCATAAAAGTGTGTGCAAAGATTCAACATGCCAACATGTATGTGTGTCTATTAATGTAGATAAAAATATGTATATATGTGTGTTGTGTGTGTGTGTGTGTGTGTGTGTGTGTGTGTGTGTGTGTTGAGAATAAGATAGAAAGAGAAGACATTTGTGTTTGAAATGCTTAAAGAAGATGGCTTTGAGAACTAGTCTGGGGCACTTTCTATGGCTCAAAGAGATCAAGAAAGTAGCGATTCCCAAAAGACGTTGACACCTGTACCATTTATTATGTGCAGGGCAGTGTGCTGAGCTGTCCTTAACCCACACGAAAGACCTAATAGATTGCTTATGTCAGCTTCGCTTTACAAGTGGGGAAACAAGCTTAAAGAGACAATTCAACACAGTGACACTCAACTAGAAATTAAACCCAGATTCATATAAATTGAAGCATGCTTCTCTTTCTAATTCACTGTATTTCTCCTTCACTGTTCTACTTCTTGCAGTGTGGATAGAATTAAAGTCAGAAGGAAAGGGAGAGCCTCCAAACAGGTAAAGAAATAAGCAAAGGCATTTGGTCTAAAGGAGACTGGGAAGTAAAAGAAGATGGACTGAATCCTACAAGGAGGTGCTCTAATAAATCCATGTTTATTGCACTTCTTGGAATAATCTACAACTTAAGAGTGTTGGAAAGAAAGCCCCTGTGACTTCTTTTTCTGTCTGTCAAGGGAATACTTAGCATTCAACGCTCAAGAAAGATAATTTTTTAACACCCTTCTCCTCAATGTGACAAAATTATTTTCAGTATTCATCATGTGTCAGGAATAATCATTAATTTTTGACTCATTCTTTACATTTAAAACAAACGACAATTTAAATAGGAGACTCGATTTTAATTTTAAAGATAGACCCATTCATTAAAAGTTTTTATGTATGAATTATAATCTGTATTTGCCCAACAAAAATATCACCGCTCACAGTGCACATCCCATCTCACTGCTTTGGATTTTATACACAATAGAATCCCTGAATGTTCACACAGAATCGAAGGAGCTCGAGTTCCATTTCTCCTCTTTCCAAACAAGTTGGTAGCATCTAAATTTAAGTGTAAAACTATTGTTTAAACACAGGAATGTATGGTGCCCCCGTGTGAGATACACCAGCCGCACCAGGAGTGAGCCTCCCCTACTCTGAGCCACATGCATCTACTGTGAGTGAAAGCGTGATGCCCACACGTGGAGGCAGATCCAGAGCAGGTCCTCAAGGCCCCTCCATAGCGATGACCGTCTACAGACGTCACGATCCTTACTCCCAGCTCAGACTTTTTTTTTTTTTTTTTTGGTTCTATTTTTCTTCCTGCCATCTACAAAAATGCAAAGAGGAAAAAGTACTCCTTTGCAATTCACAACACTAACCATTCTCCGTGTTTGGGGAGAAATGGGTTCTCACCATAAGCTCTTTAGCTGTCACATTGATGAGGGTGATGAAACATGCCTGAGACCTCACAACCAGTATGTGTGGGAGACAAATTAGAAACCCAGGACTGCCAGCTCGGAAGCCCGTGCACTGGCCCTGCAGAGCCCCGCGGGCATTATCCGGACACAGAGTAGAATCTACAGAACATGGGCAAGCCATGAGGAGGCGCGAATGTCATCAACTCAGTTTGCACATCATCATGGAGCAGGAAACGGGTGCAGAGTGTGAAGAGTGGGAACCCCTGTAGGTTCGTGAACAAGGAAAAGGTTTAAGAAAGACTCGACCAACAATGAAGCAGAAGATGAAATAAAGAAGAAAATCAGTGTGTGAGAGGCCAGGTGATCTTCCACAATGTTTCCTAAAAAAAAAGAAGTAGTGATTATTTTACTTACTTAAAAAAAGATGAATGTTACTTCAACAGTCAGAGATTGCTTTGGGCGATCTAAACATTATTAAACGTCCCCCCTTTATGTCTGCTTTTTACTCATGCCTGGCTTTCTGTCACATACTGGTCCTCCAAAGGAAAGCAATAGAGTCAATTAGACTCTTTTGCTAAAATAATAGATTCCTATGCGTGCACAGAATGGTTTTACTCCAGCCAACATACCTAGAGCTTCTCTCTCCAGCTGGACTGGGCATCCTCCCAGCTTTGCCAGAAAGACACACACACATCCACGCATGTTTGCCTGGTCCCTCTGTAGAAGCTCCATCCATGTTGCAAGTACAGGCTCCACATTTGGAGCAGTGTTCCCCACACTATTTTATGCTGATAATTTTTCATTTCTACATTGTCTGCATTTGCCAAAAGGCCTTTCTGCTTAATTAGGGAAACAGGTTTGGGGAATAAAATTGCCCGAACCAACAGAAAATAATTTCATCTCAAATGCAGAGTTTTAGGAAAATTGTCTGATCATCTCTCTCTTTGGCTTCTACCTCCAGCAGCCCCCTGCCAATATGTGTCCACTGGGAAGAGTAGTTTAAAAGACAGCAGGTAATTAAGATGTTTTTGGCATTGAGTAGAAGTTCCACGTGGTTTTTCATAGTACAATGGGTTGGAAAGCATCCCCATGTGGCATAAGGATCACCCACAACTGTCCAGTAAACTTGAAAATCCAGTTAATTTTTTAAAAAACATTATAGCATTTTATCGTGGAAAACAACCTTTACAATTTAGCTTAATCCCCTCGTTTTACAGATGAGCAAACTGAGGCATGAAGGACTCATCTGACTTGCCACATAACAACTCAGTGCCAGCAGGGAGAATAAAACCAGATGCCCTGGCTCCTGACTTCAGCCCTTGTTCTAATTCACTGGAGAATTAAGTCTGGTTGTATTTTATTTCACAATTGTAAAACATATATACATTTAAACATGCCAAAACTTGCTTAAGGAAAAAACATTAATATTATGAGCACAATTATACTCATAATTAGTATAAAATTACTATGTAGATTACTATAACACAATAATATTCATATAACATAAAGTTAGTGTGACAGTAAATAAAAAGCAACTTAAAAGTGGGAAACGAGAAGGGGAAAGCGAATCAATGTAGCATGACCTGCAATCATTTCATTCGTGCATGCATTTGTTTATTCAATAAACACAGAACTTGTATCAGTCTTTGGTTTATTGACAATGAGATAAAGACAAATACAACAGTTCTAAGGCCATGTTTTAGCCAGGGAAACAACACAAAAGCAAAGATATCTGGCATAAGATATGTGCACCATAACATTGGTGTCCACAATATGCTATAGAAACGAAGAGGAGGAGACACCCTCCTGGGATGCATCTTAGGAAGGAAATATTTATGCTGGCTTTTCAATAGTTTAGATCCATCGTTTGAACATTCCATGGGCACCTGTTTCTCACCTGGTGCTAAACTGGGAAGAAGATTAAAATATAGTCTCTGCTTTCAAAGACCTTACAATCTAGGTGGGGAGGTGGAGACTTGGAAAGTCACTTTTATACCAGGCATCTCCCCAGAAAGACAGCCTGCAGCACAGCTTGCGAGAGAGTTTCAGAAATGCTGCTCAGTGAAACAGCAGCCCCCATTGTGTCCTGAAGAATACAGAGCTGTGAACTAGGCCACGCCTGCTTCTTCCCGAGGAAGAATGAAGAGCAAAAGGAGCTGCAAGCCTTTTAGAAACTCTGGGAGGAAAATGGAAGAAAAGAAGCAGAAGAAACCTGACAGTGAGGATAGCAGGAGCAATGGAGAGCATTCCGAGGATGACACTGAGTGACTGAGGTTTCAGGTGGACAAGTAAGATTTATATCTGTATTGTCCATTTAAGTTGCTTATAATGGAAATACCTGAAACTCGGTCATTTATTTAAAAACTGATATTTATTGCTTACAATTTTAGAGGCTGGGAAGTCCAAAGTCCAGGGAACACATCTGGTGAGAGCTTCCTTTGGTGGTGACTGCAGCGACACAGAGTGTTACATGGTGAGAAAGGCGGAAGCAACAGAGAGAGCTAACTCCTGACTCCGTCCTCTTTTAAAGCCATCAGAACCACACCTGTGACCACCATTAAACCATGTATGGATTAATCCATTTACTTGGGCATGGTTCTCATAATCTAATCACCTCTTCAAGACCCCACCTTTAATTACCATAGTAGGATTTCTCACCCTCTTAACACTGTCACAGTGAGGATTATGTTTTAGGGGAACATTCAATCCACACCAATACTTTAAAATGATACAATCACGGTGGCGAACACATACATTTGGGGGAGTGAGAAGACAGCTTTTAACCAGGACAAATTGATGTTAAAAAGTTCCTGCTTGTAGATGATATGATCCTATATATTGAACAGCCTAAAGCCTCTACCAAAAAACTCCTACAGTTGATAAATGATTTCAGTAAATTTGCAGGATACAAAATCAACACACAAAAATCAGTAGCATTTCTCTTCTCCAACAGTGAACATGCAGAAAAAGAAATCAAGAAAGCTAGTCCATTTGCAACAGCCATAAAAAAAATAAAACATTTAGGAATAAAGTTATCCAAGTATGTGAAAAATCTCAACAAAGAGAACTACGAACCACTGTTGAGAGAAATTAAAGAGGACACAAGAAGATAGAAAGATATCCCATGATCTTGGATTGGAAGAATTAACATTGTGAAAATGTCCATATTACCCAAAGTGATCTACAGATTCAATGCAATCCTCATCAAAATTCCAATGACAATTTTCTCAGAAATGGAAAAAAACTATCTAGACATTTACATGGAATAACGAAGACCACATATAGCCAAAGCAATCCTGAGGGGGAAAAAAAAATAAAGCTGAAGGCATAACACTACCTGACATTAAGCTATATTGCAAAGCTATAAGAACCAAAACACCATAGTACTGGAATAAAAACAGACACATGGATCAATGGAATAGAATAGAGAACCCAGAAATCAACCCACACACCTACAGCCATCTGACCTTTGACAAAGACACCAAGCCTATACACTGGGGAAGAGACTGCCTCTTCAGCAAATGGTGCTGGGAAAGCTGAATATTCATATGTAGGGGAATGAAACTAGACCTGTACCTCTCACCATATACCAAATCAACTCAAAATGGATTAAAGAATTATATATACACTCTGAAACAATAAAACTCTTTAAAGAAAACATAGGGGAAATACTCCAGGAAGTAGGAGTGGGTATAGCCCTCATGAATATCACCCCAAAAACCCAGGCATCCAAATGAAAAATAAACAAATGGGATTATAATCAAACTAAAAAGCTTCTGCTCCACAAAATAAGCAATCAACAGAATGAAAAGACAACCAACAGAGTGAGAGAAAATATTTGCAAAATATACATCTGACAAAGGATTAATATCCAGAATATACAAGGAACTCAAACAACTTTATAGCAAAAAAAACCCCCCCACAAATAACCCAATTAAAAAATGGGCAAAGCAGCTGAATAGGCATTTCTCAAAGGAAGATATACAAATGGCCAACAGACACATGAAAAAATGCTCAATGTCTCTCAGCATCCGGGAAATGCAAATCAAGTCCACTTTGAGATACCATCTAACTCCAGTCAGGATGGCTAATATCCAAAAGACTGAGAAAGATAAATGCTGATGAAGTTGCAGAAAAAAAGGAACTCTCATACACTGTTGGTGGAGCTGTCAAATGGTGCAGCCTTTATGGAAAATGGTTTGGAGGTTCCTCAAACAATTACAGATAGATCTACCATATGACCCAGCTATTCCACCGCTGGAAATATACCCAGAGGAATAGAAATCATCATGTTGAAGGTATACCTGTTCCCCAATGTTCATTGCAGCACTATCTACAATAGCCAAGAGCTGGAACCAGCCTAAATGCCCATCATCAGATGAGTGGATAAGGAAACTGTGGTATATCTGCACAATGGAATACTACTCTGCTATAAAAAAGAATGAAATACTGCCATTTGCAACAACATGGCTGGAATTCGAGAAAATTATCTTAAGTGAAACAAATCAGGCACAGAAAGAGAAATACCACGTGTTCTCACTTATTTGTCTGAGCTAAAAATAAATAAATAAATAAACACATAGACAAATAAAGGGTGTGCGTGGAAGAAGACACAACAATCACAACAATTCCTTGAACTTTTTAAGACAAGTGAACAGATATGATATGGGGGGGAGGCAAGAGAGGGGGGGGAGAGGAATGGGTAAAGGGTCATGAAAATCAACTACAACGTATATTGAGAAGTTAAAATAAAAAAAATAATCAATACAGTATAAAGGTTTCTTGGAGTTTTATATGACAACAGAACAATATTAACATGACAGAACCTTCAAAAGCCACTTCACTGCAACCTTTTGAGTAGGTGGGGAAAAGAGAAGCATATATGGAAAATTAAAATACTTTCTTTTTTTATGACAAAATCATTGTTTTCTTCTATAATTACAACAGCAAGATATATATGCCTGTGTGTGTATATACACACATATGTGTGTGTTCTTTGATTTTAGAAAAAGTAAGTTTTCCTTTTAATACAGTTTTTATATAGTGTACATATACCATATAGGCAATTTGAAATGGAAAATATTAATCATTAATAAAGAAAGAACAATAAATAACTCACGCTAGGGAAAAAAAAACTATGAATTAGGGCAGTATCAATAGAGATGACAAGGAAAGGAGAGATTTTAATTTCAAAAAATTGGTGGTGATGGGTAGCATGAAGGAGACAGGATTTCAGAAGCTCTGCTACATTTCTCAGTTGAGTGATTAGGTAGATATTGGTGTCATCTGCTGAGGTGGTAAAAAACAAAAGTAGATTTGGAGCTAAGATAAAGGGTTTAGTGATGAAATCAAGTGACAGCAACTTATGACTTACTGCAATAAATTAAGAAAAAAGGTTTACAATGCAAGGTTCTGTTCATTTACTACAAGGAATTATTATCAATAGAAGTAAGGTTAAAGATTAATTTTGATAATTATTACATTAAACATTTTGCTAAGAATTCCCTACAAGTGCCCAGTCTCATTGGATAATGCTATTATCCAAGCTCAAGAGGTGCCTTCAAAAAAGATCATTGATAATAAATTGCATGAGAACAGACAAATCCCAAGTTCCTTCCAGTTCCACACGTTTTAATGTTGTGAATTTTAGTGTAATCTATGTATTTGTAAATTGGCTGTACCTGTATGATATAAGTCTTGGAAGCCCCTCGAAAGACCTTGTCCCACTCCCTCATTTTTCATAACTGAAGTTCTCTCGGTCACAGGATTAGGAGGGGGAAAGACAGCCCCAGCTGCCCTGCGGCCCTCCAAGAGTCTCCAGGCTCCAAATTAAACATCTCCCCGAATGATTCCTGGATGTCACCAGGGTTTGTCTCATTCAGGCTCACAATCCGCCCAGCTTCCTGAGGTGCCACCATGCCCTCCTCACCTCTCTGGCTTCTGGTGAGGATTTTTGGCCATGCTTCCGCAGTCCTGGAGCATCCATCATGCCTCTAGGAAAGTGCTTCCCAGCTGTTGGCCCTGTCTTGGCCCCAGTAGGACCATGCTGTCCGTTGCCTTCTGCTGAGGCCCAGGTGCTACATCCTCAGCCTGAATCTGCCGCAGCCCTTCTGTTCTCTTCTGCCGCTCCTCCTGTGCACACTCTGTTGTGTGAGGCCCAGAAAGCAATGCCACAAGTTCCAGCATTTTTCTGAGAACCTGTATTAGTCTGTTTCTGTTGCTTATGACAAAATACCTGGAACTGGGCAATTTGTAAGAAAATGAAATGTGTCGTTTACAGTTTCAGAGGCTGGGAAGTCCAAGGTCCAGGGAACACATCTGGTGAGGGACTTCCTTGCAGGTGGCTTCAGCCACACAGGTTATCACATTGTGAGATGGTGGAAGCAGAGAGATAGAGACTGTCACGTGTTCTCCTTTTCAAGCCATCAGAACCACACCCATTGTTCCAAGAATGGATCAACCCATTCACGAAGGGACAGTCCTCACAATTAATCACCTCTTCAAGGCCCCACCTTTCAATTATCATAATAGGATTTCCCACCCTCAACAGTTACAGTGGGGGTTATGCTTTAATGACCTTGGGGGTCTACTCAGTCCACTGAAGAAGCCGTTCAGCCCGCATTTACCAGTAGCCACTCACAACCTCAGACAGGAGTCATGAAGACAGGTGAGCTCAGGAACCACTCTGACCTATGCTGAGCCTTTACATAGATCCAGGTTATGGGCCTGCCTCCCTCTTTACTTGGAATGAGCATGGTCTACCTCACAAACATCACTATCTTCAACAACCAAGCAACCTTGACCACTGGCCCCCTTAGTTCCCTGAACTGTAAACTTGGGCAGGCTGTGACTCCTGCAAGTCTTTGCTCAAAGACCTCGGCAAGGTACTCGCTGACCACCACTAAAAATGCAGACCCTCCCCTCCGTGCTCTATCTTTTCTCCTCCCTTGATGCTTACATAACACCTGCTAGCATTTCTCCATAAATTAAATTATTTATTCAATTATCATATGGTCCTCTTTCTAGGATGTAGGCCCCATGAAGGCAGGGATTTGTGTATGTTTTGTTCACTACAGGATCACCATTGCCAAGAAGAGTGTTTCAAACACCACTAAATGTTCAATAGATGTTTGTTGAATAAATGTACTAATTAGTGATGATAGAATGAAGCCCCACAGGAGATAAATACATTAAATTTATGTATAACATCTTAGAGTTCACCACTGACTTTCAAATGCATTGCCTCTTTGATCCCATGAGAACCCTGTTAGGCAGGCAGCTTGTCTTAATGACACCAAGTTCATGAGATTTGGAAAGGGTTCACAACTCACCCCAAGTTCCACAGCTCTGGATAAATATTCGGCAGGTCCACACCTTGAATTTAGGTCTTCTAAATCCTATCCCAGATTTACTTGGTTCAAATGATCGTGCCCTAAATGACTTTGCAAACATCATGCGGCTAATTCATCAGTGGCTCAACTTGGGTGCCCAGCCAAACATACTGGTGTGGATTCATCACTCCAGCCTGCTTGTTAGGAGACTCACAACACCTCAATCCAAAACCGGTGGGATAAATGATATTTTCCAGAAGGCATCTTACCCAAACATTCAGAAAACACGTGATAAAAGGAGGTGTTATTTGAAATAAAGAGTTGTTTTTGATGACACCCCAGTTGCATGTTTATTACCGTCTTAAATATCATTTATGACTGATCTGTAATATCAGCAGCTGTGGTTAGGGAAACTAGTGCCATACACAGCATTGCTAAGATATGTTTCTGTTTATTTTTTAATTTCCTAAACAAATTCTCAATTGTAAAATTTGACTTTCCTGAGTGACTCTGCCTCCTACCTGGGACAGTTTCCCAGCCTGGAAACAGGAATTTTGGAAATTTGGAAGAATATTTCCTTCCAAATATCTTTGGATACTTGGATATTTCCTTCCAAATATCTTTCACAAGGAGATCTTGATCCAAGAGAATGTGGGTGGCAAGTTATTAAAAAACATCGTAACGTTATGTTGATTTTTACCCTTGTTGACTTCACATAAATAACCTCCATTCTTTGGAAGAGAAAGATTAAATCCTTTGAGCAAGCCAAGTTAAGAGTACATTATATTGATTTTTTAGCATTTTAATTTATAGGGTGATTGATTGGGATAAAAGGATTTATATTTTCTGTCTGGGCTTCCCTCATCCTAAAATACCCTCAGATATAAGATGTTACATCTCAATTGGGTTCTTCTCCTAAAACCTGCTAATAACTTTTTAAAAAAAATCATGGCATATAGGCTTGTGTGGTCTTTTTATAGTTTGCTGTGAAGGATTTTAGTTGTCTCTTCAACCTTTTTACTGGTCTTTCCATTTCTAATTTCAAGGTTTAAAAGTTACTTTTGAGAGCCAAAAGAAAACACAGTTAAGTCGAGGATGAAAGAAAAGGAGAGATATGGTACTATAAATATAAATGATTGCCAGATTAAGTCTGGCAGAGCTGTTTTCTCTTGCATCAGCATTTTACAGCTTTGCTGAATAAAGACAGTGTCCTCTGGTACTTGCTGCCTAAGCCTGTGCTTTTATGGGGCCCTTTCGGGGAAAGCACATAAACTTCACATGCCTTCTTAGGAAGCCTTGTCCACGCCTTTCCCACACTGTACTAATAAGTTGGGTGGAGTCTGTCCTAAAAAAAGAGTAGTGATTGAAGTGTGCATGTGTATGTGTGTGTGCATGCACACGTGTGTTTGTGTGTGCTGAGAACATGTTGATTGCTTTTTATTGAGGCTGGTTATTGCTCTGCCTACGTGGTGTATAGACTGTGACCTACACAGGATGGATGAGCCAACAGCATCACTGAAGACAGCTTCCGATGGCAGTGACACCTCCACCTGGGGAGCGTGTACACAGAGCAGTCTCAGCCTGGGCTCAGTGGCGATAGAAGCCCAAGCAGGTAATTGAGGGATGTGGAGACGAGGAGCTCCTGCCACCTTTTTGAATATCATGTACAGGGGTTATCTGTGCATGTTGCTAGGTGAACACAAACATTCACCTGGAAGCTTGCACCCAGGCCCCCTGTATGCTGATCTCTGATCTGATCATGATCTCTGATCATAGGGGCTCACCAAGGTGGATGACACGTGGCTGACACTTCATGCTGTTGCTTAATAAATTCTTCATGAATATACAAACTGCCCGCCTTACAGATGTGGACATAGTGCTATGGATTCACTACCTATACACCTGATAAAACAGGACTGGAAAGATTGCCATGGTGACCTCTGAGCTGGGTGGGTCATCGCAAAGGCTGGACACCGTCAGGTCCTGTGTCTGTGTGTAAGGGGAATTACAGAATTTTAGCAAGTTATCAGTGAACTTGAAAACAATTGAGTCTGGGGTTGAAAGGTCTGGGTCCATACAGCTGGTTAATGGGAGAGCAGTTGCCGAGCCTAGACACTTCTGGCAGGTGGCTGTCTCTCCTGTGTCATGGTGAACTATATCTTAGTTGTCTTCATCCCCACCACAAACCATAGCCTGCATGCAACAGATGCTTAATAAATGCTTGACAAGTAAACAAATGAATACGTGGAAGGACGGATGAATAAATGGTGGCTATAAATATCAGTGAAATTGGTTCCTCCAAATTAGGAAATCCTACAGATCACCAAAACGCGTCTCAACTAAAACAGGACTTTAGACACTTGAGGACACTTGAAGACTATGAATTGCTAGGAATGTCACAGGGTTTTTTATTCAAGAGGTAATATCTCAAAGGTGTTCAGAACATAGACTATGAGCCAGACCTCCTGATTTCAAATCTTGGCTCGGACGCTGACAAGCTATGTGGACTTGGGGAAATTATTTGTCTTCTGGGTAAAAACTGTTTTGCCTAAAGGTTTCTTCAGACACAGTGAGCTACAACCTAACTTGATGTGTAAACAGACTAACCTGCCCTGGTAACCTAACTTGATGTGCAGGCAGACTGTCACCTACTCTGGTAACAAGTACCCAAGTCTCAGCCAATCCCAGGCAGCCAGCTGTTCTGTTCCTCACTTTCATTTTCTGTCTATAAATCTTAACCTACCATGTGGCAGCTGGGAGTTGATCTGAATCTCTTCTGATTCTGGGGGCTGCCTGATTTGCCACTCTTTCTTTGTTCAATTTAATCTCTGTCAAATTTGTCTAATTCTTTTCTCTGGACAAGTGTAAGAAATGTGGGGTCTCCTCCTGGCTCAGTGGCTGGTTCTCTTCCTGCACCTCCCAGCCTTCATCCCTCTCTGTGGAACAGCCAAAGGAGTGTGTGCTGGGGGGGATCTCTGTTGGGTGCTTACTTGAGACAATATGTGGGAAGGCAGTTAGGAAGCCTTGATAAAAGCTGATGTCCCTTCCCTCTAGCCACACAACACAGTTGCTCTACCACCTCCCTAGATTGCTCTGTATTGCTGCTGTTCAGGGAAGGCTGGTTTTGTCATCTAACAGCCCTTATAAAGAAGACCCAATCTGGGCAGGATTGATGGGGGAATTTTTGCCCTGCAAGGAGTCCCTTATGTTCCTTTTCCAAACAGGGACTTGTTCTGGCTGCTCAGAAGCAGCGTCAACTTGAAAGGTCCAGGATAACTTGAGAGCTTCGTTTCACCCTAGGGCACTCATTCCAGCTACTGAGCTGCCAGACCTCAGGAAAACAATATCAGGGGAAAACAAAAGGATTTTCTTTCTCTTTGTGTTTGTTCCCCATAGTCTAGTAAATAAGTTACATCTCTGCTAATAGAGTAAGAACAATGACCTCCACTTTTTATGCAGCACATGACAATTTACATGATGCTGTCACTTAATCCTACAATGACCCTGGAGTCAAGCTGGGGAAATATGTCTGTCCCCATTTCAGAGAGCGGGAAACTGAAGCCCTACCTGATTAGGTCTCTTGTTCAGGGTCACACACAGATTATGAAATAGCTGGCAGGAAAATTCTCTAATAGTTCCTGGTTAGTTTTGTTGATGTTGTTTGTTTGTTAGTTTCTTTAATTATACCACACTGAAATGAAAATAATTTCTTTCCTGTCTAAATGAAATTATTTTCTGAAAATCATTATAGTGGTAATAGTTGCCAATATTATATGTGCCTAGTACAAACCAGGTGCATTTTTTACCTTGTTTTTATTCTTCAGATCATTCTAGAAAGAGGTGTTAGAATGTTCCTTTTATGAAGCAAGACACTAAATCTCAGAGAAGTAGAGCAACATGCCTAAAGTCACAGAGCCAGCAAGTGAGGCAGCCTGGGATTACAAAAGAGCAGCCGCCAACCCCTGCTGTGCAACAGGGTGTGGCCAAGACCCAGGGTCATGGTTTCATGACCCCTCGGACACCTGTTGGTGTGTGACCCAAGCAGGTCTTTTGACTTTGCTGAGTGTGTTTTCTCCTCTATAAAGGCGATAATAACATCTCCCTCAGCTGCCTTACAGGATTAATGTAAGGGCTAAATCCATCCTATCGACAAGTGTTCCTTAATAAATACATATGTTGTGCCTGCTATGTGCCAGGCACCGTTCTAGGCTGTGGCAGTACAGTGGTAAGCAAAACCTCCTGGAGCTTATGTTCTAGTGGGTCAAATAAGGCAATCGCTATAAAAGTCTTGTTGAAATCAGCATATTCACAATAGCCAAAGGTGGAAACAACCCAGGTGCCAATCAGTGGATTAATGGGCAAACAAAATGTAGTATATACATACAGTGGAACATTATTCAGCCTTAAGAGGAAGAAAATTCTTATACAAGCTACAGCATGGAAGAAACATGAGGATATTATGCTAAGTGAAATAAGCCAGGCACAAAAAAGACAAATACTGTATAATTTCCCTTATATGAGGTATCTAGAGTAGTCAAATTCATAGAGACAGAAGGTAGAATGGTGGTTGCCAGGAGCTGGGTGGAGGAAAAAATGGGGATTTGTTTACAGAGCTTTGTTTTAGCAAGATGAGAATTCTGGGGATGGATGGTAGCTATGGTTGCACAAGAATATACTTAAGGCTACTCTACTATACACTTAAAATTTGGTAAGATGGTAAAGTTTATGTTATGTATATTTTAACACAATAAAAAACAGTTGAAATTTTAAATCATTTCAAATCAATGGAGCCTATTCCCTGAGCACACGGACACTGTCTTTCCTGCTGGGAAAACTCTGTTCTTTTTTACCACTCCTCTCAGTCTACACCTTTCTCCGAGACCCAGCTGAAATGTTACCACCTTTATAAACTTTTTCGATTTCCCCAGCAAAAGTAACCTTCTAACTTGAGTTACTGGGTGCCACATTCCTGGACTTGTTACATCCCTATGGTTCTTACTTTCTAACCTCACTTTCTTGGACCGTAATTCAAGTCCGTTATGAGTTTTCACCATTTACTACCTGTATTAGTCAGGGTTCTCCAGAGAGACAGAATCAATAGGATATGTTACAGTTATATGAGAGGGATTTCATAGGGGAATTAGCTCACGTGGCTATGAAGAAAAGTCCCACGATAGGCCGTCTATAAACTGGATGCCGGTAGCATGGCTCAGTCCAAGTCCAAAGGCCTCAGAACCAAGGAAACTGATGGTGCTGTTGGTGTAAGTTCTGGAACCCAAAAGCTGAAGAGTCTCATGCTCTGATGTCCATGGACAGGAGAGAAAAGTGTGTCCCAGCTCCGGTGGATTGAGAGAGAGCTTCACCTCTTTCCTCTGTCCTTTGTTCTCTCCGGACCCCCAGTGGACTGGATGGTTCCCACCCACACTGAGGGTGGGTCTTTCCCACCCAGTCCACCCAGACTCTCATACTAATCTCTGCTGGAAACACCCTCACGGACACACCTGAAAAGACAGCTTTACCAGGTTTCTCAGCATTCCTTCATCTAACGAAGTTGACATCTAGAATTAACGTTCTCACCACCCAACACAGGACTTTGAACACAGAAGGTCCTGGATGTCTAAAGGCTGAGGGAAAAAATGAACCATGAAGTTCATATCATGTCTTTTTCACGCATAGAGACTTCAAGAAACTCAGCAGGATGGTCAAGCTCAGTAAAGCCTTTCCACATGACCAAGACTGAGATCAAGGCAGCTGCTCCTGAAAAGTCAGATCTGAGAGTCAAAAGCCGCCACCAACGAGGAACTACCTCAAAAGCAACACTAGGCACATTTCATCTCATTGAAGCATCACAATTACTCTATGAAGTTTCTAATAGTATTCCTACTCTACCACTGTGTAAACATTTAGGGATATCAAAAGTCCTATCCAAAGTTCAAGCAGAAATCAATGGCAAAGCCAAGATTTGAATCAAGTGACCCCACTGCATACACTCTTACCTGCTCTTTCAAATCGCCTGTCCCTACTTCATCAATATTGCCAATGAAATAAAGAGCAACTACCTGCTGGCTGTGTGGTTGGCATCAACCTCTTCCCTGATGACTTTCTTTGAGAGGTGAGGTTAGCGTTGTAGCAGGGAAACATGTGCAGGACATCAGAGAGTATTTGACTCAAAGGTGACAGGCACCTCTTGTGTAAATCTCAGTGGTATCTTTTCTTTGTGTGTGTGTTGGGAGTGGGAAAGGGAGTACAAGGGGAGAATCCCTTCTCCATTCAGTTAATTTTAGTCTTCCATTTCTTCATTTTGTGAAAATGGCAGCTAACTTTATTAAATTTCTTACGGTTTTTAACAATTATCTTAAAATACCAAGGAGTGTTAGAAAAAAAAAACCGTAAATGGCAAAATATTCTGCACCTTAAATGTGCAAAATGTCTGGTTTTCAGCCTGGCAACCAACATAGGGAGTCAAAGCTAACAGATTTTATGATATTTGCAGAGCAATTTCAAGCTCCATCTGGGGAATTGGGGGCACCCTAAGCAAGAAGTGACAAGTGGGCTGGAATATGAACAGAGCAAAAGAAGTATCCCAGAGCCAGTGGTGGGCAGCACCATCTGACAAGCAAACCAAGGACAGTGTCAGTCAGCTGGCCAAAAGGGTTCTGCTTTGCTAGGCACCTGAGGGACCAATGTTTTATGACTGTGACAATTCAAAAGGATAGACATGCCTTGCCCTGATTCAATTATCCAAGTATGGGAGCTATTCCCTAAAAATGTCCAAGACATGGGACATGCCACTAGATAGGCTTTCATCACAGGAGTTTGCAGTTAAACTCGGCAAAATAGGCAGCTTCAGCCTCTTGGCCAAAGGTGGTTAGTGTGTTTACTCCTGGAGTCAAGTAAGAAGGCCCTGAGAAGATCTGCACCTGGCTGGGAGTTGGGCTCTTGATCACTTTTCTTCTCTAAGACCAGTCCAAATGCTATGATTCTGTTGGAAAACTTTGGCAAATTCAGTGTCTGGGCTATATCAGTGTTTCAGACCTTCAATCCAACTCTCACTACCGGTCCCCTTTTAGAGTCCATGAAATGCATTCATGAATTTATCCAACAACTATTAATTGAGCACCTAATGTATGTTAATCCCTATTCTAGACTCTGGGGTTGGGGAAGTTGAGAGCACACAGAAATATACACAGACACAAGTTTGCAAACCAGCATGAGAGAGAGAATAAACAAGTAAATCATAAAATAAGTTAGGGTTGGAAAGTACTGGTGAAAACGAGGCAGACAAAGAGAGCAGGGGATATAAGGGGGATGTTGTAGCTTTATAGGATGATCAGAGGACTCCCTTGGGAGGCAGAATTTGATCAGACTTGAAAGAAGTGGGTGGGACATGAGGTCACCATGGGAATGAGCCCCAGGACTGTGTCTGCATGGCCAGCAGGTGCAATGAGCTCACAAGGGGGCCAGTGAGTCCAGGGCAGCCTCATGAGGTCAGAGATGCAACAGGGCACAGATACTGGGGCTGTGGAGGGGGAAAGGGATTCAGACAGAGGACTGACTTGATTTGACTGTGTTTTTATGGATACCTTCAGCTGCCTGCTGTGTGGGGCTTGGCCTTAAGCCTAAGGCTTCAGAGGTAATTCCAGCAGGGGATAATGGGGACTTGGACCAGAATGATCAGAACAAAGGTGGCTAACATTTCACAATATATATTGAAAGTACAGCCAGCAGGGCTTGCTGACAGATTGCATGAGAAGATGCAGATTCAAGTCACTACCGTATTTGGCTTGACCATCTGTATAGACGGAGCCACTATTCACTGACGTGAGAAAGACCAGAGGAGATGCCAGCCCTGAAGGGCAGAAGATGAGGAATTTGGTTATGGACATGTTAAGTAGGAGATGTTTCTTAGAAATTCAAGAAAATCAAGTTGGCAAATGAACATACAAAACTGGATGTCAGGGGCAAGGTTGGAGCTAGAGATGTAAATGTGGGTGTTGTCAGCAGATCAATGGTATTTAAACACATAAAGACAGATGAGATCATGAAGGGAACAGCCAAGAAATAGAAGAGAAGAGGTCCAACGTCGAGCCTTGGGTCACTCCCAGGCTGAGTGGTTGAGGAGATGAGAGAAACCATCAAAGGATCCTGAGAATAAATGACCCCTGGCTTAGAGGCAAAACCAAAGGAACTTGGTGTCCAGGAAGCCAGTGAAGAAAGCTCTGGGGGCAGGAGCCACCAGCTGAGTCACACTTGCTGCTGAGGGGTCAGGATAAAGCTAGTGAGCTAACCATTGCAATTAGCAATGCAGCAGCCGACACGACGTGGAGATGTGTCAGGGGAGTGGTAGGACAATGTTCTGATAGGAGTGGGTTTAAGAGGGAGCCGGAGAGACAGATTAGAGATGGCAACTGGAACAATTCCTTCAGAAGTTCTGCTTTAGATGTGGAAATAAATAGGACTGTAGCTCATGGGGAAATGGAGTAAAGAACATAATTTTCTTCTTGTTGTTTGATTATTGGTCCAAGAGGGGAGAAGAAAGAGCATGTTTATGGGCTGATGGAAATGCTCCAACAGAAATGGCAAAGCTGCAGATCGGGACATGAGGGAGGAATGCCAGAGGGACTTCCTAGGACGGGCACAAGGGGTGTGATAGTGCAGGGGCCGGGGTGATCCAAGAGGGATACAAGTGTGGGCAGCTCATCGGTGATGAAGAAACAGACAGACCCAAATCCAGGCAGGGAGAGGTGTGGCTGTGGGAATTTGTGAAGATGTTGTCCTGGTTGCTTCACGTTTCCCAGCAAACCAGGACACACGGTCATTAGCTAGTTGATACTGAGGATCTGGGGGAGTTGTTGAAATTTGGGGGAGAGGGACAGGATGACATAGCTCTCTAGAATGGGAGTGTGGATGGCCCAGGCAAATGCCGGATCTCTGTGAGTGCCCACTTGAGGTTAAAGGTCATGCACTGAAAGTGGGGCCAATTCAAATGGCAATGCATCTTTACACCAGTGCTGTCGAGCTGCCCAGGTAAACAGGGATCTAAGAAAAAATAAAACTTGGAGTCTCTAAGGTTAGTAAAAACCAGAATGTACTGAAAAGAATGAAGAAGGGTAAAGCTTTTCAAAAATATTTACCTTGGTTTAGAACTTAACAGTTAATGCATACTCTGCATTCTTGAGAGTGAGTTCGTTTATAAAAACAAGTGACTTACTGATACATGTGGCCATCTCATAACAGTTAGCTCATAAATGACACTGAAGAAAATCCATCGAATGAACAATTGCTAACATGGACAGACCATCAAACCAGGCGGACGAAGGTTGTTTTTGGTTCCAGGGCTGGCCCTCCCATGCTGTCTCAGACAAATCATCTGACATCTCTGAGTTTTAGGGCTTTATTTGAAAATAAGAATAATTTAAGGAGACCAGCTATCTGGGTCTGCCCAGCAAGACCCTGGTCTTAGCACTGGAAGTCCCTGGCAAGCCCTTCATCTCAGGCCATTTTTCTGAACCGGGGAGGGAGTTGGTACTTCACGAACCTAAACTGGCTGTTATTATGGCTGACTATTCCAGGCCTGGTTCCTTCTTGAATGTTTTCCTCCCAGAGTACCTTGAAGAAAAGAGCCAAGAAGAGCCACTCGGGGCGGAATTTCCACGGCATTCAGTGAAATACGGAAAACGATACAGTGAATTTTTCATAGAGCAAAGTGTGGTCCATTGAAATGTCAATCTTTTGCTCTAAGATTATAACCTTCTGCTTTCTGATATTGAAATGTCCTTTCATTTATGAAAAGGTGACAGCTTGATTCTCAACTCCCTTATTTGGCAAAAGACGGAGTTGTCAACTTTCTGTCAGTCCCCCAACTTCTTAGGGGAATTTTACTGGGCTGTGAAATCCAGAAGGCTGAGAAACCCTGCCCTAGAGCACATTATAACCAGCTCTGGAATTTACGCTGCTTACCTGTCTGCCCCAAACACGATTCAGCCTCTCTTCAAAGCCCTAAATCGTCTCAGGTATGCTTCTGTGAGAAGCTGTGGTTGCCCAGGATTTCTGACAGCCCCTAAGATCATTCCCCCTGACACACTTGCCTTTTGAACTTTAAGGAGGTTAGGTCAGGTCACTTTCCATAAAAATACTCATTTCTTTGAAATTCTCTCTTCTTGCAGATGCAGCAAGGGCACATTCCCTGGCATTCAGAAGATGCTTTCAGAGCCAGCTCTTTGTATTTTACATTTTTTTTTCAGGTGTGTTATAAACGTTTAAGTTAATCAAAAAATATGTTAATTTTCTGCATTTAAATAACTTTAAGGTTAGCCTAAGGTGAGGGGTGGGCTCGGAATGTGATTGTGACCCTCCTGGAGACAAAATCCTTTCTTCTGACGAACCTTCAAGAAAAGGGGAGGAGAAGGAAAAAAAGCAAAAAGAAAATCCCCACACCCCTGAGAGTTTAGAGAGCTGGGAACTGCTGCGCGGTGTATATGGAACCCTCCATCTGACCTTCGGGCTGAAAGTGCCAGCGAGGTATTTTTATTATTTATTGTACAGATGAAGGTCAGGAAGTTTAAGTAACTTGCTCAAGGTCACACAGCTAGTAAATGGCTGAGATTTGAAGCCAATAAAATAAGGCCACACTCCTCCAAGGGGGTTTTCCCGTGACCTGCAACACAAATTTATCTTACGGAGTTTCCCGTTCCCTTAGTATTTTGGCATATTTCAGTTATTTGTTTTCCTCTTAAAGCAGATGGGATTGCCAAGCACTCTGAGGACAGCGAAGGTTCAAAGAACGTCTTTTCCTTTTTAAATTGTCTTTTCGATCTTGGTGTGTATGAAATCCCACAAGGTGGTGTTTCAAATTTAGCCAGTGTATACTGAATGCTTATTCTCAGTCTAGCATTTTGGAAAGCATAAGGCCTATCAACAGAAAAGGGTTTTCAAGAAGTTTAAGAAAAGTTATTTCATAGATGTTATACCCTTCCTAGTCTAGAACATCATCCAAAATGTAGAAAATCTCACTGATGAAATGCTCACCTGAGTGGGGTCCAACTGCCCAGTTTATAAAACAAAGCAGCCTGAAAATACCATGAAGTAAGACTGTTTTCTCCCTTTCCTTAATCATCGTGTTAATCCGACTAATATTACGGCGTGGTTTCTCACCATCATGTCGCTGAGGCAGCGCTCACTGTCGCTAATGACCTCCTCAGCGACAAGCACCACAGCGAACATTCCTGCAGCTCACGGAAGCCAACGTCTGTAAGAGCCTGGGATGGGCCAGGCACCCACAACTCTTTCACATGCTTATTGAATCCTCACCCTGACCCTGTGAGTCAGGGACACACGCGATCCACGTTTTACAGATGAGAAAACTGGCTCCAAAACGCTCATGGAAGCGCCCAGGAGTGCATGGCTAGCACCCGCAGAACTGACTTGAAGTTAAGGTCTTCCCGCCCCAAACCCCACTGCTCTGCAGCCCTAGAAACTGAGGAAGCTCCTCTACATGGAAATTGGGTTCTCTCCCAGCGCCTCTGATGGCCACGTCCCTGGTTCGTCCATACCTCGGTAGATCTCCTAGAGTGTTTTCCTTGCCCTCCAGCTACCATGCGAGACCCCAGGGGTCTTCTGGATGCCTCAGTGTCTGTCCTTTTTGCCCTTGTGGCCACCTCCTTCACATTCTGTTCTTCCACAATATTATTTTTTCCCAGAGCTTCTTCGTGGCTTTTGCCACAGCAATGAGCCTTTCGTACGAGGCTTCCACGTGTTCAGAGGAGGCGGCAAGAGGGTCAAGGAAAGAGGAAGGGCCCCTGAGAGAGCCTTATGAAAGGAAAGGACTGAGGAGTGGCCTGGAAGTCCCCGCCACGGTCAGAAGCCATATGAGAGTCTTACCAGTCTGCACCCAGGGCAAGCAAGGGTGGTTGATCCTATCAGGGTGCAGGGCAGGTGCATGGACAGTGGCATGAGTTCTAGACACACGGTGGCTCTCTCCTTGTCCTCATAGAGGGGTCCTGGCACAGGGCATCTGGTTTTTAACAAGCAGTCCAGGTGAAGCAGTGGCAAGTGCTGAGCACAGCAACTTTCTGAAACACTCAGGCCCAGGCCCACAAGAAGCCTGAAAATCAGAATGACCAAATACATTGAGTGTGATCCCAGAGCAGGTGGTTCTTTGGACAGCTTTAACAAGGAAGAGCTGGTATGGGAGGAAAGAAGACTTTGACAGCTATTTCCGGATCCCTGGGCTGAGAGTCAGGCCCGGGAGCCCCAGTTTTCTCATCCGTGCCATGGATTTTACACCTGCTCTGCAAGTTTGTCATGAGCATGAGAGAAACCCCTTTGCATGAGACCTGACTTATAGAAGCTCCATCATAAGCCTTCACAAATGAATGAAAAACATCAAGTGCTCCATGAATGGTATCATGATGAGTAAAATTTAAAATTATTAATTATTAGCTATATTATTATTAATAATGTGATGGGACATCCAAGGGTATGTTTGTTTATATTTGAGAACTAAAACAGAAAAGTCTGTTAGAGAAACGAAACAGAGCTTTGTGTGACACTGACAATGATGGGAACAAAAAGAAATATTTTGCCAAGATCTCCCACAGTTGAGAAGCCAGGGCAAAGGCACAAACTCACATCAAGAATGGGCTTCTCTGGGTGTGTTCACATACCAAGAGTCTAACTGCTGGAGGAGTTTTGCCCTGTCAGAGAGGAAGAAGAAAAATCCCTCATCTTGTTTTGGCTTGTGCAACCAGGGCAGGTTGGGATTTGGGAAAGAAAGCCTGTATTTACTCCTGCCTTTAACATGATTTACTGTGGCTGACAAGCCAGCCTAAGACTAGGAGCTCTGTCCATGGAGGCTTCCTCCTATCCTGCCACTCCCGCTCTGCAAAGACCAGAGATCATTGCCTGTCGGAGAGGTTCCAAATGTAATCCCCGCATCTCTCTCAGACTTCCCTTGAGCAGGTGGAGAACAAGCCATTGCGGTTTAGGATACTTCCTGGACGTGGGGCAGCCAGCCCCCTGGTGTGAACAGAGGTGGTGAGAGATGAAGCCAGATTAACCACAGATAAACTGCCATTTGGAGAGTTTACTCCTGAGAAATTAAAAAAATGCATGCATGTTAGAGCTCTCTCGATGGAAACATGGGCTTTCAAGTCACAGCAAATGAATTACTCTCTATCTGGGGAAAGAGATCTGTATTTTCAAGGTCCAAAGACATAAAACTGAGAAGAGAAACATTTTTATTTATTTTTCTCCTCTTAGGTCCATAGTGTGAAAACTTGGCCACACTCTTACTTAACCGAGAAATGGAACTTCAGGTTTTTACCTCTCTATTCCATATAATTTCAGCTGTCTTCATGGTTCTCTAGAGAAATGAGTTTTTTGTTCCCTTATTTATTTAAGCAGACAATCATTTGTTCTCTCATTCATTCATTTACTTAACAGATATTCTTTGAGTCAGGTTTGTGCTAGCTGCGGGGACTTCACTGATACACGTGAAAGTCGTGGGCTGGTGCCTCTAAGCTCCCATTTTGCTAAAGGAGATGGGCACTACATTCAAGGTGATCAGTGAAAAGACAAAACGAGGGCAGGTTCTACAGAAAGTCTGAACAGGAATGTCCAGTCCAGTCAAATGGAGGGCAAGGCGGGGGTGGCACAGATTGGAGTGTTTGGAGAGGAATAACAAATAAGACTCGAAAAATAAATATATTGTCACATGTTAGTCAGTCTGTAGAGAAAGAGAATAGTGAATTCTCACCCTTAGCTTCTGAGTTACTAAAGAGGTTCGTCCTGTGGGAGCAAGGCTGAATTACGGGAACAATGCCAGAGAGTGAGCTGAAGCCAGACGGCAAAGGCACTACGGCTCCTAAAAACCTAATGAGGGAGTTTGGACTGAGGGTAATGAAGAGCCTTTGCTTGATTAGGTTTGCATTTGAGAGATCACTCTGCAGCAGAGCAGGGGGGGGACTGGAAGCAGCAGAGCAAGATTGCAATCAGGGTGAAAAGAGATACCTGCGACTGCACACGGGAGTGATGCGGAGGTAAAGAGAAGTGAAGGGGACAGGAACAGGAGCACAGCAGAAGAGCCTATGCACAGGGCCTGGGGGAGTCTCAGGCAGCTACTGGGTCAGCTAACCACATAGGTCAGCAGGAGATCTGAGCTGCTCAAGCTTGTTTCCCAGGCTGCTTTCAGGACTCCTAGGTTCCAGGTTTGAGCAACTGGGGGTGGGATGGGGGAGGCCATTTTGGGAGGCAGGCAACAGTAAAGAAAACACCTATTTTTCAGGAGACGGAGACATTGGTGATAAGCTCAAATTTGACTATGCTGAGTTTGGGGATGCCCTGGAGAAATCCAAGAGGAGAGGACCAACAGGCCATCAGAGCTATTCATCTGGAACCCAGGAACAGAGAGGGCTGAGCTGGGAGTAGCTCTGTGGGAGGAGTCAGCTGGGTGGGAGAATGTGTTAAATGACATGAGAAGCCCGGGGCAGGATTTTAAAGGAAAGCTGCTTTTAAAGACCGAGCAGAAAACAAAGAAGCAATAAATGGGCCTGAGAAGAAAGTAAAAGATAAGCAGAGGATAGTCAAATGAAAGTCGAAACAGGGAAATCAGTCAAAGTTCACAGCACCCAAGGAAAAGGATTTAAAAGTACCCCTTGGGCTCTGGCACACAGAGGAACCTCCAGCCCCTTTGGCAATAACAGTCTCAGTGCACAGATAGAAACAGAATGTCAGGTGGAGAAGTGAAAACAGAGTGTGGAGCACATTGTAAAAATGTCAGAAGGGGACCAGAGTGGATGAATGTGGCATCTAGAAGAGGAATGAGTTGGAAGGAGTTTTTCAGTTCTTGTATTTTCTTTCTTTCACATTTGCAGACACTTGAGCAATGTGCAGGAAGGAACCAGCACAAAGGGAGAAGCTGAATAATGACAGTGTGAGGTGGCCCAAGTGTCACGGAAAGTGGGATTTGGACCCCAGGTTGGAGAATCAGCCCTTCACTGGAGAAGAGATGCTGCTCCCTTTGCAAGAGAAAAAATGAAGCAAAAGATGCCTAAGATGCAAATCAGTTTGCAGTCTTTGGGAAAATAGTTGGACAGAAATTTTACGTACAGTTCCCAAGTTCTGTGACCCAGCTGGGAAACAGGTGGCCAGCTCTAGGGCTGGACGATGATGGAGATGTTGTGCAAGGTCCCGGGGGAGAACAGGAGTGAACACCGTCCAGGGGTGTTGCGGAGTGGGCGTTGCTGCGGGCAGCTGGCAGAGCTGCAGAAACCCACTGTCCTTCCAGCCTTCCCGGGAGGCAGGAGACAGGCTCTTCACCCCAACCGGGATTCTGTGGATATTTCCTTTTAGTAATGATGATAATTTCCAAGAGTCAAGCTCTTCATAGTGAACACAATCATGTTGCTGCCTGGTCCAATCTCCAACCCTTAGTTCCAATAAAAAGGAATAGATTGACATGCTTGTGAACTTGTAGCATGATGTTTTGAAACTGGGTAAACACCCTCTCAATTCTTTTCAAGAAAAATCAGTAGATTTTTGAAACTCTTGATAATACATATTGAAAAGTTCTATCCCTGAATCATTTCAGCTTCTAAATCAACAACATGGTTAACTCTCAAATTTTATGTCCTATGCATTGCAAGAAAGGACACTGCACTCATTAGCTGACCTAAGATGTTTGCATCTAAGAAGCTGGGGAGCACAAAGTCACAGCTCAAGAACTTAACCTCGGTAAGAAGCACGTGATGCTTTGAGCATCATTTTGCAAGTGATGCTTTGAGCATAGTTCTCTTTGTTCAAACAGAAACTCAGTTAATTAAAAAGATCAAAGTAATAGCATCACCAATAGAACTAGCCACCCCTCTGTGCTAACCCACCCAGCTTCCCCTATAGTGCAGGAAGGGATTCTCTGGAAATTGAAGGGCCCAGAACGTCACAGTTTACAACCATTGATTTGTGATACTATCCGCACTGGGCTCCAGCATGTGTTCCTCACCGTAGGGAAAGGTGCACCTGCTTTAGAAGCCATTCTAAAATAGGACACTTGCCACTGGCAGAAAGAGTTTCACCTGCATGGCCTCTGAGCTGCACCGTAAGGGTGCAATACTTGGAAAGGATGATTGCAAGGTGAGAATATGCTGCAGACTAAGGGATATACATTTTAAAAAATCAAGCCCCCAAACATGATTTATATTTTGTATCTCAATTTGTGAAACATTCCATGTGATTTGTCATCAACTATGAACACTTGTAATTTGCTCTGATTAATATGATCATAAACACAGATTTTCTGTGAGGTTTTTGTAATAATAAAGAATCTTAGTATTTCTCTTTAAATATTGATTAATTACTGTATTATGTTGAAATATTGCTCAAGAATATCTCAGCATAGGATTTTTTTAAAAATAAAAGTAAGGTAATAATACACATTTCAAAGGTAGCTAGCACTAACATTCAGCATTCTCCTTTAAAGGAGAGTGAAAGCTGCCTGTTTTGGAGAAAAGATTGAGTCTGATCACGAGCAAATGGCCATTCCCTTCAATGTGATTGTAATTACTTTATTTTTCCTGGTCATTTTCTTTTCATTGCCAAAGGCATGGTCAGTATAACAGATGAGGTTTAGAAGTGGACTTTGTTTTTCAAAGTTCAGGAAATTGCCAGAAAGGTCACAGAAAGGAATAAAAGAAAATGAAAGGAACGTTTATGGATTCATATAGGATGCTCCACAAAGAGTCAGGAGCTAGCCTTTGGTAGTTGTATGTGGCACCAAAACAGATCCCTCTGTACCTGCTTCCATTTCTGTCCTCACCAGATCCCTGCCAGGTGGGGATCACAATCCTCATTTGACAGATGAGGACACCAAGGCTCACCCAGCCAGATTAACCACCACATAGTGGCAGAACCAAGATATGTTTAACACCAAGAACTTTCTCAATAACATGCTGCCTTCTTTATCTTAGCTCACTTAATCCTACAAGCAACCCTGCCAATTAAGAACAACTCTACATGTTTTTGTGCAGGCAGCCTGAATGCATTCTTTCTTTGTATTTAATATTCAGCTTGAAACACAACTTTCCCTGGAAGTCTTCTTTGGTTGCCTCTGCCTTCCCAAGTTTATTTAATCTCTTCGGTTGTCTCACATACACCTCTGTGGATCTACACCATTTTCAATTAGTTTATGTGTCAGTCTGTCTTCTACTTCAGCCTGCAAGCTTCTTGTGGACACTTGCACACTTAGAGATTTATGAATGAATGAATGAATGAATATATTTATTTTGAAATAAAATACACAAAATTCAATAATAAGAATTAGACAAAAATTTATTTACAGATGAATTACTAGAACCCAATACAGAAACAGCTTGTCTAATGATAGCTGAAAAGCACCGCAAAGTATAACTCGGGGTGCCATTTTTTCATGGATGAATCCTCAAGCAGATTCCAAAGTACTCGGGTACTCTTCAGGAACAAGCTTCGTGCTTATGATTACCTTTCAACAGCTCACTGTAGGGACCTGGTTGGCTGTATACAGTGAAATGGAGAAAGCAGTGAACCTAGTTCTAGTCCGTGAATCAAGCTGATAACTATTCAGATAGTGCTTTCTCCTCTTGCTGCAACCCATGTGCCGTATTCTTTTACGAATGTTGACTAATTGCGTAATGCCAGTAGAACGCTGTGAGAAAATGTGGGTCATTAGCTTCAGCAAATCTTAAATACGAAAAAAAAAAAAAAGGCTAAAGAAGGCAAGAGAAATGGAATGCCCATTGTAAAAACAAAATTCAAAAGACATCGCATCTTCCTTTATACCCCCAAATTGGCCAACAGAACAATAAAATACCTAATCTACCAAATTTTTATTAAATCGATGATATTGTTTCTAAGGAAATACCTGGTCAATTTTTAGATAGCTTTGGTTTGTAAGTGTAACTGTAATACAGTATTAAGCCTTTGAAAGTCTAAGTAATGGGCTCTGAATTCTTCCGTGCAAGGTTAATGTTCACTTACGCTCTAATTTTTCTGTAACATTTACTCTATAATGTGCATGTGCAGTTAAATCATAAAACCTGCTGCTGTTTTCCTGCTCCTGGAAATAAATGCCTCTTTTAGGGAAAACTCTTACACTTTTAATGTCAAGCACCATGCAGTTATACCTTACAAATGAGTAATAATTGCTAGAAACATGAATGCCTCTTCAACAAAGATTGCTATAGGAGGCAGGGTTCTCTCTCTCTCTCTCTCTCTCTCTATCATATATATATATATATATATATATATATATATCATGATGATGTTTTACAGTTTCCACAAAAAGCAAGCAGATGCCTGGCCTGTTTTTGCAAAGTAGACACTTTAACACGCACAAATGAGAAAAAAGAAGTGAACTCACTTTACATTTCCTAGAAGCTCACCACAGAGACCAGGTGATCGATGCAGGGAAAGAGCAATAGATTTTTAAGTAGCCTTGTTAAACACACACACATGAGCATGCAAGAACTAAGAAGTAGTGGAGCTGAGCAGGAGGCAATTTAACCTAAAATCTATGAAGAAAATCACCACTCTAGTTGTCTCAGCAAAGACTTTGGAGAATCCCGACTTACCAAAATTCCTCTCACAGGTGGCCCTCCTGCCAACTCAAGCACAGTCCTGAATTTTCACCAGGAAAGTGGAGCACCTACAGTGCCCATGGCCACAACCCTGGAGGCAGTAAATTAGCTTGGAAATAAGACTTTAGCTGCTCCAGTTTCCGGGACAATGGCCCATCTCTTCCCAGGGACCGCATCGATTTCTCAAGTATTCACCTTGGTTGTAAAGTATTTTAGGACTTGCTCTGCATCAAACTGATCCTCCTATTCTATGGTCCTCCTTGTTCACTGGTGGAGAAGAAATGAAATAGCAAAAACTTGGTAAAAAAAAATAAATAAAGTGAAACAAAAGCTAAGCAGGAAGCGGGAGGCGAATCCACTGCACTATGACCAGGGCTTCTGGGTTTTTAGCACATGGGCTGTGGGACGCCGCCTTTTGCAGCCACGTGGGGACACTGCAGAGCTCGGCACCTGCTCCTCGTGGATGGTGAGTGTCCATTTCTCTCCTGCCCTAACAGAGCTCACCTGCACACTGGCCTTGTAGTACTGGATGTGTTTACACCCAGGTCAAGAGGGTGCAATGAAATGAAACTGTAATGTAGAGCTACTGCAGCTTCTGATAAAAGCCACTACATCAATATGCATCGAGGGGTGACATGGCCTCATGTGAGAGTTGGTAGTACAGGCCATCGTGGCATGGGAAAGCCTAGACTTGTGGCCAGGATACAACTTCTTGCAAATGTGACATGTCACTGATTCCCAGTGTCACCTGGTTTACCTGCAGCCAGACCCTGGAATGACAGGAAATAGTGAGTGCCAGAGCTGGGACCTGCAGAAGACACCATACCACACTGACTTTTTTAAGGGCCAAGTTGCAGCAGGGGCCTTCTCGCCCCAGGGCTGGTCGAAAGAACCCACTCAGCCTGGCCCCCAAGCCCACAGACGAGTGCTCTGAGGGCCCAGGTTTAGGCTGGGTGCCTCAGGCTAGGAGCGGGATTGGGGCTACTACAGGAGCAACACTGTTCGGCATGCATGAGGACCAGCTCACTGCTTGGTCTTACAGTGCCCCACTGCCAGTCTCCACACTGGCCTTCCACATCCTTGGGCCCCTCTAGGGGCTTTCAGAGGACTCTCCATCCCTGTAGGATCAAATGTCAAATTTTTCTCCTCATCTTCTCTAGTCCCTGCCTGTCATTGCCTCCCAGACCGAGTGCCTTCCCAAGGTGCCATCAGCTCTGGCCCCCTTTTCAGACTCAGCTGCTACTCTCCTCCCTGCCTGAGCCCCTCTGAGCCAGACACATCCCCAAGGCCTATCAGATGCCTTGTTCCCCTGAACTTCCATGCCCAGGGTCAAGGAAGACCCTCTGCTGAGACTGTCCTTTCTACTCATCCTCCTGGGCATCTTTGAAGGACAAGGCCCAGGCTCCCTGTGTCAGTTTGCTGGGACTGTTGGGCTTAACAACAGAAACTTGTCGTCTTGCAGCTGGGGAGGCTGGAAGTCTGAGATCCAGGTGTTGGCAGGGTGGTTCCTTGAGGCTGTGCGGGAGGTCTGTTCCAGGCCTCTTCCCCAGCTTCTGGTGGTTGCTGGCATTCCTTGGCATGTGGCAGCATCATCCCAGTCTCTGCCTGCATCTTCTCGTGGCACTCAGCCTGTGTGCAGGTCTATGTTCACGTTTCCTCTTTTTATGAAAACACCACTCATATTGGTTTAGGGCCCGTCCTAATGACCTCATCATAATCTGATCATCTTCAAAGACTTTGTTTCCAAATAAGGTCGAATTCACAGGTACTGGGAGTAAGCAATTTTCCATATCTTTTTTCTGTGGGGTGGGGGAGTCATATTTCAACCCATAAATCCCTCTCTTTGCTGTTCACACTCCACCCTGTACCCCCGGGGCAGAGCCACGTCCCTCCGTGGGGCTCAGGTGGCCATGTGTAATTGTGCTGCACCCAGACTCACAGAAGTTTGGGCCATCTCATTCTGTGACCCCTGCCCACTTCTCTGCAGGCCCCTCGAGGACAGGGAGGGACAGTGAAGACCCATGTGCTGGGTTCCCACAGGGCCTCAGAGGAGGTGCACAAAAGAAAGATGATGGCCAGATTGACGCGTGGTTCTGAGTCTTTCCATTCTTCTGATTCATTGGTGTCACATCCTCTCTGAGATTATAATTCTTTCAGGGGGTGAGGGTCCCTGTACTTTGCTTTTCTGCCATTTCACATAACACAGAGCTAGACACAGGACTGGAGGAAACCTGAAATACAGAATTTGTCCCATAAACAGGCCCACAAGGATGCCGCATCTACCTCTGTGCTCATTCTGGCATAGTTTGTGTAGGAAACAGGGTGGATTGTTGCAGAACCATGTCTGCATCTTTCACAAGAGAGCAGCAGAGAGGCCCAGTGACTTGCCCCGTTTCTCCCTAAATCTACTCACTTCTGAGAATGGAATTTTCCTTTCTGGAACTTCTCACGAAGCACCCTCCTTCAGAGCACAGTTGGCATTTTTCTAAATATATTTGGGTGTCTAATCTCTTGACCCTTCAAGTAAATTCTTAGTAAACATGTTTAGCATTTAAACAAAAGTAGCAAGTGTCACTAACTAAATTTAGGCTAACCCTTTTTTATAAAGCATGTGACTGGGGGTGGGGGTGGGGGAGAATTTCCTGGCTTCAATGAGTAAATTGTCTGTTTTCAACAACCTCTGGTCTCAAGTTTCAAGGTGTGCTTAGATTTAAAGGGCAAACATCCTGTACTTTATCCTATGGCTACACCTTCTAATTGATAGAGACAGAACACAAAAGAAGCAAATGCTTTCTTTATCTGGCCCAGGGAGATGTCACAAATGTACACTTCCTGCCGCTGTACACATGAAATCCTTAGTTAGGGACCATCCAGTCACCGAGGTTGCGGCTTTCCTATCTAATGTGCATCCTTCCTCGGACTTACACCTCCTAGAAGACAAAACAAGCAACTAGGAAATGGAAAAATGTCTCTATTATTGTCACCTTTTTAAAAATAACAACTTTATGGCAATATAATTCATAGACAATAACATTCACCCTTTTAAAATATGCAACTTAGTGGTTTTGAGTGTATTTTAGTGTATAGACCATTATAACCACTGTCTAATTTTAGAACGTTTTCATCACCCAAAAAGAAATCCCATACCCATTAACAGTCACTCCCCATCCCTGTCCCCGGCAACCACTAATCTACTTTCTGTTTCTGTGGATAAAGAAGAAGATTAGCTTGAGAGATTGGCATGTATGTTTAATGCTATGTTCAGTAAACAAGGACAAAATACAAAAACCCAGCACTAATTCAGTTTAATATTCTAGGGAACTCATTCTGTGCGATTCAAAAAGAAAAATTGTGACTTTTCATGAGGACTGATGAATTTATTGAAATCCTATTACTAAGGGACAGACCAGATAGACAGAGGCAGAAGAAAGATTTGACCCTCTCTTCTTATTTTCTTCGGTGTGATCTGGCCTCATGCAAGCGAGAGCCCGTCGCCATCAGGTAAAGCTGAAACTGACCAGGGGCTGGTACTTAGGAAAGAACACTGCCAAATTCACAACAGGTTCTGCTGGTGGCGCTGGGTCCACAGGGCTTAGCTCTTCCATCAACAACCTTGCTAAGGAAGCCGGGTCCTGGCTGATTAATTTCCCCAGTGATAACAGAGTCCGAGTCGGCCAACTCCTTAAGGGTGAACTAAAGGGCAGGACTTGAATTTCTAGTTTCATTGAGCCTTCACTATCCTGAACTATATTGAATTAGATAAGTAATCAAACAAATATTTTCTGTTGATGGCCTCAGCAGGTAAAAATCATAACTCAAAGTGATTTGGGGATAATGCACACACTCACATGTCCATTCTTTTATTTGATACATATTGATGATTTTCATGAAAAGCTCACTGGCAATAGATCTCTGGGGGAGAAAAACACAGAGCAGATACAGACACTGTCCTCAAAGGATTCACAGTCACTTTGGGATATGTGCAGGGGGGTGGGAGAGAAGGCACATGTACCAACAGCAATATTAGAAGTGAAAAGTGATATGTGCTAGCAACTACGTCCTGGGGGAGCTGCAGGCTGAGAGTAGGAAGAAATTGTTTCCACCAAGCTGACCAAGTATAGGAATATCTGCCCCTCATCAGAAATAGGCGTGCAGGCACATGGACACAAACTCACACACACAACTAATAAGAATAGCGCCCTTATTACTGAGCACTCGCTACTGGTCAGATCTTGACTAATAACTTCACGTGCATATTTTCCTTATGCTTGCAATAACCTAAAAAGATGAGAATATCATCATCTCTGTTTTTTTTTTTTCCCCCCGCAAGGAAACTGAGAAATTTCAAACATTGCATAGCTTGAAAAGGTCAATTTGAACCCAGGGCTACCTGATTTTAAATCTGTGTTCTCATCCAGTGAGATAAATGGCCTTTCTGACTTGGAGAGGAAGAAGTATCCAAGCCAACTCTAAGAATAAGCAGTATCTGGATGTGTGAGGATGAGAAGGGTATCTATCCAGGTGGAAGGAACGAGGAGAAAAAAGCCTAGGGGGATGAAAGGATGGGGAGGGGGAAGTGGACCGAGCTAAGCTGTATGTGGCAGAACTGGAATTCTAGCTCAAATTGGTGGACACAAAAGCGATTGTGCTTAGCTCCACAATGCCTCCCATAAGTAGCAGAAACTATGTAAGATTCTTATTTGTCAGAGGGGTTTATAGGATTCAGGACAGATGAAAGGCTTCCAAAGCCAAGCAAACCCGTAGCAGGAGGCACAAACAGAACATCCCTGTGGTGACCACGAGCTAATCCTCTTGTATAATGTGCACATCCCAGACCCTACAGTGTCCAGCAGCCACTCCACACCCAGGGTCCACAGGCAGAAAGAAAGGAGGAGCCACAGGCTTGGGCAAAGAACCAAAAGGTGCAACTTCTGAGGAAGACTCAAGAACTGGCAGTCATGCAGCCTGCAGTGTGCAAGTTGGAGAAAACCATAATGAGCGTCCCCCAGAAAGAAAGATCCCTTGCTAGGGGAATTACAGCTGGATCTGCTAATGTCTAAAGAAGAAATAAACATTAGTACATCTCAGCACTTTAAAATAAGCCAGCATCAGGAGGCAGCCGTGAAATATCTTCAACTGCTATCCACAGGCATGAGCAATTAAGAAGGGCGGAAATTTTGGGGGGACCCAGAAACTCTGGGTTTGAATTCTGGTCCTGCTGCATACTAGCTGTGTGATATTGGAAAAGTTAATTAACCTCTCTGTGCTTAGGTTTTCCCATCTGGAAAATGAGAATAATATTGATAGAGTTGTGAATATTACAAGCATTAATACACAAGAAGTGAGGACAGCCGTGCCCAGCACATGGGAGATCTATTTTAATGGTCACCTCCCAGAGCAGCTGGCTTAGAATTGGAAGCCTGGACTCCCCATGGGCTGCTCAGATAATGGGGGTTCTTGAAACAGGAGATGATTCTTCAAAGGGCGTGTGAAAGCTTCTCCATAAATGTCCAAAAACAGGGTAAGTTTTTCATAGTTGGTAAGTATTAACCTATAGAATGGTCCAGGAATATGTTGATAGACTCTGGAGAAAGCTTCCAAAACACCAATTCTCTTAAATCTCACTTCAAATGAGCTAAAAGCAAATTAAACTGCTGGTCACAATCTAATATCGGGAGAGCAGAGTGCTTGGATATACCAATTTCACCAGTTTGTTGAAAAAGAATCAGTCATCTCACTATTCTCGGTCCATCCATCATCCATTCATTGAATTTATAAATAATGCTGAAGACAGTATTCATGTGTGCTGGACTCTGTGGGTTATAAAAAGGATAATCATAATACATTTTTTGAGCCACATACGATATTATAGGGGACATTATATATAACTATTATGTTAAATGATTTAAAACAACATAATCATTTACAAAAGAATAAAATTACTATCTATAATGTATTCTTTCCCAAAATGGTCAACTTGAATCCAGCCAACCTTCAGTTAGACATAATTCTCAGTTTATAGGTGTCACAGTTTATAGGACATATAGGGGACAAAAGGAAGGAAGGAAATGATACCAATCTACAGCATTCCACAGGACTCCTGGCCTGTTCTCTTCCATAAATCAGTTCCCTAAGAAGAGAAACTTCTGGATTACAGGAGACATAGGGACGTAACAAGATCCCACTCGTGATTCTGATGGGAGATTGCTCTGCACAAACAGACTGTAAAGACCATTACAGAGACACATGGGGACACCAGGGAACATCGTCATAAACATTTAGTTCCACTTCCTTTTCAAACTACATGCTTGCATTTTACTTTAATAATATAAAAAATGAATTTTTAAATGTGAAAGAAGCAGTGTAATATATGCCAAGAGTTTAGAGAAAAGAGAGTTAATGTAAATAAAGTTATCAGGGAAGACAACAGGGCACGCACATGAGGATTACATTGGGCCTTCAAAGGAGAGTAGAATTTAGAGGTGCGTGAGGAGGACTATTTAGGGCGTGGTGGGTGTTTTCTGGGCGAGAGGTTTAATGCAACTTGATGCAGCTCAGCAAGTATTTACTGAGCCTAATATTTTATGCACTATATTGTATATGTGCAAAACACCTGGTTCAGTGCTTGTCCAGTAAGAACAAGCAAACCCCGGTGTTGACAGTGATTCATTATCAAATGTGTTATTTCCCCTTAACATAAACATTTCTCCAAAGAGAAAGGTTAACACCTCCTTTCTTGGAAAGGAGGCCAAATAGTCTAGTAGTTAATAGCATATACTCTGGTTCCAGAATACCTGGTTTTGAATCTCCCTTCTATTACACACTGATTTAGTCATCCTGAATGAGTTATTTAACTTCTCTGTGCCTCAGTTAATTCATGCATTGATAACAACAGTGCATATGTAACAGGGTTGTGTTAAATGATTTTTTGTATGTAAAGTACAAGGGTACTTCAAAAAGTACATGGAAAGATTCCTATTATTTTTTTGTTTTGTTTTTTTATCCACAAACTTTTCGAAGTACCTTCTTACTTAGTACCTGTCACATAGTGAATTCTAAGGCACTTGTAAATGCCTCAGATTCAAAATAATGAAATTTGTTTAAATACTGTAAAGGGCTAAATAATGTATTTATAATGGTTAACTGTTGATTATAGAATTACATGTTATTTTTAATTTTTATGCTTATTTATATTTTCTTAATGTGCAACAATTAGTAAGTGGCACTTCTGCAAACAGAACAGTGTAAATTATATTACATCTTTAGCTATAAGGAACAACATATTCTTTGTTTATATAGTATTTAAAGGTTTAGAAAAATTAACATATTCTTTTATTTGAATTGCAAAACTCCCTGCCATTATTCCCATTATGACAGTGTGAATAATAAGTGAAGGAAGGACTGGATGGGTTAAATTACATTTCCAAGGTCTCAGAGACAATGTTAGAGTTGGTCCTATGAGTGGCCAAAGCTTTTTCCCTGTGCTTCTTGTTTGTAACGGAAGATACAAAAATTCAGTTTACAGACCTTCTTAGTGATATTTCAAAGCTCCTTTCTAGATATTTTTCATATGCTAAAGTGCCCATGAGCACTTGGAATTCTTAAGTCTTCTTCGAGATCAGTGGGTGTTTTGCAGGAAGGCAGCCAGAAGTGCCCTGCTGCATCCCTCTGCTTTCTTATGCATGCTTCCTCTCTAATGCTGAAAACCATGACAAAGCAAGGAGGACTTAGGCGGTGTGGGGGTCCTCCAGGCCAATTCAAATGCCTCTGACCCAGTTTTCAGTTTTAGAACGCCTGCAAGACGTGGAGAAAATGCCCAAGGCTACGTGCAGCAGAGGCTCTAAGCAGAGCTTTGTCAGATCCCACATGGAAGACCTTGAGAAGTCACTTTTCTTTCCCTTTCCACCTCCAAGGTCGTTATATTGTACTAAGATTTATATTGTACTAAGATTGCCTCTCCTCAAGGAAAGAAGGAAGAAAAGGGTTTGGCTAATGATTGGTAGCAGTTGATCCACCAGGGACCGTGACACCCACCTTCCAGTGGAACTGGAACTGGAGTCTGGCTGATGCTGCCCGATGCAGCAGGGCTTTGCACAGAGGAGGGTCGATGCCCAGTTACCGCCTCGGTGGCTCTGTTGCCCCCAGTAACCCTTGGAGTTTCAGTAATTTGATATGCTCCCCACCAAAAAACATTTGCTTCACATTCCCTAACTGACCCTATCGTTCCCTGTTACTAACGTAAAGCAGTAATTCTCTGGATGCTTTTGGAGGAAAAATGAAAGGATTGAGCACTCCTGGGAGAAAAGACTTAAGAAAATACCAAGCTAAAAGTCATTGGTAAAGTTGAGGGGTAATGAAAATATGACAGACGAGGTATTTCCCCCCCAAATCACTGGAATACTCTTTATTGTTCTTTACCAAGTGTATAAGTTGCTTTGACCACTTTATTCTTTCGGTTTGGAAAATACTTGTAATATCCCTATCCTTGAAGGACCGTGAAGAAATGGAAGCCAGGGAGTAATATTCTTTTCATATAATTAATACCTTTTGGTATTGCTTTTTCTTTTGGTAGCACTTTCTTTTTAGAAATTGTTTACGCCTACATTATCTTGTTCAAACACCACGGCATGTCCTCAAATTAAAGTAGTAAGAAAACCCAACACTTGGGGAAAATTTGCTATGTGCCGGGAATTGGGCTAAACACTTTGTGTGCATCATCTTCTTCAACCCTCACAAGAACCTGTCCAGATAGGGACTATTATTCCTTGTTCACAAATAAGGACCCTGAGGTAGAAGGCCATGTAGTGTTGCCAGAATTCAAACCCAGATTAACCTTCCTAAACCCAGAGTGTTAGCACCAGTCAGTACATCACAACAAAACACGGATAAGGAGGTTGAGCCCCAGAATAGCTAAGTGGTTAGCTCAGGTCCATATAGTCAGGGGCCAATTGAATAAGAGCAGGCCCCACGCCTCTCAAACTCCAATATAATACATTACACACACACACACACACACACACACACACACACACACACACACACACACACAAGAAATGCATGCACGCAATCCATCCCTTCCTTTGACTCACTGGGTCAAAAACAGCATTTAAAAAAAATAGTTAATGCCACTCAACTTTTTGGGTAGAACCTACATGATTACGGACAGTTTAGATAGATGGGCTGTTGGGGCTTAACAAAGACGGGCAATACACTAATTCAATGCAACAAAGTTTTACTTAGCACCAAGTATCTGATAGGCCTAATGGGTGGTGCTAAGGATACTGAGATTAATGAGACAAGGCTATTGCCTCCAAAAAGCAGTTTAAACAAAAGGGGCATGAACCCAGTAACCAATGTAAGCAGTTGTGTCAGCACAGGAACACAGATGATAAATGCATTTGCAGGGACACAAAGTCTAAGGGTTAACCCTCCCTCCAAAGGGCAAACAGGTTGCCTGCATAGGTTGACTGTGGTCCTGATGATGTAGGATTGAGTTGTCAATGCAGGAAACCCCCCATGGTGAGGTGGCTTACAGAAAGCCCCATGTGGAGCATCGAGTGTCAAGATACTCTAGGCTTGGGCCTCACCCTCGGCCTAGACACAAGTACCCACAGAATTGGAAGGAATTTTTGTGAACCCCAGGCAATCCCGACTCGGGTCACACCCAAGCCAGCCAGCACACTCTCCTCATCACAGACTGCTCCAAAATCTGATTTTAAGATGTTTTTGTCAGTGTCAACCTAATTTGATGATCTCATTCATAGATTCACATGAATGAGATTAATTTAAGGTCATCTTCAAGGAATTTAATGATCTGTTGTGTTGGCCAAATGGAAATGCAGAGGAGATGAATCAAGGGCTTGGGGTCACCGAAGAGACCTGCTTACAGCAATGTCATTTGCAAGCTGAATTTCCTCAAGCTAGTCACTTTTAACTTTTCTGTTCCTTGGTTGTCTTACCTGTGTTAAATTAGGATTGGCCTAAAGGTTTCTCTGGACATAGTGAACTGTAGCCTAACCTGATGTGCAAACAGACTGTAACCTACTCTTGCAACAAGTAGCTGAGACTCAGCCAATTACAGGCAGCCAAATGTTCAAACCATAAGGCCAAGCCCAGCTGCAACCAGTCCAGCTGATTCTGTACCTAACTTCCTATTTCTATCTATAAATCTTGACTAAACACACAGCATCTGCAGAGTTGTTCTAAACCTGTTCTGGTTCTGGAGGCTGCCCAATCCATGAATGATTTTTGGTCACTTAAACTCTATTAAATTTAATTTGTCTACAAGTTTTTATTTTATCACCTGTAATGCCAGAATATTTCTATCACAGCTACAAAAGGTATTGTAGGGTGATATGAGATAGTGTATATAAAGAATCTTATAGTATGACTAGCTTAGAAGAAGAATTCAAGATATAGCCCAATACAATATGTTAGATATTCTAATACATATATATATTCTAATACATATATAATAAATATCACATATGCTTATAATTATACATCTAATAAACATATATCTAATAAATAGAATAATATATATATGTTTAATATTCACTAGACTTAAAATGGCTAATAATTTATTTTAAAATAAAAGTTGTCCTGAATTTTATCTAACAAAGTCACCTTTAATATATTTTTTGTTGTTGTGTTCTTTAAATGCTGTAAATTCTGTGAGAAGGCACCATGCAGGGAGGGTGGAATTAGGGGTACTCATAAATATAAAACACCTTGTCTATTTGGCTTCAAATAAAATATATGGACCAGTGATTTAGAACATTTATAATAGAAATTTTCAAACATACACAAACATAGAGTACAATGAACCCCATGTTCCCATCATCTACCTTCAATAATTAATAATTTATGGCCACTCTAGTTTCATCTGCTGAATTATTTTGAAGCAAATCCCAGTCATCGTATCATGCCAGTGACTTTAAAATTGTCCCATTAATATATTTATACCAATACAGAAAAACTTTGTGACAGTGATTTTTATAGATTAATTTATGTCACATTTCATTTGTAAAGTACAGATCACATACAACTCAATTTCCTGTCCTCCCACAGAGGTGAACCATTGCTATAGTTAGTAATGAGGACTCCTCTTCATTGAGTATGTATTCTATGCCAGCACAGGTCTACACCAAATATTTTCAAAGAAAATAAGCCTCAGACAGCTGAAATATTTTGCTCAATCTTTAGCAGCTGGTAAATGGCTGAATACAGATTTGATCTTAGGTCTGGAGGAACCCAAGGTTTTGCAGCTGTCACATTGGAAAACCGACTACTGAGATTGCACATTTCCCTGGACATGTCTGCAGGTGTGTCTGGATACTATTTTAAAGGATTCATCAATGCAGTGGTACAATGCCTTTAACTTCACCATCTTTGCCATTCAAATTAGATATTGACTTTCACTGTCTTTAGGGTATTGTCATTAAAGAAATGTGAAAAGAACAGAAGCAGTTAATTCTTGTTTTTTCATAAAGCCACAATTTCTATGAATACTTGTAGAGTTAGTTGCTTCCATTAGTTAGTTGCTACCAGGAGATCCAAGGCCCTTACCCCAAATCCCCACTCTCTGCCCTGGCACTGAGCAGAGAAGCTGATGTCTATTCCAGCATTCCCTAGTACCCCCAGTTTATTAAAGGGAGGAGTCAACTGTCTTCCCTTTCAATGTAGCTGAGAACAACCAACACATGACCTGGATGACTAATCAGACATGAGGACTCCTGCAGTCGGGTGACTGCCAACAGCTTAGGACCTCCAGCCAATAGGTATAATATATGTTATACATTATAATGTGGTTGGATATAGATGACTGAGGAATTCATATTCCTTTGCCATGGAATCCAATCCCTCACTGTAATTTATACAAAACCCCAAACTAAATAAACATCTATTGTCTAAATTGACCCTAATTGTCTAATATTAAGTGTCTGCCACTAGGCAAAATAAGAGTTTGATATACAAATTGTACTCAGTTATAGAAAACAAAGAAAATTATAATGTTTGCATAAAAACAAGTGCCCTATATAATCACACCTGCTTACTAGTATTACATAATGGAGGATTTAAGCACAACCTTTCACTTTATGAAATAAACATTACCTAAACAATGTATTAATCATGAACGTTTTTCAGTAAATATGTGCAGCTTTTGACCTTCCGATCACAGCATTGTACTTTGGATCTCTGCGGTCGGTTGTGTGGGCCCATGTGACCAGTTTTAGCCCATGACTTGTGAGAAAACAAGTCAATATGTAATTTCTGGGCAAGTGGATTGGTTGCTGGCTCCAGACTTTCTGCAACTCTTTCTGTATGCAGTATAACCAGCAGGGCTTCAGATCGTGGCCGTGGTCCTCAAGTGGGGTGTGGAATAGACGGGATGGATGGAAGACATGAGCAAGAAATAAACCATTATTGTTTATAACCACTGGGAACTCCACAGTGGTTTTTGGTTTTTGGTTTTTCTCTGTCATCACAGTATAATCTGGTTCATCCTGACTAATTTGGGTAACTTTCCTGAATAGAAGAAATTTAGAAAGCCCCAACTCCGCTGGCTTTTTCCTGAAAACTGTGCTACAAATTAGAAAACTAACATCCAAAAGAAACTGAGAGCTGCTTCTTCCATTTCATTCCACCTAATATTTTAGAAAAAAAAAAGTTAAAAATAAGTTTAAATAAGAATAGCATATTTTGAAAAGTAGCTGTCGTCATTTTCACAGGGAAAAAGAAAAACCTCTGGCATGCAGATCCAGGTAAAGTGGTGAATATTGTATTATAGGAAATGCTATTCCTGCTACAATTTTTCACTTTGTAAAATGATTTCTGTATGGCACAGATCTTCGTTCTCGTGTGGATGTTGTCAAGGATCTTCACACACTGCATGAGCATGTTCCTGAGGTGCAGGTGGTAACACAATCCCCCGACCAGCTACTCCGTCTCACCTCCATGTGTTCCTTCATCTCCACAGCATACACAAATCGTTCCCTCAGACACTGCAGCTGTCACTGCAGATAGACATCATCTTCGGGGGAAAACGTACTGGAAGTGGCAGAAAGGGTATATCTCTGACACTGATATGAGCTGTCACTCAGTCTCTATGTCTTAAACCAGCTCCTGGATGTGACAAGCCCAACTGTTTGATATCATTCACACATGACTCATCCCTGCACAGCTGATTTTTAAAACTTTTCCAATCCCAGAAACTGTTCACAAGAAAGGGTCCACCCTGAAGTTAGCAAGGGAGCGCTTGTGTGGCAGGTCTCACTTGTGTGACTTTGGGTGCACTTCTTTCCACACTGCCGGCTCTCTTGACAGCTGCTTTCTGGTTGTCTGAAAATGTGATAAAGTCACTGACCCACTCATACTGCTTCTTCCAGTGTTCTTACCATAATTATGGATGTGTTCCCTGGGCACAGGCTAAACAGATTCCAGGGGATTTGGGTAAAAGGGAGGTACACAGTTGGGGGGACTGAACTGGAAGCATGCCATTTTTCATGCAAATGAAGCATAAAACATAAACACAGTGTCTTAGTTTGCTAGGGCTGCTGTAACAAGCACCCTAAACTGAGTTGCCTAAACCACAGACATTATTGTCTCTCAGTTCTGGAGGCTGGAAGTCCAAGCTCAAGGTGCCAGCGGGGGTGGTTCCTTCTGAAGCTGGGAGGAAGCATTTTTTCCAAGTCTCTCCCCAGCTTCTGGTAGTTTGTTGCAATCTTTGGCTTTTCTTGGTTTGTAGATTCTTCACTCTGATCTCTGCCTTTATCTTCCCACAGTGTCCTTTCCATATGTCTCTGTGTTCAAATTTCCCACTTTAGAAGGACACTAGCCAAACTGAATTAGGGCCCACCCTACTCCTGTATGACCTCATCTTAACTAATCACATCTGCAATGACCCCATTTCCAAATAAACTCATATTCTGAGGTACTTTGGGCTAGGACTTCAACATATGAATTTTATCAGTTTAAGGACATTTTTCAGAAATTTTTTTCAATGTTATCATTAGAAGTTTATGTGTATAATTGTGTGTCTTTAGGTACAAATACACCTCTTTCATCTGACATTGTTGGGTGTAAGGGTTTCCATGTCAGTGAATTTTCCAGCAATTTGAGATTACCCTTTTAGAGTTACATACTTTAAATGTAGGAGAAACCATTTTGAATAAAGAGCTTTCCAAACACAGAGCGTTTTTCATGTTTGTTTGTCTTGTTTTCTTTATCAGGGAACAGAGCTATGCATATTTCTCTCTAGCTAGATTGTGAACTCTGGGAGGATGACAGTGGATGACTCATTTTTAAATTCCCAGTGTCTGACGTAGGGTCTCACACATAGTAAGGGCTCAAGAAATGCTTTGGGGACTGAGTTGAATTGAATGCTGAATATAAGTAGAAGCTCCCAGTAACAACTTAGGGTTACCATATGGACGTCACCTGTTGTGCTGTATCCTCTCCCTGCTTCTCCTGCAGACTCTCTTCACAGCTGAACCCAGCTTCATTGGGGCTCTGTTCATATGTCACCTGTAAAAGTGACCTTTCCAACCATCTTAGGTGAAAGCACCTCTTTCCTATACAAACCTCCTCTATACTCCCAACCCGCTTACATTTTCTTCACCAACAGATGCACATTTGGTTGTTTATTTAGTGTCTCCTCGTCTAATTCCATGAGAAGTGTTTTGTCAGTTTCACTCACTGCCATTTCCCCAGAATCTAGGAGAGAACTTGTCACAAAGAGGCACACAATCAAAACATGCTGACTGTATGAGAAAGGTAAAGTTGTTAGACTTTTTTCTAAGACTAGAGCAAATATGTTATTGATGAAACCCTGAAGAAGTCTTTTATAACTCATGTTGTGAGGGACAGACTGCATTATCTTCTTGAACTCGTCAAGGCTTGGGCGAGTAGGGGACGTGGGACTACCACACCCCTCTTCCATGTTCTTGCCTGTGGTCCAGGAGTCGAGGTACACAAGCAACTTCCCGAAAAGAAACACATAAGTGAGTGCAACTGTCCCGCAGACAGCCTTCCAGTTTGAGTTGATTTCATTGCTTATAAGCACTTCAGTCCCTAAAAATGTTGAAAACACGTGTTCTTGACTAAAAGGTGCACAGCCAATTATTTCCCGTGTCTGCAAAGGTCAAATTCATGGCTTCTGAGTCTTCACACACTGATGTACCCTGACAAAATAGCTCAAAAGCCTTTGCTCTGCCATCCAGAGCTGGCACCCAAAAGGAAATGGTCATGTCCCTTGTGCCCAGGCTGCTTTTCTGAAGGTGATCACAGATTCACAGATGGTGGCTTTCCTTAGCCTCTCCTCTCACACAAGAACAACAAAGACTCAAAGATGTACAAGGTCATATCCGGGGACTGTCAGTCGTAGAACTAGGATTTAAAACAAAACCTCAATAAACGTGGAGTGGATTCCAGCCTTGAGGACATTTCCCACCCCTGAATGAAGTCACACCTTTCTGTGGTGTGTTTGGGTCCATCTGGTGTTCCTCTCAGGCTTTCTTACAGTAAATGTAATGCATACTTCATTTTTGGAGCCACATAGTGAATACTTGTCTTTCTCAAATTAACTGTAGATTACATTAATTCTTTTTTATTAGTGTATTCTTCATTTTTGTATTAACAAATTTTTTAAAAAGTGATTTGGTCCATTATAGGTTGAACAGAATGTCTTTGGTTCACACACAAAAGTATATGATTGAGCTAAAGTAAGCCCTGCTTCATTGACAGGGAGTACAGGTGCCTGTCAGGGCTGGCAGGTGCAGACACCATGGTTAACAACACAAATCCATTCTGGATGTATCTCATAGGGGAGATACACTGAAAAGACCTCTCTGTAGAAACTACATAACATGTCTAGCAATAGAAGAAAGATTAAATAGTATAAACATATTATGCTAATATTTTGAAATCTTTTTTGGGATTTTCTTAAAAAAATTAGTAGTATCAAAAGCCTACTCTACAACATTAGGTGAATAAAAGGAAGGAATGCAAAACAATATTTAGCACACTGTGATGTTTATAAAATACTGTATACACATGTATGCGTGTGTGAATTTGTGTATGTGTGTGTGTGTGTGTGTGTGCTTAGAAAGTGAAGAACTATATCCACATTAACAGTGGTTGGTGCTAAGGGTGTAATTGTGTGTGCTTTTTATTCTCTATTTTATGATTTCCTGTCTTCTCTATAATGTATGTATATATAAGATATCAAAATAAATATAATTCTATTACCCTCTTTCAAAAACACTTCAAATAATAAAAGGGTTTTATAGGAGATTGCTTGCTGGTGTTACTTAGACTTTTCTAGACCATACAGAAAGAAGAGCTTCCAAGTTCTTTTTACAAATGCAGAATAAAACTGACACAAAAACCTGGCGGAAGGTCGCATATATTACATACGTGTAATCATGTGTATGTGTGAGTTTGTATATGTGCACATACACATAGCCACAAACATATATGTGACATTTGTCTATTTGTCTTTTTATTTCCTCCAGCATCAATATCCTCTTTCGATCTTTAGGAAATATCCTACTTTGTAATTACTGGGGGGACTGTGGAGGAGCACAAAGGCCGCCTCTCACTGGCTAAAAAAAGACCAGGTTCCCAGCCAATTAGATGTGCCTGTTCTACACTTGGGATCAGAAGGGTGGAGAAAGCCCCGAGGTGGTGGCAGAGATACTGAATTTCTGCACAAGTCACATCTGCAAGTGTCCCTCATCAGGTCCTGACTCAGAGGGTTCAAGCTGTTGTTTGTGTCTGCCGCAGCAGTCAGGGCAGCCCCATGGGACTGCTTCTATGGCAGGACCTTTGGGCATGGTGTTGGCTCTGCCTCGATGTCCTCGGTCCTCCCTGTTTACAAACCAGGTTCTGCAGCCTTTTGTAAGATCCTATTGTTCAGTAAATTTGTTTTCTATTCGTTAACCAGAGTTGATTTCTTCTGCTTGCAGCTAGAGTCCTGGGGGAATGGGGTGTATGCTGCATGATGGTGGGCTCGGTTCAGCACCAAATGTGACCTTGAAACTCACATGAGCTGAGAGTGCAGAAAATATTACAGAAGCGCCATCCATGAGAGCTGCTTGTTGAGATGCTAAAGAAATACATAACTTTCCATTTAGGAAGCCTGAGTCCATTAGTGAACTCCACTAATAGGTCAAGAAAAGTAATAGCTCATAAATATTTTATTAGCATTTTTTTGAATCTTGCTAATGGGGAAGCCAAATATTTCAAAGATAGTGAGAATCACATTCAGCATCAGGCCATTACTCAACTCTGTGTCTGCTATTTCTTATGACATTTTTGTGGAATAGTTAGAGAAGTTCAAATAGAATTAAGAGGGCAACCATGAATATTTTTAATTTTCTATTGTAAACCTTTATATTTTTTACCTTGTTATTTACTACATTATATATTCAATACTAATTTATACTTATGGCACAGTAAATGTATGGTTGTGTTAATATTTCTTCATCTAGGAAATAAAATGAATGATTTTTTACATATTTTGTTTTTTAAAAAAATTAATTACTAAAACTCATTAAATATAACAATAAGACTTATTATAATATCTTTCATTCTGAAGATTATCAGTGGCCTTACAAACTAAAAGAAAAATAACCAACAAAAAGAAAAAACAAACAAACAAAAAACAAAGCCAATAGAACCATAATCTATCAGTGATATAGAGCTATAATTATTTTCTTTTCTTAGCTTATTTGAAAGTTTACCTCTCAGACAGAACAAAGAAATAAAGCTTAAATTACTAAATATATATTACACCATTATTTTTTAACTAACTTATTAACTAAAGTGATTTGCTAATTCTCTGTCCAGAAATGTTTTACATAGTTTGGAATTTCAAGGATAGAAGTGGTGAGAAGTAGAAGAAAAGTTATTCTGGATATTTAGGGCTTTGAAATAGAAATGGGGGTCCAATCTTGGTTTTTCAATATTTTTTCTAAAAGTTCTTGGTTGGCACTTTTTATGAAACAAAGCGCTGAGGCTGAGAATTGTCAGAATCATCCTTACCACGCACACTGGAAGGCACACACCTTTCAGTAGCTCGATAAGTCATGCAGTAGCAGCCCCTCTCAGGTATAAAACACACCCCGACCCTCTACGTACACGAGAGGGAGGATTTGGTACTTCTCAGCTCATCCATTCATTCCTTAACTACTTGTTAAGAACTTAAAAATCACAAGTATAAAAAAATGCAGCAGCCAGCCATCAAAAGTTCTAAAGGAGGAAATAACATAATCACAGCAGCTAGAGGGTCACTTAGGCATGTGGACTGGCAGCGTGGAGCAGCAGGCAGAACGCACGCCCTAGCCTGAGAAGCTGTAGGTTTGGATACCTAATTATCTGCGCTGCCTCAGGCAAGTCAGGTGACATGACTTCCTCTGTAAAATTAAGTAAGGCCAGTTTTGCAAAGACGGGGAAATACCTAAAGGGATAATATATATAAAATGTTTGGCACATTGAAGGTATTTAATATATTGTAGCTATTATGGTTGTTGGCATATCTGGGCCAAGACAAATCTGGATAGCCTGAGACTGTGTTTCGAATTATAAGATTCTGTTTTAACAACCGTTCACATTTTTATTTCCCTGCAGTCCTTATGGTTGGATTGAACATGTAATATTTCAGTATTGCCGATGGTGAATACTCATCCTGGTTTGCCTGGGACTTTCTGGGTTTTACCCCTGTAAGTCTCATGTCCCCAGAAATGCCTCAGTCCCAGCCAGACCCAGATACCAGGATATCTAGAAATGCCTGAATTCCAAAATAACACACATCAAAGCCATCACTACCCCAACACTCCCAACAGCTACCCTAGGTTTGCTTAGGTAAAGACAGCATGATTATGTTATGTGGTCCCCAAATTCATTCTTACAATTTTAATAAGGAACTACTATTACAGATTCCTAAAGAAATAAAAAGTCTTAGTTTGCAATAAGGCGTAAGTATGATATGAAATATCTAGTAGAAGATACCACCATAAATGAGAAGTGGCAATACACAATAATGTCAAATAAGTGATGAGATAAATAGTACATAAATTCTAAGAAAAAAAGAGAGATCACCATGGGCTAAGTAACCAGAATTTACCTGGAATGCTCTTAGTAACAAACCCAACCCCTGCTGGCTGAACCAAGAACTGGGTCTCACGGGCTTACTGGAGAAGTCCAGAGGTAAGTTCATTTGCCCTTGGGCTTAACAATGTCAACGGGCATTTGGTTTTTCTGCTTTGCTGCTTATGGCATCAGATTTAGCTTCAGTCTGGCTTCCCCCGATGGTCAAACAAATGCAGCCACTCACGGCTTCCAACTTTCCACATGGCCATCCGGAAGGTCAAGCAGGTGCCTTTCCTTGGCTTGACTCAAACTGTTTCCATGTGACCAATACCGTAGCAAGCAGATGGAGTTATATTGATAATTGTGGTAAGAGCCACATACTCCAGCCCTCGAGGTGTGCGGACAGGAGGGGTGGAGAGGTTAGTGGTCGAAGATGGGATTTTGAATCATGGATAGTCCAACTCTCTTTACTATAGAAAGAAAAGATTATTTCTAGTCCAAATTCACAGGCAAGTCAGGGAAAGAGCCAGACGCAAGTCTGTGGAAGCCAGCCTGCCCGGGTCCAACCCCAGCCCTGCCATTTACTAGCTGTGGGACCTTCAGCAAATGATCAAGCCCTTATCTGCAAGACAGGGGCAATAACAACCCCTGCTTCATGGGATTGCTGTAAGGACTGAATAAGCTGTTTAATGTGAACCCACGAAGAAGAGTGCTTTACACCCAGTAAGTACCATCAGGATTTCCTGTGTCCTCAGGGCAGACTTCTTTCCAGAGCAGCATCCTCTCTGTCCGGCCTTGAAGAAATGCACAAAGGAAGAAGGGCAAAAAAAAAAAAAAAAAAAAAAAAAAAGCAGGAAATTCTATTGTAAGGGTCAGTAAATAGAAACCAATGTCATAAAATGAGAACTTCCCCCAGCTGAAAGTAAAAACAGATTGAGCTTGGGGAAATGGTTTGGGACCAGGTAATAGAAACCTTGGACGCCAGGCTGGGAAGCATCACATGCAGTGTTCTGTAAGTTGTTACAGCAGATCCAGAAAGTATGAGGAAACATCTTCGTAACATTACCTCATTTAAGCAGATTTCCACATCTTTGGGGGGTTGTGTCCTCTCACATTCTTACCCTTTTCCTCAACAAATCCCTTCTCTTATCTTCTGTGATGGTTAATTTTATGCGTCAACTTGTCTAGGTCTCAGTGCCCAGATATTTGGTCAAACTTTATTCTGGATGTTTCTTTGGGGGGATGAGATTTACATTTAATTCAGTGGATTTTGAATACACCAGATTGCCCTCCGACATGTGTGTGGGCCTCATCCAGTCAACTGAGAGCCACCTAGAAGAAAAGCTGCCCTCCCCTGGGCAGGAGGAAATGCTGCCAGCACTGTCTGCAGACCCCACGGGCAGCATCGGCTATTCCTGGTTCAAACACAGACTCCTCGAGGCTCTACCTGCAGCTCTGTCCTGAGTCTCCAGCATCAGATTTTGGACTGGCTAACCAAGCCGCCAACACCACGTGAGCCAATTCCTTAAAATAAATCTTTTTCTGTATACATACACATCCTATCGATTCTATCACTCTGGAGAACCGTGACCAATACACCTTCTAATGGAGCTGCCTTTAAACAGTAATTAATTACATCAGTGGAATTTGATCGGGGGTAGGTGGCCCCATCAGAACTAACACCATTCCCTGGCCTCCCCGCTATTCTTTGAGAGGTGTGCTGTTTGTTCCTCTCCCAGGCTACGGGGGGCCAATTGTGCAACTTCTGCCTGAGAGTTTCCATGTGCATTAACTGTATTTCCCGGCCAATTTCTCACATGCTGCCTTACAAAACTTCCCACTGACCTTGGGCTTTAGCATGAGCGCTCTGCCCTTTGGTTCTGCGGGAGCCTCAGTCTGTCCTTGTGCAGGTCTGGTCCAAATTGGTGGGTGGCAGCCCCTCTGGCAACCGCACTGTGATTTCCATTTGTCTTTTTATCTGAGGTATATAAACACCACTGGTCACTGTCGAATTGTACCCCATTAGCATGATTGATCACTTTGATGTACAATACCACCTCCTCCTGTTCCTCCTACCTCCTATGCATATCTGTACTGACATTCTGGTTCTGAGAAGTCTTCCATCAATGGTCAGTTGCATGCAGGAGGACTTAATTCCCCCTACTTTACACAGAGGCTAGATTTTTATTTTTTTATCTGCTCCTTTCAATTATGTGGGAAATGTCTTTTCATTTTTTTCTCTGTCATCTCTTGCAGAACATCTCCATCTTCTGTTTTACTTTGCATGTTAAATCATGTAACACCCGGTCTGTCCCAAACTGGATTTTTCCATTTCTGCCCCTTCCATGAGCACCCAGTTCTAGGGCTTCATCTGTGCTCTCCAGTTTCAGTGGAGTTAATTTAAGTCAATACATCTCAAAAAGCTTTACAAATGTTAATTAATTAAGCAATAGAACACCTTTACGAAGCAAAGATTATAATTTATATTTTACAGGTGAGTACAAATCCAAACACACAAAGTTGAGTGACTGGGCCCACGTCGGTAAACTGCCATCACCTTGACGGCTGTGCCTTACGACGATATCAGCAGCGTGGCACCCGCAGAACTATCCCCCACCTTCCAGGTGAGAAGATAGACTGAGAGGTCTTTCCAGTGCCACAGCTATGTTACATGTTCATAACTGCTCATTATTCACAGGTCTATAGGGTGTCCCGTGTTTCTTTATTTTCTCAAACATTCCCCACCGCAGTAATGTCACTCAGGAAGCCAGTACTGGAATAAGCCAGCTGTGGGTTTAACAGGATCGCGTTTTATGCCAACTCTCAGACTGTATCCATAAAACATGGATCTCAGGTCTGAACATGGGGGCCAGTGAGAAGAAGGCTTTTAAAAAACAGGGATTCAATTCAGAACACAAGTGTCCCTGTGCCGGAACCAAACCGAGGATTCAGCCGGTACATATCTCCTGCACCTTGCGATATCCCCCCACCCTGTGGGGCTTATAGTTCCAGGGCCACATTCCTTGTCTCCGACTCCCTGCAGGGCACTGCCCAGAAGGCCCACCTCTGCCGTCTTCCTTCCAGGTTCCTTCGAAACTCAGACGGCGGCTCTGCAGTTGCGCTGCTGCCCCACGGCTGGGCTCGTGGCGCACAGGTGGCCACCGCAGAGGTGCTTCCCAGACTCAGGTCTTACTTCCCTGCCCACCAACCCCTGAAGGCGGGCACTGTCTTTCATCTGAGTGTGTTCAGCACCACCCAACACTCAGCGTGACAAATGCTTGTGGAGTGAGGCACGGCCATAGCTGTAAGAGAGGGCAACGGGGCGCATTTATTAACAGAAATCTTAGTACTCGGCCCGAAGAAACTGATTTTTGACAAAATAATTTTTGTTTTCTGTGATTCCCTCATTGATTTATAGCCATGGGTTGCAGAAGCTGTTCTGTGCACGTTAGAGTCAGCCGGATGCACTGATGAAAGGTACGGATTCTATGTCTCCAAATTCTCTGAATTGACATTTTGGGAAGTGGGCCCAGAAATCTGTACTTTTTTATGGTGTAATTTTTAATGTTTGCTTGGTATATTTGGAAACCAGATTCACATCTCATGAAATGTTATGCTGCCTGTATTAATGCTGTAATATTTTTATGCTTTCTTAGTTAAAGAAGCTTGTCAACGAGAATAGCAATATAAAAAGAAACATTTTTAAGTGAATTACATCAAACTCAAGTTTGAGAATTTGCTGGCCTAGAAAATAATTGCTTTTGCCCTCCCCACTATAAGGCCCACCATAATAAATAGTTCTCTCTAAAAGCAGAGTAACCAGGGACTTCAAAACCACAGACCATCCCCAAAACAACAAAATGTGGGGCCAATGGCCAGTCTGGCCCACTGGGTGTTTTAAATGTTTCGAATGTGAACGTCTTCAGTGAGGGCTTGCCTTCCCCAGTTTCCATGGGCCACACAGTCCCTGTCTTGTCCTATCAGTTCATTCGCATCACCTGCCAGCTGCCGTAATGTGAGTTTATATCAGGGCTTCCAAGTTGGCACTCTGAGTGTGAATAAATAGCAGCTATTTGTATTACTTATTAGATATGAAAGGAACCTCAGATATGGCCTAGTTCAGCCACCAATTTATGCATAAACAGAGAACCAGAGAGGTAAACCAAGTCACCTAATCCTGCACAGCTGAACTGAGGGCTCAAGAGAGCTGCAGGCCATTCTTACAGGATAACGTATAATCTCTTGAACAGAGTCTGTTAATCTAGTCTTATTATGCAATTCTGTTTTTTGGGGGGTGGGTGGGGATCTGAATCGTGACCTTGGTGTTATAACACCACACTCCAGCCAACTGAGCAAAGTAGCCTGCCCTCATCAAGGGCTATTACATTTTTCATGCAGGCATCCCTAATGTACGATTCATTTAAAAAAATACACACATGTACAACTGTTAACCCAATCATTAAATATTAATAAAGGATAATCTCTTCATTTTTGAAAACTAGAAAATAAATATATATAAAGCACTACAATTTCTTCCTTCACCACTACAGACAATCTTGTAGAGTTCTGAGGATTCTAGCGATCTCTTTTGGAGACCACTACACTAGAACATACTTCTCAACACATAAGAGAGCACACAGTCTTTTATGAGGTTTCTTACAAGTAACTTCTAACTAGTAGTTGCTGGCATACCACAGGTTGGAGAAGATTGAATTATTTTAAAAATCACAATGTATTGAAAATTATTTCAGATACTTTTTGCATTCCTCATCTTACGTGTTTTTCTTATGGATGGGATGCTAAGACCTGTCTATAACCCTTAGCCTATCTTGTCTACAGAACAATCCAAAGCCACCAACCATTCCTGCCACGCTGTGGAGAGGTGGAGTAATAATGAATAATTGCAGTAATTGTGAGATGCTGTTGCATCTCACTGTTTTTCCCACCATGTTTTTAGATCCTGTCTGTTACACATGTGAATGACATCCTTCCAGTGTGTCATAGCAGAAAACTATTCTAAAACCCTGCTCTACAAGGGATCTCCTGAACCATGAATAGACTACTGAGTTTCATCTTCTGCCCCTAAGGAGAAGGAAAGTACAGAGAGAAAGTCGTGGATGCCAATCTCTTTTCTGCTGGCAGTTTCTTGTCAAGAACCAAGCATGCTCCTGCTCTGAAACCATGTCATTCACCATGGGGTCCTCTTCTTCTCTGTGCACTTAATGCCACCACCTAGATGTTCTCCCAGAGCCCTGGCACTAGGGAAAGCCAAGTGGGATTTCACTTTCAATCCACTCATTGGGTTCACATTTTAGTGTGCCAGGTTCTGGGATGCCGGGGCCACTGGTCAGAAGGGTCCTGCCTCACTTACAGCCAAGAAGGTGAGAACTTCCATTTACTGAGCTCTTTTTGCAGCCAGGGTCCATGGTGACTCCTCACAACACCTTCTGCTCAGCTCTAATCCAACATTCAGGTGAAACAGGAGCGTGGGTGAGTGAGTAATTTCTCCGGGGGCATGTGGTCAAAAGCAGCAGAAAACCGAGTTATTAGACTGTGGAGCTTGGCTCCTTACACTCCCAACTCTGCTGAGGTGGGGCCACACTTGAAATGCAGCATCCAGACAGCGATGGGAGGGAGCAGAGCCTCCGTCACTCTGAGACCAGGCCCACATGCTGCCATAGCTGGAATCATCCGGCAAACTCTTTACTTAAAGGACTTTTCTCTGCAGACGGCTTTTCCAATCACAAAAATGGTACTATCCAAAAAGAGTGCTTCTGATCTTGTCCCCTAAACAGCCCTCCCCCACCTACTTCTTCATTCTCTCACCAGTGTCACACTTGCCGAGCGAAAACATGAGCATCACAGGCTCTTAATCGAGCACAACACACTTCTCTCTCCTGCTCCCCCACCTCGCCCCCACTCCAGTGACCCTGCCCGCTCAGGGTAGCTGCTGTCGCTTGCTTCTGGGCCATTGGCCAGAGCACCCAGGGCACCATAGGTAATTGCCTTCCTTGCCCAGGGGCCCAGACACCTCACCAAGCAGGGCCGGCTTCTCTGAGGGGCTCCCCAGTGGCCTCTGGCTACTGTCCCACAGAAAGGCCATTGTCCTCTCCACACCCAAGCCCTCCAGCTCCTTCGTGTGACCTGTCTCCAATGCCTTATCTCCGCAAGATTTGTAAGCAACCTTGTCTGTCTCTGTTCACCTTTCTGGATTCTCAGACCCAGGCTGAAACGTAGGTTCTGCAAAAAAGGTCTCCTCGTGTGGCGGTTGCCTGTCCAGTCAAGGGTTTCCAGCGGACCCAACTGCAACCTTCCATTCAACCTCTGTGGCATATGTGCTCCAAAATCTTTATTGTGTTATCTCCTACTAGCTCTTGGACCAAAAATACTTTTATTTAAAAAACGTCAAGTGAAAAAAGCGTTTTGGCAAAAGTGATTCTTCCAGAACTTTTTGGTTTAATTTAAAATGTTGAGCAGAAATACTTAAGAAATGATTTTATACTTTTCTGCCTTCTTAAACAGACCATAATCAATATGATTTAAGTTTTCTTTTTTTTTCTTTTTTTTTTTTTTTCCTGCTGACTTAGTGTTGCTGTTATAAACACTGATTTTTGTCATATGATATAACACGGTGATGCGCTCAGGTGCACTCAGGGATTACTTGAGTAGAGCTGTTTATCTTTACACTAAATGACCCCAGACTTTTGAGCTTTTTGTTTACTTTTTATAGCTTCCTTGTTAATCTCTTTCCCCCTCCTGTGTACCACCCCCTCTACCCCTGCTGGCTGCTCCTTTAGATTTTCAATTTACCCTCCTCTAAATAGGTGACTTCTGATATTCTGTGAGTTAGAGAACCTAGATTGCAACTGTTAGGGACAAAATAGGAATAAACAGTATTTGAGGGCCTCTTTATTTAAAGATGCATGTACTGAATCAAATGTAATTCACTCTAATGTGTCGGGGTGAATGGTTGTGGTGAAAAATTGTGTGCCTAGGAAAGGTACTTATCAGCAGAAGGTACTTGAAATATGAAGACAAAGGAGAGACCTTGTATTACCTCGAAATTGAAAAGCTCTACAAATATAAAGCAATTCTTGAATTTTGATGGAAATCTTTCTGAAAATTAAGCTTAAAATTTAAATGCATAAACCTAGCATTCTATTTGTGACTGTAAAAAATCTTGACTTTGCTCTATTTTTCTCTTTCCCTCTTTTTTTTTTAACGTTCCCTCCAATTTTCGTGAGTTTTACTAAACTCTCCATGTATTTCCCAACACGTAATACATTCTTCTAACTCTTCAGCTGATTAAACCCTTTGCAGTTTTACTTAATGGTGTAAAAGAAATACAGATCCACTCAAATAACCTCCCCCAAATAGGGGCTTATTAAGTTTTTGGTTTCGTCACATTTAACAGAAAATCTGAGTAACTGTGACCTACCCAAACATGGGGCAGTGGTTGGCAATGATGCAGCTGCTCTGGGCTGTCATCAGGCGGGGATGCTGGATTTCATTTTTCCTCTCCCTCATGATCACAACATCACACCCACAGCTCAAGGCCCCAGGTCTGCATCTCAGATGCGGGGAAGGAGCAAATGCAGAAAGACATGTTCACACTCTCTGTGTCTCCCTACTAAGGTGTTTTCCTGGAGGTCTCAGTGAACAACTTTCACTGTCATCTGGTCGACAGCACAGTGTCATACAGTCACCTCTCTCTGCAAGGGAGGCAAGGGAATGCAGGATTTTGGCTGGCTATATTTCTACTCATACCAAAAGTAAGTTTTGTTAGTGAACAATAGCCAAATAACTACTGTGTAGGCTGCCAACAGCCACAGATTTGCTGCGGGAAACCTCCCCTCCCCAGGCATTGGTGATGCCTCTTCTCCAGGGTCATGTGACTTTCCCTTATGATTTCTCTGCTTTCTAAGTTTTTCTTCTTTTTCTAACCTCCTCATTTCAGCTTGTAGTGGCTGCCCCAGCCTTCAGATTTTCTCCCAGCTCAACTCTTGGCAAGAACTAGGCCTGTATGTGTGTTTCTCAACTCCAAATCTGGGACAGAGAAGTCTGATTATGAGTGCAGCTCAGCTCCTGAAATGGGCCAAATGAGTTCCAGGCTAGACAACTCATCGAGCCTCTTGTCCAATAGCTACTCTTTGGTTGGCAGCCACCAGCCAGGGGGCACTGGGCAGAACTCACTTAGCCCAACTGGAAACAGGAGTTTGCAAAACCCCTCAGAATGGGGTATAGCAGAAATGATCGGCAGCTGTTGTATGTATACTCAGGCTAAATATACACCGGTGATTATTTTATAAAAAGAGGTATCTAAAGGGTCAAAAATCTTATCTGTCCTCATTTTTTAAGATCTGCTCATATGCTGCCTATTATGATTCAATCCAGTTGTCTGTCTGATCTTAGATCACAAAATGTGTAGCTCTGCAGTTCAGTTCCATCAGATGACAAATTATAAAGTAATGAAATGAACTGCTCTGCTAGTATGTCCTTCCACTCCCACTAGTCTCAAAATATCAAAAGGAATGACATTTTTAATGAAATTATACATGCTTTAGCCAATATCAAAATCAGGATTCAATTATTTCAGTTTTGCCAAGCTACTCATTTTATGAAAGCATTTACTTTTGAATAGAACCAATGTGCTTCCTGACAAGGACATTATCGTTCGTATTTGGATGAAAACAGTGTGAAGGTAGACTAGTTTTATGGCATTTTATAGACAGTGATTGCTGGTGTAAAGGTACCACCTCTCTCCCTTTCACTCCTGTATCTGTGTGGAGAAGACCAGTCAGTCAGTGTTTTCACAGTTTACGTATTTTCTTAAAAATCTTTTCAGTGACATTTTAAGCAGTGATGTCAATACATTTAATTATTGAATTAAAAATACTTTCTATTTATTTTTTAAACCCACATCACTGAAAGACAAATAATATAGTAAACAGTACAAGTGATCCCAATGAGGAACATGGAACATAATTGAGGATCTTTTAGAGTTAATTGCAAGGAACTTCTTTTACTGGATGAAACTTATACAGGCTTTATATTTTGTTTTCTTTGAAATAAAAATAAAAATAAAAATAAAATCCCATCAAGGTGAAAGACGCACAAAAATATTTAGGAATAAATTTAAAACACTAAATATGTTGCATAATTTAAAAAAAATTTGCTATAGATAGGTTTGATATTTTTTCTTTGACTTGTAGAGGACATTGGTGTACCCAAGAACCTAAGAGTGGCTGTGTTAATTGTGTACTTTGAAATTTGTTACAATACAACACAAACGCTTCTACAAAACCAAATTTAATATACAACAAACACTCACCATGTAAACACATCTTTTAAAAAATCTGATAATTCCAAGGATCACTTACAGGCTTTCATAAAAGCATTTTATATCAAGAATCTCAATACAGAATGATTTCTATGTCAAAATACATTTACACTGTAAATTGTTCATAGAAAAAAAAAAAGACACAGAGGAATGGAGTTTGCTGGCATTGAATTCAATAGCAGCAAGTGCCCCTGATATTTTTTCCTTCATTTTCTACTTCACACATTTCTGACAGAACATGTTAATCTACGCTTCTATACTTTGTCTATGCTTTTATCCACTCAATCGGCCAGTTAAAAATATCCAGACGTGATCACCATGCTTATTCCAATTCTCAGCAGCTCTCAAACCTGCCCAGACCACTCACTCCCCATGGGGCCCACTCCCACCCAGGCAGAAGGCCACCGTGGGAGCTCAGACACCAGGACTTCTCAAGCCTGCCCAGAAGGTCAGCTTTGAGACAATACTTGAGGAATTCAACAGTAGTTATCAAATGCAAAACTGGAAAAAAGTCACGTAAAAACCACAAGTGGAGATTGATCACACAATTTTATTAGAGTCTTTTGAACAAGTGTATTCCTCTGTGAAAAAAATCTTGCAAAAGCGACATTGGAGTGTACTATTTTCAACCCTGAGCATTAACACTGCATACCAAGGAGGGTGGGTCGGGAAGCTGGTTTGATCGGAGCACAAGCACAAGCCACTGATATTCTCTATGTGATCAGGTTTTTACAAAAAAATACATAGTTTTCAATAAATAATGCTTAATTTTACAACTTTGATACAGCAATGTCATACACTGTTTTAACACACTAAACTCTGCATGCTAGATAGCCCACAAGAAGACGAAACTTTGCCATGCATTTTCTTTCCCCTAGTGCTAGCACACACATCGTCCTCCAGCGCACGCCTCGGCAGCTCTGACCCTGCTCTGTTTCAGGGTGGCGGGTCGCACGCTGGCATGCAAACGCTAAAACGGTCCCCCCACAAACCACTCACACTTCTAAACAAAAGGGTTTTTCAGCTTTTCCGCTCCCAAACCTGGAGTGGCTATGAAAGTAAGTTTCATGTAGCCTTGGAAAATACACACTTGTAAGTGTCATGCTGAAAACTGCTCTAAAACATCAGGTGTCTCTGTCCTGGTGGCCAGCAGTAAGCATTATGGGATACCCTAACCACTAGGAATCCCAAACCGGAAAAATAGGCCTCTGTTTTAAAACAGTCTATTCAAAAAAAGATGCCACAGAACAAATGCAAAAGACTCTTAAGCCCACAACATATGTACAAGAGGAAAAGCAGACAAAATGAGAAATTAATAGCAATGGCACATAACGTGTCTCCCTATATGATTCAAGGGATGAGGCATACTGTTTTTGAACATAAGCTGGATGAAAAAAAATGTGACAGAGGGCCCCTTGTCAAAACCGATTTGACCAAAATTCTTCATATGGCATATTATTTCCATTTTTTTTTTGAAGAGAATTTTATGTGTTTAATAAAATATTGTGTCCTTTTTAAAAAAATCTCTTCAAGGACCCTACAGCAAATTCTATTTTCAATGCATTTTCAACCATTTTGTCATATTACTTTATTTTGTCATTTTCACACCAGAGAAAATCAAGTACACATGACTGCACAAAAGAAGTTTGATCAAATAGTAAGACAGGAGCCTCCATGTATGCACATCCAGGTTGCTTAAATCCATCAATTGCTCATTGGAAACCACAGCTCAACTAGATCATATTGCTATTAGTGGTTTGTTTTCTCCATAGAGAAGGTGTCTATTTGCATCTGCAGGCAACCAGAAGTTCCCAAATCATTTAAAACGGTCCTATCTGTGCATTGGCAGAGGTACTGGATCTTGCAAGAATATCTCTACCTAATAAAATTATTACTTTTATACATGGAATATTATGAACTTATGTTTCCCTTTGTAAGCCATTTTATACTTTCTGCACTTTTGTGCTTTTATTGAATATAAAAATAGGTCTCCTTTAAAATTCTGTTTAAGTTCTCTAAAAAACTACTTGCTTGTGAAATTCTCTTATAAACTCACTGCATCCACATGGAATAGATAAAACTTATTAGGCAGCTAATAGATATAGGTAGTGTTAAAAAATACAATGAAAAAATGAATATATGTTAGGATTTAAGGGGGAAAATAGCTAGCAGTAAGTAAAATGGAAGAGAGCTCAGTTTCATAAATTTTGTTTAATCTTTATTGTGGTTGAAAACATGGGCTCCACAGAAAAGGGCAACAAACCCCTCCCGCCACAAAAAAACCAAAATAAAACCTGAGTCATTATCAAAGAGCAGAACTTTCAAGATCAACAAATAAAAGGGGATGTGGTAAAATAAATCGAATAGAATGAACAGTGAGAAAGAACCAGTAATTAAAATAATCTAAATCTCAGAAAAGCATGTGAAGAGTCGTTACCTGGAGACGGTTACTTTGGAACTTGTAAATTCCTGTGTCAGGATACATAAGGCTTATTCTCGGTATCCTCACAGGCATAGGCTATACAAAGGGTATTTGAAACTGACATTCCTAATGGGAATTTTATAAAATTTGGCCCTTAGAATAACTGAGAAATATCCTGAAATAATTTTCCCTGAAAGTGTAATAAAGAAAGTTTCTTATCTACTGATAAAATTGACAACTCAGAAAATTATTTTCGCTGGTCTTCCTACATAAGAAAAAAGCACAAATATATTTGCCTCAGAAATCTTTTAAAAGCAGGGGACCACGCAGTAAAAGAGTATAAAGATTCTATAAATGGGAGAGTCCAAGAAAACCTCTCTCCAAAGTGTCCACAAGGATACATATGCCCATTAGAAAAAAAAAAAGTAAAAATATACATATTATTAATCATATCAGAGAATAAAAAAGTTAAGATTGATATAATATATTTATATTGAATGACTACTTTAAAATAGAGCAACTTATTTGCTTTCTCAGATTCCTTGGGCAAAAGTCATTTAAATTCTGAAGTGAAAACAAATGTAAATTTCCTGTACTGTACCAGTATCGGATGATTATGGTTTCAATTCCAAGAGAAGAGAAAAATAAGCCTTGCCATTTGAGTCTTTCTTTCACAAAAAAACAACTAAACCATCCTGACTGCTACATGCATGCATATTTAAATCACTTCCCCTTGATTAACATTAAAAAGAAACATCTCCGCCCAAAAGAGTTGTAATGTTTTTTTTTTTTTCTAGCTAAAGGATAAGCATTCTACAAATAATTTGCCCAGTGACTGTAGTCATTCATAATATACATAACATTTGCAAAGCACAGTTTAAGTACACTGCCTTTTATTAGCTTTTTTTTTTTTTTAATAAAGGGATACATATCAGAGTGTAAAGACTGGAAATTATTTCCACAGTTTAAAGAATCATTAAGAGAATGCTGGTTCAAGTTATTAAGGATGGAAATCGTAGCAAAATGCCAAAGTCTGTGAACTAGTTCCAGACAGCAGGATATCCACTGGCTAGGCTTTGTGTGCACCCACCACCCCCAAACCCCACCCCCACGTTACTATTTTAAGATATTCTGTCAATGCTTAGTTAAAAATAAGACTTCCTTAATAGACCAAAAAAAAAAAAAAAAGCAAGTACAATTTTATTGAAGACTATCCAGTGGCAAGTATTCCTTGTGTATTATATTATGTTTTAGACATTCAATAAAGAATTCACTAGGAATGATTTTCACGATGTATTCACCAAAATAGCCTTAAATATTGTTAAAAATGCATTTAAGCACCTATCCTGAGTTCTAACAGGTTTATAATTCAGATTGCCAACCAACTACTTTTGTCTTGTGTTTCTATCAAGAACTTAGGCCATATAACTCTTAAAAAAAAAAAAAAAAATCACGACTACTTGTTTTCAACCCAAGGCCAAATTATTACAGGTTACTAATCTACTTAAAGTTTCTACCTCACCACAGAAAATATCCAAGATTCATCTATGATTAAAATATAAAATACATGCAAAGTTTTCAGATTTTCGAAATACATGGAATCAGCCTTACACATGGGTCTGTGTTGCAGCAAGTTTTCGAACTGCAGCTGAGGGCCGCCACGTAAAATCACCAGCTCAGAGAAACTGTCCATTGTAAACCGCTGGTTCAATTATTCGTGGCTAAAATAAATGTCCCACCAATTTGGGGGGTTAGGGGTGGGCGAGGGGGGGACGGGAGGCTTGGAGGAACGGTAAACAACAGAAATCCAGTTCTGTACTGAGGACCTTGTTAACACCCTTTCTCTTCCCAAGTGTACTACTGAAATCTGATGGTTCATCGAGGAAAAAGCCACCGAAAAGCAATCTGTCCATCTGCAGCCAGTCTGGCTGGCTTCACATCCCAGGGGTGGGGGCTGGGGTGGAGGCTCGCTCCCAGCTGGAGGCTGGGGTAGGGCAGGCCGGAGCTCGCCGCTGGGGGCGGAGAGGCAGGAAGGGCGAGGGGCCCCTTTGGCCTAGCAGCTCCTTTTACCGTGAAGACCTTCCCATTGAGTCTCGCCAAATCTCAGTAAAAATGGAAGGCCAAGCCTGGGTAAATCATTTCAGGAGGTTAAAGAGTCGTGGTGATTTTGCACCGTTTCCATTAGCCACGGAAAACCACCTCCTGGCAGGCGCCACAGCTCGGAGGAGCCGAGCTCCACGGCTGGTGCCAGGCGCCCCCAAGGGCCTCCCCGCGGTCTCCCCGCCTCCCCACCCCGTGCGGCCCGAAGGGATAGAGGCGGTGAAGGCTCGGGAGGGGCGCAGCCCGGGGCGCGTGTGCCCAGCCGCGCCCGCAGCCAGGGCCTGCCGTGAAGGCGCGGGGACACAGGCCCAGGCTGAGCAAACGCGAGGGGCCGGGCTGGCTGAGCCAATGGTCCCCGGCGAGCAGAGAGCGCGCGCGGGATGGGTCGTGCTCGAGCCGCCACCCCTGCCCCAGCCCCAAGGAGGCAGCCGGAGAACAATCAAGACGCGGAGCCACCTAGTTCTGTGGCGGCCCGCAGGGGGGTTGGTTCGGGGCAGCCCAAGAGCTGGCGCGCGGGGAGGGTCCGGCGTGGGTGGGTGCTGAAGGCACCTCCTCCCGGGCTTGCTCTCATGCTCCAGCCCCATAGTTCGGCGGCTGCCCCCAACCCCCACCTCGCGGGCCCGGGGCAGCAGCGCGGTCGTCCTCGCGCGCCTCCAGGGTCTGCGGCCGGGTGCGCCCAGGCGCCCTCGCCCCTCCCCGCCTCACCCACTCCGGATCGGCCCACACCGCCACCCTGGAGGCCACGGCTCGGCTCGCTTAGTGGCCCTGCCGTGTTCCTCCGGTTGTCTTCGGCCACCCCGCCGAGTCCTCTGTTCCCAGCCTCCCTCCTACTCGCAATCTAGGTCCCGCCGTGACCCGCGCTCCCTCCGGCCGGGAGCCGTCTTCCATCCCCCAGCTGGGGCCCACTTCTGCGACAGTTCCACGGCCCCGGGGGACTGGGGAGACACAGACACCGAAAACTCCTCCACTGTCTTCCCTCCCCTTGCCCAGTCACCCCTAGAGGTCAAACACTGTGACCGCGTTCCCCGCCAGCTCTCCGAACCACCTCTGCACACACGCGGTGATGCAGCGTCTAAAAGAAATAAAAAAAAAAAAAAAAAAAAAAAAAATTCAAAACTGGAAACGGTCGTCCCCATCCTCGGAGGGGGAGCGGCGGTAATCACAACGTCCCACGCTCTCGCGGCCCGGGGGCGGCTGTCACCGCAACGCACAGCCGTACGCGGCTCGGCGCAGAGGACGCACGCGCCACCGCCAGCTCGGGACCCTGACCGCGCGCCCTGGCCGTCCTGTCCTCTGCACGACCACCCCGGCCAGCTCCCGGAGCCTGTCCGCGCCGCCCGCCGGCCTGCCAGGGTGGGTGGGGTGAAGCGTCAGGGAACAGAGGAGGAGGTGAGAAAGGAAACGGGAGGGCTGGGGGAAGGGAAGGGAAGGCAGTGCGAAAACATCACTCTTCCCCTGCCTTTCACAACGAGCGGAAGAGGAAAAAGACCTGCAATTGAACACTTTTCAGCCCCTAAATGTAGAATTATCGTCCGCCACCCCCCATCCACACACAAGGGCCTCACCACCGAATGCGCTGCGACAACAGGACCTCCAGCATGACTTCCATAGAGACTATTGGCGATGCAAGTTTCTATCAGTTCCAGCTGATTTATTAAAATTGTCAAGATACAGACTTCCAGCACAAAAAAAAAAAAAAAAAAAAACAACCGAAAACAAAACAAACAAAAACAACAACAAAAAAACAGGCAATGATGTCGACAGTGCATTGAGTCTGCTTTGCCACCATTTGCTACAAAATATGCAGATGGTCTGTTCTTTATTTAGATTATATTGCACAAAATGAGAAACTTTTTAAACTATGTGCCTTTTTTTTTTCTTTTTTGCTAAAAATCGAGAATCCAGTTTCAAACCTTCCATCTGGGGCCCCATCCACATATCACAGCGTATGAGATACATAAAGTCCTACTATAGTACAGTACATATACAATCTTTAAACTAAGATAACAGCTCTGAGGTCTATATCACCATTTTCAATAAATCTTTACCTACAAATATTGAACAAATCTCTACTATAGCTGTACAAAAAAAGTTTGCTTTTTTTTTTTTTTAAACCACAAGGCCTTTAGATGCAAGGATTATTTTAAAATTTTAATCCTTTTTAAACCAGGACGTAACGTACCAACATACTTGCATGCTAAAAAACAGGAAAAAAGAAACCAAAAGGGAAGAAGTGCCTGAAAGTCTCACTGAAAAAACACAGCAAGAATGTTCCCTTTTCACTGTACAAAAATACGCCTGAAAATATATTAATTTTTAAAAAAGACTGAGGTCTGTTATGTATCAAAAATGTTTCAATACCTTTTGTACTGAGGTCTAGGCTGTCTGGTATTCAATCAAGGAGGTATAAGGGAACAAGTTACAAAAAAAAAGTTGGCAAGTAGAAATCACATTTGTAAAACCATAAACAATTTGATCTGAAAAGTAAACTCTGATCTTAAGTCAGTTCACAGTTTTTTGTGTTTTTTTTTTTTTGTAAGCGTTTGTACAGTCTGCATTTTTTCAAGCTCCCTGCAGTTTTGTTAAGTATCGGATGCATAGAAGACATCAGTTTTCTCCCTCCTAAAAAATAATAAAATAAAAAAGTTGCAATGGTCCCTTTTCTTGTTTTTGTTAAAAAAAAAAAAATCACCAGTTCTTTAAGATCTCTTAAGGAAAACAAAAACAAAAACGAAAAAACTCCACCAACTCCCTAGAGTAACGGTTGTGCTGCCAAAAGGGTCCTCTGCAGACGTCTTCCAGACTTCAAAGACCGACAAGCTTCAAACAGCGCCTTCCGGAGCGGGTCCCACCTCCCCTTCCCCGCCCCGCCCCCTCCGCCTTTGTTGCAATCACGAATTTCAGGAAAAAGAAATAGTAATTACAAAAACACATTTTGGGGGGGGGTGGGGGGAATCACAACTCCAGACTAGGTATGCAACTACCTTGACACACGAGAAAGGAAGGGAGGGGGACAAAAAAAAAAAAAAAAAAAAAAAAAAAAGGACAGGAAAAATGCTTCGAAACTACTCATTTCACTTTAACTCCAAAATTTTCATCATCTTTTCCAATTTCTTTGCTTCATCTTATCAACATCATCAGCGTCTTCTCTCCCCTCCGCCCTTCCACCACCACCTCCACCATCATCACGACTTGCTCCCAAGGCGCCCAGCTCTGCACCCGCCGAGCCAAGGAGCGGGAAGCCGGGGCGCCTCCTTCAATACGTGAACACCAGGTCGGAGAAGTTCGCCTCCAGCCAGTCTCCCGCGATCATCTCGCTCAGCTCGGGCGTGCAGTAGTCGGGGAACTCGAAGTGGGAGCCCAGGCTGCCCTCGCTGAACGAATCCAAATCCTTATCCACCAGCGACAGGGACAGGTTCCCGGCCGCCGCGCCGCCGCCCAGCTGCTGCTCGCCGGCGCTGTGCGCGCTTTGGGAGAAATTCAAGCTCAGGTCGAACATCAGGTCGTCGGCGTCGTCGCCGCCGCTGCTGCCGCTGCTGCTGCTGCTGCTGCTGCCGCTGCTGCCGGACGACGACGTGGACACCGAGCGCGACGACGCGGGCGACAGCGCGGGCTGCGCCAGCGGCGGCGGGTGCTGCTTGGTGATGTTCTTGAAGCTGTAGTAGAGACGGCTGCCGCCCCCGGAGCCCGACGTCGCGCCGGCCCGCACCTCGTCGTACAGGCTGGCGCCCTCGGGGGACTCGGCCGCGCTGCTCAGCGTGGGGCTGGCGGGCACTTTGGCGACGTTGTAGCGTCTCAGCAGCTGCGGCGGCTGCTGGCCGGGCGGCTGCAGGAGCTGCTGGTGCGGCGGCTCCTCGTCGTCGTCCTCCGGCTCCTGCTTGATCCGCAGCGACAGCTCGTCGTCGTCTTCGTCCTCGTCGTCGTCGTCCTCCAGAAACACGCACTTGACCGTCTTGCCCGCGCCGCCCCCGCCGCCGCCGCCGCCCGCGCCCCCGCAGTCCCCGGGCTGGGCCGCCTTGCCCGCGCCGGCCTTGGCGCCGGCGGCCGCGGGAGCCTTGAGCTTGCCGCACTTCTTGCTGGAGGCCTTGGACGTCTTGGAGCCGCCCGCGCCCGCGCCCGCTGCGCTCTTCTCCGGGCTCTGGCTCGCGCTGGGCTTGGCCGAGGGGTCCATTTTGGGCTTTTTCCGGGGCCGGTACTTGTAGTCGGGGTAGTCGGCCATGTGCTTAAGCCGCAGCCGCTCCGCCTCCCGGATGAACGGGATCTTCTCGCTGTCCTTCAGCATTTTCCACCGCTTGCCCAGCCTCTTGGAGATCTCGGCGTTGTGCATGTCCGGAGACTGTTCCATGATCTTCCTGCGCTCGATCTTGGACCACACCATGAACGCGTTCATCGGCCGCTTGATGTGGCCCGACGCGGTCTTGCACCAGTCAGGGTCGCTCTCGTCCAGGGCCACCGGGCTGCAAGCCATGAATTCGCCCTCCTCCGTGTCCAGCGCCTCCCGGGGCAGGTTGCTCTCCGCTTCCAAGCTCTCCGCCTGCTGCACCATGATCCGCTGCGGGGCTGGGCGCTCCAGCCCGGGCCGCTCGGTCTCGTGCGGAGGTCCCCCTCCCCCTCCCACCCCTCCACCTTCCTGGGCAAGTTGCAAAGTCCTCGGCACCCCGCGTCCGCGGCTCCCCCCCTCCCCCCGCCCCCCCGTCCAGGCTGCGCGCAGCGGATGCGGCGGCTTCGGCGGCGACGGCCGCCCGCGCGCTGGGAGCTGCGGCCGCGACAGGAGAGGCGGCGGCGGCGGCGGCGGTCGAGGCAGCCCGGGACCCCTCTCTCCGGCTCGTGGCTCCCGCCGCAAGCGCCGGACCCCGAGCACTCTCAAGCGCGCGCGCTGCTTCTGCAAAAAGTTGAGGGCTCTCTCTCAACTAGTTATCAGGGTGTCATATGGGTGACATCACTCCCCGGGCCAGCCAATGGCTGGGGGCCGGCTCCGCCCATCTCCCTTTATGAATTCTGCGGCTCCGCCCGCCTCGCCCCGCCCTCGGGGCTGCTTTGCAGAGATGGGGGCGGGGTGGGAGGAGGCCTGTCTAGAAATAGGTTATTTTTAAAAACTCCGCGTGTGTGCACGGATGCGCCTCTCCCCAGGATGCTCGCGAGCGGCTCACGGCGTCGTGGTGAGCCGGCGGGCCCGAGGCGAACCGGGCTAGTCCGGGCGCCGGCGCGACCGAGGACCAGCTCCCGGGAGAGGCCCGATGCCCCTTTGTGCCCAGTTCCCCGGAGGCCCGACGGTGTGAGCAGAACGGGCGCCCTCAGTCCCTATGTGCACACGCTTGGGCACGCGCACGGCCCCATACGGCGTGTGCAGCTCGGCTCTGGAGCCCGCCGCGCCCGGCGCGCCCCGGGGTGGCCGCAGCTGCTCCCCGGCGTGTCCCCCGCGGGGCTCGGGCGCTCCCCCGCGCCGCGGCCCGGATCCCGCCCGTTCCGCCCGCCGCGCCCCTGGGCGACGGAAGGTGGCGCTTTAACACAACAACCTTGTCCGGGCACGTGGGCTCTTTTCTTCGTTTCCCTTTCTGCCTTTTTCTAAGGCAAAGAAATCAATGTAAAGCCCGAGAGGCTGTATCCGTCCCCCAGCCCCCACCGTGTGCATTTTTCTGTTCTGTCCTTTTCCTCCGTCCCATCTCCCTCCGTGGTCGCGTTTGCAGGCGCCGCGCCCCCGCGCGCCCCGCCCGGCGGAGGCTGGAGTAACGGTCTGCGGGGTTCGGGTGGTGCCGGGTCCTCCCTTTCGATCTGGCCACTCCCGAGGCTGCTCGTGAAGCGCGTCCTGGGACCAGAGGCTGCAGCCGCCCCCTCCCCTTCCCCCGCAAGCGTCGCTCGTGAAGGGTCCAGCCCTGTCTCCCCCTCCTTGCTCCTCTCCCGCCTCCTCCCCAGCCTTCCCCCCCGCCCCCGGCTCCCTTTTCCCTTCCCAGGTCCCCTCGTCCTCTCCGTCCCTGCCCCCTTCCGCGGCCACCAGCGCCCTGTCGCCAGCAGCCTCGTCCTGAAATCTCGCCGTGGCGAGCTAGCGCGCCTTCCGGGTCACACGCTGTTTTAGCTGCACAACAGACACCAAAGCGAAAACAAGGTGCGTTCGGGTTTCGCGTGGAAATGTTTCCCACGTACGTAAAGAGGTGGGGTGGCCTCCCGTGAGCCACAGGGAGCAGGCCAGATGACGTCGAGCCACCACGCGCCCCGTCGAGCCTTCCGTGCTACGAGACCCGTTCTCTTTGTGTTTCTCTGCTTAGCCCCTGTCCCCCATCGATGGATATTCTGGGCTGCCCGTCGCCGCCCTGGTCTTGCCCACACCCTGGGCTCTGGGCAGCTGGCAACTTCCAGCAGTTCCTGCGACACTGTCCGGAGTCGTCCACAGGAGAAGTCAGCTGCTGGGGACCAGTAAAATCACCTAAACTCGCTTCCTTTCAGGTGCCGGCAAATAACACGACATTCCCTAAGTATTACATTTTTTTCTGAGAACTTTGGTAACATAGAATGGTACCCCGTTTTCACAGATCATTATGTGGGGGGAACAAAGTCACCACCATCAGTGTGGTCCATCCCTTCCCCCCATATTCATCCCAAAGAAAAATACTGCATCGAACACTTGTAAAATCCAGGCCAATTTAAATCTTGATAACGCTGGCAATTTATTTTTCTAGGGCCATCGGAGCCAAAAGAATTTACAGTCATTCGTACTGGGTGACGTGAAGTCTGGAGATGTATAAAACACCAGGCACTGTGAGAAACTCCGTCTTCACTCCGTCAAAGCCAGCACAGCGGCTTGTTTTTCTCTGACCTCAACACGTTTCCCAGCTCTTGAGAACACCAGGGGAGGGTGCGGTGGGGTGGAGCAAACGGTGGGTCTACACCCGTCTCCCTCCCCTGCCCCTCACAGGTCACATCCAGGGTAGATAGAGGGCTCGAAACATTTTAGCTCCGTTGCATGACTTGCATGCAAAAGATGGGGACACTTACCGTTTTAGACTCTGAAAGAGAATGCATTTGAAAATCTTTGGCAAATTTCGTATGTATTTGCCGACATCACTCTATAGCAAAAATTGTGCTTAGCTTTGGAATGACAGTGATCCGAGTATATGGTAGGCCTGAAAAATAATGGTGTTTATTCTCCTAGCGCTCTGATCTTTTGAGAGGAAAGGTAAGTTAAAATGTACTCTTTCAAATGAGAAACAATTTCTGTTCAAATAAAGATGGGCCATTTGTTGGAGAAGATAAAGCGGATATAAGGGGTTGCTTTTAGTGTGAGAATACAGGGGTGGGGAATGAGTGAGGTGGCTGGGTGAATCTTTGAACAAACACTGCAGAGACTGGCGGTGATAAAGCGGGCCTAAGATAGGCCAGGTAAGACAATTTTCACAGAAGATTAACTAGATTGCTATTTTGTAACGTGACTCATCCCACATATTTAATGCTATAGGACTTAGTAAGGACTGGGAGTGAGGAAAAGAAAAGTAACTAATATCTCTGTCTCTGTTTCTCTCTCTCTCTCTCTCTCTCTCTCCCCCCCCTCTTTCCCTCCCTCCCTCCCTCTCTCCCTCCCTCTTTCTCTCTTCCTCTCCAAGAGAAATTTTAAAATAGATACAATATTTGTAAAAACAAATGGGAGAATGTTAGAGATCCTGCAGGCTTCTTGCAGGAACAGTATGTATTTACTCCTGAAAAACAGACATTTGCAACGTCAGCAATAACCAACTATTTAAAGGAATTTGGGGCTAAAAAACAGAAAATGAGGCCTTCTTTAATAAAGTACCTCTCGAAAGTCTAAATTAGTAAAATGGAAATGGATCTGCTATTTTTTAAACCACAAGATGTATATCAGGATTAGGGCTTATTGGTCATCTTTGTAAAGCTGAGATACACTTCATTTCTGTGTGTTATTCCATCTTTGTACTTATTTATAAGGAGGATACACAGTTTTCCCATTAATGATAAATTTTATTGGATGCATAATTAGCGTTCAGAGTCTAAAGAGTCACATTTGATTAGAGCCACAAATGAATGCATTTTAATGGTTATTATTATATTTATACAATTGCATCTTTACAAAAAAAAAGAACAAAAAACTTACAGCACTTATAAGGACTATCACATAAACAGGTAAGATATCCTACAAAATCTCTCAAAATTAGAACACAATGAGTATGAAATAGTGCTTTTTCCTCTGAAGAATATCACTGGGTAAGTCTGACTCATTTGATTGGACACCATTTTTAGAAGCATCGCAACTACATGTCTTTTCCCGTTCCTGACACGAAGCCCTGCGGTAAGATTCCTTTTTCTTCTCTGTTTACCTGTGCTCCCAAATGAGGCCCTCCACTCCTCTACGGGCAGCTGCATCTGGATATCTCTGCTTTAGACCTGGGTCTTGAGTTTGGATCTGAATATTGCCCGTCCACTGGACATTCCCCTTAAATGCTCCTCAGAGGTGGTAAAAAGAGTATAAATTGAACTCACCTTACCATCAGAACACACACACACATACACACACACAGACACACACACACAGACACACACACACACACACACTGTAATGAGTGTCATTTACCTGTTTGGTTAATCAGAACACACTCCAATAGCTAAAAGTCCTGTTGATTTTTTCACTCATTTATTCTCTGTGTCAACCCACTAGAAAGTGTGACCCATTACAGTGACAGCAGTAGAGTAGTACGGCATGAGACAGGGGCTTTGAAATATGTTATGACCGTGACCTATTCTACAGAACACAGTTTTCCGTCGTGACTTGGTAAACGTGCTGGACACATATAAAGCAGAAACCAAAGTGTCACAAATCAATATCTCTCCTCATTATGTGCAATTCAGGCTATTTTCTGTTCTATTCTATTCCATTTCATTTCTCTAAATGTTGATTAAAATCTGCCAAATTGCACTGCTAATGAGGCACCACTGAAGTTTAAAAACACTAGCTTAGCTGTTGAAAGCTAAGATTCTGCCTTGGATTGAAAATTCTGGTTCTGATGTCTTCCTTCCTTCTTTCTTTCTTCTTTTTCTTTTCTTTCTTTCTTTCTTTCTTTTTTTTTTTTTTTGATGGATCTCATCATTTGGCGCTTGACTTTTAGTTAATAATGACCAGAGAATTCCACAAACCTACCACCACCAAAATTCATATCTTTTCTTTTTAAATTATTCATATAAAATATATGTTATTTTTTAAATAGGCTTTTTTTTTTTTTTTTTGGAGCAGTTTTATGTTCACAGCAAAGTTGAATGGAAAGTATAGAGCCCTCATATGCCCCCTTTCCCCACACATACACAACTGCCTGAACCATCAATATCCCTCACTGCAGTGGTGCATTTGCTACGATCAGTGTACCAACATGGACACGTCCTAATCACCCAAAGTCCACAGTTGATATTGGGGTTCACTCTTGGTGTTGTATATCCTACGGTGTTGCACATGTATTTAGCAGCACGTATTCATCATTATTGAATATAAGCATACAGAGTATTTTCAATGCCTGAAAAATCCTCCTTGGTTCACCTATTCATTCCTCCCTCCCTCCAGCCCCTGGCAGCCTTTCCCAGAATGTCAAACAGTTGAAACATGCACCGTATAGCCATTTCACACTGGCTTCTTCCACTTAGCAGTATGCACTTTGAAGTTTCTATGGCGTCTCTTGATGGTTTGATAGCTCATACCTTTTTAGCAATGAGTAATATCCCATAGTGTGGATGCGCCACATTTATTCATCCATTCACCTACTGAAGGGCATTTTGGTTGCTTCCATGTTTTAGCAATTGTGAATAAATCTGCTATAAACATCATTCTGCAGGTTTTTGCATGGATGCAAATGTTCATCTCATTTGGGAAAATACCAAGAAGTGTGATTGCTGTGTAGTATAGTAAGAGTTTGTTTAGTTTTATGAGAAACTTCCAAACTGTCATCCAAAGTAGCTGTACTGTTTGCATTCCCAACACCAAAGAATGAGCGTTCCTGTTGCTTCATGTGCTTGCTAGAATTCGGTGTCTCCAGTGTTTTGGATTTTAGCCATTCTAATAGGTGTGTAGTGGTATCTTGTTTTAATTTATATTTCTCTAATGACATTTGATGTGGAACATCTTTTCAACTGGTTACTTGCCATCTGGATATCTTCTTTGCCAATGTGTCTGTAAAGATCCTTGGCCCATGTTTAATCAAGTAGTTCGTGTGTTAATTATGGAGTTTTAAGAGTTCTTTGTGTATGTTGATAACAGCCTTTTGTCAGACATCTCTTTTGCAGACATTTTCCTCCAGTCTGCGGCTTATCTTCTCATTCTCTTGTTGGTGTAGTTTGGGCAAGTTATTTAACCTTTCCCATGCTTTAGTTTTCTAATCTATAAAATAGGATAATAGTCACTACCTCCTAGAATTATAGTAATGATTAAACATATATCAAGTGCTTAGACAGTGCTATATGTAATAAGATGCTTATAAACATTATTATTGTTGTTACTATTTTAATCTTTATTTCTCCAGTCCCTAAAACAGTCCCTGGCACACAGTACTTGTTATATCAGTGTCCACTAAGTAAAAGAATTTTCATATGTGTTACAACCCTGGTAAGCTCAAATCACTCCTTAATTCATTCCCTCCTGCCCATTTCTGCCATCAATGTGTATGTCTAGCCTCTCCTCAATACTCTATGGATTTTTAATAACAGACACCAGACTGGTCTTTTTTTCCCCACTGCAACTAGACTGTTCATTCCAATGAACACGCAGCTTGGACCCAGGCACTTCCCACGCTCATGTTTATGAAGCCCTTCACCCTAAGACAAAATCCACTCCCCTACGCAATGAAAACAAGGCATGATTTTTTCCCTGCCTCTCTAGTTTAATTTCTTTCACAATTAACAGAAACACAAAGGAGCAGTAGGGCAGTATAGTGTAGACCAGTGGCTTTCAAACTTATTTTGACCATGATCTACCATAGGAAATACATCTTTACATCATGATCCAACATGCATGTGCAAGCGTGCGCATGCACACAGAGCATACACATATAAAATTGAAGCTTGTGGTTCCAGATCAAACTGTTTTGTATGTTCATACTGTTCCTATTAACCAGGCATTTGATAGAACTGAATATCTTTTGCAGTTTAGACAAATGTTACTTCATTAAAAATATATTTATTCAATTTTTTTTTTTTTTTTTTTTGGGGGTAGGGGAAACCTCCTCTGGACACCTTGAGGATTTTTTAATAAAGAAATTAAATAACTATTTCCTAAAAACATGTATTTCTCATGTTGGTTAAGCTGCAGTATTACACAGTGCATACTGCTCTCAGTTGCCATAGTTCTTCCACGGCCCAATATATTGCTCCAGGAAACGAAGGGCTGGGCTGAAGAGTTGGGGTGGGAAGAGGTTTCTGAACATTATACTAATCCTCTGCCATCTGAGCAAAAGAGAGAGACAGAGTGCTGCACACATGCCCAGCACACCTCCGAGAGTTGAGAGTCTCAGTCCTTATGGGAAGGTAGGGGGGCAGGATTGCAGAAGGCTATTCTTTTGGAAACATTGTTCACTTTTGTATCAGGATCTTCTTCATCTTTATGCTAAAGAACCAGGCATGTGTGGTTTCAGATCATGTGTGATCATGAGCCTGTGTGTGTGCTTCTAGGAGTGTAATATGAAAAGGAAAGGTTAATCAATTTTGAAAGCATAAGTTAAAAATTCACCAAATCTAATTTCTTTAAACATGGCAGCTATTCTGGTATGTTTGTCTTAATCATTTCTTAGCTAGAGGAAACATCCATGTTCGTAGCTGTGAATGTGGCATTATTTTCCATGACGAATACCAAGAAGGGACATGAGAGAGCTAGTAGCCACTGGGCAAATGAGAGTCCTGCAGATTTCCAGGTCTTGGTTGGTACAGCTGCAGGAGGGTGAATACGGATAGGCCTGCCCAGGAAGGTGAAATCATTGGTTATGATGGATGCAGCATCTTCCCACCCCACCCCACCCCCTTTGGTAGGATGAGGTAAAGCCCTAGCAATGACTCTTTCTGACTAAACAGCTGAGCTGTGGCTCATGCTGTTTAACTTCCAAACCCCATGAGCCTTGCAATCAACTAAATCTTTCCTTAATTGACTCTTGAACTCAGGTGTCTAGTGTTGTTTCCTTTTCTGGTCCTTGCTGCATCAATAACCTTTTTTTTTTTTTTCTCTCCTCTCTGTTTCACTTCTTTGTATATTCAGAATATCTGCTTTTTCTTTCTTGCTTGCTTCTTTTGCCATGAAACACATGTTATTTGTGTTATCCCAATGCTATAGGTAGAGCTGTGTGAAGCACAAGTAATTATTAAATTTCAACTCATCATAACGTGAACAAAAAATAGAGTGACCTTGGAAAGGGGCATGGAGCTTACACCTGTCTGTGGAGAGGGGGCATTCACTAATTCTACCTATCTGTGGTCACCATTAGAGCAGCTATTAGTCACTGTGCAAAACACGAAGGGCATTTACTGGTGGGGGCGGGGGGGCAATGGATGGCAGGAGGACCCAGGTCTCTCCTCACCTTAGAGACACAACTGTGCAGAGGGCAGATGAGAGGAGCGGAGTCTCCGTTGGGGAGACCCTGACTCCTGTCCCCATTCTGACATTAATCAGTGATATGGTCTTAGGACCTACAGTTAATTGCCTTAGGTCTCGATTCCTCATCTGTAACATGAAAATTTTGGACTAGATGGCTTCCAAGGTCATTTCTGCTCCTAACATTTTGTAGCTTTTACACAGATAAAAGTATGCCATTTTTACAGAATCATAAGCTAGGGAACATTACTTTGGTTTCATTCTCTTCAATCTATGAATTTATTGTATTTTAAAATATCATTTAATTGCAACTTTGGTACTTCATGATATTGTTTTTTTCTTCCTCCATTTAAAGGTTACATGCATTTATCATAGAAATGTGGAATGTAAGAAAAGCAAATAAAGAAATCAAAGCTGCTTACATACACCCACAACTAACAGTCGGGTTAGCCCTTCATCCATCTCAGTAACACTCTTTCAGCTTAGGTTAGTGTCAGAGCCCTCATTAATTTTTTCTCCCACAGCAACAGGTGGTCAATATCATTAAAAAAATATATATATATGGTTTTCCTTTGTTTTTGAGCACCATTTGGATAAGTACTTGGATATGTAAATGGGGCATTGGACAGGCTGGATGAAGGAGGGTGTGGCCACAACACAGCTCTGACATGAGAAAGCCTTAGAAGAGGAAGGGGGTAGGTCCTTGTGCCTCTTGCTTGGCTGCTGGATGCTGCCAGACATGCTGGGATCCAGTTGCTGGGCTGCCTCTGTGGGTCATCAGAAGAGCATGTCCACTTCAGTGGGGCCCCTCCTCTGTTGTCAGGATGCCAAAGACAATGATTCTCAAGCCTTAACATATAATGGGATTTGCCTTGCCAGGTTTCTGACTTGCTTGGAATTTGTGACCTCCTTTTTTCCTCTGATTTCCCCCTTTGGGAGTGGAAATGTTTCTTCTATGCCTGTCCCACCATTGTAATTTGGAAGTAGATAAGTTGCCTGGTTTCACATTTCACAGCTGGAAAGGAATTGTGCTAAAGAGGAATTGTACCTTGAGTTCACCTATATTGGATCTAGATATTTAGGTAGGACTCGGTGCTGGATTGTGTTAAGACTTTTGGAGATGTTGGAGTGGGGTAAATATATTTAGCGTGTGAGAAGGGCATGGAATTTTAGGGGGTAGAGAGTGGACTGTTAAAGGTTGATTTGTGTTCCCCCAAAATGCATGTGTTGAGGTCAACCCCAGTACCTCAGAATGTGACCTTATTCAGAGATAGTCTTTGTAGACGATCAAGTCAAAATGAGGTCATTAGGATGAGCCTAAACCAATATGACAGATGTCCTTATAAAAGGGGAAATTTGAAACAGAAATGCAAAGAGGGAAGAGACATAGCAAGATGACTTCATTCTGCAAGGCAAGGAGCGAGGCCTGGAGCAGATCCCTTCCTCACAGCCCTCAGGAGGAACCAACCTTGCCCACACCTTGATCTCAGGCTTCTGGCCTTCAGAACCATGAAAGAATAAATTCCTGTTGTTTAAGCTGACCAGTTTGTGGTTCATTCTTACTGCAGCCATAGGAAACTAATACAGAGAGGGAACAGGAAAACCATAGATCTCTCTCCCGTTACATATTCTTTTTAAAACTTTCTCCTTTGGCAAATTTCTAGACCTCCCTTCTATAGGCAACAAGTCAATGACAGATGTGAAAGAGTGAAGGTCTGATTACTCACCACATAGCAGGATTTCATTGCTCTGGCTAGTGATCACAGCTTCAAAATGTGCAGGCCCTATATTATTCCTGTTCAGCTTTGGGGTCTCAGGCAAAATTCTGTGAGAGCTGGAAAAGCATAACGAAACAACTTATTTGGGTCAAAGCTGATAACCTGATGAACCTAAGTAAGCGTGGAGCTGTAAACTGTGTTGTGCAGGTGAAACTTTCTTGCCCTCTCTCTAAGTGCTACAGTATGGTAAAGATTGTTGAGGGACTATGTTGCAGGAGCATGTGGATGTGACATTTTTAAATAACGTTTCTTGACCAAGCCTCCCATTTTAGGCAGAATTGTCGATTCATCATTTCAATCCCCATAGCACTGTATGCATGCCCGTTATTATAGAATTTATAGCACTTACATACCAGTCTCCCCCAGAGCCAAATCTACTTACATTCAGGCCTGGCCCATTGAGGATACCAGAGAAACACTGGGGGCCCGAGGAATATCTTAAAGGAAATTCCCAGCCAGTGTGGGCAATTCCTCTAGGTTATTTATAAAGACTTGTCTCAGTGCTAAGACGCTGCCATACAATGAAGTTCCTCCAGCTCATTTCCCTGGTGTATTTTGGAGGCAGGAAGAGCTGGCAAATACAAGACAATTAATGTGAATTTCAATTTACAAACACTGTTGCCACCATTGTGGTGGGTGTTATAAGTAGAATCATAAAAAAGATCATGGCTGCAAGAGAAGCCTTTGCTATTTTACCTTGAGCTCCCTTAAAGGAGAGGTGTGTGTTTCCCATTTGCAACTACCCTGAAGTTAACTAAAGGTGGGCACCTTGCAGGCAGTCAGCAGTGCATGGTTGAATGAAGAAATGAAGAAATGAAGAAGAAAATACAGAAGTTGAAATCATTTTGAGGGAGTGGGAAGAAAAGGAAAAAAAAAGAAGAGCTAAGAAGGGGAAAGGGCCACACTGTCCCCCATGTCTGGCTCGTTGTGTCACTGCCTCATTCGGTGATGGTGATACTTCTCACTGTGCAGGGCATTTCAGTACTACTCTTCCCCTCCAACTTAGTTGCTGTCTTCCCACGTGATGTAGTTCGGTGCTTTCAATATCGTACCAATATTTTAGTGAATTCACTCTTTCAGGTTTTTTTTTTTTTTTAAACCCCTTCTTGCATGGATTTTCAGGGATTGACCTCGAGGAAAATCTGGAGTAACACAAAATGTACTGCACTTTAGAAACATTCTTTTACTCCATTACTGATGTGTTTCCAAACAACAGAATTCTATGCTTTGATTTTCTTTTCATTGGCGTTTTTCCAAGGAGGTTTCTCCATCCCTTAAAAACCAGGATTCCTAGGGACCCTTGAAATTGTAAAAAATCACACACATTTACGTATTGCAACATACAATTATGGAATTTGAAGGAATTTCTTGAACCTTGAAAATAGGCAATTTGAGGACATCTCAAAGCAAGTGTTACTCTCGGTAATGGGTAGATGTTCCAGGATAAGTCTGTAAATAAGTCTGAGAGTGAAAGCGGAAAGTCCAATGCCCATCCACCCTGTAGCGCAATATGCTCCGTGGAGCTGGGGAATAAATAGACCATTGATCTAATACAGATGGAATTCCTTACTTTAGAGAGGCAAGAACTGCAATTTATTCTCAATATTTTAAAAATTTATTTTATTTATTATTATAATTATTATTTTGGCAGCTGGCCAGTACAGGGATCAAACCCTAGACCCTGATGTTATCAACACCAGGCTCTAACCAACTGAGCTAACTGACTAACCCTCTTCTCAGTTTTAACATATCTTTTATATTCCTCCAAAGCTAGGTTCATATGACCTTTTCTTCAGTTCTCTTCTTCCATCTTTTGGAGGAATGTTATAGTTTGTTCATGCATATTTAATATTTTTCCTAGGATTTAGCCCTGCTGCTCCCAATACCACAGAACATGCCTCTACTTAACCTCATGTAAGCAGAGGGCCAGGAGATATTTGATAACATTCTGGATGAGTACATGACAGCACAAGTGAAATACTGCTGTGTCTATTTTTGGTTCTAACCATGAAGAATAGGATCTGAAGTATAAAAGGAAAGGTATTTATAGTATTTCCTGCTTATACATTTACGTGCTCAACGACCTCAGCTGCAGCTTGTTTATTGTGTTAATCAGAGCAACTCTATAGAATAATATGATGCCCTGTACAAAAATGGTTAGAGAGCTCTTCTATATTACATGCTGAAGAGCAACTGTATGTTAGATATTAAAACTCCTACCCCACTGAAATAAATCAAGTTTAAATTTGACCATTTTTCCAGAAGTGCAAACATGAGAACCATGAAAACTGCTCCACATGAAGAACCGATCTGCCTTAAATCCAAAGACAATGTATCGTGTCTTGGTGGCTTATTTAAGAAAGAATCACAATACATATTCTATTTGTAACAAAACATTCTTCATTAACTGGTAGGACATGCCTAGAAGGTGTGGACACTGCTTTTCTGGATGTGATATTGACCAAATTATAGGTTCATGTCCATGCACACTGCACTTTGAAACATACAGGTACGCTTCAGGTATTCAGCTCACACAATTTGCAATCAGAAGTTCCAACTTTATGGCTTGGAATATCCATTTACTAATTTTGGAACCTAAAAGTAGGCATGGATCCTGTACAAAGCTCAGTTCCATCAGTGGGAAAGTGGCTGAGACCCACCTACCTGTGCCTGAGGTTATCATGAAATTGAGAATAGACATGGAAATAATTTATGAAGCCCCTGTATGATTATAAAGCATTTTTACAAAAATGGGCCACAACACTGGTAATTGTGGTAGCATCCAGAAAAGGAGGCATTGTAGCCAACTCTTCCAGAAAGATGTATTTTGTGTTTATTATGTAGGAAGTCTTTGTCTGAATATTTCTGGAAGGAAGAGGTAGAAAGCAAGGAGATAAAAATTAAATACTTTGTAGTATGACTCTGGAAAAGTTTTCTTGATAGATTAACAGTCTACTTAAAATTAAGACATGAAATTCCAAGAGTTGCAAAGTTGTGGGGTCCCTGGCTGGGCAGGGAACAGCAGGAGCAGATGCAAGGCCCTTAGGGAACTAGATCAGCAGGGCTGGCTACGCTGGAGTTTAACTGCAACGTGCACTACTTACGCCATGTCTGTCTCGCCGTCTCGTTCTCTGTGTGGTTTGTGATGCTTGTAAATTTCTGCATTTCCAGCTATCCTGGCAGTTGGCAGAAAATAGGGGTCATTAACAAGCTATACAGTAAAGGATAGAATACCTCGCTAATGATGAATTTTGTGATTGTGCGTTAGTGATAACTTTCACCTTCCACTAAACTTGGGTCTAGAGAAAAACAGTATGAGGCCAGAACATCACAGTCCACCAATCTATAAAGATTTCTATCATGAGAAAAATATGGTTCTCTTTCAATCCATATGTCA